>NC_141602.1:32439989-33069989 GCF_047967505.1 Dipteris shenzhenensis
AAGCCATGGGCTACTAGAAAAGGAGTTCCCCGAGGGGTAGTCACAGTGCTAGGCCTGAGAGGAGTCTGGCTAGGAGTAGTCACAAGGGTAGGCCCTCAAGGAGTTAGCTAAGTGGAATCAAAGTCCTCTGGAGAGTAGAGATCATGAGGTCTCTACTATGAGGGTTTCTGTACTCATCGGATGTGAGACGTGATCCCATGTCTAATTTGGGGGGATTAGACAAATGCAGTCAAAACAAGAAAACAAAAACAAACACAAGAGCAGGTAAGAAGTGGAAATACAATTAATTACTTAAGACAATTATAAAATTCAAACTCAAGAATTATGAAAAGACAATGAATCACTTCTAAAAATTATGAAATGACATCAACGCAAAAAGGACAATTATTTACTTAAGACAATTATGAAAAGATAGTTTTGAAATGACAAATATTTATGAAAGACAAATAGAATCCAAGAAGGTTTTCATATATAAAAAATATCCCCAAAAATGCTATTGGTAAACAAGAGTTCTCATGTACAAAACGAGAGTGCAAAATATGTCTCCAAAAGTATGCTTAAGCAAAATTTGTCTCCAAAGAGACATAATCCAAAAATGCCAAAATAGTGGAGGATGTCTACTACTCTGCATTACTGTCTGAGGTACTTTCCTTCGAGCCACTAGGTGGGTCACTCGGGACCTCATCCTCCACTTCTTCTAATATGCGGTCATACTCTTCAGCGATTATGTACTGGCATTCCACGAATGCCTCCACACAACCCATTATGTCCTTTATACAATCATCTTTGGTGCCCTAGCGGTCGTGGTGATCTCTCCAAAACCTATAGAGATCTCATAGGTTGTGTCATGCATTCCTCCGTCGCCCCTACTCCACTACTCTTCGGCTTGGATCCCACCCAGGTGGATGCACCTAGACATTGTACTTCACCTAGTCACTATATCATATGCAATCTTCTCTTTTACATGATCTAGCAAAGAATCTATGTCTATAATCCATGCGACATGGGAAACCGGGTTGGGGTTTTGGGAGGACAGCCGTGGGTGAGGGCGTGGTTGTTCTCTTTAGAATCTGTTTGAAAAAAAAAAGAATCAAATATGGCTAAGGAGCAAAAGAAAAAAGAACCGAATACGAAGAAAAAAGAGAGGGGAAAAGAAGAAAAGCATAATGCTTATGAGAAGAAAAAAGAGGAGAAGGAAGAGGGAAAAAGAAGAGAAGGAAGAGGGGAAAAGAAAAGCATATGAGCATAAGCTCATGCATAAGCATAAGCATATGAGCATATGCTTATGAAAAGAGAGAAAAGAGGATGAAAGAGAGGGGAAAAGAGAGGGAAAAAGAGAGGGGAAAAGAAGAGGGGAAAAGAGAAGGAAAAAGAGGAAAAAAGAGAGGGAAAAAGAGAAGGAAGAGGGGAAAAGAGAAGGAAAAGGACGAGGGGAAAATAAGAAAAGAGTGGAAAAGAGAGAAATCATATGCTTATGCTTATGGATGAGCTTGGATGAGCATAAGCATAAGCATATGAGCATATGCTTATGAAAAGAGAGAAAAGAGGATGAAAGAGAGGGGAAAATAGAGGGAAAAAGAGACGGCAAAAGAGAAGGAAAAAGAGGAAAAAAGAGAGAAAAAGAGAAGGAAGAGGGGAAAAGAGAAGGAAAAGGGAGGGGAAAATAAGAAAAGAGTGGAGCAGAGAGAAATCATATGCTTATGCTTATGGATGAGCATATGAGCATATAAGCATAAGCATGATGAAAAGAGAGAAAAAGAGATGAAAGAGAGGGAAAAAGAAGAGAAGGACGCGATTGAAAGAGAGGAAGAGAGAAGAGAGGATGAAAGAGTAGAAGGAAAAGAGAGGAAGAGAGAAAGCCTATGCTTAAGCTTATGCATGGGCATATGAGCATAAGCATACATAAATGCAAGAGAAGGAAAAGACGAGAAGGAAGAGGGAAAAAGTGAGGGAAAAAGAAGAGGAGGAAGAGGGGAAAAGAGAAGCATATCAGCATAAGCTCATGCATTAGCAGAAGCATATGAGCATATGCTCATGCATAAGCATAAGCATATGATCATATGCTTATGAAAAGAGAGAAAAGATGATGAAAGAGAGGGGAAAAGAGAGGGAAAAAGAGAGGGGAAAAGAAGAGGGGAAAAGAAGAAAAGAAAGGAAAAAAGAGAGGGAAAAAGAGAGGGCCCGAGAGGGGAAAAGAGAAGGAAAAGGAAGAGGGGAAAATAAGAAAAGAGTGGAAAAGGGAGAAATCATATGCTTATGCTTATGGATGAGCATATGAGCATATAAGCATATGCTTATCAAAAGAGAGAAAAAGAGATGAAAGAGAGGGGAAAATAGAGGAAAAATGAAGAGAAGGATGCGATTGAAAGAGAGGAAGAGAGAAGAGAGGATGAAAGAGTAGAAGGAAAAGAGAGGAAGAGAGAAAGCATATGCTTATGCTTATGCATGGGCATATGAGCATAAGCATGGAAAAGAGGGGGGGAAAGCGGTGTAAGAAAATAGTACGCAGCGGAAGATAACAACAAAACGCAAGTACACGATGGAAAGCTGGAGAGAATACAAAAATTCTGATATACCAAACTGCTGATACAACTGATGGTTGGCTGTCCACCCGTGCGCTCTACAGATAGAGCTTCGATGGTGATCTAGACAGATGCTGGACAGAGGACTATGAGCATGAAGAACTGGTGATCTGATGATAGGGGGTGGCCACTTATATAGTGTAAGTGGTTGACGGTCGGCCCTGTAATAGGCAGTCGGCCTAATAGACAGTCGGCCTGGAAGACCAACCGACCCTTCAGAAAACATGCCGTCGGGCAGATGAAGGATCGCGCATAGGTCATACCGTCGGGCCTGGGGCTACCGGCAGCCCCCGGACCCTGCCGCTGGGGGCTTTGCCCCCAGACCCCCACCGGGGGCCTGCGCCCCCCGGACCCCCTGCTATCGGGGGGGCTATCGCCCCCCCGAACCCCCCCTTTGTGCAGACGGGTATCTACTCTTGGCTCCTAAGCCGTCTCATAACCATCTGGTCTACTCTAAGACCCCTTCCAGTGTCTAAACTGGGGATCCCTCCCAATATCTGATACCCATCATGGCTTCTCCTCATATGGGGGCCTTACAACATTGGGTACACAGAATATTGGTGGGTTACATGAGAGGTGGACATTTGAGCTAACTCTAACAAGCGGGAGGAAAAGAGGGAAAGAGGGGAAGAAGAGGGAATAAGAGAAGAGAGGGGAAGAGAGGGTTCCTATGCCCATCACTGCAACTAGCACTTAAGGCGCAGCTGTAGGCCAATGCCAATCAAGGAAATAAAAATAGGAAAAGAGAGGAAGCACTTTCTTACTTGGAAAAGTACCGCTCGGTGTTTTATTGATTGGCCCTACCAAAGAGAGAAAACATACCATGTTTCAAATAACTAGTTAGAGGAAGGAGGAGTTTGGAGAAGCAACTTTCCAAATGGATTGGATTGAGGGGACAAGCATTTATGCCTACAAACAAGGAGAAAGCACGAGAGGAAGGGAAAGAGGAGGAAGAGAAATACCAAAAAGAGAAGAGATGAGTCTTTTTTCTTTCACCAAATCTCATTTTTGGTCCTTAACCTCTGAAAATCAAGCATGAAAATTAGCACGTAGGCTTAACAATGCAAGGAGAAACATGCTTCAACACTCACAAAATGAAATCTCACAAAAAATGAACCTACATTGCTTAAAGAGACAGACCTTCTTGAAAAACTTCCTTTCACACAAGCACAGAGGGAGAAGGGTGGAGAGGGAGCACAAGTGTTGGGAGAGGGGCTGGGTAGGGGTGAGGAGTGTGGGAAAGAGAGAGGAGGAAAGCGAGGTCACCGAATATAAGGTTGTAGGAGAGGTTTTTGGCTTTTCCACAATAGAGTTGTAAAAGACGGCATTGTGTCGGGTTTTCAAGTTTTAGCCCTAGGCGTCACTATATAGCGATGCTGGTCAGTCGCTATATAGCAACACTTAATATCCTAAAAGTATCACTATCTAGCAACGGAACATGGCAAAGCGTCGCTATATAGCGATGGTTTAGGGCACTTAATCTAAGGAGAGAGGAAAGGAGCTCATGGGTGGCTATTTTTTAGATCTTAATGGATTTCCTTGCATTTTGTGTTTTGATTTTGGAGGTGTGCATATGGAAGGGATGAGTGGAAGCTCGTCAGATGATGCGCCAATGCCCGAGAGCATAGAGTGGCTTATGGAGAGGTTGTATTTTCATTGCACTCATTGCAAGCGAGAAGTACGACATCAACATCATATTGTCAGGTGCCACTTGCAGATGTATGGGGAGGAGCCCGAACCCGTATCCACTGTTGGTGGTGCACGTGGTGATGGATCATCAGTAAGTCAATGATATTTGAGTTCGTGATTAATATTACATGCATACATGACACAAAACCTTGAGACAAGATCTTATATTTACATGAAACCTTGAGACAGGATGAGGAGGGTGGCAAGGGTGCACATATACCTTCACACTTTGAGCAAGAGTATAGTCTCCCGGATGTGCCAGATGATGACGAGGGTATGGTGGACATGATGGATTCTATTTTTAGGGGCACTATATCACATGTACATGTGATGTCCGAGTCTGAGGCCAATATGGGAGAGTTATAATCAACACAGCTGTATGAGGGTGCTAGGATGTCAAAACTATTGGCTTGTCTCTCAATCTTGAATCTGCAAGCAAAGTATGGGTGGTCAGATACAAGTGTCTTGGCCTTAATAAGGTTAGCTCCCGCATTAATTTGTCTCATTGTTTGGATATTGTTTGTTTTGAGAATCATCATAGTTTCTCATTATCCAAAGCCTATGTATGTTTGAATTGCGATAGGTTGCTCCAGAAGATGTTTGAATTGCGATAGGTTGCTCTAGAAGATGTTGCCTGCACCAAATACCATGCCCACATCAAAAGATGAAACGAAGAAGATGCTGACAATAGTGGGTATGGATTATGATACCATCCATGCTTGCCGTAATGATTGTATTCTCTTTCATTGTGAGCATGGAGATTTGGCTAGTTGTCCAGAGTGTGGGGAACAATGATATAGGGATGACTTGCAGAGGGTGAGCAGATCTCGGTAAAGGTCTTGAGACACTTTCCCATCATTGCTAGAATACAGCACATGTTCCGATGAAAATCCATAGCGGGAGCCATGCAACTTACATCTTGGGCTCGCCATGGATGGCGTGAACCCTTTTGGGTTACGCTCAACATGGCCCATAGTCTTGGTGAATTGCAATATCCCACCATGGATAACAATAAAGAAGAGACACCTCATGCTTGCACTGCTTGTGCCAGGGAAGTACAAGGCCAAAAATATGGACGTGTGCATGGCACCTTTGATAGTGGAGTTACACATCTTATGGAGAGGAGTGCAGGTCTTTGATATTTCCAGAGCTCCTAGACATACCAACATTTTGGATAGGGTAATCTTGATGTGGACCATGCATGACTACCCACGATATGGAGAGTGCGCAGGTACGTGATTGTGTCTTTACATGTATAATATATGATTACGCTTTTATGACTCTCTTTCACATGCATGTCTTATACTAACACATTCATGTATGCATGCATGACTTGTTACAAGTGGATACCATGCTTGTCCTATTTGTGGACCGGGTTTGAAACTGCTTGCATGATACTCCAAACATATGAGGAAAAATGTTTATGATGGTCATGATCAATACCTTCCGCTAGACCATCTCATGCATAGGCTAGCTTGATCCACCACCACCATGTTTGAAGGCAAGTGACTGGATTCAGGCTTGGAGGGCGAATGGAGAGGAGCCTCCTCGTGGTATGAAGAGGCTATCCATCTTTCACGAGCTTCCTTATTGGGGTCAACTACAAATCAATCATCTCTTGGATCCCATGCATATCTTCAAGAATGTGGGGGCTACTATTTGGGCACACTTGGTTGGTTCTAAAGACTCGAGAGAAGTGCGAGAAGACTTGCACACTATGAATAGAATGCCTTGTTTGTGGCCCCAAGACCGTGCTCGTAAAGTTGTCCTCTCAAAAGCAACATGGATCCTCTCCAAGAGAGAGGAGGCAGTGGTCAAGGCTGACATTGCCTTTTTTCGAACACCGATAGGGTACATGCGTTGCTTAAAAGGAACATTTTCAAAGGAAAATAAGCTTAGTGGTCTCAAGTCCCATGATTGGCACAAAGTCTTACAAGTATTCTAAGCAGTAGGATTAGTGTACCAAGATAATTGTGATGCATTAGTGTAATAATAATTATGTTATATTATTGACATGACTTCTTTGTTGCTTGGATAGTTCATCCTCCCAATTACAGTGAAAGGGTGCTTACAAGAAGATGTTAGAAATGCTATATTCAAGATAAGTCGTATTGTGAGATATGCTTACTATCAAATCGCATTGATTGTATTTTCTTCAATTTAAGTTGAATAATCTGTAGACTGATTATGAATATATCTTACATGGGCATGTGAAATAGGTGGATATCTCAAAATAACGAGCATCGAGAAGGCTAGGGTGGACTCAATCAAAGGCGTATGGTTGCTTGAGAAGCACTTTTCCTCAAGCATTATGACAACTCAAGTGCATTTGCTTGTGCACATAGTTGATGAGGTGGCCATTGCAGGTACCGTTCATAGTCGGTGGATGTTTTTTCTTGAGCGGTTTATGAAAACTTTGAAGGGATTTGTAAGGCAAAGAGCACGACCGGAAGCAAGCAGGATAGAGGGATGGCTTATGCAAGAGTCATTGGTATATATCATAAAGTTTCTTGCATGCATGGATCCCAATATGCCGTAGGCTTTGCATAACAAGGATGACGATCACATCGTTGGTGAGGTTCCCCAAGTAAAAGGGATTGAAAGAAAGATGAGAGAAGAGCAAATGGAGAAATTTAATAAGTTTTGTATCCTCAATAGCAATGAGATGCAGAAGTGGATTGAGAGATATGAAGCGGCCAAAGCAGAAAGAATAAATGCAAGGAGGAGATTCAGAGTAATATACATGTGATTGCAACCATATCCACGGTATCTCGCCCTTCTCCCCACTCACATGTCACTTGATTGGCTACAACTGGCTCTATGTAAAGCCGAACATGATGGAGAGAATAAACAAGCGCGAGCGAGAGTTATCATCTGGATGTATGATGCATGTAAGTTTCTTACATCTTGATGTAATTAAGTAATTATTTGTGGCAATATACGCTATAAAATAGATGCATCCTCATTGTTTTAATGATTCTCTTTTGCAGTACAAAAAGTACAGTGCATTATGGATGACATTTTTGCATGGAACGCATCGATTCAAAGAGAGTCACGTATAATTGTGGAGTTATGGCTAACTTCACATAAGATAGCCGAACAAGTGCTTTGGATACCAATCTTCTCTCCTCGCAGCTGGATTATTGTGGGACTATATGCCAAATTTATGAAATTGATTTCATAAGATTTAGTATTTTCATTCTTGATGTAAAATGGTTTAGAACTATTTACAACAGTCCCCATGTGAGTGAGGAGAGACAGTAGTGGTTTATTTGCAATAGACTCCACCGATGAAAGTGATACTTTTGCTCTTCCCGAGCATTGTGAGCAGGTGCATACTAATGATTTAATTAATCAAAGCTTTCATTTTTAAAGATCCATTGGTACATGTACTTAAGCATAATTTCATATAATTGATGGCATTTGGCACCCATCTTCAATATAGGTGGTTTTTCATTCGGATCATTCTGATCCAAGATGGTGGTACATGATCCAAGTTGCACCACGAAGTAAGCAAATTTTTGAAGATACAGATGTGGATATATGGAGATGCCACTACCAATGCCAGATCCAATTGATCCAGATGGATGTAGCAAAGAAGATGAAGATCACAATATGAGCCAAGAGGAAGATGCACATAATGACATTGTACGGGAGGAAGATGGAGATCATGATATTGAGGAAGAAGATGACGATCATCAAGAATCACCCGACTTTATTGAAGAAGGTGATCAAGTCTTAGGTGAATGTACGATGCCAGAGTATGATGATGATATAGGAGATCAACTCAGTATAGCATTGGAGATAGACTTGTTTTGCACGCTAGACTTGGCTCAAGATGAAGTCATTGATGTAAATGCTCTTCATTGACTTTTTTCATCTCAAACTTGGACATGAATATATGAGCTTCAAACTTGATGTACATGCTCTTGTACTTTTATTCTTTCAAAGGATCAAACATGTATGAAAAGGAAAAAAATTTGTCATTGCGAAAAAATATCTTTGAAGGTCGGTATGGGAAAAAACATATGCTGTAAAACGTTGCTATAGGAAAGTGTCTCAGAGTCACTATATAATGACCTTCTATAAGTCTAGCAAGTGTTGCTATATAGCGACACCTTTTAAAACCTGCTTTGCTTACTGACAATTAGCATCCCGCACATGCTAAACGTCGACACTTAACCGTCGAAATAAGGCCCATGTGTAGTAGTGTGAGCTTCCTGACGTACCAGGGCTTATAATGCTCAAAGCTCCTCTACCCAATTGAAATGTCCAAAAACTAATCCATAAACTTGAGATATAACTCCGTCTACTATTGACCCAACATGCGGGAACAATAGAACAGTGAGCCCCCTTTTTGCTACTACTAAAAGAAGACAAAACACAGTCGAATTAAAGTACATAATAAAGCAAAATAATTTTTAATTGCCACACTGGTTTAGGACAATCACAAATTCAATCACCGGACTGGTTTAGAACATGTTTAAGATAGTCAACCACTAGGCTGGTTTAGGACACGTTTAGGACAATCATAATTTCAACCACTGGGATGATTTAGGACACTGTCACAATTTCAATCATCGGGATGGTTTAGCTTGAAGGTCTCAAATTCACATATTATACAATAACAAGTATATTTCTTTTCAATTCTAAATTTCACCATTAGAAAATAACAATATATTGATTTTTATTTCTAAATTTCAGAATTTAACAGTAATATATGACCTGAATAGCAGTAAATTAAATTTTACGAATTTAAGTACTAAGAAACTCAATAATTTCAACCATCGGGCTAGTCAATAACTAATGTCTGTTCAACCATGCTAGTTCAGGATAATCACAAAACTAGCGAGATTGAGTTGAACTAGCCTATAGTTGCATGATGTTCCAACCACTGAGCTGGTTTAGGACAATCACATTTAGTCCAAGCTTGGTTTAAGAAATGAAACAAGTAAACTATCCCAAAGCTCAATCACAAATAGCCACCGGGCTGGTTTAGGCACCACTAGCCTACATTATATCTAGCATGTGTATGATATGCTCCTCAAACACCTTGCACCCTATCTGCTTCTTACGTATGTCCTTTCTATTTGGAGAAACTCTCATATTTTCATGCCAAAACATCATGACTGTAGTAATGACTTTCGCACTTAGGCTGTCTCTCCTTTTCTTGTGTTTTATTGAAGCCCACATACTTCTCGGATCAAGATCATCATGTATTACTTCTGCTCTACGTTCAATCCCGCTGGAGTCCTTTTGATTGACAACATGTTCAAATTGTGTGCCCAAGCCATTTCTCCTTTGTTTCAGGGGACACCAACATAGCTAATGTCACCCTCTTTGCAATTAGTTGATTTAAGCTGTGCACCCCTTTCACTTTCTGTAGGCCATTTCTCAGGTTAGAGAGCATCACCTCTTAGGTGTGCATCTCCCGAGGTGTTAATAGGGTTGTTACTCTACGAATTTTAGACTAAAGCTTGTGAAGAATCGAGACTGGTAAACACCTGAATGGCCTGATGTTGCTACCTCGAATGCTCCCACCAATTGTGACACCATAGCTCGTGTTCTTCTCCCCAATGGCAATGATCGAATGCCTACATCTACACCGCTTCTTGCTGCTATTCTGCAAGGATTCTTCTTTCTTCTCATTGTTTCTCCCTTCCTAGATGTTGCAAAAGTGTCTTCCGTTGCCGATTTGATGCTGTGGCAACACTTTCCTCAACCCGCACTCTCTGTTCCTGCATTGGCATGGTTTCAACTTTTCTATCCCGTAGCCTCTGTCTGCTTCTCTTGTAAGCCATGGTGAGCTACATGTTGCCATTCATGCCATGGCAAAGATCAGTCCAGAATAGACCCAGAGAACCTAGCTGGTGAGGCAAGCAAAGAATAGAAGAAAACTTACCTAAAAGAAGGCAGGTACTTAATCTTCCAAGATTTGATGGGCGGGAAGTATGAAAATTTGAAATTTGTGGGAGTAGCGAAATTTCAGCCATCGATTTTCCCCCTTCTGATACACGTCAGCAAAATTGGATATGCCAAACAAGTGTAATGTGGCCTAAAGTTCTTCAAAATAGAAATAGGCCAAAGGGCACACTATCGGATTTGATGCTGTGTATTATTAAATGCAATGACCTTTGGCATGCTTATGAGCCATATAGCAAGCAAGTGCATGGAAAAAGAAACAATTCAAAATTGTAAATAGTGTTGGATTTATTAAAATATCTTTTCACTTGCACAAATTGCACTTTTCCATCTTCTTCCATTTTAGGGTGAATCTAGATACCAATAGCAATAACTATCAATGCTTTAAGACCACCATGCAGTAGTCCCACTAGTTTGGATTCCAAATTTTCAATTCGTTTTGGTGTTCAACAAATTAAAAAAATGATATGGAGCGTGCCCTCAAATGGGTATGCATCACTTTAGCACAACATTGGAGGCCTGTTAACCCATGCCTAATGTTCTCATTTAGGTGTGTCCTTGGGTTGAGGAGAAGATCATGTAGTGTAAATTTGAATGATTATTTGGTTGCATGTATGTATAGACAAAAATTTTAATGTTTTTGAATAAATTGCTATATCCTATAGTCTTCAGGATGCATGATTCACATGTAACATTGCAATTGTAATGCTTTAACGGTCTCCTTCCAAATCTTTACTCTAGATTTTTTTTTCTCATGTTCAAGTTTGGAATGTGTACTACAACTTGAAGACAAAGTTTGCCAAATTCTGTTGAGCAATGCATAAGTTATGGGTCATGCAAGATACCTATATACAAAAAAGTCGCTGAACCTCACCAAAAATGGGTACACCAAAGTAAACAATGACCCAGAAATGGGACATAGTGGAAGATAACAACAAAATACTATTACACTAGAAAATTGGTTGAAAGGATAACTTTTTTACATATACCAAAATACTGATAGAACTAATGTCTCATGTGCTTATGGGTTGGTCAGCCTAGCATGACAATATATCCCTTGGAAGTCATACTATTAATCGAATATATCATATACAAGTTATATTGTTAGGTCAAAGGTATTGCATGCCCCCAAGTAGCCTTTCAAACCCCCAAGTCCTTAGCACCCCCTAGAAATACCGGTTTGCAAGTATAAATTAGCAAACAACAATAAAGACAAGGAACCTAGTTATTTGATAGGTTGACAAAGAAGCAAGAAAGTTCAAGAAGCTACCTATATGTTGATTAACTATAGGAAAACATAATTGAACAAATGAGTCATTGAAGAAATGGGATGCAGTGGAAGATAACAACAAAGCACAAGTACACTAGAAAATTGGAAAGAGTAAAAATTTTATATATACCAAAATTACTGATAGAACTAATGGCTCATGTGCATTGAAGGTCAGAGTCGACTCAGGTTATAAAAGGGTATTTGGGGGGTCACTTGCAAATATGTAAGCATAGTATGTGTCAATAGAAGGGATTTTACAACCTATTATTGCACATTTTTTACATATCGAAGGGTACCATTTAAAGGGGTTATTCATAGATTGAATAGAAAAAGAGAGTGTTTTAGTCATGAAAAATTCACAGATAATGGAATTTTAATTTAGGCCTTAAGCATATGCAATACAAAGGACTTACCTATAGTGAACCCTTAGAGAAGAGGAGAGACTATAATTATATAGTATGCCATGTGGGTTGGTCAGCCTAGCCAACTATGAATCCTTTAGAGGCCATATGATTAATCAACTATATCATATAGAAGTTGTATTGTTAGATCAAGGTATATTGCATGTCCCCAAGCCCCTAGTTATGGGAGTTGCTACCCCTCAGACCCCCCACTCCTTAGCAGGGCTCCCCCCCCCTCTCCCTCTTCTTGAAGCTAGTATCAAGTTCTATCCCACTTGACTAACTGTCAAGTTCACATAGGCCATCTTATAACCATACGCTCTACAAACTAGCTGGACCCTTCTAGTGTCTAGATTGGGGACCCTCCCAATTTCTAGTGTGCATCATGGCTAGTCATCATATCGAAGCCTTATAACATTCGGCACTTGGAAAACTAGTAGATACTTACATGAGTGGTGGACAACAAGTGCCCCCACCCCCCCCACTGAGTTCATGATTAATATTGCATGCGTACATGACATGAAATCTTGAGACAAGATCTTATATTTATGTGAAACCTTGAGATAGGATGAGGAGGGTGGCAAGGGTGGTGTGCATATACCTTCAACTTTGAGAAGGAGTATAGTCTCCCGGATGTGCCAGATGATGACGAGGGTATGGTGGACATGATGGATTCTATTTTTAGGGGCAATGCACGTGATATCCGAGTCTGAGGCCGTGTACATGGTACCTTTGATAGAGGAGTTATAGGTCTTATGGACAGGAGTGCGAGTCTTTGATATTTTCAGAGCTCCTGGACATACCAATGACATTTTTGTGTGGAACACATTGATTGAAAGAGAGTCATGTATGATTGTGGAGTCATGGCTAACTTGACACAAGATAGCCAAGCAAGTGCTTCGGATACCAATCTTCTCTCCTCACAATTGGATTATTGTGGGACCATTCACAAAATCTATGAAATTGATTTCATACGATTTAATATTTTCATTCTTAATATAAAATGGTTTAGAACTATTTACAACGGTCTTTGTTCTTCCCGAGCATTGTGAGTAGTTGCATACCAATGATTTAATTAATCAAGTGGTACATGTACTTAAGCATAGTTTCATATAATTGATGGCATTTGGCACCCATATTCAATATAGGTGGTTTTTCATCCGGATCGTTCTGATCCAAGATGGTGGTACGTGATCGAAGTTGCACCATGAAGTAAGCAAATTTTTGAAGATAGAGATGGGGATATAGAGATGCTACTACCAATGCCGAATCCAATTGATCCAGATGGATCTAGTGAAGAAGATGAAGATCACAATATGAGCCAAGAGGAAGATGTGCATAATGACATCATACAAGATGGATCTAGTGAAGAAGATGAAGATCACAATATGAGCCAAGAGGAAGATGGAGATCATGATATTGAGGAAGAAGATGACGATCATCAAGAATCACCTGACTTTATTGAAGAAGATGATCAAGTCTATGGTGAACGTATGATGCCAGAGTACGATGATGATATAGGAGATCAACTCTGTATAGAGTTGGAGATAGACTTGTTTGATGCACTAGACTTGAAGCCGTTGATGTAAATGCTCTTCATTGACTTTTTTCATCTCAAATGTGGACATGAATATATGAGCTTCAAACTTGATGTACATGTTCTTGTACTTTTATTCTTTCAAAGGATCAAATATGTATGAAAAGAAATTTTTTTTGTCATTGGGTAAAACTATCTTTAAAGGTTGGTATGGGAAAAAATAGTCTCTGTAAGACGTCGCTATATAATGACCTTATACAAGTCTGGCAAGTGTCGCTATATAGCAACACTTTTTAAGCCCGCTTTGCATACTGACGATTAGTGCCCCGTGCGTGCTAAACATCAGTGCTTAACTATCGAAATAAGGCCCCTGTGTAGTAGTGAAATATTCTAAGATAAGAAGCTAAAGTCTTCTTACTTGAGTTAGCATCCAATGGTTTATTGCCTGTTAGGGCCGTTCTATAGCTCTACCTTAGCCCAAAAATATCTACTTGTCAATCCTTTCCGTTGTAGCATACACCGTGCCATCTCTAGGATAGTTTGGTTGCACCACTCCATGACACCATTTTGTTGAGGTATACGAGTAGCTATGAGTTGTAATTGAAAGCCATTCTTCTTCGGTGGGTGCCTTCCCTTTGATATGAATTCACGTCCTCTATCCATCTCTTTTTCACCTTCATCCCACTTTATTTTTCACTATCTTGTGCCACTTTGTAAACTCTTCAACCTCATTTCACAAAAAATACACCCACGTGTACCCAATATTGTTGTCAATGATTAGCATAAATTTGATAAATCCCCTCAAAGCTATAGTAGGAATCTATCCACATAGATTTCCATGTACCAACTCTAGAGGGCCTCTACCTGCTCGCTCTCATGTTTTTCTATATCTCCTCAACTGGGATTTTTTAATAAATTAAAAAAAAAAAGAACATGTTTTTTGAATTAAAAACGCATATGGATGTTCAAAACACAAAAAATGCATTTTTTACAACCAGTCAACATACACCAGTTAACTGACTATATACTGACTGGTACATTCCAACACCGACCGGTATCTTCCCAAACATATCAATCGATGGTGTTGGGATTTATCGGTCGGTGAAAAGAAACCGATCGGTGACACAAGAACCAGTTGGTATATTCAGGAAAATACCAGTCGGTGTAGTGAAACACCAATCGGTGTCCATGGACCGAACGCGTGGCATGCATGCATTGGTGAAAAAAATTGATCGGTATGTGGACATACCGGCCGGTATGTCGAGTTGGATTCTATAAAAGGCCCCCTTCGTGTCATTTTTTTCCATGGTTCACCGAAATTTACCAAAATTTTCTACAGTTTTTCCTCAGTTTTTTGCATCTTCGTTGTTTTCTGCCTCACCTTCAGGCTTTGGTGAGCTTTTGACCTCACTATTGTTCTCAATTAGTGCTGAGTGATGGCTCTCTTTGGCCCGCTGGATTCACCTTGCCTTAGTTGAGAGAAAAGAGAGAGAAATATGTCATATGTTTGTGCTTGCTTACTTCTATGTGTGTGTTTGCATGATGTGTTTGACTCGGGGCCAGATGATGACTCGCTTCGGCTGATTGGATTCATCTTGCCTCGAGTGATGTTCTAGTACCATCAGGATTAAGGCCGGGTGATGGCTCACTTCGGCCGATTGGATTCACCTCATCCCAATTGAGAGAGGAATCGAGAGAGAGGAATATGTTTGATGCTTATATGTGTTTGAATGTGTGATGTTTATCACTTGGGGTCGGATGATGACTCGCTTCAGCCGGTTGGATTCATCTTGCCTCGAGTGATGTTCTATTAGGTAGTATCATGATCAAGGCCGGGTGATGGCTCACTTTGGCTGATTGGATTCACCTTGGTGGATTCGCTTCGGTGGACTCGCTTTGGTCTACTATCATATACTCATATATATTATACGTAGGTGTCAATAGAGCTGGTTATTGTTCCAATGATAGCTCACTTTGGCCGGTTGGATTCATCTCGATGATGACCTTCCCAACGACGAGCTCAAGATGTGTGATCATACAACGTTGATTTAGATCATCTTGGTTCATTACATTGTGATTGCTATTATATGTTTCCCTGTTTGTCTTTTATAGCCTATCCTTCTTCGATAGCCTGATAGGATTTGTTGGAGTAATTTGTATGCCACGTGCTATTGCTTTTAGGGGAGTTTTAGGGTCCATGTTATAATTATCTATTAGAAATTCATGTTAGCATGTGCATAGATCTCAATTTTATTTCTTGATTTTTTCGCATTTGTTTTTGTAATGACTGTTGAGTGTTGATGTAATGCATTATGGTTGGACCTAGATGTCTCAATTACTTAATTGCAATGCATTGGTTTTCATATGTACATGTCGTGACTCATCATGGTAGTAGAACCTCACGAGTGCTTACATAATGATTGTTGTGTGAATTAGATCTATACCTCTACCTTCCTCATGGCAACTACCCCTTCAAAGAGAGAGAGAGAGACACTTGGAGAATCAAGTTGCAATAACTTATCCATAGGGTGTCCGTTTGACATATTATAACATCGAGTGAGGAGTAAATAAGAGACATTCCACATACCAAGTCTAAGCCAGATGAAATGCATTAGTACATACTTGCTCAATTTGACTGTAGCTAGATGAGGTGCAGAGAGGTAGAGCGGATAGAGGAGAAAGAGGCTGTACTAAATTTCCTACCTAGAGTGCTGGGTGATATAGTTGCACAATGGGAAATGGTAAAGTAGTCAGAGCCCTTGATAGACGCATCAAGGTCGAAGTTGGATAGGTGGCTCGTAGAATGGAAGGAATTCGATGCTGCCATTCATAGGAAAAACCGAAAGGAAAAAGGTGCGGCCAGTAGACTATCGAATGTCGCCATGCAATATTATACCCAAGTTGCTAGTGGCTCATTAAAAAAAATAGACATGAGAAGTTAAGATGGCAAGGCATAAATAGACTTGTGCACGAAGTTTGCCGACATGTGCTCTACAACGGTACACTTCCCACTAGTTGCATTGACAATATCGAGGAATTAGGTGGGGGGGTGGAAGGAAAAGTGTACTGAGTTAAGATGGAGGGTGTGCCAGCATTTAAGCCACCCTATCTTATGCTGGCAAGAAGTTGAGGCACGATACTGCACAAGCACATAAATAATTGAAGACAGAGCTAGCAATGACTATAATGCATATGGTTGTGTGTCACATAATTGGTTACACACACGTTAGCGATCTTTAGTTAATCAATCCATACTTCAATGGAGGTAGTATTTGTTAAATTACACGATGCAGTGGAACAGAAACTGAACAAAGAATAGAGAGTACACAGCCAATTGGAGACGAACAAAATTTTCCTTCAATACTGATGTAGTACAAATGATGGCTCCATCCACCCGTGCGCTCCCACAGTGGAGCTTGGATGGCAATCTAGACAGATACTAGGTGAAGAGATACTAGCTGAAAAATCTCTGCTGGAAGCTCTGATCTGATGCAATGGACTGGGAAGGTCGCCTCTTTATAGCTATGAGGGCGGTAGTCAGATCAACCTAGTCGGTGGAGTTGACTAGTCAACCTAGTCGATGGAGTTGACTAGTCAACCTAGTCGATGGAACCGACTAGTCATCCATGGAATATTCAAGGAATATTTCAGACCCTAGCGAGAGCAAGGGGCTCCCACACAATCAAGACAATGTGCCTCATTGTGCTACCAGCTTACCTACCCTGCCTAGCCCATAGGCTAGACTCACATAGATCACCTTTCTACCATCAATGGTCTCATTGATAGATGTCATTAGACATGCAAGTCAAGATTCATCCAGTGTCTCGGGCTCACACATGGCTTCTCCTCATATGGGGGCCTTACAACTTGAGCACCTAGGACCACTAGTGGTTACCAGGAGGTTGGGGCATTGAGCATATCTAACACCCCCCCTCAATGTCCACCCGTAGGTGAACTACCTTCTCGGCCCAATGCCGAGTCTCTGAAGATGAACCTAAAGCTTATCCTTCCCAAGTGCCTTGGTGAAGCTATCTGCTCCATTTTGCGCTATTGGATAGTAGACCAATTCCACTATCCTGTCCTTGATCAAATCATGCACATAGTGATATTGAATCTCTATATGTTTGTTGCATGCATGAAACACTGGATTTTTAGCAATGGCCATGCAACTTTGATTGTTGCACCTCAGCACAATTGCCTCATCATCTTGCACTCCCATGTGCCATAAGATCCTCCTCAACCACACTGTTTCACATGCATCAAAACATGCTGCCTTGTACTCAGCCTCGGTAGAGGACAATGCCACTATTGGTTGTTTCTCACTGATCCAAGAGAAGATACCTGAACCTAAAGAGAAACAGTATACAAAAACTGATTTCCTGGAATCAACATCTCCAGCCCAATCTGAGTCATAATGACCAGCCAAGGAAGTGCTCGTACCATAGGTGATGCCATATCAAGAGTGCCCTTCACATACCTGAGCACCTGCATCCCTGCATTCCAATGATTCTCCTCGGGCTTATTGGAGAACCTGCTCAAAATGCCAACAGCGAAACTGATGTCCAGTCTGGTGTTGCACAGATAGATGAGACTATCGACCAACTTCTTGTACCTCTTGATGTCTGTTGGTGGTGAGGCATCCTCCATAGATAGCCTCGCATTTACCTCCATAGGTGTAGCTATCTCCTTGCACTCGACCATACCAAATGCCTTCAAGATATCCCTTGCATATTTCTATTGAGAGATGAAGATCTTTCCTGGCTCTTACTAGACTTCAATCCCCAAATAGTAGTGCATCAAGCCTAAGTTTGTCATCTCAAACTCAGTGCTCAACGCCTTTCTAGTCTGCTGGATCATGTCTTCATAGCCACTTGTAATGAGCTTGTAATAAGGAGACCATCCACATATAGAACAATAATAGTAGATTTTCCACCTTTCTTATACACATACAAGTTAGCATCTGAGGCACATCTTTTGAAGTTAATTTATGAAAGAATTTGTTTATCTGTTGGTACCATGCTTTTGGGGCTTGTTTCAGCCCATACAAAGCTTTCTTTAGCTTGCATACCTTGTTCTCAGAATGGGGGGCCTCCAACCTTGGTGGCTGAGCCACGTACACCTCCTCCTTGAGGTCACCATTCAAGAATGCTAATTTAACATCCATTTATGAGTAGCCACTAATAGTACTATGCAAATAGTGGTCACTCTAGCAATTGGAGAAAAAGATTCCTAAAAATCAAACCCTTCAACTTGCAAAAATCCTTGTGCAACCAATTTGGCTTTGTACTTTTCCAAAGTCCCATCGGCCTTGTCCTTTACCTTCCAAACACACTTGGTGCCAATAACCCTTCTGTTGGGTGGTCGATCTACCAACTCCCAAGTTTCATTCTTCATGATGCTATCATATTCTACTTGCATAGCATTTTTCCAATCTCAGTTTGCAAGTGCTTCCTCCAAACTTGCAGGCTCCTTTACTTCTACAATTATCTCAGCCATCAAGGCCATATTGACTATGTGAGCAGAAGCCCTCCTTTGCTCCTCGATTCTCTGAGACCACCTTGGTCCATCTACATGCTGCTCAATAGACATAGGAATCTGGTTATCATGGTCATAGAGCTACCTTACCCATCATGGCAATGGCTTTTTTGGTGGTGTAACAACAGGTTGGTGACTTATACCTTCATCATCTGATATTTCCTCCTTTGTAGCTCCTGGGATAGGTCCATAGTGAATTACCTCTTAGCTTTATGATAAAGTGGAAGAGCTTTTCTTTGCCTCCACTACATGTGGCTACTCCTTGAACACCACATCACAGCTCGCTATGATCTTCTTTGCCTCTTGGTTATACAACTTATAGGCTTTCTTCTCATCACAATAGCCTAAGAAGATACATTTGGTGCTTTTTGGTTGTAGCTTGTTTCTCTCTTTGTCTGGTACATGTGCATAGCATTCACACCCAAACATTCAGAAGTGGTAGGCAGATGGCTTCTTACCACTGTAAGCCTCATGTGGTGTTTTACCTTTGAGTGCCTTTGTATAGCTGCGATTAAGGATGTAAACCACAGTATGGACAGCCTCAGCCTAAAAGTGGTTTGGCAATCCAACACCTTTCAACATACACCTCCCCATCTGTACAGTGGTTTGCATTTGACATTCAACAACAGAATTTTGCTGAGGCATATATGGTATCATCGTTTGCTGCTTGATCCCTTTGCTTTTGCAAAAATCTCCAAACTCTGTAGAAATAAAGTCACCACCACCATCCAATCTGCTTGAGAAGAGGAGTAAGGTAAGAAGAGCAAAGTGGAAGAAGTGTTTGCTGCGGGTGAGATATAGAAGACGAACGAGAGTGAGGAAGTTAACTAGAGGAGGTAAGGCAAGATGAAAGGAGTATGCTTGAGAAGAGGAGGTAAGGCTGCAGGCAAGATGGAAGGAGCAAGTTTGAGGAGAGGAGTAAGGTAAGAAGAGCAAAGTGGAAGAAGTGTTTGCTGCAGGTGAGATATAGAAGACGAACAACTACTAGGGGATTTATAGAACTGCAGACTCATAATGTGGGATGAAATATTTAGAATAAAGAATTGGTAGAGGCTCAGATGACTAGATTATCTGAAGTAACAGATGCAGGACCATAATGCAAGACATGTGAGACGTGTAAGATAGTGAGTACATTGAAAGATTCTATAAAATAAAATGATGGAATGCAAGACCGTAATGCGGGACATTTGAGACATGTAAGACAGTGATTAGTACATTGAAATCTATATAATAAATGATGGAACACAAGAATGATATAATTATTAGAATCTCATCATGAGATATTTTTTTAATATAATATAAGTTAGACTTGCTGATGCAAGACCGTAATGCGAGACATGTGAGATGATAGATTTTGAGTACATTGAAATCTATAAAATAAAGTGATGGAACATAAGAATGATATAATTATTAGATTCTCATCATAAGATATTTATTGTATATAATAAATTAGACTTTCAAAAAAGTAAAACCAATTTAATAAATTTAGAGAGGTGAGTTTTTCATTGAGTGAAGTAAAAAATAAAAGACCATAAATGTGAGAGACACATGAGATGATAGATTTTGAATCGGTTTAAATCTATGAAATAAAGTGATTGAAGACAAGAATAATATAATTAGACTCCCTTCTTTCGTCCATCCTAGTCCTTCTACAAGAACATTCTTCGTTTATCACTCTTAATTTATCATCTCTCCACCCACCATGGATGTCCTTGGCATTGTCGGAGACATGGAGTCTGGAATCGACAGTCTCAAACAATGGGTTGCTGACCAAGGAGCAAGGAGAGATGCAAGAATTTGACAAGGCTCTCCACTCACACGGATGGAGAGAGAGGAATTTGACGCACAGAGGTGGATAGAGAGGGAGGAGACTCAGAAGATAGTAGAGAGAGAAAGACTTTTACAATGTATTATAAAAGCACGACAAGATCTCTTGGACTTCTTAAGCAACCTACGTTATCAAAGCACTCGGTATGGCCGATTTGATTGGGATGCTGAAAGAACAATAAAGGCCTCCCAAAGGCTCGGTTCGGTGAAAAAAGTCTAGGACCTCGATCGAGGTATTGGCTTGGCTCGGTTGTCCTCGTGTGTGAGTTTCATTGGAGATAATACCTCGATCGAGGTATTGCACACCGAAGCAAAACCTTTGTATTTTCACTCGAGTGGGTGTCACACTCACCCGAAAGTGGTCCGGAAGTGGACACCCTTAGCTTGCTACCTCCCACAATCTATGGCTGTTTGAATTTCTTCCTTCATTGTAATTATGTTGATGATACGGAAGTGGAGTCCATGGAATATTGGATTGTTAAGAAGATAAGAGATACTAATGATGAGATCTTCTAGTGTGATCTCGGCCTCTGTGGCCTGTCGAGTGACCATTTGAATTTCTTCCTTCATTGTAATTATGTTGACGATACGGAAGTGGAGTCCGTGGAAGATTGGATTGTTGAGAAGATAAGAGATACTAATGATGAGATCTTCTAGCGTGATCTCGACCTCTATGGCCTATCCATCATGATTGCTTGAATTTCTTCCTTCATTGTAATTATGTTGAGGATATGGATGTGGAGTCTGCGGCTTGTCTATCATGATTGCTTGAATTTCTTCCTTCATTGTAATTATGTTGAGGATATGGATGTGGAGTCTGTGGAAGATTGGATTGTTGAGAAGATATAAGAGATACTAATTATGAGATCTTCTAGTGTGATCTTGGCCTCTATGGCTTGTAATAGTTTTGTATTCTCTGCAACAAGTCTGGTAGGGCTGAGTAGATCATATTAGAATTGCTAATACAATTTATTTTTTTAGAATTGCTAATACAATAATAATACAAATTGAATAAATATCATAAGTAAATATCCTAATGTATTGTAACATTTAACATAAGTTAAAAAAACACTATCATTAGTCAATACAGACAAGATAAAAATCTTCAAGGACTCATGTTTCTTTCTACATGTTTTACAACTGAATAGAGTCTGATGAGTCCTCTTGAGGCTGTGATTCTCTAAGAGTACATTGAGTCTCTACTTGTGTTGATGGTGTACATTGAGATTCTACTTTTGGTGCAATCAGGATAGACTCAATCTCTTCCTCCTTTGTAAGATGTGATGTTGTAGATGCACATTGAGTCTCTACTTCTTGTGTAGGAAGAATGCATTGAGTCTCTAATTCAAGTGGAGACTGTAATGCTTCTACTTGAGGCTGTGATGCAGAAGGAGACTGAATTATCTCTTGTTTTTCTTTGGCTCCCTCAGGTTCTTCATTGAGTCCATCATGTTGTTTCCCAATGGTAGCAGTTAGGTAGTGAACAGTCTTAGCCATAAAATCTTGTAGCTCGAGCTTTGTATATGCTTCTATTGAGACATGTTCAAAAATTTCATTGAGGAACAACATGAAGTTGTAGGCAATTCTCCACCCACTACTAAACTTGTCTTTCTGCTTCACTATGAGGCGTGTTTGGAAATTTGGTTGGTCTTGATGCTCCTTGATTTTCATAATCGCAGAAACTAACTTGTTTGCAGATCTGTCCATCATGACATATGACAAAGTGAATTTGTGTAGCAAATAGTAAGATGCATGTTCATAATGATATGATAAAAGAACACTTACTTGAACACCCCGTGAAAGCCTGTAAATGAATTGACAAGCCAACAATGGTTGTCATCAAGATCCCATACTATCAGGCTCCAATGTGAGCTACATCACCAATAAAGAGCGATAAGATTTATCACAATATTAAGTATTAATTGACACAATATTACAAATAAAAGAGTAAAAGAAAGACAACTAGCATGCCATCCAAGTCTAAAGGTTGTAGCATTGAACAAACATCATCTACTGTCTTCTTGGTATCACTAAGTACAGCTGAAAGGAGAGAATCGAGCATACACACACGATTTTGTACTGATCTAGGAAAGTGAGATATAACCGTACTATAGCAATAAATAAACAAATGTTAGAAGCAGATTGAATCAAATGATTGAAGTATCAAGCCAAGAGATGTTCATATCAAACCTGAGGATGGCCATCATGACTTTGTCATTAGCCTCTTTCAAAGGGTCGGAGAGGACTGTAACTTCCCCAAATGTCAAAACACAAGGTTGCTTGCTAATGATAACCCTAACCTCAAAATAGCTCCCCATTTTGTCCAATACAGCGGTTGCATTAGGACAACTTATGGGCGTAGCAACCAATGTTTCCTCTGGATGCTCCACACGTTATCAATAAATGCCTTAATGATAGATGACATAAATGCATATAGATGCAAGTCTGTATATGTCAACAATGAGGTTTCACCGTCGCTCAAATTAAAAATTTGAGCAAGGAGCAAAAAGCAGTTATATCCGACTCTCCACCCACAACTGTGGTCATCATTCTGCTTCACTACAGGGCATGCTACATACTCTATTTGATCTTCTAAGTCACCTTCCATTTGCATAAGTGCATCTATAGCACCTGCCAACTTTGGAGCCGATCTACACATCAAAATAGAAAATATAAATGAATGTGTGCATTGCATAGGATGCATCTCATTGATGTAATTATGACACAAGTAGGTTATACTTACTTTGACACACTGCCATGGATAGATGCTATTGAATTGACAAAGAAACATTGCTTGGCTAAGATGTCCACAATTACCAAGCTCCAATGCGAGTTGCATTATCAATTAAGAATAATTATTATTTGATATAATCCTCCACAATGTAAGAGATAAGCTAGGTAGGGATTGATACTCACTCCTCGTGATATGCAATAAAGATAACTCGCACCGCAGTCAAATCAACAGGTTGCAACCACTTAAAAACATCATCTATGGTCTTCTACTTATTGCTAAGTACACTAGAAACAAGAGGATCGACCATATATGCACATCTCCATATATATAGGGGAAGTTGTTCTAAAACCATACTGCAATAAAAAGAAAAGAATATTGGTTCAATTGATCCAGTGGAAATACAAAAGCATAAAGTCAATAAAAAGTTTGTGTCAAACTTGAGGATGGCTATTATGACCTTGTCATTAACCTCTTTCTTGAAATTTATAAGGATTGAAATGTCCTCTTCATCGAATAGAAAAGTAAGAGGTTGTTCTCGAACTTGAAACCTAACTTGAAATGAATTCTCCATTTGCTGCAAGGTATGATTATTTTCTAGAGTCATCTGATGGATAACCAGAGCAGCTTTGCTTTCTTGAGATGAGCTTTCTATATTCTCTACTCCAGCTATGTCCTCCTCATCCTCCTCCTTTCCCTTCTCCTATAAAAGGATAAAATAATTATGAGATTCAAAATTTTAAATTAATTATAAATTTAAAAAGGCCTTTAAATGAATAAAGAAAATTAAACATAAGTTTTCATACCTCTAGATATCTTCGTGGTCCTTTTATGCAACCTTCTGAGGCAAGGTCAGTGTCATATCCATTTTCTTCAGCTTCGTTGCTATCACTGGTGTCCTCACTATCATATCCAAAGCTTTCAACATTTTCATCATCTTTCTTGCTCTCGTCATACATGACCATCTCTATGTCAGCATCCTCTTCATGTGAGATTGGACCTTTCTTATCATACTTTATTTTGAGAGAAGCCACGGTATCAAGGTATTCCAAGCAAGCAGGACTCTCAATAATATTTACATGGTTTCCTTTTCTGATAAGAGCTTCAAACAAATGTCCCATTTGACACAATGTGTCTTCCCATCTGGACGGCAGCAAAAATTCCATCATACTAATTAAAAGATCATCACTTTTTGCTGGCCTTTCATAGTGATTTGCATTGTGATGGAGGGAACTTGGAGCTTCATGCTCTTCTAGCAGTAGTTGCAATCTCTTTGCATTCCCTCTTATGTTGTTCTATAAGGAGTGATCATTGTAAGGGCTCTTCATGCACAAGAAAAAGGTTTCAAGACTTTGTATCTTGAGACCGCATTCTCTCTTATCCCTTTTTCTTGAGTATATACCACTGTAAATCTTAAGCTCATTGCCTATTGTTTTTCTAGGGTAATAGACATTTTTTCCTTGTCATCTTTATCAGCAAATATGACTATGTTACATAGTCCCACTCTACCAATGGTGGTATGTAATATTCTGTCAAGGAGTTGACGAATGTCATCCGGTGATATTTCATAGACAAAGAAAAGCTGAGGCCTCTCCCAAGCAGTGTCGTCAGATAAAAATTCATTCAATGAAACTCCCTTGCACTCAACACTCTTTCCAGACTCTGAAATGATTTCATGTATGAAAAAAAAAGCCCTTGTTCAAAGTTTTTTCTTTTCTGAGAGTGTGCTTATTGATGAACTTTTGTGCATTTGCATACTTTTAGCCAGAAAAGTAATCGAGACCAGAGGCTAGAGGCTAAGTATGGTGACGCTCAAAGGCCATAGAGAAAAGGAGATCAAGAGGGCAAAGGGATGTCATAGGGGTGAAAAAGAAATTAGAAGTGGAGGGAAGGAAAAGGGAGGGAAAAGGGAGACTATGACACAAGGGAGAGGGGGAAGAGAAGCATGTACATGATAGGAGGAGGAATGTTGAGATGTAGACATCAAGGGAAGAGAAACATACTTTATTTGAAAGAAGGGATGAGAGGGAAATATCAAAATACTAGCTAGGTGGCTTTACAAGAATGAGCGTGTCTCATCAAGGAATTGCCCCTTCGTTTTATAGCCAAAAGAGGGGGGTCTCTCCACATTAATGTATCCTCCCACATGCATGGTGTGTGTGGAAAAGTCTCCCATGTGGGCTAGGTGGTTACGCACTCTCAATTGTGTGCGACAACCCTTTGCCTCAATTTTCCACATAAATCAAGCCCCATATCTCAAGTCTATGATACTCCCTTGGTCTCTTTCCAATTTTATAATATGTTCAAACCTCTAGGAGGACAAGTGGAGGGTTGGCACAAGGAATCTTGCCACCTCATCCTACTTTCCCCATTATTTAACTAGCTCTCTTGGTCCTTCTATACCTCCCCCACATGGGCCTATCCCTTATGGAGGGAATAACTCAATATAATATCTATCTCCACCTATTTCATATTGCTTCTCCCATGGACTTTGAGCCATATCTCACTAAATGCAGCCTAGGTGGAGGGGTGGCACATGGAGGAGCCATGCCACCTTGCATTTTATATTATTACTATTATGGATTATGTACAACACACCTTATGGGTCCTCTTACATGGAAGGGTGGCACATGGTCATGCCCTGCCACCTCAACCCTGGGCCCTATGCACACCATATTTTATTATACTATTGCCACATATACAAACACACACACACATATTAATGCCTTTTTCCTTAGACAATTTTATCCATAACAGTTCCCCCCCCAGGCAGGGAATGCACACCATTTCCATGCCTGGGACCATCATGCACAAAGAAAGGCTTGAGGTAACGCTTGTTGATCACCTTCTTGCCATATGGTTCATGCAGCTCCTGAACTTGTACAGACCCATTGCTACGTTCTTTGATGACTTTGTATGGACTAGCCCACAGTGGTAGAAACTTCTTATCCATTTGGTGGTCCAATCTATTATCAAAGCATAGCACAACATCCCCCTCAGCAAAGTGTCTTTCCCATCCCTTGCGAATCTTAGCATCCAATCGGGCCTTTTGGCGATTCTTTTGGATCTCTGTTTGGTGTAGTGCAAGGCGTTGGGTCTCATCTAACTTCTCAAGTTGTACCAATCTGGCCTCTACATGTTCATCTTCTGACATCCTCTGTTCCTGTGCCAATCTCAAGGCCAGAATCTCTATCTCTAGTGGTAAAACTGCCTCAGTACCATACACCAACTCAAAAGGGGTGTGACCTGTAGATGTTTTATGAGTGATGTTGTAAGCCTACACGGCTTCAGTGACCTTCTGATCCCATTGGCTCCTGTTCCTTGCGGCCATTTTTCCTATGGTTTTACAGAGGAGGCCATTGATTCGCTCTGTTTGACCCATGGATGCTGGATAATAGATGCTAGAAGTGTGATTATCAATGCCCATGCGATCCATGAGTAACTCCACTGCTTCATTTAAGAATGGACTCCCATGGTCAGAGATTATCTCCATGGGTGTCCCAAACCTTGTGCAGATACGTTCAAATATGAAATTTGAAACTACCTTGCCATTTACAGCAGAGAGAGCAATAGCTTCAGCCCACTTAGTGACATACTGAGTGGCTACCAAAAGATACTTCTTTTTGCGGGCAGTCATGGGCAAGGGCCTGACAAAATCTATTCCCCATTTCTGAAACGGATGGATGGACATCACTGGGTGATGTTGCCCGGGATGCAAATCCTTCCTACCGAAGAATTGACATGGTTCACAGGTTTTGCAATACAAAGTGACATCCTTGAACAAGGTTGGCCAATAGTATCCAGCATGTAAAATCTTCTTAGCTGTATAGTCACTAGCATAGTGGCCTCCACAAAATCCATCATGATAATGCTTCAATACCTTAGGCACTTCATCTGCATCAATGGCCCGTCTGAGTACCCCATCCATGCCTTGACGGTACAACACCCCATCAAGGAGGGTGTAGCGCCTACTATCTCTGCGGATCTTCTTTCTCTCATAGCTAGTACTTTCTGAAGGAAAGGAGAAAGCGGTCAAAAACTTGTAGATACCACCATACCAAGGATCCCCAACTTCTATGGCTGCTACCAGGGTTACATCAAGGCACTCCTCTAAATCAATCAAAGCATTCTTCAAGTTGGAACAACCCCCTTTTACAATTTTGAAAGAAAAATCATATTCTTGTAGAACTGCCAACCATTTGGCCAACCGGCCCATGGGATTTGGTGATTGAAGAACTTGCTTTGCAAGACCAGTGCCAGTGAGTATAAAGAAGGACTTTCCAGCCACATAATGCTTAAATTTCTCAATGCAAAACACCAAAGACAATGCATGCTTGTCAGCCTCTGAATAGCGTCGCTCAGTGTCGAGCAATTGTCGAGAAGCAAATCGAACGGGGTACATGAACCGATCCTCCCCTTGCTGGAGAAGAATACCTGCCAGAGTGTGCTCACCAAACCCAGGATTGATATAGAAGGTCTTTGACCAGTCTAGATTGCGTAGAATGGGTTATGAAGCCAGAGCATTCTTGATTTGTGCAAACCCATGATCACAATCCTCATCCCAAGAGAAATTAACCCCATCTTTTAATAGCATAGTCATGGGCCGTGTCAAAGCAGCATATTGATCAATGAAGCAGCGATAGTATCCTGCTAGATTGACAAATGAGCGTACCTGACGTTTGGTTGTAGGTGGGGAGAGCTTGAGGATGGCTTCTACCTTCTCGGGGTCAAGCTTGATGCCCTCGGATGAGACAACATGTCCCAATAACCTCCCTTGAGTGGCTCCAATGGTGCATTTCTCAAGGTTGAGACTGCCATTTGCATCATTGACCCTTTGGAAGGCCAATCTAACCTTCATGATGTGCTCCTTACGTGATGAGAATATACAGAAATCATCTAAAAACACCTCCAAGAAATCCCCCAAATAAGGAGCAAACACCATCTGCATAAATCTTTGAAAGGTGGCAGGAGCATTGGTGAGGCCAAATGGCATTACTTTGAATGCAAGTGTCCCCCAGGGTGTGGCAAATGTGGTTTTAAGCACATCTTCCTCGGCAATTCTGATTTGATAAAACCCAGAGTAACCATCACAGAAAGTATACATCTCATGACCACTTACCTTCTCAAGAATGAGGTCTTGAAAGGGCAGAGGATGATGATCCCTCTTGGTGGCAGCATTGAGTTTCTTATAGTCGATGCAGACCCGCCACTTGTTGTTTTTCTTTGGGATGACTACCACTGGTGAAACCCATTCAGTATTGTGAACCGGAACAATAAACCCAGCCTCTACAAGCTTCTGCAACTTTGAGCACAAAGCATCGGTCTGCAGGGGCCCTAATCTCCGATACTTCTGAGCCACAGGCTTTGCATCAGGCAGGCTTCAGCTCTATCTTATACTCTATGGCAGTCACATATGGCGAAGGTGGTGGTAGCTAGTTGCAAAGAGGTCAGGGAAATCTTTGAACATTTCAAGAAACTCATCTTTCTCACCTGGAGTGAAGTCTGGAGAAAGCATTGATTCGAGCTGTTGAGGACTAGCTGTTATCTTTTCTGTAGGTGCCAGGGTCGGAGACACCCCCATCATGTAAACTTCCTCCTCTGAGAATTCCTCCCCCCCGTTTGATTCTTCCATGGACTCAGACACTGAGGATGAGAGAGTATCACTGTCATGCTCCTCTTTTTCTTCCGGTTCCATGGCACCAGGTTGCACCGGGATCTTCTCCTTGGAAGCACCAAAAGACATGTGTCCTGTCTTCCAATAGTGACTAGCCAAAATGCTCTTGGACGAAGTACCAAATTAGAAACAACTAGTTTTTTTCCATCAATCAAAGCCTGAAAAATCTTTTCAACATAGACAATATCTAAGGTCCTATTGTTGGTGAAGACGCTTGCTTTGACCACCGTTGAAGCATGTATAACTTGAGTCTTCTGGCCCCATATATATCCTAGATCCTCATCTATCACAGCCTCATTCAAGCAAAGATTTAGGTTCTTCATTGATAACATTTCTGCATCTAAATCTAACTCCATTTCAAGACCCTCCGCATCCTCTTCGTGTTCTTCCTCTTCTCTTCTTTGCCCTTTCTTTGTATATGAATGACCTCTTTTTTGAGTTATAGGACTTGGAACTGTAGCTCATGAAGTACTTGCCTTTTGCATTTGACGTCAGGGTTTATTTTTTAGGGGCTCTATGTGAACCGCTTTAGATTCCCCTACTTCTTCTATTGCCTCAACTTCAGGTATACTTAAGGGCTTCACTTGCTCTGTTATTCCATCAACTTCATGAGTTGCACCATCTAAGTGAGTAATACCATGAACAAGAGATGTGTGTACATGTCATGTCTTATCTGATGCACGTCATGTCTCACTTATTTCAATTTCTATTTGAGATGCATGTGCATGTCCTGTATCATCTGATGCATGTCGTGTCTCCACCAATTCAATTCTTGTCTCAGATGTAGATCCCTTGTAAGCATCCACGTGTACAAGACCCTCATCCAATGCTACAATGTGTTCTGTCTCATCCACTCCAAATCCTCTCTCATTTGTATTACCATGAACCAGGTCTACATGGCGTGTCTCATCACTTCCTTTCTCATGTGTGGATTCTTGCACCTTAGGTCCCTCTAATGAAGTTGAACCTTGTTCAATGACACTCTGAAAGTATTCAAGGATAATCTTTGACTGCATTTTTCTTGCTTCCTCAATGGGAAATTCCTCCCACACATGTTGGAGGATCTCCAATGCAGGAACCAATTCAGGAAATCTAGGTGCTTTTGGCGGCGGCATCACAAAGTGCATTGCATCTTTCTTAGAAAGAAGAAACAATCTGTTGCTCATTCTTGACTTTGTGTAAATCATCATTGTACTGCTATCTTTTTCAATTTTTATTCCTAGTAAGGTGCCCCCTTGAATCAAATTGCTCTTTGAGAAAGATACATTTGATGCCCACTCATCTTTCTCCAACTCTCTCTTTGTCATCACTAGAATGAGATTTCCTTTACTTAATACCAAGAACCATGCTTTCTTTGTTGTGTCAACAACGGTCCAGTTTGTGAAGTCCTTTGGGGCATAAATTCTTCCATTGTATTTCAGTGTCATACCATTGACAAATGATGTAGCCTCAAGATCCATCCTATATTAAAGCACAACAAAAATTTTAGGTACTTTGACAAACTACAATTACTTTGATAAATCAAAAGTACAATGAGTCCCATTAATACACCTCAAGTTTTTATTCTTCCCAATGTATAAGTGTCAATTTCATGCTTTGGGAATAGCCTAAAAGGCTTTACAAGGCTTAGACACATGCATAAATGTGAAAAAAAATAAGGATTTACAATGAACTCATGGATAGTGTAAAATGAAATAAAGTACAATCGAATACAAATTTAAAGTCTGTCAGATATAAGTGCAAAATGCTCTCAGCAACTCCCACAAGTGATATAAGTGTAAAATGCTCTGTCAACTCCCACAACTGGTACAAGTATAATCTACTCTCTCTAGTCCCTTAACTGATTCAACTGTAATCTGTCATGTCCACTGATACAACTTTCAATCATCTTGAAAGTTTAAAAACCTTGATCGTTGCTTAAATGGTAGGGTTGTTGTGAGTGTGAAACCGAATGTGAACGAATGGACTGACTCCGATTAGGAACTAGCCGGGAAATTTTGAGCATGGCTTTGATTGGTTTTTTTGGAGTTCTCTCCTCTAAGGACAAACTTATCTATGCTAATCTAGACTACACCAACTGTTGAAGTGAAGAAAAGCAAGAAATAATTTATTTTCCATTGTTCTTTTAAATATGCTTAGGTTGTGAATTAAAAGCAAGAAATAATATATTTTTCATTATTCTTTTTAATATACTCAGGTTGCGAGTTTAAAAAAGATAAAATTTATATTTTCAAAAGCTAATTTACTTACAACTCATAAGAATTGAACATTCACATTAATAAGAAGTTAAAATCTTAATAAATTTAAATTTAAATAATAAAAACTACAAATTTAATTTGACGCCAAATCCTAAACCCTAAACGTGAAACCCAAACCCTCAAATCTTAAAACCTAACACCAAATCTTGAACCCTAAACCCAAACCCCCAAACCCTGAACCCTAAATCCAAACCCTAAACCCTAAACCCAAATCCCCAAACCCTAAACCCCCAAACCCTAAACCCTAACCCCCAAACCTTAAAACCCTAAAACCTAACCCCAAAACCCTAAACCCAAACCTCAAAACCCTAAACCCTAAACCCTAGCCTCAAAACCCTAAACCCTAAACCCAAACCCCTAAACCCAAACCCCCAAACCCTAAACCCTAACCCCCAAATCCTAAACCCTAATCCCTAAACCCTAAATCCCAAAACCTAAACCCTAAACCCTAAACCCTAACCCCCAAATACTAATGCCCTAAACACTAACCCCAAACCCTAACCCTAAATCGTAAACCCCTAACCCCTAACCCCAAACCCTAAGCCCTGACTTTGAAACCCTAAACCCTCATCCCCAAACCTTAAACCCAAACCCTTAAACTCTTTTTTAATTCAAATTAATTTAACTTAAAACTAATAAGAATTTAAAATTCACAATCATAAGAAGTTTAAACTTTGACAAAGTAAATTCTTATTAGTTTGAAATCACAAATTTTGAAATATAAATAAATTCAATTTAACTTAAAGTTTATGAAAAAATAACGTAAAATTAAGAAAATAAGACTTAAAATTTTGACGTCACAAAAATTTAATATTTACCTAGAAGAATATATTAATTCTCTTTAAAAAGAAATAAATTAAAGTAATAATAACGAATGTAAGTTAAACTACTTTTAAAATTTTAAAAATTGTAATAAAATTAAAATTATACTTTCTATATTCCAAAACAAAATGCATTTTTGTAAACTATATTTCAGAAAATTTAATTGAGAAATTAAACTAATAAATTGAAAATGGAAGTGAAACTCATTTTCAATTTTAAAAAAATGGCAAATTTAAAATTCAAGTTTCCACAAGTTTTCCTTTTCCCACACATTTGTCTTTTCACACTTTTCAAGTTTCCACACGTTTGTCTTTTCAAACACAAGGTTGTCTTTTATCACAAATTTCAAGTTTCCACACGTTTATCTTTTCAAACACAAGGATTCATAGTTTAAAAAAAGGTGAGAAATTTGAAATTCAAGTTTCCACATGTTTCTCTTTTCAAACACCAAGGTTTATAGTTTTGTTTGTTTAAGTTTCGACTAAATCACACACCAATCTCCTCTAATATGCCTCATTGATCGTAGCTCCCAAATTCTTCCATCAAAACATCTCTCCTTTATCTCTCCTTGATCATTGCCTACTCATTTCTCCTCCTCATTGGTAAGATTTTCTATCTCAGATCGTACTTTCTTTTGTGTCCTCCCTCTCTAAATTTTCATCTCTCATCAATGGAACAAAAACTAAACAAAGAATAGAGAGTACACAACAAATTGGAGATGAATAAAATTTTTTGTCCACCTGTGCGGTCACACACTGGAGCTTCGATGGCGATCTAGATAGATACTAGGTGAAGAGCTAATAGCTGGAAAATCTCTGCTAAAAGCTCTAATCTGATGCAATGGACTAGGAAGGTCGCCTCTTTATAGCTATAAGGGTGGTAGTTGGATCAACCTAGTCGATGAAGCCCACCAGTCAACCTAGTCGGTGGAGCCGACCAGTCAACCTAGCCGGTGGAACTGACTAGTTGTCCATGGAATATTCAAGGAATATTCCCCAAACCCCAGCGAGAGCAAGGGGCTCCCTTACAATCAAGACAATGTGCCTCGTTGTGCTACCAGCTTACCTACCTTGCTTAGCCCATAGGCTAGACTCACATAGATCACCTTTCTACCATCAACGCTCTCATTGATAGACCTCATTTGACATGCAAGTTAGGATCCATCACGTGTCCCGAGCTCACACATGGCTTCTCCTCATATGGGGGCCTTACAACTTGAGCACCTAGGACCACTGGTGGTTACCAAGAGGGTGGGGCATTGAGCATATCTAACAGTATTCATGACATGCTCATGAGCCTACCTTCCATGTATCATGATTATCCGAATTGGGCAAGGTGAGGCAACCCCCGCGAGCAACCTCGCAATGTGTGGCATGATACATGGATGCAGATGCAAGCACGCCTATTCTGTAAGAATGCTCTTGTCATTTGCGTAGCTATTACTAGTGCAATGAAAGCAATGTACGAGAGGGGGTTCAGACACACTGATTTGAATGCCAAAAACTGTGTTTTAGATTTCACACCAGATGGGAAATCTGTGCGGGTGAGCATTATTGATTGGGGAAGGTGTCTCCACAGAACTGAGAGCAAGCCCGAGCAGGTTTAGGTGCATGCTCCAAAGTCAAGATTTCCTTGGTTTGCACAAAAGATTCATGCAAGAAATTATGTTTTTCGTCAATCAAATGGCGCATGGTCAAACATGTCAGATTGCTATGCTGTCGGTTGGTTACTTGGCAAAATAGCCAACTTCCTTGTGGGGTGTAGGTTCGCACTATCAAGTGATGAACTATACTCACGGCATGTAATCAAGCTATTGTGGGATTGTAAACTCCACTTGTGCCAGAATGAGCCTCGGGAATGGATGACAATGGAATCGCTACTAACTAAACTTCACGCACACCGTGTTGATGAAAATGATGCAATGCATCCAATGGACGATATGAAAACTAATCTATAAAATTTTCATTTGCAAGTCCTATAGTTTTTAAATATTCCTCAAATAAAATTTGCACATTTTTGAAATGGATTTATGTTTTTCATTGGTTGTTTAGGATTTATGTTTTGAAATTTCAAGAAAACAATCTTCTACAATAGGATGAGAAGCAAATGTGTTTGAATATATGTATGTGTCATGTCTTGAACTCATATATCTGCTATTATGTTTAGGGTTTAGCATTTCACCAAAACAATGGCATCATCATCAAGAACACCCTCTCAACCATCCACACAGGCCGAGTACCAAGCCCAAGATGAATGCACACATGGTAGTCAAGCGACCCAGTTCATGATGAATGTGGCTAATGCTACTACACATCTGTTACTAAAAGAGCGAACAAAGGCAATTGCCCAATCCAGTATTTTCAACAACCTTAATGGCATGAAGTTCTTGGCTATAAATCTCTTTGTCTTAGATGACGATTTAGAGACTATATGGGATTGTAGCAAAAATGCTCCTAAACACAAGTGATGGTCCCTTACGCGGTGTTATAATAAAGCCATGAAAGAGAATGCACAATGCATATGGGAGATGATTTTTGCTAGGAAATTTTGCTCTGAAATTCCCAAATACTTTGGAAAGATGCTATATGCAAAGTTTGTGCTTGGGCGTGAAGTGGACTTCGCCTCAATCACTTGAGCATGTGAGGATCCACGTACGCCAAGCACCAGGCCCATGGTAGTCGAACCTCCACAAAGTGTCGGCAGTCTAGTCTCAGGTGAATATAATATTTAAACATGTCAATTATTTACTTTTGGGTTTTTTTGAAGAATTCCAACCCAATATCAATTGATAAGTTTGTATGTGACTTTATTGAATGTGTAGCCTCTGTCACAAGTGATGATCTCTATATGAATATCGTAGAGGGAGCTAGACAAGGAGCACGTGTCGAGTGAGATGTCACATTTATGATTGCCACTATACGAGATGCAAAAATAGAGCATCAACGAGTGCTGCAAGAACTTGAGTGGGTGAGAAGCGACAATGAAAGATTGCATGCACTATCATCCCAAACTGGCCAGTGGCTTGATAATCTCAGCTTACCATTGTACCTGGGCGTATAATGCCAGTGCAGGGAAATCTCTATCCCAGTAGTTTTTTTGCTGCCGGAGGAGATCCGAGCTGGCGAGCATGAAGCCCTATCCCGAAGCATTGGAGCTGAGCAACAAACTCTTGGTGCTTGCCTTTTACGAGGCGCTAGCAGTGGGAGACGCGATAGGGGTGAAGAAGTTGGTAGCTTCAGATTTAGAATGGTGGTTCCATGGACCCCCGACGGAGCAGCATCTGATGCAATCACTTGCCGGCGTGAAACGGCATGACAACTTCATCTTCATGCCTAGCCATATAGGTGCAGTGGGCAACAAGGTCTTTGTGGAGGGGCAGGCCGGCATAGCTGAGGCCATAGCCGAGGATCAGCCCAAGTGCTGGGTGCATGTGTGGACAGTGGAGTTCGGCAAGCTTACTCAGCTCCGAGAGTATTTCAACGCTGCTGTCACTGTGCTTCTGCACTCCCTCCGCCCTTGCGGCCCTTTGGCCACTCTCTGGAAAAGCCAGCTCTGGGAAGCAAGCAAGGGAAAATCCTTTCCTGCCTTTATTCTCGCCATCTGACGGTTTCAGCTAATGATCTGTAACGATCATCAACAGCATCTTACAGAAATCAGAGCTTTGTTTCTCCAGGAGTCCCTGCTGAGTATCTTTTCTTACATCACTCAGTCTATTGTTTTGCATAACAATTTCTTGGGGTTGTAACAGCTTTCTGATGTGTGTCTGATGACTTATGTTGCAATTCTGGTACTGTCGACTTTATTGCATTCAAGCACAACCATGGCGATATCTTAATGACGTCTAAAGCACAACGATGATATGACCTTGGTTTCTGCAGGTTCAAAAAAGGACAACCCCATGACATAGAGCCCAAAATTTTCTGTAGGAGTTTGTACGTATACTCGAGCAGCTATTTAGCACATGGAGATCCTTTCTGTCACCGTCCTACAAAAGTGTGACGTTATTGCATCAACTCTAAAATCTTTAGTATTACAGTCGCATTAATAAGCAGAGCTGCAAAAGGATCTTGCAGCATCAATTGGGAACATTAGTGGAACCTCCACCTAGTGTATATATTATTCTCAATGTAAGAAATTGAACTATTCTTTCGTTGCTAGTCGAAATTGTTGGCATTGTGATCATTAATCTAGTTTTAAAATATCACGAAATCTCTTGTCTTATGTATGGTTCTTTTTAATTTCATACTAAGATAAGATGTCAAGTGGTCACATTTATTTCTTGATTAATTTCTAAGTAGGAGACGTGTTTATTTAAGTGAATACTGTTTCACACTTTTTCTTATGATGACTTGATTATTCCATGCCCTTGCTTTACAAAAGGTGTGATATTCCAAACTGGCAAAATAGGTGTGATATTCCAAACTAGCGATACATGACTAGATATGCCCATAATATGTTTTGGACCCTGCTAAGGGACTATGGGGTTTTGTTTATAAATGGAGCTCATTAGTATTTTAAATGATTTTAAAATGTTAAGGTAGCTTAGTCTTCTTTTGATCCATTTACTCTTACTTTCATTATAAGCTTTGTTAAAAGAAGGGCCAATGTGGTTTTGCTACCTTGTTTATTTTCCTTAATAGAAAGGCAAGTTCGATTTTGAAAAAGAAAGTTGTGTTCCCTACCACATTCAAAAATTAAAAAAAATGCTCTATTCTCATATACTTCAGGAATCAGTCCTCATATAAATAGTTTAGTGATTGTCTTTTTCCAAGGATCATTCTTCCATCACTTTGGTAGACCAACTCTTCCTCCATCTTGGTTGGTCTGTGCTCGAAAGTATGCTAAGCTAATTAATTTAACATATATAAAATCCTTTGTTGGATTTATTAGATTCTATAGAAGATTTATGAAGGACTTTGCCAAGATAATGCCACCCTTGTATGGAGTGATAAAAAATCATACCAAGTTCTGGTGGACTAAGGAGTTGTCAGAAGCATTTTGTAAATGAGAGCCGAGACACTGATTTTCCAACAACCATGATGGGATGTGATCTTTCATGTTCATTTAGATGCATCACGTTAATATATTAGCACAATTAGTATTATGCCAATCGGTTAACAACACTGCTTGAGTGCAGTTCTATAGTACTATTGAGCACGAAGCTCTTGGTATGGTTTATAATGTTTGGCACTATTTGATTGGAGATCCATTCATTATCTATGTGGACTACCATTAATTACTATAAATTATCAACAAAATAGTGATTTAAGGATGCCTAGTACATTTGATGCTTTTTTTCAATGTTAAGATCACTACTATACACGGGTCCTATTGCGACACTTAAGCATCGATGTTTAGCGTGCGTAGGGCACTAATCATCGGTAACCAAAGCAGCATTCGTCAAGTGTCGCTATATAGCAATGTTACGCAAGTGTCACTATATAGCGATGTTTAAAGAGCATCACTATATAGTGACACTTATTAGACTTGTAAATGGTCACTATATAGCGACACTTATTAGACTTGTGAATGGTTGCTATATAGTGACACTGAGACAGTTTCCTATAGCGATGTTTTACAAAGAGTGTTTTTTTCCCATACGAACTTTAAAAGATAGTTTTTCCCAATGACAATTTTTTTTTCCTTTTCATACATGTTTGATCCTTTGAGAGAATAAAAGTACAAGAGCATGTACATCAAGCCTTTGAAGCTCATATATTCATGTCCAAGTTTGAGATGAAAAAAATCAATGAAGAGCATTTACATTAATGGCATCCTAAGCTAAGTCTAATGTACCAAAAGGAGTCTATCTCTAACTCTATACCGAGTTGATCTCCTATATCATCACCATACTCTAGCATCGTACGTTCACCTAATACTTGATCATCTTCTTCAATAAAGTGTGGCGATTCTTGATTATCGTCATCTTCTCCCTCAATATCGTGATCTCCATCTTCCTCCTGTACGATGTCATTATGCGCATCTTCCTCTTGTTGGCTCATATGTTGGCTCCTATTGTTGAGAGTGCTCTCAACGGAAGCAAGAATGGAAGAGGGAGAGAGAGAAACAGAGAGCCACACAAATTTTGGTGGGTGCAGAATCACCCTAATCTTCTTTTTCATTCATTTATATATGTGTTTGAGTATTGTACATAACCGGGGTAAAGGCACAGTGACCTTTAACCCCCACAACCTCCCACTTAAATGACAATGTGCCTTTAAGGGAGAACAACCAGTGAGCATACTATCCAATGCCAATCAATACACGACAATACTCAAACCGCTGACTAGGTAGACTCTTCGTCAGCATATCTGCAGGGTTATCATCTGTATGAACCTTGACAAGCTCTATGCACTTGTCCTCAAGTACCTCCCTGATGAAATGGTACCTGACCTCAATGTGTTTGGTCTTTGCATGAAAGACTAGATTCCGTGCTAGCTGAATAGCACTCATGGAATCACTATGCAATGTCGGTACACCTGTATGAATCCCTAAATCTCCCACTAGCCGATCAAGCCATATAGCCTCCTTGTAACCCTCTGTGGCTGCAACATACTCAACCTCTGTGGCAGACAAAGCAATGCACTTCTGTGCGAAAGACATCCATGCCACTGCACCACCTGCAAAGGTGAACACATAACCAGAAGTGGATCTCCTACTATCCACATGCCCTTATCCACATGCCCTGCATAGTTTGAATCTGTGTACCCAAGTACACGCATGTCTCCTTTACCAAAGCAGATGCACATCTCCTTGGTACCCTTCATGTACCTCATGATGCACTTAACTGCCTCCCAATGCCTCTTTCCTGGATTAGCCATATACCGGCTAACAACTCCCACTGCAAATGCAATGTCTAGTCTAGTAGCTATCATAGCATACATAAGACTCCCAACTGCTGATGCATAAGGAACCTTGGCCATCATGGCCCTCTCCTCATCTGATTTGGGACTATCTGTATGACTCAATTTCACATATGGAGGCAATGGAGTACTCACTGCCTTCTCCCCCTCCATATTGAAACGCTGTAATACTTTTGTAACATACTCTTTTTGTGAAAGCCAAAGGAGTTTCCTACTCTGATCACGTATGATGCGCATACCAAGAATATGACCTGCAAATCCCAAATCCTTCATATCAAAGGCCTCATGCAACTTGGCCTTTAATGCATCTAGCTCATAAGTATTCTTGCTAGCCAATAGCATATCATCCACATATAGTGCCAAGATTATCAGGCTATTATCCTTAGCCCTTTTAGTGTAGAGGCAATGATCAATTTCACTCCTTCTAAAACCCTAGGACCGAATGAAAGCATCAAACTTCTGATACCATTCTCTAGGTGCTTGCTTAAGACCATAGAGACTCTTCTTCAGCTTGCAAACTAAATGCTCTTTGCCCTTTTCTTCAAAGCCTTCCGGCTGCACCATGTAAATTTCCTCATGCAGATCCCCATGCAAGAAAGCTGTCTTGACATCCATCTGCATAAGCTCCATATCCTCATATGCCACTAGTCCAAGCATGCATCTAAGTGTGGTCATCTTCACAACCATAGAGAATATCTCATCAAAGTCCACACCCTTCTCTTGCTTGAACCCTTTAGCGACCAAACGGGCCTTGTACCTAGGCACATCATTACCTGTGACCTTCATTTTGTAGACCCGTTTACATGGCAATGCTTTCTTTCCATGTGGCAAAGAAACCAAGTCCCAAGTCTTTTTCTTCATAAGTGAACTCATCTCTAATTGCATAGCATACTCCCACTTGTGTTGATCCTCGCGCATCATAGCCTCTTTGTAGCAAGAAGGCTCCCCGCAATCAGTAAGCATCACATAGTCTACCCCTGGAACAAACTTATCAAGCGGTCTAGACACTCTAGAAGATCTTCTCAAGGGCATTTCAGCTTGCTGTCCGACCTGCATATCAGCCACATTTGGCTCATCATTTCCACCGATAGATGATCCATCATCTACCCTTGATTGTATACCTATGGGAGTACTTGTTGGTACCATTTCTTGCACATTTGGTGCATGGACAGCTTGCTGTCTATCAACATATGCAGGTGGATTCACATCCTGGAAAGTGATTCTCCTCATTTCCACATCCCTCATGGGTGCCTTATGCATCTTCTTCTCATTGAAGACGACATCATGGCTGCGTATGATCTTCTTTGCTTCTGGATCCCAGAGACGATAGCCCATCTCTCCACTTTCACCATAACCCAGAAAGATGCATTTCCTAGACTTAGGATCTAGCTTCTTTCGAAGCTCTTTTGGCACATGTGCATATGCCTCACACCCAAATATATGCAAAGGCTTCTTGCCACTCCATGCCTCTTCAGGAATACCACCATCCAAACTCTTACTAGGTGATCTATTGATCACATGCACTACAGTCTTCATTGCCTCAGCCCAAAAACCACCAGAAAGACTTGCATTGGAAAGCATGCATTGCAACCTTTCTTGAATGGTACAGATCATCTTTTCTGCAATTGGATTTTGCTCTGGAGTACGAGGGGATGTGAGCTCCCTCTTAATCCCACGTGTATCACAGAAATGCTGAAATTCATGAGAGAGATACTCTCCACCATTGTTAGTCCGTAGGCATTTAAGTGTTCTACCTGACTAATTCTCAACCAAGGCCAGCCATTTCTGAAATACCTACAACACATCACTCTTCTATTGAGAGTGCTCTCAAGGGAAGCAAGAACGGAAGAAGGAGAGAGAGAGAGACAGAGAGCCACACTTTCCATGCGTAATCTTCCTAGAGCTCTGATAGATAATGGAATGGGGCCATCAAGGTTGTTGGGGATGACCTCTAGCCTCAAGAGCTGGGTGCAGTTTGCAATTGCCTCAAGAATCGGCCCGTCGGACAATCTGTTGAATGACTCATCCAGTTGTTGGAGGCTTCTCAATAGGCAGAGCTCCAAAGGTATAATATTGGTAAGGTTGTTGAAATGAAGATCAATGAGCTCGAGATTAGGGGATGCTACCAAAGAGAGGCACGAGCAAAAGGGTACACAAAATGCCCTCAATGAGTCCAATCTGTCCTGGAAGTGCATTAGCTAATGTCCAGGAGCAGCAAAGAAGGGCAATTGGGAGGGAATATGGCAAGTGAGGTGATACTAGTAGAACTACTATGAGTTATACTTGTAGATCTCTTTCCCCCTTCTCTTACTAATCTTATATTGGAGGTCCTCCATGAGTGGATCCCAGTCCGAGCAAAGTTGGCAAAAAGGTTTGCATTAAATCCGATTTGCCCATTGTGAAATGGGGCCATGGAATCTCTTATGGATTTGATGTGGAGGTGAGTGTCAACTCATAGGGTGTGGTCTAAACTTGAGATGGCAATCAGAAGAGGAGGATTGATGTCAAGCTTTCAACTAGGCTTTAATTGGTGGATGGGGCTCCTAGGTGACATGAACAAATGTGCTTCTACTCTCTTGGCTTGCTGGCCTTTTTGGCATTCTACTTGTACTAGAAATTAGGTGGTCTTTGGTTTTAAGGTTCTATTCGGTTATAGAGAGGATGCAGTTCTACAAACACTAAGAGCATGCCTTGTGGATGTTGCCAAGATAATGTAAAGCCGTGACCCTCTTGTGAGTGCATCATTGGATGAGATATCTATGGGGTTATAGATGTACTATATATGTCAGGTCTTTGGTTTTAGCATAGGTCTAGAGCTTGGCCCCATTTTTTAGGCCACTTTCTTGGGCCTAACCCACCCTTTTAATTTAAGTCAGCTTGTTTTTATTATTGTTATTTTTTCAAAAAGTCTTAACTCTGTATTTTGCTTTTGTCATTGAAGAAAAGCTCAGCGTCCCATGTCAATTGCGATGCATTTCTTGTCTCACTCTTTTGGGTCTCAATAGTGCCTGGACAGTGTTTGCACTATAAGCGCAAAACTTGAACTACCGCCCCCTTTGGCCACCAAGCTTTCTACTTTAATGTGATTACAAATAGCCATATATGTTGAGTACATCAAATGAGGATCGATATCTCAACATGTTGATGAATTCTACAAGTCGTGGGCCACCTTTTTCTTTTTTTGAAAGAAAGTGATTTGTATTTAAAAAAAAAGAAAATAGCAATTACATGTCCTTTCTTTGTTAAGGAATTCGGTTTTTTGTTAAGGAAAGAAAGTACATAGATAAAAGAAAACACTCTGTAATGCTCTATCAGCAAACCTAAACTCCATGTGTTGCTGGCCATAGTAGCTTACTATCTAGGCAAGAACATTGTTCTTGAGCCCCCTCTTTTTCAAGGGCTCTCATGACAAAGTAGAAGACTTTTTTCTCAAAGGAGATGTGACAGTTCACCTGTCAAGGGGAGGGACCCACCCTTAATTGTTAAAAGCCAATTCAACACTTCCCTTATGGAGGGCCTCTTGTGTGGAGAGTTTTCACAGCATCGAAGAGCCACCCTCATCATAGCAACTATCTCCTCCTCTAAATTTTGAACTGGACTTGTGAGATTCATGGAGGAAGCCAATTCAGATTTGAGAGCTTGATCTACTACATGAAGGGGTTGTCGGTGGGAAAGGGCAGCATGTGACCATGCCAATAATGTAGAGCCATCACCAAACTCATCACTTGTAGGCCTCTTGCATGTTAGCATCTCCAAAAGCACCACTCCAAAGGTATACACATCCAATTTGGGAGTCAATCTTCCCACAGTGGCATATTCTATCAATTAAGCAACAAGCACACTTTGGCATGTGAGAACTGGTTGGAAGATTTTGCATTAAAATTTTCAAATGACGCTTCTTAGGTGAAATCAACCTTGTGAGTTTTCAATAGATGATTACACTAGTCCATAAAGAAGTTGTGGATATTATAGTACAAACACACACACATATATGCACATATAAAAGAGGATGGGATTTTATATCTCACCTAGGGCCATGTAACCTAAGGAACCCATCAACATTGACGATGATGATATTGTCAGCAAGCCACTTGTCAATGTACTAGAAAACCTTGAAATTCCAAAGTCTCCCACATGTGGTTTCATGCTATCATCAAGTAGAATGTTGCTGGGTTTAAGATCGCAATCGATAATGGGTTCGATGCCACAATTGTGATGTAGATAGTCCAATGCATGTGCGACACCCACTACAATGTTGAATCTTGTGTTCCAATCCATCTTGCAGGTGTTGTTGTGCAAGTATTGCTCGAGGTTCCCATTGGTGATGTATTCTAGAACTAGTGTCTTATGTGTAGAGCTAAAAACAACACCAAGTATTTTGACCAAGTTGTTGTGTCGAACTTGACCCAATGTTTGACATTCTGCAATGAACCTTTTCTGGATTTTGTGATGGTCATGCTTTAAATATTGAGTCAATGTCTTGATGGCAATAACCTTGCCATTTGGCAAAACTCCCTTGCAAACTATACTAGAGCCCCCTACTCCAATGATGTTGTCCTTGTGGAACCTATTTGTAGCCATGGACAAATCCTACTCAGTCAAGTTCAAATGCTTCTCACGTAAACTAGGCAAGACTGGTCTTAGAGTTTGGACAGATGAACAATAACCCAACCCAATAAGTGTGCCTGCTACTATGATTAGTGAGAAGGTTGCTAAGCACCCTACAAGGGCAGTTATAGCTTTGGGACTTAGCTCTCTTATATGTCGCTTAACAAAGTCTGATACATTAGCATCATTAGTCCCAATTGAACTGTTAATGTTACAACTAGGCAATGGATGTCCACACAAGCCATGATTGCCTGCATAGCATGATTGTGTGAAGGTTTTGAACAGACCTTCCTGTGGAATCTCTCCGGAAAGACAGTTACTTGAGATGTTGAAAGTCGAGAGTGAGTGCATGTTACCCAAACTAGGTGGGATGTGACCACTCAATTTGTTATGTGACAAATCTGAGGACTCAAGTTGGGACAAGTTACAAAGATTTGAGGGGATAGAACCTTGTAAATAGTTGTTGGAAGACTCAAGTAATGCACGTTGATCAAAAAAACCCAAATCCGAGGGGATTTCAGCAACCAACTTGTTTTCAGCTAAGTTCATATATCCCATGCCTTGAGGAAGATAGGGGTACTTCTAAACAATGCCTTTCATAAGGATTTGCATGTTGAAAAATCAGTATAGCCGGTGCCGTTTTCGTGGTTGTTTCTAAAAGCCAACAAGGGGAAATGTGGTGGAAGGGATCCTGCAAATTGATTTCGAGAGAGGTCGATGACTTGTATGAAAAAAGAACCACCTTTCAGTGTATATTCATGGTTGATATTGGAAAAGAAAACCACTCAATTAACACTCGAGAAAAAACGTATTTTAAAGTATTTTGCATCATTGAGGTTTGGGAGAAAATGATCGATTACACATCAAATTGTTTCCAATTATTATTACTATTTTCAAATCATTGAAGTGGATGAATTGCACATTTTTAAAAGAAAAAAAGTGGCAATGACATGGAGATATTGAGACAGATTGAATACCCAGTGAGGTAGAGTTCCATGTAGGAGATTGTTGGATACAAAGAGGACTCATAGGTCGTCCAACTTATTCAAAGTAGGCAGTAAGGTTCCTGTTAGGGCCTTATTTTGCTAAGATGCAGAACCTCCAAGTGGGAGCAGTTTCTAAGTGTTTGAGGAAGACTACCCCACTGAACAGATTATCTGACACGTCCAAAAGCACAAGATTATAGAGGTTTCCCATAGATTCAGGGATGGCACCACTCATACGATTGTTGGACAGCTTGAGAATTCGAAGCCCGGTGAATGTGAATGGAAATTTGTTGCCAAGGGAAGATTAGTAGACAAATCCATTTGGTAATTTGAAGCCATTAAATAAAAGGAAAGCTGCACTCCAAATGGCTGGGACATAAAACCAACTGGTATAATGCCTGAGAGGTTGTTGTTCGATAGGTCTAACGAGATTACAGAGAGGTTGGCTGGAATGGTGCCGCTAAGGGAGCACGATGCCAAAGAGAGAATCCCCAAGGTGCGCAACTTGAAGAGACACAGTGGGAAAGGGCCGAGCATTAGGTGATTGTCAGAAAGGTCGAGCGCTTGGAGAATGGAGAGATAAGAGAATGTTTCAAGGATGAAACCAGTGAACTTGTTGGCCCTGCAAGGGTCCATTGGGCTTGTAGGGGTAGTGGTGGCCTTCCTAGAAATTCGTTTGAGCCGAGTCAATTTGACTCGGATTATAACGATGGTTAGTGTCTAAGATACTAGGGTTAGTGTTTAAAATAGGGTAGTTAGTTTTAGGGTTACTATATCCCGTGTTGTTAGCTATGTTGTTCCTGGAGTTGTCATTTTGCGCATTGTTTTCGTCTGAGCGTGGCAATGGCTAAGGACGATGCGGACGACTCCAAGCGGCTCGTCTAGTCGTGGCGAAGCAGGAGAAGAATTCGCTCTGTCAGGAATGGAGCCTTGTACCGATCTGTAGAGGGCAGTCATTCTTGGCTCACATCTCTACAGAAGGTCGAAGAAAAGCATGGGGGATTATCTGCTTCTGACACGATGTAGATTTGAATTGCACTTGCATGTGTATATAATGGATGCTTGTTGATTGTGCAGGTGCAACATGGTCGTTTATGCGTTGTGTGCATCCTGCTATGAAGATCTTGATACTGAAATGGCAGATTCGGAAGGTGTGTGTTGTATGCATGTTGTGCGTCGTGTGTAGAGTTTGAAGAAATGATGTCTGGGAAGCCTTCATCGACGTGTGATTTCGGTGTTGGGTGGTCGAATAGGCTGCATGAACATTTTGGAGGAGGTAGTCGGACGATGTCTGTGGTGTCTGCATGAACATTTCGATGGAGGTAGTCGGACGCTGTGTGTGGTGTTTGTGATGGAGTGTCACGGTGTGTAGGGTTGCGCTGTGTGTGGTGTTTCTGTTCTAGTGTTACGGTGTTGTTGGGGGCCAGAAGATTACTGTGTGCTTTTTGGGGACGCTCTGTCAAGCGGTGGTTGAGGGGTGCATAGAGTGAAAGAGATAAAAGAGTGAAGCACAAATTGTGCGTTAATTTGTGTTTCTTTTAAATCCACATGAATATGAGCATGCTGATGTTACGTTGTTGATTGTGAGTGTGTTTTGGTTGATTGTGAGTGTGTAAATGTGTAATAGTTTGTAGTGGTTTGATCGCTTGAATCTCATATAGGTCAATCCCCCACATTTCAATTCTTGAAAGTAAAAAGAATTTGAAAATAACATGCAATTCTTCAATAGCATGGATCGAGGCAACACCACCAAAACAAGTTGGAAGAATGATTTAATTAATGAAAACAATCACTCTGGCAATGCTTCTTAGTTTAAAAAAATCTAACGACATGAAAATGTACATATATGCAATTGTTTTCCTTTTTCTAAGTGTTGTGATGAATTGTATAGAATGTCATGACAACAAATAATTGAAAATAGTGAAAATGAATTTTATGGTGATAGTGCATCCCTTCATAGTGTTCTATCACTAGTAGCACACAAGTCTAATAGATTGAATTTTGTTGAAATAGATCTATTCATCTTGAAGCCAAGAGAGACAATGTCCTTGCAATAGACAAATCCCTTTTGATTGTACATGTTGTTAGCCCTTCACTTATGAGTGGTGTCACTTCTCTTCTAGGTTCTTCACCACCCCCTGATGTGAAAGCACTTGTAGCTAGCAAGCCATTCCCCAAACGTATCTCTTGATGTAGGCATGGTATTTGGTGTAGGCAACATCTTCTAGAGCAACCTGTCGCAATTCAAACATACATATGATTCCAATAATGAGAAACTATGATGATTCTAAAAACAATCAAGATCCAAATTGAGATAAATTATGCGCTAACCTAATTAAGGCCAAGACACTTGTATCGAACCACCCATACTTTGCTTGTAGATTGAAGATTGAGAGATAAGCCCGTAGTTTTGACATCCCAGCACCCTTCTACAATTGTGTTGATTGCAACTCTCGCGCCACGGCCTCAGGCTCGGACATCACATATGCGTGTGATGTAGTGTCCCTAAAAATAGAATCCATCATGTCCGCCATACACTCATCATCATCTGGCACATCTAGGAGATTACCCTCTTGCTCAAAGTGTGAAGGTATACGTGCCCCTTCACCACCTTCCTTATCCTGTCTCAAGGTTTCGTGTGAATACAAGATCATGCCTCAAGGTTTTGTGTAAAGTACGCATGCAATATTAATCACAAACTCATATAGCATTGACTTACTGATGATCCATCACCACGTGCACCATCAATGGTCCATACTGGTGCGAGCTCCTCCCCAAACATCCCCCCAAACATCCACAAGTGATGCATGACAATACGACATTGATGTCGTACTTCTTGCTTGCAATAAGTGCAATGATAATACAATCTCTCAGTAAGCCAATCTGCGCTCCCGGGCATTGGCGCATCATCTGATGAGCTTTCACTTGTCCCTTCCATCATTTGCACATCTCCAAAATCACAACACAAAATGCAAGGAAATCCACTCAAGATCCAAACAATAGCCTATTGTTAGCTTTTATGCCTATTGCTAGCTTTTATGCCCTGTACCATTGGTACATGCCTACTTTATGCCCTATTTTGTTGGTATATGACCTTTAAGGGATACATAGAGTCGGTATATATAGACGGAATAGTGTCAGTATATACCGACTCTCGGAGCTAAAACCTGAAACTCGCATCGTCGACCCTCACAATTCTATCACGGAAAAAGCAAAAAACTCTCCTCTTTCCTCACCTTCGGCAACCTTAGCTTCCTCCAGCCTCTTTGGGTATTGTTTGCTTGGGTGTAGCCATTTTTGGTGAGGTTCAGGGACTTTTTTGTATATAGGTATCTTGCATGACCCATAACTTATGCATCACGCAACAGAATTCAGCAAACTTTGCCTTGAAGTTGTAGTACACATTGCAAATTGAACGTGAGATAAAAAAATTATGGAATAAGCATTTGGAACGAGACCGTTAAAGCATTACAAGTGCTATGTTACATGTGAAGCATGCATCCTGAAGTCTTTCGGATATAGCAATTCATTCAAAAACATCAAAATTTTGTTCTATACATACATGCAACCAAGTAATCATTCAAAAGTACACTACATGAGCTTCTCCTTAACCCAAGGAAATACCTAAATGAGAACATTAGGCATGGGTTAACGGGCCTCCAATGTTGTGCTAAAGTTATGCATACCCATTTGAGGGCACGCTCCATATCTTTTTTTTGATTTATTAAAAACCAAACCGGATTGAAATTTGGAATTCAAACTAGTGGGACTACTGCATGGTAGTCTTAAAAAATTGATAGTTGTTCGTATTGGTATCTAGATTCACCCTAAATGGAAGAAGTTGAAAAAGTGCAATTTGTGCATGTGAAAAGATATTTTAATAAATCCAACACTATTTACAATTTTGAATTGTTTCTTTTTCCATGCACTTGCTTGTTATATGACTCATAAGCATGCCAAAGCCCATTGCATTTAATAATACACAGCATCGAGCTCGATAGCGTGCCCTTTAGCCTATTTGTGTTTTGAAGCATTTTAGGCCACATTGCACTTATTTGGGATATCCAATTCTGTTGAAGTGTATCATCGGAGGGGGAAAAACGGGTGGCTAAAATTTTGCTACTCCTACGAATTTTGAATTGTCACACCTCCCACCCATCAATTCTTCAAATATTAAGTACCTGCAACCTGCCCCCATCCTGCAACCTGCACACACCTCGCCGTGACCTTGCATAGGCTTTGGTTTGCCATTGTCTTCTTTCAGGTAAGTTGTCTTCTATTTTTTACTTGCCTCACCAGCTAGGTTCTTTGGGTCTATTCTAGACTAATCATGGCCATGGCATCAATTGCAACATACACTCGCCATGGCTTGCAAGAGAAGCAGACAAAGGCTTTGAGACAAGAAAGCTGAAAAGCCAGGTCAAGGCACAAGGAATAGCATGCAGGTCAAGGAAAGCGGTGGCACGGTATCGAATTGGTAATGGAAGACACTTTTGCAACATCGTGAAGGGAGAAACAACGAGAAGAAAGAAGACTCCTTGCAGAGCAACAGCAAGAAGAGGTTGCACATGCATGCACTCGATCATTGCCATCAGAGTGAAGAACACGAGCTATGGTGTCACGATTGGTGGGATCATTCAAGGCAACAACATCAGGCCATTTAGGTGATTACCAGTCTTGAGTCTTCACAAGCTTTACCCTGCACCCTAAAGTTCATAGAGCAACAACCCTACCAACACCTTGGGAGATGCGCCCAAGAGGCGATGCTCTCTAACTTGAGAAATGGCCTATAGAAAGTGAAAGGGGTACATAGCTTAGATCAATTAGCTACAAAAAGGACAACATTAGCTATCTTGGTGTACCCTGAAACAAAGGAGAAATGGCTTGGGTGCACAATGTTAAAGATGTTGTCAATCAGAAGGACCAATGTGGCTCCATCGGTTGAACGTAGAGCAGAAGCAATGCACAATCATCCCGATCCAAGAAGTCTGTAGTGACGACGTTTTGGCAAGAAAATATGAGAGTTTCTACAAATAGAAAGGACATCTGTAAGAAGCAAACGAGATGCAAGGTGTTTGAGGAGTACATCATACACACACTAGAAAAAATGCAAGGTTGTTTGCGATTGAGCTTTGGGATAGTTTACTTGTTTCATTTCATAAACCACGCTTGGACTAAATGTGATTGTCCTAAACTAGCCCAATGGTTGGAACATCATGCAACCGTAGGTTGGTTCAGCTCAATCGCTAGTTATGTGATTGTCCTGAACCAGCGTGGTTGAACAGACATTAGTTGTCATCCAGCCCGGTGGCGTGGTTGAGCAGAAACTAACAGCAATATATTTTGTAATATATTGTTATTTTACTAAACCAGCCTGGTGGTTGGAACATCATGCAACTGTGGCTTCTTCATCTCAATCACCAGTTATGTCATTGTCTTGAGCCAGTGTGGTTGAACAAACATTAGTTATTGACCAGCCTAATGCTTGAAATTATTGTATTTCTTAGTACTTAAATTCGTTAAATTTAATTTTTTGCTATTCGGATCATATACCACTATTTCTAGATTGGGATGGCTTGGACTTAATGTGATTGTCATTTTTTTCTAAAGTTGAATTAAAAAACCCTCTTGTTATTGTAATCATGTTAAAATTTTCCCAAAAGTGGAATTAAAATACACCTCCTTTTGAATGCACGTGAGACACTAAAATTTTTTGAGGTGAACTCCCCAAGATACCCAGACTGTTCCTTAGGGTTGTTTCTTTAAATTATATTGGTTTTGGCTTGCATTCAATCCTTAGTACCCATTTGCTAGTACTCAGTGGTCACAGAAAACATTTTTCTCAATAAATCATAAACTTGGGGCATCAAATTTTGACAGTTTTTCTTGGGAATTTTTAAAATTTTTAGCTAAATTGTCTAAAATTTTGCTAGTTCTACAGAATTGAGAAAAAGAATATTTAAAGGTGAAAATGAAAATCTTGCAGCTTCATAGTTTGGAGATTTTCTATGAACACTAGATAACGTCTTGAATGTTTTTGGTTCATCTAATTGTTTTTAAGAGGTCTAGGTGCTTTCTCATTGTTGGGCATTTCCACTACTTTATCAAGCTCATGGTCGGCAATCTCCATGGTTATTCAATGTTACTTTCCTTGGGAAGTCCTTCCCTTTATAAAGAATGAACATTAAAAACCTTCAAAATCTTTGGAAGCCCTCCCTTTATGAACAATGAAAGTTAAAAATCTTCAAAATCTTTGCAAGCCCTCCTCCGAGAGAGTTGTCCTAGACATTTGGCATGACGTGTAATATTTGATTGAGGGCCATTGAAGCTATACATTCTAGAAACTCCTTTCATTATAGAAAACTCCTTTGGTGTTGGAGTCTTTAAACTTGCAGATTTCCATGCTAATTCAATGTTACTTACCTTGGGAAGTCGGTCCCTTTAAAAACAATGAACTTTAAAAACCTTCAAAATCGTTGGAAGCCCTCGCATTATAAACAATGAACATTAAAAATCTTCAACCAAGAGAGCTGTCCTGGACATTTGGCACGACGTGTAGTATTTGTACATTCTTGAAACTCCTTTCATTATAGAAAACTCCTTTGGTGTTGGAGAGTTGCTAAACTTTCCGATTTTTCCTAAGCGGAAAGAGCCAAATATATTAAGGTTTTAGTTCCGGTTTTTATATCGTCCGGCACCTTGAGTATTTCGGCAGCCGCATCCGGAGTATCTATGAAGGCTTTGCATGGCACAACTTTCCCATTTCTCCTTCACTACTTCTCGTTTCATCGCCATCTTGGTAACCTCTTCTCATCCTCTTGCACCTGTTTTTGATTGACTGAGCTGCTCCTGATACTGGCTTGTGATTGATTGAGCTGCTCGCTGTAAGGCTGTGCTTGGCTTGCTCATCCATGTCCACTGAGCTTATCCTGGTCATGCTGCTTTTCAGAGAATGGATTCAGTGCCCAGTGGATTTGATTGTATTAATATCGGAAGCCGCTTATGTACTGTTCCGTGCCAATAAGTCTGGTTTCATCTCCGCTGCTGGCCGCGCTTCTACATGGCTGCATGAATTGATTGAAATGCATGAATTGAAATCGGCGACTCTGTAACGAGTTCCTTGACTGATTATCAATCCACCAGTGGGATCATTGAAAGATCATGGCTTGATAAAATGGTTACTCTTGTTCAGCTCTTTAATATGTATAGGCATCGCATCCTTCTTGTCCTGTATTCTCTTTGAATGTCAGGTGATCATCCATCATTTTCCTCTAAAATGTATCTCTCGCGAAGTAATGATAGTAAGGAACGCCTAGCTTGGATAATAGGATGTGGTTCAATGTGTATGGCAAGTGTGGCGGAGCAACTCCCCTCTCCAGCTTTCGAATCGCCAAATCGGTCGCCTCTCCGCGAAACAGTTTGTGCCTATGCTAATACTTATTTATACAGTAGGAAAGCGGAGTATCTATTGAGAAAATGTTATCGCCTTAACGCTTCCAGCGACTTCCTGAAAATCATGCAAGCTTGTATATATGGAAAAGATGAAAGAGCTCTGCGGGTAGAGAGAGAGAGAGAGAGAGAGAGATCAGCTTACCATTGTATCTCGGCGTATAATGCCAGTGCAGGGAAGTCTCTATCCCAGTAGCTTGTTTGGCCTTTTCGCTGCCAGACGAGATCCGAGCTGGCGAGCATGAAGCCCTATCCCGAACAACTGGAGCAGAGCAACAAACTCGCGGTGCTTGCCTTCTACGAGGCGCTAGCAGTGGGAGACGCGGTACGCGTGAAGGGGTTGGTAGCCTCGGATTTAGAATGGTGGTTCCATGGACCACCAACGGAGCAGCATTTGATGCAATCACTTGCAGGCGTGAAACGCCATGACAACTTCATCTTCATGCCTAGCCATGTACGTGCAGTGGGCAACAAGGTCTTTGTGGAGGGGCAGGCAAATATAGCCGAAGCCATAGTGGAGGATCAGCCCAAGTGTTGGGTGCATGTGTGGACAGTGGAGGTCGGCAAGCTTACTCAGCTCCGAGAGTATTTCAACGCTGCTGTCACTGTGCTTCTGCACTCACTCCGCCCTTGCGGTCCTTTGGCCACTGTCTGGAAAAGCCAGCTCTGGAAAGCAAGCAAGGGAAAATCATTTCCTGCCTTTATTCTCGCCATCTGATGTTTTCGGCTTCAGATGGCCTGCAAAGATCAGCACTAGCATCTTACGTACAGAAATCAGAGGTTTGTTTCTCCATGAACCCCTACATCAGTCACTCTATAGTTTTGCATCTCAGATTTCTTAAACTTGTAACATCTTCCTACTGTATGTATCCAATTTCAATTATTTATTTCGCAATTCTGATCCTGTCGAATTTCTTGCATTCAAGCGCAACCATGTCGATATCTTGCGAGCTAGAGATTTAAAGCATAGCCATGTCTCGAACCTGATGGTATGACCTTGCTGTCTGCAGATTCTTAAGAGGCAGCCGAACCATCACAAACACCTATCATATGTGAGATTAGCCAAAATCTCAGACGGTTTTTGTGAGGCTGAGAACTGTATAGAACCCAAAATTCCCTGTTGTAGGACTTTGTACGGCAGCTATTTAGCAAATGGAGATCCTTTGTGTTACCGAGCCTACAAAATTGTGACGGTATTACATCAACTCTGTAAGCTTGCTATGCAGATTCAGCAGAATCTACGAAAGGACCTTGCATCAAACGGCAACATAAACTAGTGTGTATGTTCTCAATCTATGTTCTGCTCCCAATTTCCACTTTTTATAATTGATTTGCTTTTGAAATTGAACCATTGTTTTTTTGTTTTTTTTGTTGCTACTCTAAAATGTTTCTAAGCTACCAATCTCCGTTGGTTTCGTGTCTCAAGTGAGCGTACGGCATGGTGATCATTAATCTAGTTCTAAAATATCATGAAAACTCTCGTCTTATAATGTATGGTTCGCTTTCATTTCATACTAAGATGATATGTCACATTCAAAATGGCTCTTTCTTGATTCATTTTCATGGGACTTTACTAAAGGGAGACTCGTTAATTATATAAGGAGACTCGTTTCTGTAATTCTCTTATGAGAATTGATTCTATGCCTTTGCGTTAATAAGGTGTGATATTCCAAAGGAGAGAGTATCCTTACTTATTTACGCTTATTTACTTTCATATGGAATCCACATAATACTTTAAAATATGTGGAAAACTCTCGTCTTGTCATGTCTTTGTCATTTTCATTTCATACTAAGATGATATGTCATAGTCAAAATTACTCTTTCTTGATTCATTTTCATGGAATTTTAATAAGTCAGTACATGCTCATACTAGGAGGCACTTTTATTTTTGGAGACTCTTTTTTGTAACTATTTCACTACCTTTCTTATGAGACTTGATTCTATGCCTTTTCTTTTAAAAGGTGTGATATATTAAAAAGAGAGAGTATCGTTACTTATTTACTCTTATTTATAAATTATAATGCATATTTTAAAATATCACGAAAACATTTCATCTTATCATGTATGGTTCTTTTCACTTCATACTAAGATAATATGTCAAATTCAAAATTGGTCCTTCTTGATTCATTTTCATGGGATTTTAATAGAAGGGTATGTGCTCATACTAAAAGGCACGTTTATATTAGGAGACTTTTTTGGGTAACTATTTCACTTCCTTTCTTATCAAACTTGATTCTATGCCTTTGCTTTAAAATGGTGCAATATTTCAAACAAAATAAAGTGTATCCTTACGTGTTTACTCTTATTTATAATGGCAGTACATTCATATTCTGAATTCACATTATGAGTGGTGATTATTGCATGGTAAATGGAACCAATGACACCTCTCTATTGTCCAACATGACATACTAAAGTTTGCCCATTTAAAGGGCTTTAAAACAACATGATTAGAGAATCGAGAGTAGAGAGTGGAGTGCTTAAGATAGGTAATGTACACTATGCACTATATGTTGAGAGAGAAGAAGAAGAGATAACAGACACACCAAATAGATTCCCAAAGACTGATTCATATTGATCACTAGTTACATATATATAGGTGAGACCTAGTTTAAGTTAGGGTAAGCTATAGATAGCTCTAACACCCCCACTCAAACAAAGGTCTCTAGCTACGGATGAAAAAACCCTTTGGGAGCACAAGGGAAAAACCCGAGCACTTATATACAAGTATACAAGTTGATCATTTGTACAATTATTTACAAGTATGTAATGCAAATGTGCATTTATATACAAAACGTCACCCATAGGTGTGTTAATCTTGGAAGAGACAAGATGCAAGAACTCCAAGTTCTGATCGTAGCACCGTGAAATGTGCCTCACTAAGTCCTTTACTGAGAATATATGCAATCATCTGAGAAGGAGCTGAGAAGTGGGACAATGTTCAATCATTATCATCCCTTTCTTCACTTCATGTCTGACATAATGGTAATGAACAACAATATGTTTGGATTTGTTATGCTGAACATAGTCTTTAGCCAGACTTATGGCACTTTGATTATCACATCTAAGAGGGTACTGGATGATGGAGGATGACCAACATCTGCAAGCAATTGTCATAGCCAAACCAATTCTCGAGCTGCTAGAGAAGCCGCTACATACTCAGATTCTGTGGTAGAAACAGCAACACAACATTGCTTCTTACTTGCCCAAGAGACCAAGCAACCACTAATAAAGAAGCAATTACCACTTGTAGATCGCATAGAGAAGTGAGAGCTTGCCCAATCTGCATCTGTATATCCCAAAAGATCAAGAGACATCACAGAAGATGATTCTGTATGATGTTGATAAACTAATCCAAAATCAAAAGTTCCTTTCAAATACTTTAGAACACATTTTGCTGTAGACCAATGTTGCATTGAGGGGGCAGCCAGATATTGTCCTAGAAAATTAGCAGTAAAAAGAATATCTGGTCCAGTGTTCAAACCGACAAACTGTAGGCAACCAACAAAATTGGCATAGGGTTGATGTGAAGCCTCAACATCATGAGTCAATTGAGTATTGTATATTCACGATGAATACCACTCTCAATGCAATAATCATTAAAAAGATTATAAATATATTCTCCACCATTGTCACTACAAAGGGTCTTGATCTGAAAACTAGCATGAAGTTCCGCAGTAGTTTTATATTGCTTGAATACTAATAAGGCTTCTGACTTATGTTGCAAGAGAAATGCAGTTGTACATCTTGACCAATCGTCAATGAAAGTGATGAAATATCTATAGAAAGACTTGGATGGAGGAAAAGGTCCACATATATTAGTGTGAACAAGATCCAATAAAGCATATGGATGAGTTGAAGTAGATGCATGAAAGGGTTTTCAATGATGCTTGCCAAGAGTGCAATATTCATAGAGGCCCATGTGAGGACGAGCTGGGAGATTCATACCATCCACAAGATGATGACGATTTATAGCAAGTATCTTGGCAAAATTGGAATGAACAAAATGATGATGCCATAGCTTGCAATCCAGATCACCAGGGGCTATAACCATATTAGCAATATCATCATTTAAGGAAAGTTAGAAGAGGTTACCATTCCAAGGAGCGAGGATCTTTACGATGCTCGCATCGTTGAGCGTACTCAATCAAAGAAATACATGTTTGATCAAAATCAATCTCGTATTTGTTGGAAAGGATGGTAACAATATTATCATATAATGGATCCTGGACTATGTCAAGAAGATAGGTCACCAATTGATTTCGTGGAACAGGTGCACCAGTAGCAGCAAGTTGATTGATGATATTCTTGAATGAGTCAATATGAGTTGTCATAGGAGCTCCAACTTTGTATGGAGTGCTCAAAAGATTACGAAGATAAAGAATCTCTATGATAGATTCCTTCTCAAAAGTAGCAACAAGATATTCCCATATTGCATGAGAAGAAGGAAGGGCAAATACATCCAGCATAAGAGAATCATGTAGAGCAAATAAAATATACCGACGAGCTGCTTTATCATGAGAATGCCAATCAGCAGAGTCAGATCTCCATTTCTCAAAGAGAGGGCCTTGAGTCACAAGAGCATGATTCAGAGTTGCATCAATAGGTTGAGATGGACAAACGAGATCACCAAGAACAATATCTGAAAGATTATCACCTTCGAGTATCAATAACATCTTCATTTTCCAACCAGGAAAACCTTTTCCTTGAAACAGAGCAACAGATCGTTGGCCAGAAGGAAAGCCGTTGACGATTATAGACGTTGCCAACATACCTCGGGAGAATACATTTGTCAGAGCTCACGTCAATGATCGAGAATACAATGGTCACTCTAAAAATATAGAACTCGAGATACCCCCCCCAAAAAAAAAGGATAGAACATGCGACGGGAGTATACTAGAAATAGCATGCATGCCAAGAAAGCACTTTGAGCTTGTTGATCATGAAACCATAATATTTTTCGAGAAAAGCAGAACTTGTCGATCACGAAACAGAGGTATTTTTGGCAAAAAGCACTATGATCATTTTGATTACAAAACCAATACGTTTATCACGAAGCCATGAGATTCTTGGCAAAAAGCAGTACGAGTGTGCCAATCACGAAACCAAAAAAAAAAAAGTAGTCATCACGAAAACTGATGTAACTTTCTACTCTAAAGTCCGATTAGGGTGTTTAAGTGCTCAAAATGAAGAGCACGATGAGAGCTACGCTCTGCAAATTGATCTATGATCCATTTACCATTGGTAACTTTCTCAAATTCGTAATAGAAGACCTCCAAAAAACCACATCAAGTTAGACATGTCAAAATCGACAAGAGAAAATAAGCAATCAAATATTGAAAGCGCTATGTAATCAAATCAACAACTAATACTTCCTATCTTTCTTCATTACAGTGAGCATACAATAGCAACACCTTTGTAGCTCTGATACCATGTTGAGAGAGAAGAAGAAGAGATGATGGATACATCAAATAGGCTCCCAAATGCTGATTCATATTGATCACTAGTTACATATATATAGCTGAGACCTAGTTCAAGTTAGGGCAAGCTATATATAGCTCTAACACTATACACTACATTATATTGAGCATATACATGAATGTATACATAAGAATGCCTTAGGTTAGATTTTGACCCTATGCCCCTATGGTATAACACAATTCACATTCCATTTAAATTGATCACAATAAATAGAGGGTGCATATGAAAATTATTTATTGGATTATGTGGTACCTATGATGCAACTAAAACTAAAATGAATCAAAGTAGTATGTGCACATGTGAGCACAGTGACTATACAACAAAAGCTTATACAGTGAGTGCAACTTAGTAGAACTTGTACCTAAATGTGCATTTTCCCCTCTAAAAATGTAAGTCATCCTTCACCTTTGGGAACAAAACCCCAAAATTAGGCCAAAGGGATAGGATAGAATTCCAAAAAGAAATAACTCCACCTAGATCAAAGGTTGGTTGACCAAAATATGCTTGCATGAAACCTACATGTATGACTATGTTGTGTTTAACATGTCAATGTTGAACATGCCATATGTCTTTATAGACTTTGAATATGCTGAATAATCTAGATGTGAAGCTAATATGTACAATTGTGAACATACATATAGTACAAAGATGCAAAGGGGAAGAGATATCAACAAAAGGAGGAGATGCTCATGAGACATTATGGGATGCCAAATCTATTACACTTCCATTTCTTCTTCTTGCAGCCTTTATTCATCTTCTTCTACATTTAGTAAAAAGATCCTTAAGACTTTTTAGATCAAGCCCTTAAATATGCCACCTCACCTAGACACAACCACACTCTACATATATACATATGATGTCTATACATCAACAGTCTTTCCCTCAAGCTCAACATGAGCTTGTACATCACATAGGCCTCAAGCATTTTTTTAAAAACAAAACTTATCTTTATACAATTACTTGGCAAAGATATCTACAACCTATGCATCCATCTTGACATATCTCATGTTAATCTCTGCACTTATCAGCTTCTCCTCGATATATTGATAGTAGACTTATATGTGTTTAGTCCTTGCATGGTAACTGGGACTTTTGGCTAGCATTATAGTGCTTTATCACAATATATCACAACTAAACCATCAATGCATCTTGAGGGGCTCACTCCTAAGAAACCCTATGTATCACGTGCGTTCAGGGGGCATTTAAAGAACCCCTCGAATAAAATTTTTTCCCTAACAAAAACACACCTCTTTACTTATGAACTAAGTGATTTTTTTCTAAAGTTGAATTTAAAAACCCCTCCTATTATTGTAATCCTGTTAAATGTTTCCAAAAAGTTTAATTAAAATACCCCTCCTTTTTTTTTTTTCAAAAAAGAGACTTCTATTAAGTAAGAAAGAAACCCGCTAGAGCAAGCTCTGTGCGGAAATACACCATGCTAAGCATGTAATAAAAACACCTCAGAGGAATGAGGTAGAAAGAAACCAAGGCTGAGGCTGTGAAAATGCCATCTCAACCCTATAGAAGTCTCATCAAAGAAGGGAGAGTCCCTCCAATCTCTGAGAAAAGTAACTCTCCTGGAGGAGGCTACTCGAGATGATCCTTGCATGGTCGCCCAAATGGCCATCAGAGTGTGTATCGTATCTATCCAAGTATTAGCCAAGATCTGAGAAGGGTGAACCGAGGGTGAACCTGAGAACCCTCCAAAGCCTCAGTGCACCTGGCTCTCCAAATGTGCCATGCTGCAATGCTAGCTAGGATCTCCCATGGAGAGTCGACTGAGGAGTGAGCAGCCTTGAAAAGAGTGGCCGGAACATCCTCTAGAGAGCACGACCCCACAAGGTGTCATCGAATGTGAAGAGCCCAAGAGGAGTCAAGTCTCTCAAAAAATACCTGGGGCCTTGAAAGAGTAAGCCAAGCCACTGATCCCTAGGTCATATAGAAAGGTAGGCGAATAAAAGTGCTAAAAAGTCTTGCAATCCCCTTCCATATGATTCTCGCCTATCTGCAATCCCATAGGCAGTGCTGTATTGTCTCCAAAGCAGAAAGGCAGCGAGGGCATGAAGGGTCAGCTCCGAATTTGGACCTCCAATGGTTCACTGCTATCCCACCATGAATAAAAAGCCAAAAGAAGAGAGTGATTTTCTATTCCAGTGGGATTTCTAGAGCCTCTGCCAAAAAATTCTCTGCAAGTCAGCAGAAATCTGAAAGTTCTCCCAATGAGGAGCTCTGGAAGGCTTCCAACCCCTAGAGCTGAGCTGGAATTTCCTAGCATTACTGACCGTGTAACAAAAGAAGGGGATTCCCTTCTCTCCATGCCCTTCATCTATCCATTCCCATTCCCCAAGGTCCCACTGCAAAAACTTAATTGGGACACCTCCATAGAGCCACAGCCTCCATGAGCCAAGGGCGAGGAGAAGCGGGTCAGGATCCAAGTACCACTGTGAAAGAGAGCCATGCTCCATGAAGCCCACTATCCTGACTGGCTGAAACGGTACCTCCAATGAGATATCGTCTGTGGATCTGGACAACCTTCCCCCCGAAGAAACATCAAATACTAAGGCATCCTCATGCGGGTCAAGAAAAGCAATCACCTGTAAAGGAACTCCCAATCTGGAAAATGCCCCCATCCATGTGGAGCAAGTAATAGGCATGTCATCTGTGTCTACCCAATCCAAGGGCAAGGCTGCATCAATCTGCTGGACTCTCCCTGCACTCCCTCTGAGATTAAGAACCATCTGGGCTTGTTGGTCTACAAGAAGCTTCCTGAAGGCTTTCCATGCTCCCACTATAGATGTAGATGCAGGGCCCCTCTCCCATCTTGGCCACTGCATGTAAGGAGAAGCTCCAAGTGGTCTGCCAAGCTCATCCAAAATCCTATCATTCCACATGATAGGCTGCCTTTCAATCTCTTCACGGGTGGATGGGGGAATCCTATGAAGAGTACTCCTGAAGCTAGCCCATGCTTTCACGATAGCAACCATAAGAGGGGAAGAGGGAGACCTGAGGTGGGTTGTGGTGAAAACCCATCTAGTAGTGTGTGTCCAATCCTCTCCTGAAGTGGGCATGCGAGACTGTATGCATCTGATAAAAAAATCCTTCCAAGGCTCTTGTCTTGGCATAAGCCCTCTCACAACGAACTTGCAGAGTAATGCTCTGCAATGTAGATCTAGGTCGATGATATTCAAACCCCTTCTCTTGTAGGAAGAATCAAGTTCTCCCAAGCCACCCATGCTGTAACATCAGTTGTGCCATCTAGACCACTCCATAAAAAGTTTCGTACAGGCCTCTTAAGCTGAGTGATACAATTCCTAGAGTGGCACCAACAAGAGCATACAAACCATGCTGTGGCTAGAAGAACCTAGTTAACCACCACCACCCTGGAGGCCAAGTCAAGTTTGGCTGAGCTCCAGAAAAGGAGCTTTCTTCTGATGCTTTCCAACACCGGAGCAAACTATTGTGAGGGAGAGATGCCCACCCCAACCTGGCAGCCCAAATATCTAACGGAGAAGCCCCTCTGTACCCAAGTGAAGCCAATATCATTACCTCAATCTGGGGTGTCATCCTCGCAAATCCAAAAACCACTGGATTTATGCCAATTAATGTGTGCACCTATAGCCGTGCAAAACAAATCCAAGGCTGCCTGGAAGGGAGTGTCCTGGGGGAGGCATCCAAAAAAACAACCGTGTCATCTACCAACTCACTATCCAGGAGCTCTTCTTCCCAGCGAATAGGAAGCCTCAGCCCATAAATATCAGCTTGAGATCTAATGTGGATACTCATAGCTTCCGCCACAAACAGAAAAAGAAACGGGGCAAAAGGACATCCCTGGCAAACGGATCTAGAAATCTAAAACCTGTCCCCTCTTACCCCCCCAATGAGCAACTGGCTAAGGGCTGATCTATAGAGAGAGGATACTCCTCTAATCCATGCATCTGAAAAACCAAAGCGAGATAGAGTACCCTCTAAGAAATCCCAGTCTACTCTGTCGTAAGCTTTCTCAAAGTCCAAGAGTAGAATGGCCAATCTCTGGCGGCTCTGCATGGCCCATTTTGAGGCCTCCCAAAATTACTTGGTTGTAGAATGTGCCTAGATCTGCAGTAAGAAGGGATGCAAAAAAATCTGAAGCTACACGCATGATAGCATCAGGATCTGACTGTAACACCCTGTCTGAGTCAACAAGCTGTGAAACACTATCTCTACTATGTCTGGGCCCATGAGTAGAGAAAAAGTGTTTGTTGACCCTGCCACCCATCTGAATCCAAAAGGATTCCCATGCATGAAAGGAGAAGAGGTTCCTCTCCATTCGCCCTCCAAGCTTGAATCCAATCACTTGCCTTCAAATATGATGGACCTGGTGAATCAAGCTGACCTCCACGTGCAAGATGGTCGAGCGGAAGGTATCGAGCATCACCTTCATAAACATTTTTCCTCATATGTTTGGAGTAGCATGCAAGCGATTTCAGAGCCGGTCCACAAATAGGACAAGCATGGTACCCACTTGTAACAAGTCCTGCATGCGTGTATGAATGTGTTAGTACAAGACATGCGTGCAAAAGAGAGTAAAAAAAGCATAATCCCTCATTGTACATGTAAAGACACAACCACGTACCTGCGCACTCTCCATATCCTGGGTAGTCATGCATGGTCCACATCAAGATACCCTTGACCAAAATATCATTGGTATGTCTAGGAGCTCTGGAAATATCAAAGACCTGCACTCCTCTCCATAATATCTGTAACTCCTCTATCAAAGGTGCCATGTACACATCCATGTTTTTTGCCTTGTACTTTCCTGGCACAAGTAGTGCAAGCATGAGGTGTCCCTTTTTTATTGTTAGCCATGGTGGGATATTGTAATTCACCACGACTATGGGCCATGTCGACCAAGATGTCGAGCGTAACCCGAAAGGATTCATGCCGTCCATGGCTAGCCCAAGATGTAAGTTGCGTGGCTCCCTCGCAAAGTCTGGCCACTGATTATCTATGTGCTTCCAAGCTGCACAATCTGCGGGAATCCTCAATGTGTGATCAGTGGACTGATGAGATGCATGCCATGTCATCAACTCCGCTATGGATTTGCATCGAAACATGTGTTGTATTCTTGCAATGATGGGAAAGTGTCTTAAGACCGTTACTGGTATCTGCTCACCCTGCAAGTCATCTCTATATCATTGTTCCCCACACTTTGGACAACTAGCCAAATCTCCATGCTCACGATGAAAGAGAATACAATCATTACAGCAAGCATGGACGGTATCATAATCCATACCCACCGTTGTTAGCATCTTTTTCGCTTCATCTCTTGATGCGGGCATGGTATTTGGTGCAGGGAACATCTTCTGGAGCAACCTATGACAAAGAAAATATCCAAATGATGATTCTCAAAACAAACAATATCCAAATAATGAGTCAAATTAATGCAAGGGCTAACCTCATTAAGGCCAAGACACTTGTATCCGACCACCCATACTATACTTGTAGATTCAAGATTGAGACACAAGCACGTAGTTTAGACATCCTAGCACCCTCGTACAATTGTGTTGATTGCAAGTCTCGCATTTTGACCTCAGACTCTGACATCACGTGTACGTGGGATAGTGCCCCTAAAAATGGAATCCATCATGTTGACCATACCCTCGTCGTCATCCGGGATACTATAGTCTTGCTGAAAGTGAGAAGGTATATGTGTACCCTCGTCACCCTCCTCATCCTGTTTTAAGATTTCATGTAAATATAAGATCTTCTATTTCCTGGTATACAATAAGATTGTGAACTTAAATAGCTTTGGCTTACCGATGATCCATCAACATGTGCAACACCAATGGGGGGTACTAGTTCCGGCTCCTCCCCATACATCTGCAAGTGGCACATGATATTACGATGTTGATGTCGTACTTCTCGCTTGCAATGAGTGCAATGACAGTATAACCTCTCCGTAAGCCACTTCGTGCTCCCGGGCATTGGCGCATCATCGGATGATTCTTATGTACTCTAGTTCATGGCTCAGTTAGTATGCCACCTTAGTTAGCTGAGTTTGGTTTGAGACCCACATATAGGGTTCTTCTATTTCTTTGTATTAGAGTCTTTTGGCTTTCACAACTAAGAAGAGGAAAATTGTTTTCAGCCTCCACCTTTGTGTGTATTCCCCCATTGTGTATGTGAGAAAGCCGCAAGTGAGACTCCTTCCTTCTCTCCCACTATCTTCACAATATGAGCAATGTGAAGTGCTGGAACTATGGAGAGTGGGTACATATCAGCCCTCACTGTGATAAACGAGCAAGAGTACGTGAAGTTTATCATGTAATGCAGAAGACAAATGACAGGTTAGGAGACTTTAATGTCGAAGTGAAGGATTTGAATCAACCCTCTATCAGTGGAGTCAAATGGGAAGATAAAGGAAAGGGAAAGGCAATCAACCTGATTAGGGTGGAGACTATTCTAGAGATCATGCCAGTGGCAAAGAGAACAAGGAGTGCAATAGGAGAAAATGGACACTCTTCAAAAAAAGGGAAGCATGTGGAGTTTGATCTCACAATCTCCTAAAAAGAACAGTCAAAGGCCCAAGAAACATTATAAAACTTCAAATTTGCACATTGGTCAAGGTCAGGAGGAATACACACTGATGAATGATTTGAAGGGAAGGATAGCCAATATAACTTTTGCATAGTTACTTGGTTTGTGCCCGAAGCTCAAGAGAGAATGGAAGAAGTTGGCTAATCCCAGGAAAATTAATGAGCAAGAGCCTATCAGAGGAGAAATGGAGATGATGTTTGTGGAAGATCTTCTAGATTTATGCCCTACAGGGGATGCATGGTGTGGAGGTATGAGTGTTGGAGAGGCATATGTTGATTGGCGGTGCACAGATAAGTGTCGTGACTCAGGCATGTATGGAGAGGTTGGGGCTAAAATTGAATGCACATTTAGATTTTAGGCTCTGATTGGCAAAACATGCGAAGGTGAACTGTTTGGGTATATGCAGGGGAGTAGTAGTGGATGCTTTTTTGAGTATCTTATTGCATTAATTGCCACATTATGCCTGCTGGTTTGGGACGATACCCATTGATTTTGGGCAGACCTTGGCTCAAACAGGTGGGAGCAATACAAAACTAGAAGATGGGTACAATTATTGTGCATAATAAGAAGTGAAAGGCCAAGAAATTTGATATGAGCAGTAGACGGGAAATAGAAGAAGAACCACAAGAAACAAGCATGGAAGAGGAGTCAAATAGTGAGACAGAAGAAAGTACTACATCTGAGGAGGAGGGGCAAGTATCATTTCTATTGAAAGAATATGATGCATATGAATTGTATGCAACAGAGATGCAAGAAGCTAAGGAGGAGAGTAAGCTTGAAGATATGGATAACTTGATGCAACCCCCACCTTCCCAGACAGAGAGAGAAGAGATATTGCTATCCATGCTGAATTCTAGTCTAGAAGAAGTGGAGAAGGAAGAGTATATGAAGGTCTTTTATTAGTATCCAAAGCTATTTATTACCTCACATGAAGAGATCAGGGTTTCAGATGTGAGCCAATGCATATTGAGCTAAAAGAAGGTAGTAGACCTATTTTCCAAAAATTGAGGACACACAAAGTGCTTTTGCCTGTGCTGAGAGAGGAGTTAAATAAATTGCTCAAGGCTAGGTTGATATATCTAGTGGAGCATTCAGATTGGGGTAGTCCAATGGTAATCATTCCTAAGCACATACGAGGATGGAGAGTATGCATTGATTACAAACCTCTCAATGTGGTAACAAGAAGCAATCATTATCCCCTTCCTTTTATTGATGATATATTGGATAGAGTTGCAGGGTATGAGAAATACAGTGTGTGTGATGGATGTTCTAGATACTTTTAGATTTCAATTGGAGAGAAGATCAAATCAAAGCTACATTCAACACACCTTGGGGTTGCTTTTGTTACAGAATAGTGCCATTTGGATTGAAGAATGCACCGACATGGTATCAAGAAAATACTGATGAAGTGTTAGCCCCTTTCATTGATAGATTTGTGAAAGCATTTATGGATGATATATGTGTGTACAGTTCCAAGAGAGAGCATGCATGGAGATTGGATCAAGTGTTCTACAGAATGGATGAAGCAGGAGGACAATTCAATCCACAAAAGTGTCATTTGGGATGCTCCAAATTGAAATTATTGGGACATATAGTATCTCAAAATGGCATTGAGCCTGATTCAGAGAAGGTGAAAGCCCTTATCTTACTTCCAGCACCCTCTACATCTAAACAGTTGTTGCAGGCTATTGTGCAGAAAGTGAAGTATATGACAAGATTTATACATTTAGTCTCTGAGCTATTGTATCCTTTGCAACAAGCTTTGAAAGAAGAACCTCTACAATGGAGTGAGGATTGTGAAGCAGTGTTCAATAGAGTGAAGGAGGTGTTGGGAGAGATTGCTTGTGTGAAAGCTCCATATTTCTCTCAGACCTTTTATGTGAATCCTTCATTTGGACCAGATGTTGTGGGAGCCATCTTATTGCAAAAAGGGGAGGAGTCCCATTATATGTGGCCTATGTATTATGCTAGCAAAGTTAAGACAGAAGCAAAGACGAGATACACAGAGGCAGAGCTGATTCTGTCAAGCTTGGTGTATGCTTGTAGAAAGTTCAGGGCATATCTTATCTTGAAGCCATTTGTGGTTTTGACTTGCTACCCTTTATTGCCTCAGCTTGTTAATAATTCAACACTTTCTCAAAGTATGATGAAGTGGTTGGTTGAGCTACAAGAATATACTTTCTCATTTCTGGTGGAGAGCACTTCCAAAGCCACATTGGCAGACCTGTTAACATACAAATAGGGTCCCATTCTAGTGAAGGAAGTGAAAAAGAAGATAGATAAAGAGGAGCATGTTATTATTCCAGGAGCATCTATCTTGCATTTTGATGGCTCATACAGGAAGATTTTACATCAAGCCAAAGGAGGCTATGTGATTTTGATTCCAAGAGTAAGTTGATTCAGAAAGAGGGAGTTCATCTGGAAGCCAGAAGCAATAATGATGTGGAGTATGTAGCATTATATGAGGGATTACTTGTGGCTGCACTTAAGCTAAAAATGTAGAAGATAATGATCAAGGGAGATTCTCTACTAGTTGTAAAGTAGGTCTTGGGAAGTTGGCAAGCAAGAAACCCAAGGTTGAGAGGGTATCTAGCCAAAGTAAGAAGGCTGCTTCAACAATTTATAGCATGGAATATCCAGCATGTGCGAAGGGAAGATAATCAAATGGCACATGAATTGGCTCAGGAGAGGAGTGATCAAGATCCAATGATAATAAGGCTTGAAAATTCACTGTACAAAGGGAGAGAATTCCTACTCAAATAGTGGATTTCTTACTTACTCGACATCTACCTCAAGAGCTTAAGAAGAGTCAGAAATATCACTTCATATAGAAGAGTAGACGGTATATGATGATTGATGATGAGCTTTACATGAGAGGGGCTGATCAGATTTTGAGGAGAGTGCCATGGACAGAGGAGATATATTATATGCTATCATCCTGTCATAAAGGACCTTGTGGGGGACACTATACTTTTAAAATTACATTGCAGAGAATACTTCTGGAGGGTTATGTGTGGCCTTCAATACAGAATGATGTGCAGCACTGGTGTAGATCCTGTCATGAATGTCAAAGGATGGGAAAAAGAATTCTTAAAATGGAGCCAAGAAATATTATGCTGGTTTATGATATTTTTGAGAGATGGGGAATAGATGCACTTGGTCCTCTACCCCAAAACTGCCAGAGGGAAATGTTATATGTTGACCGCCATGGAGTACCAATCAAAATGGGCAGAGGTGAAGGCAGTAAAAAGAGTGGACCACAAAGGGGTTGCCGATTTTATATATGAACACATGCTGCAGATTTGGAATTCCCCTGGAGTTACTTTCAAATAATGGTCCAGGATTCAGAGGAGAAGAGACAGATTACTTGTGCAGTAAGCTAAATATAAATCATAAATACATCACCCCATATTACCCTCGGTGTAATGGGTTACATGAGAATTTTAATGGAGATTTCAAATTGATGATGACTAAAATGACAGGAAGCCACACCAAAAACTGGGATTTGGAGATGAATCGAGTCTTGTGGGCATACAAGGTAGCGGTGAAGCACAACACTCAATTTTCTCCATTTCATTTGGTATATGGGAAAGAAGCAATACTGCCATTGGATGTGGAAATACCAGCTTTGAAATTTTTGGTTGAAGGACATGAGCCTGTAGACAATTATAGGGAGATATTACTGGCACTGCAGGTGATGCAATTAGATAGGGATTTGGCTTTTGAGCATTATGCCAAAGTGCAAATGCAGAGGCAAGAGTTGGAAAATGCAAAAATCAAGAAAAAAGAAATCGAAGATGGAGACTTAGTTCTCAGATACAATGCAAACTAGACAGTACATTTCATGCTGCTTTTCAAACCAAGTGGGAAGGTCCATAGAGAGTGGAGAAGAAATTTGAAAATGAAACTTATCAATTGATTGATTTAGATGGTAAGAAACACAAGGAGAGAGTCAATGGTGTCCATTAAAAAAAATAATTTGCACGGTTGATGGTAGCACTAAAAGAGGAGGATCATGAAGATAATAAGTTGTGCTAGAACTGGTGGAAGCAGTGCACAGTGAAGAGGAAGAAAATTTGGACCTTTCGTCTCTTTTTGGCCCACTGTTGGACATGAATGTCACAGCAGAAGAAAAGGGTTGCTAAAGATGTGTGGATAAAAATGTAAAGATGTTTTTCACTTGTTGCATGCTGATGGGTAGGTGCATAGCTATGTACATAGCTAGTTGGTGGTGGATTTGAGCTATGGACACTCTCATAAAAGACTTAACACTAATGTAGACATCTGCTTGGGGGATAGATACTTCTACATGGTTTTTTTTGGGGATATGATTATAGAGCGGTGTGAGTGCATCATGCAGTCCAAAGCATTTGGTGTAGGATGACACGTCTTTCATTGTTGTCCTGAGTTATGTTTATCTTGCCATGAGTGGTTCCTGATTTGTAAGTCCTGTGAGCAATTATATCATGGGTTGTGGGCTTCATGAATGTGTGGTCATATGTGATCTCAGATCTTCTCCATGTATGGGAGGCCATTGTGACTGTGGGAGGACAGGGTGATGCTAGAGAAAGAGAAGCTGCATGGCGGTGGTTGATGTGATGGGAGTGGGAGCTCCGTGATGATGAAGGAATCATTGATGGCTATCTTTACATGAAGGGGACCGAGCATTGGAGTAGAAATAGTTGCTGTGGTTGTGAGCCTCAAGACTTGAAGGAAGGATATCATGTATGCACAAGGGGATGGGAGATGACTATGTGGGAGATTTTTTGCTGGCTGGAGCATCAATTTTGAGAAGTTGCATTGTGGTGGATCTTCATGTGAAGGGGAAGAGAAGGAGGCTGTGAGCTTGGGTGGACTAGAGGGACAGTTGCTTGTGAAAACTTATCATGGCCAGGCTAGAAGTCTTTGAAGGAAAAGGAGCTCGGCTATCCAGTAGAGGCCTTAGATGCCACCTTGGCTCACTAGAATTCTTCATGGAGGTCATAACTTGGTGGAGGGAGGTTGATGCTTGTGGGATCCTTTGCGTGCCGCCATGGTACAGATTTAGGAGATGCTGTAGATTGGAGCTCTTGTGTTTAGCTCACGTTTAAGAGCCAATTGGTGAATTTTTAATGTTGACGATGGGAGGTGGAAGTCTACACTGAATTTGATGGTGGTTTGGTTGGCTCGATTCTATGTTAGTTCGACCATTTGCCCGCGTAGGTCCATGAGCTAAGTGACAAAATATGAAGAGGGGAGAGGAGAAGAGTGGATATGAGGAGAGAGGGCATAGCTAGAGAGCACACCACAAATGACTAACTGTACACAAGATTTAGTTGAAAAAATAGAATATATACAAACCCATTTAGGGTTAGGGTTAGGGTTAGGGCTAGGGCTAGGGGATCTAACCCTTTCCTTTATAGCACTCTATAAGGTTAGTGCTATGCACATATGATCACATGATGGTGCTATGCACATGTGATCACATGATGTTGAGCATGAACTCTCAACACCTTCCCTCAAGATCAACATCATGAAATAGGCCTTCCTTCAAGATGATGATTCTGGGGAATCGAAGAAGGACTGAGCATTACATTCCATCACACCCCTTTAGTGGGAATGTCCTTCCTCTGCATCAAACCAAGAGCTAGTCGGTGTTTCTCGAATAGCTCTTTACCAAGTGGTTTGGTAAACATGTCTGCAACATCTCTTTGCTACCACAATGCTACAGTGTGATGTCACCAAGTAACACTCTTTCTCTGATGAAGTGCTCTCTAACATCAATGTGCTTTGTCCTAGAGTAATATACTAGATTCTTGGCCAATGCTTGAGCCGATTGATTATCACAGTATATTGTTGTTGGCTTTGACTCATCAAAGTAAGCTATTTCTGACAATAGTCTTCTGAGCCATATAGCTTCACATGCACCTATAGTGAGTGCTCTATATTCTACTTCAATCAAAGACAAAGAAACAATTGGCTGTTTGTTTGACAACCATGATATAGCACCTTGACCAAGGAGAAATGCATATCCCTATGTCGATCTCCTGGTCTCATGATCTCTAGCATAGTCACTGTTATAGTATCCATGCAACCGTGGATGATTTCCTCTGTATTCTATCCCAAATTGTCTTGTACCTCGGATGTATCTCAAGACTCTTTTGGCTACATTCCAGTGAGATTGTTTTGAATTTGCCTTAAACTGTGCTAGTGAGCTTACTACATAACAAATATCTAGCCGACTGATTGTCTAATATATAAGAGATCCGATGAGCTACCTGTAGTTAATGTCATTGACTATAGGCTTTTCTGAATCTTTAGTAAGTTTCAAACTCTGTTCCATGGGAGTGGCTGCAATCTTGCAATCTGCCATATGAAACTTCTTCAGGAGACTGTCAACATACTTGAGCTGACTCATGAATGTGCTATCTGAATCTCTCCAGAACTCAATTTCAAGACAATAGTGCATAAGTCCAAGATCTTTCATGTCGAGCTCTGTATAGATAAGTCTTGTTTTAGTTTTCCGATGAATCTATCCTTGCTTCTTGTCACAATCAGACCATCTACATATAAAAGTGCAATAGTAATGTCTTCCCCTTGAACTTTGTAGTAGAGAGTATGATCTACATTGGATTTCATGTATCCCAGATTAGCAAAATACTTGTCAATTCTGCTGTACCAACTTCTAGGTGCTTGCTTGGTGCTTGCTTTAAGCTATAGAGACTTTTCTTCAAATGGCCAATCTTATTCTCTTTTCCTGGTTCAACATAACCTGCTAGTTGTTGCATGTAGACTTCCTCATCTAGATAACCATTGAGAAATGCATTCTTGACATCGAGCTAGTACACATTCCATCTGCTGATGAGTGTCATTAATGATATCAAGAACCGTATGGAATCCATCTTTGCTATGCTGGAGCATAAGTCATCATAATCTTGACCATATTGTTGTGCAAATCCTTTTGCAACTAGTCTGACTTTGTATTTCTCAATACTTCCATCTGGATTGTACTTCACTTTGTATACCCATTTGTTTACTATGGCCTTCTAAGACACAGAGGGAAGGTAGCTGGGGGAGGCCATTGCGAGACTGTGGGAGGACAGGGCAATGCCAGAGGAAGAGAAGCTACATGGCAGTGGTTGATGCGATGGGGGTGGGAGCTCTGTGATAACACAGGAATCGTTGATGGCTATCTTTACGTGAAGGGGACCGAGCATTGAAGTAGAAATAGTTGTGGTTCTGAGCCTCATGACTTGAAGGATATTGCGTATGCACGGGGGGACAAGAGATGACTGTGTGGGAGATTTTTTGATGGCTGGAGCATCATTTCTTAGAAGCTACATTATGGTGGATCTTCATGTGAAGGGGAAGAGAAGGAGGCTACGAGCTTGGGTGGACTGGAGGGACGGTTGCTTGTGAAAGCTTATCGTGGCCGGGCTGGAAGCCTTTGAAGGAAAAGGAGCTTGCCTGTCCCCAATAGAGGCCCTAAATGTCGCCTTGGCTCGCTGGAATGCTTCGTGGAGGTCTTAAGCTGGTTGAGGGAGGTTGATGCTTGTGGGATTCTTTTCGTGCTGCCATTGGTACAGATTTAGGAGATGCTATAGATTGGAGATCTTGTGTGTAGCTCACGTTTTAGAGCCGGCTGGTGATTTTTAACGTTGATGATGGGAGGTGGAAGTCTACACTGAATTCAATGGTGGTCTGGTTGGCCCAAGTCTATGCTGGCTTGGCCATTTGCTTGTGTAGGTCCATGAGCGAAGGAACACTGAGGTGGGTTTTGATCGAGAGTATGAGGCACAGTTATAAAGCAAATTGTAGTAAAGATAAATGACTCCTTTGAAGGAAGTTTCAATGATGAGCATGTGTTAGCATTGCACAGATCCTATATACTCACGGTGTTCTAGTGTGGGCTTCTCTCACAAGGTATCGGTGGTTGGTCATCCCAAGAAGTCAAATGGTGTCTTGCTCTTACATTGAGCTTGGGATAACTCTCGAAGACAAGGGTTACTGGCAGAAGATGACTAAGTTCCCATGAACACAGTCTTGTGTGAGACTAGAAGGGCTGAAAAGATTTATAACCTTGATGTAACCAAAATGTTTTTGGTGTTTGAGATGAACCACAGGGTGGAGGCTATTATTGTACCACAACATGTGCAGTATGAAGTAATATACAATGAAGTTACAGAGGAGCGATGGATTCTTATCCTATAGATAACTGATGAGATAGCTACAGAATGGAATTTCCTAGGAGCCACCAGTGGCTCAGAGATCTTTTATATGAGATAGATATGATACCAAAATATGTATTTTTCTAAGACTAGATTGGAGCTCTTGTGTGTGGCTCACGTTCTAGAGCCAGCTAGTGAATTTTTACATCGACGATGGGAGGTGGAAGTCTACACTGAATTTGATGGTGGTCTCGTTGGCTCAAGTCTATGTTCATTTGGCCATTTGCCTACCTAGGTCCATGAGCTAAGGAACACTGAGGTGGGTTTTGATCGATTTTGAGGTGCAGTTCTAAAGCAAATTGTAGCAAAGATAGATGACTCCTTTGAAGGAAGTTTCGTTGATGAGCATGTGTTAGCATTGGCCAGATCCTGTATACTCATAGTGTTTTAGTGTAGGCTTTTCTCACAAGATATCAGTGGTTGGTCATGCCAAGAAGTCAGATGGTGTCTTGCTCTTACATTGAGCTTGGGATAACTCTTGAAGACAAGGGTTGCTGACAGAAGATGACTAAGTTCCCATGAACAGTCTTGTGTGAGACTAAAAGGGTTGAAAAAATTTATAACCTTGATGTAACTAAAATGTTTTTGGTGTTTGAGATGAACCACAGGGTGGAGGCTATTATTGTACCACAACATGTGCAGTATGAAGTAATATACAATGAAGTTACAGAGTAGCAGTGGATTCTTATCCTACAAATAACTGATGAGATAGCTGCAGGTTGGAATTTCCTAGGAGCCAGTGGCCAAGAGATCTATTTTATGAGATAGATATGATACCAAAATATGTATTTTTCTAAGACTAGAGTGTAGATATCATATCAAAGTGATTTGAGTGAGGGATTTGATTCCATAAATATTTTTGTGGAAGGAGATAGAGGGATACCAGTAAAGGAGTTACTGGAGAAAATGAAAAAATCAAAAAAATATATTTTTGTTTAGAGGTAGAATCACAGTATGATATAGTGATCTTGAACTCTGCTAGGACTTTCATGTTGAAGAAATCCTCAACTTTGAAGCACAAGGTGTGTGGCACCTACTGTTATGTAAATGCTGAAGAGTGGCAGGGTGTTGTGTTACTAGCAATGGAAGACCTCCGATACAAAATCCTCTAGATGAGTCTTTGTACAGATGTTGAGTTTGATGAGTGGATATAAATACAAAAAAGAAAACTATATATTCATGTACTTTATCTTGGAATTGGGCCTATCTATGTAGAGCATTGAATCTAGTAATGATGTACATGTAGAAATCTTACACTCCGAAGTACATGATTGTATTTGGACAGTTTTAGCATATGCAAGAGAAGAAGAGTGAATCAATCTACCATTGGCACCAACACGACCTTTTTTGGATGATGTGTTTTGCTTTGAACTTGTCCGGGATGAAGACCTCCAAGGTTGAGGGAGCATATGGTGTCAAGTGTTTGGGGAAAGGGGTGAGTATATGGAAGAGATTACAGTAGTTATATAAAGGAAATATAGTGCTCTATCTTTTTTTCAATCACCGTTTGCTTGTAGCTCATTTTCAATCACACCTTCCTTCTACTCTCACCACTATTGTGGTCCCCTCTCCCACTCCCTCATGTTGTGCTCCCCTCTCCCTCTCCTTGTCCCTCTCCTTTCTCCCTTCTCCTTTTCCTTTTCCCTCTCCCTCTCCTTTCTCCTCCCTTCTCTCCCTCTCTCTTCCCCTCCATCTCTCTTTCTCTTCATCTTCTCCTCCTATCTCTCCCTTGCTTTCTTCCCCACCCTTTCCTACTTTTCTCCCACTTCCCCCCACCCTCATTGCACTCCCATGGAAATGCAAGGGACTGCAACAGCACCAATCTTTTTTTTTTTGGTTGCTACCCATGGCAACGCGACCCCTTCCCCTCCCCCCTATCACCCACCCCTTCCCTCTCCTCTTATCTAATTAAATTTGTTTTTAAAAAATCATTTCTCCCCTCCCCTTCCCTCTCCCATCCCCCTTCCTCCTTTTTCATGTAAAAATTATTGCTTGCTGCAGTAGCACAAGAGATCTCTCCTCCCCTTTCCCTTCCCTTTCCTCTCTCTCCCCTTCTCCTTCCCTCTCTCTCTCTCTCTCTCTCTCTCTCTCTCTCTCTCTCTCTCTCTCTCTCTCTCTCTCTCTCCATTTTGCGAGAGCTGCCCTACCCTCCCTTCTATCTCCTCTCCTTCTCCCCTTCCTCCCCCCCCCCACCGCACTCTCTCTCTCCCCCCTCCCCCTCCCCCTCACCTCCCCTCCCTCTTCCCCTCCCCTTCTTTGCTTCCCTGTGGCAATGCAATGGGCTACACAATAAAAAATTAAAATTAAAATAATAATAATAATACATTTATTTTTGGGGGCTGCCGCAGCAGCGAGAGATCTCCCCTCCCCTCTCTGCCTTCCCCCCCCTCCCCTTCCCTCTCTGCCTTTCCCCCCTTGCCTCTCTCTCTCTCTCTCTCTCTCTCTCTCTCTCTCTCTCTCTCTCTCTCTCTCTCTCTCACCCTTCCCTTACCTTCTTTCCTTCTATGAGGCTTCCCCCTCTCTTTCCCTCTCTTTCCCTGGGCCATTCCATGTCTCTCCCCCTTCCCCTCCCTTGTCCTTATTTCCCTCTCTTTCGCCCTCTGTCAAGGTGTGTCATTTGAAGATGTGTGCTTCACTCACTACAAACGCATCTGAAAAAACCTTTGTAACTATTGCAAGGTGTTTATAAAGTTCTTTGAGATTATACTGATGTTGCTTTCTAAAACTTTGAAAGGTGTTTATTGGTACCATTATTAAGTCTTGGCAATTTTAGAGTTCCAAAACTCTGAAAGGTGTTTATTAACACCGTTATTAAGTCTTGGAGATATTATAAGACTCTAATGGTAAATTAATCTCATGCATGACCTTAACTATATAAATATAAATAAATGATATATTTATATTTATTCTTATTTATTTATTTATGGTTTTTGTATATTTAAACTATTAATAAGCTAAGAAAAAGTTAGTTCTTAAAAGAGGATTTAATTTCTTTAAAATAATTATTTATACTAGGATTTTTGCAATATAGAGTAAGGTACAAATTATGTTTCCTAGTTTTTGCATTATTAGTCCAAAATAATAGTGAGTAAATATAATTTTTATTGAGAAAGGATACTATCAAAAAGTAAACTTTTGATTTGGGAGGGGTAATCAAAACTCGCCCAAGATGACCCACCTCCTCTTGAATACCATTTGGGGTTGATGTGGGGAAGGTACAGATGAGAGGACGATTATGCAAGGGTTCAGGGGTGGGATGGGGATGGATGGTTTGGGTGGTCCCTACTATAAGGGGAACAACCAACAAGGGCTCTTTCCAAGCCTTTTCACCCTCCTCCTCAACATACCATCGTCCTACACCTTGGAGCACTCTCATTGGTACACCTCAAATCCCTACCTAATATCCTTGAAATTAAGAAAGACAAATTGAAGGCCCTTTTGAGAGTCCATTAGAGAGATATTGTGAAATATATTATGTGGAAATAATAGTGCTAGAAAGTAAACTATTGATTCTCGAATGACATTTTCATAAACTTTTCATTTGGGAAGAATTTTTAGGATTAGTCCAAATGTAGACGTATGAGTCAGTGTTAAAGGTTTGTAGCTTTGCCAGCTTCATCATGTGATTCAATATCATCTGTGTAATTCTAGGCTCCATTTTAGCAAGGAAAATCCATGCCATCTTCAGCTCTGGTAGGGAATAAAAAATAGGGTTTAGGGTTTAGTATTCAAACTTCAACCAATTTTTTTCTTTTAAACCCAGGCTATCCTACATGTATACCAAGCATGTATATCAATTTTCAGCCCAAAATATTCCCTAGTAGCATGATATCTGACATGGCCATGGTCGCACAATGTCGGTCATACGATATCGGATATCATGCTTCCAGGGCATATTTTGGGCTGAAAATCCATATACATGTAGGACAGACTGGGTTTAAAAGAAACAAATTAGGTTGGGGTTTAAACCCTAAATGATATTTTTAAATCCTACCACCTAAAATTGAATAATTTAAACTCTCCTCTCCCAGAACCCCCTCCTAGTTGCCCCTAAAACTCCATTTGTGGAAAAAATTAGGGTACATAGGAGAAAAGAGGAGAGGAAATAAGAGAAGAGAGGGGAAGAGAGGGAAAGAGAGAAAAAGAGAAGAGAAGAGAAGAGAGGGGAAAAGGAAAAGAGAAGAGAAGGAGAAAAAAGAGAATAGAGGAAATAAGAAAAAGGAGAATAAAGGAACTAAGAGTGGGGAGAAGAGAGGATAAGAGTTCCTACGCCCATCCCTATAGCTAGTGCTTAAGGCACTAGCTGCAACAATGCAATCACAAAAAGAAAATAGGAAAAGAGAGGAAGCACTTTCTTACCTAGAAATGATGTGTCCTAGCACCGAATAATCCCACACAGAAGAGGAGGTGTTTTGTGTACTGGCCCTATAAAAGAGAGTAAACATACCATTTTTAAGAAACTAATTAATGAAACGAGGAGTTTGAAGAAGCAACTTTCCAAAGGGATTGGATTGAGGGGACAAAGAGAAGCCTACAAACAAGGAGAAAGCACGAAAGCAATAGGTATAGCTTTCATACTCTTCTCTTTCATGATTGTTTTTGTGTATTGTTTCTTTCTTTAAAGAAAGAAAAGGAGAGGAAAGGAGGAGAGAAACTTTAGGAAAAGGAAGGGAAAGTGAAAGTAGAGGAAGGGACAGTAGAGAAATACCCTAAAAAGAAGAGATGAGCCTTCTTTCTTTCACCAAATCTCGTTTTTGGTCCTTCAACTCTCAAAATAAACATGAAAATGTGCACATGGGCTTAGCAATACAAGGAGAAACATGCTTCAACACTCACAAAATGAAATCTCACCAAAAAAAACCTACATTGTTTAATTAGACACACCTTCTTGGAAAACGTCCTTTCACACGAGTAGAGAGGGAGAAGGGTGGAGAGGGAGCACAAGTGTTGGTTTTCCTTTCTTTGTTAGAAGCCATTAAACCTATGCGAGACATGTACTTCATGCCTGTGGGTGACCTTGAGTACAGAGGGTGTGTTTCTTCTACCAATACAAATCATCTTTCATGGTGTTTATTTCTTTCTTGCCAATGGCATGACTCTTATTTTTTAATTATAAAATTGCATCAACTTTTACTATTTGGGTGGATTAGTAGAGAGATATTTTTGGAGAAGGTGGAGAGACAGTCATTGAAAGTGCTTGAAGATTTGAGGGTGATCACAACAATGGGCATGCCTTTGGATACCCCTAAGGATTACACATTGCAGCACTACATGGAGGATATAAAACTAGAGGGGAGAAAACATATGTTTGTGGTGCTAAGATCAAAGGAAACAAAGATGGAGAGCAAGGGTGGAAAAAGAGGAGATGGACTATCTGAGTTGGATATGGCGGCCCATAGGGTGGTTTATAGGTATGTTGTCAATTCATTCAAAGGTTCATTTTTCATTTGTCTATGTTTGTGCTGTTGATTCATGTAATTACACAATCATTGATGTGTTCCACTTGATTTCTTGACTTTTGATGGTTTGGGAGATCCAATTTTTTTTTGTTTCTTGGTCGATAGATATCTCTCCCACTTGGCAATAGAGAAAAGGATCTCTGACATTCCAAATTTGTGCAAGAGTTGGTGGACATTGGTCATGCTGCATACATGTATCCACCTGGCATGTACCGTCTCTCTCAATGGGAATTAGCACATTGTCATTGGTGGATAGACTTCCCTAAAGGACAAGTACTAGTGCAGGAAAGAGACTTGTACAATACTTATGCTTCACAAAAAGCCAATGAAGCAAGTAAGGACAAAGTGGAGGAAAGCTCAAGGAGAGATAAGAAAGAGAAAGAGAAACAAGAACATCCTACAAAAAAAGGTAAGGAAGATACAATATGATTGTTTGTTGATGTTGTCTTCAATTCATTTTGACATTGCATTAATAAGTTTATGATTGTTCTCTTTCTAGATGAGGGACCATCTAGTCCTATGCGGCATGAAATGGATCACATAGAGAGTGCAGGTAAGGGTGTTATTGTGTTCTGCATATGTAGTTGTTCCTTTAACACTAGTTTTACTTGTAATTGATTTGCTTTTGCATATAGGTGGAGAATCAATCTCGAGACTTGTGAAGCAATACATGTTCCATCGATCACAGTCACCTAACATTTCCTTGGCCCATGGCATCACACTTTTGTTTGCTTATACAGTTGGAGATTACATTGCAACGGGCAAAGACTTTACTGACTCTAAAAGAAATGATAAGTATGCTATTTTGCATGAGTTTTTTATGACAGTGGCTAGTCAAGGTCAGGACTACAAGAGGATGGGTAAGAAGGTGAATGGGCTTCAGATTTTATATTGCTCGATTTTCCATCTGGCTATCCACTTGATGAGAGAGGATCCACTCCTACTTGGAATGTCTTGCTCGAGGACCATGTGCGGCATGGGCTTGCAGTTGCATCAGCTTCTTTGTTTGATAGTGGTTGGTTGGCATGCATATGTCCTTTGGCAGGTAAGGCACAATACCACAATTGACATTTCACATTTTGTGTTTTCATTCTACTAGTTCTAAATAAAATTAATTGCTTGCAGGACAATGTATTGGTTGGATGGAATGGTTTGCATATGTCCAGGGCTTGGAGGTTGTCAGACGTGTGATCATTCATGACAAGCTTCCATATGGATTTTGTAGAGAACATGATAAAAGTGTTAAGGTAAGCTACCATTCCATGCATTCTATGTTTGCATTCCATGATAAAAGTGTCTTTGAAAAATGTCTCCTTGTTAGTCCTATGCATGCTATGTTTGGAAGGATAAGTCCTATGCATGCTATGTTTGCCATCTTTCATGCTATAATTCTTGCTAGTTGAAGTCAATATACTATACATGTTTTCCTCCATGTGGTTTCCAAATGCAATCTTTAGTATTAGCTCTAATACGTAGAGCAAAGAAGAATCCAACAGTTTTTTGGGAGGAGAGCTTTCCACTTTTCCAACAGCTTTTGATTGATCCACATGAAGATGTCTGGACTCATTACATACCTCCCTCTGCAAGGACAATCGTGCCGATGTCTTCTTAGCTAGCATGAGGTGGACTAGAGAGGAGTAGTTTTTTTGTAGGTTGCATTATGTCTCTTCTCTGTGTTCCTGGAGGGCTGGTTCTAGAGATGGGTTGTGGGAAAGCCCCTCTTATGCGTGCTTGTCAGGCCATTGGTAGGCCTTGTTTTTCATTTGATTCAGACAACGGTATTGTGGCTAGCATTGTTGAGCCACTTGTGGTAGATCATTCTGGAAAACGGATCAACAAGTCAAAGCATGATGGAGAGGGGGGAGAAGAGAGAGTGGAACCTATCACAAACCCCTTTGATGAGTAGTATGCTACTGGCCCTGAGTTTTTTTGTTATATACTTTGAATGCTAAAATTGAGGAGTTTGAAAGTGTTATTTAGCATCTTTATAATATGGTAGATAGTGAACATTTATGGGTGTCTTTGAATCAAGAAAGTACAAATTTTGATGCTTTGGATAGTGTTTGTAAGGCCTTGATCTAGCAATTGATTTTTTCTGCTTTTTGTTGTTAGCGAATTGTCTTTTGTATAACACATAAGGATGGCAAGTTCTTCTTATTGGAAATTATTTTCATTCTTCCACTTTGACTTACTTTCCTTTGAAATGTATGTTTTGTTGTAGTTTGTTGCCATGCTATGCAGAAAAAATGGCAAGATTCATGACAGCTGACAAGAGATATGATGAGTGCCAATTAGATAAACCACATGCGTGCAACTACTTTCTTGATGATGAATGTCAGGGGGATTAGAACATGGTTTAAAACACCATTTTGTTCATAGACTGATAATTGTTGTGGTGAACCATGGACACATTTGGAAAGTTTTGGTCTAGTGCATTTTGTGGGCGAAGTGGTATTTCAACAATCATTTATGTTATGAGTTTGGTAATTAGTTTATGTTCTTCAAGTGAAAGATAGGGTGGATTGTAAGTCTGATTATTGGTATGCTTATTATGACAACATCTTGCTATAGTAAGTTTAGTTTCAAATTTGTTCTCATCGGAGGAATTGTGAAAAAACTCGCTCTCTTCATTGGGCCCGCTCGCTTTTTCTCGCTCGCTTTATTGACTACCTCGATTTTTTGCTGGAACAATTTCCTCCAAGTGATTCAAAGTGTACCAAAACAATGGGCAATCCAAATAAATTTTGAGTCTTAAAGAGATTTTATATCATTCAACAAGTGTGTTTTAGGTAAGGTCTACTAGCACCCTACACACATCAAGAGTATTAGGGATAATGTTATCTAGGCAAATCCATGCCTCTCTAGAGATTGGGCAATGATGTCAAATTTTCTATGTCCAAAGTTTGTGGTCTACATCCACAAAATCAATCTCAATTTTTTGTAGGGGTAGAAAATGGAAAACCTTTCCAACTGCCAAGATATAAGCTCAATTTGAATGGGATGACATCTTTCACCAAATCATTCTCAAAAGGCATTTACATCCACATCTATATCAAAATCAAAGCCAAATATACTATGGGAGTATATTTTGAGAGAGAAAGGGTACTGGAAAACATGGGTTTTTTCTCACATGAAATATAGAGACCATTAAATACTCATCAAATAGAGTCGCTCTATTTGTAGAGATGTTTGATGGCTTTAGTTTAGTGAAGAAGATTTTGGATAAGGGTAGGATAAGGGACTTGGACTCAATATTTTCTTTTGGGATAGCATTAAGAGGATTGAATCTAGGTACTAAGGGTGCTAAGGAGAGATGTTACAATTGTTAATATAAGAATCTCCACATTCGTTAGAAACTCATGGATTTTTTAGAAGTGAATATATGAAAGAACAATTGTAAAGCTTTGATGAGTATTGGATGAATTCTCAAAATGGATGCTAGAAAAGATTGTATCCAATCTTGAAACATGGCTGCATTTTGGTAAGAGTAAAAAGTATGACCTCAAGCCATAAATGTGACGAGAATAAGACTTACTAAAGGATATAATTTGCTAAAAAAATATCTCAGCATTTATGGAAAATATGCAACTCCTTAACATAGTATGATCAGCTAGAAAACAAATGTGGAATGTTATAATTAATATATTGCTATATTTTCTGCAAAGTAAACATCCCTACATGATGTCAACAAAGTCATAAAAGGGAAAGACACCAAGTGATAAAGGATGGTCCCTTAGTAAAAGTTAAAATCATTTTTATTTAATATGAGTCCCTTAGACCTTTGGGATCTTGAAAATTAGGGTGAAAGCATGCCAAAATGTCCAAAAAGCATAAAAGCACATGCTCTCTATCGTTTTTTAAGAATAAAAAACACATTCAACAGCTTAAAAATTTAAGAGTTAAGTAAACCCTACATTGTGTGGTCCATGAGCATTGGTTTCTCCTTCTATCTCTTTGTCTAGTACTTTACACTCAATAGGACCCTCCCACTACATGGGTACATCTTCTTTCTTCATTATGCTCTCTTTCCCTTTCTCTTTTGAGCTCATTTAGCATGACCTATCCCTCCCCCTCACTCTTTTTCAACCTTATATTTATTGCACATCTTTCTTACTACTACAAGCTCATATTTTTGTACTCACTCTCTTCTTCCTCTCTATATAGTCTACTTCCCGACTTTCTTGCAACCAAATTTGGAACTTTGTAATGACTGTAATAGCAATATTTAGTGCTACAATGAGGTATTGATTGAAGGCAATGTGATTCATCCACTAGATGGGTGCACATTATTTCTTTGTTGTTGTGATCTCTTTCTCTTTCACTATGATTTGAAATATGTAGATGCCATGCTAGAGGCCTCATGCCCACTCCTTTTCAAAAGAGGCTATGTGCACTATGTCATCAAGGCACAATAGACTTTAGAATCTGAGTAGCAATCCTTTTTGGAATGTAATGCCTACTCAAGAATAAAAAAGAATTTCAAGACTATTATCTCAATGCATTTAAGCATGAGCATTTCTATTTTCCTCTTCCAATGTGGCCATACCTTAGCTATGGGAGCATAGCTTGCAAAGTTTATGGAGACATGATGTCATTTCTTGGATACCACACATGCAACATGTTTTCCACCATATGTATTCAAGCATATGGACTATCTAATATGTATTGGCTATTTTTATGTTCCCATAGGTCATATTTGAACTTCATAGATGTTTAAAAATAAAATAAAATAAAATATATCATCGTTTGAGTTCGTTCAGCATGATTTTTGTCTCTTTCGCACTTTTGTACCAACATGTTTTACTTGCACATCCTTTCTCTACTATGAGCTGAATTTTGTTTGGTCACTCTTTTCTTCCTCTCTCAATAGTTTTCCTCCCAACTTCCCTACAAGCAAGATATCATAGTTTCCAATGGCCAAAGTAGCAACATTTAATGTTGCAATGAGCAAAATGTGCTTCATCCAAAATAAAGGTTGTAAGGAATTATGAAGGTACTGTGAAACAAAAGCAAAGAAAATGAAAGAAATTGATAGAGGGCAAGGACACTTTTAACATTGATGCAAAGAAGAAAGGTCATGTAGAAAAGATAATGGATAGAATTTTGTGGTTATCACATGGTTTTGGTAAAAAAAATAGGTCCACGTCGTGGTATTGAAGGACGATTGTATTGTAACTGTATGTGGTGGGTTGATAATTTTTTGGTTGTTTTTACACAAAAGTCCTCATTGTAGGAAGTAAAGAATCCTAATTTCTACATAAAACTCTTTGTTAAGAAAAGCATAAAAACCATGTCAGCAACAATGCTCAATGAATATGATATTTTCATTTTTAAGTGCCTTTAGGGTGCTGAACAGACACCCTAGGAATCTTTATGCCAATAGTTAATAACTTTTCAAACGCTCGAGATGGAAGCAAATTATCTTTCGATATTTGTAAAAGGAAATCTTGTGATGATATGTTGAGTTCTGAATTAATTGAGCTCATCATCAATTTTTGGATAGAGCAAACAAGAGTCTCATCAAACAAGAGGGACATTTTTCATCAATTAGCAAGAAGCAATTATATGTGAAGTGCCTAAAACATTTCCATGATAAGTCCTAGGAAAGTGATTTTGCCTTGGTGACTAAATCCCAATATGTACCATGGGATAATCTAGTAATATTGCGATATGCCTTATTGGCAAGGTATGGTTGCTCACTTACCTGCAGTAGCAGAAATCAAAGAACCATGTGAAGCTTTTGAATAGTTTATGTGTGCTTGTTTATCTTATTTAGAAGGTTTCCACTTAAAACATATTTGTGAAAAATGGATTAATTCTAATGGCTTCTTACTCTCTTGAACATGTCTAGGAAATTGTTTCCTTGCCTATTTTCCAAATTGACATGCTTCACATACCTTATGCATTAATTCAAGTCGTTGTACATTAATTTATTTTGGGCCTGCATTAATTTAAGTTGCTGTACATTAACATGACCAATGCGTTTATAATCTTTACTATTAAAGATAGTATATTATATACAATGTGCTACATAAAGTGTGCTATATGCATAGGGTATTACATAGCATACACAATGTGCTATATAACTCATATATTGTGCTATATGCTTGATGTGCAACATAGCATATACAATGTATTATATACCACCATATTTAAAAGGTGTTTTTCTTAAAGATACACATATATTTTAATATATAATCTTGGTGAAAGTTTATCAAGATAATGTTTTTAGTTTCATAAATTTTGAAATATCATGGTATGCTTTTATATATTTTCTTCTAAATATTAAAGTAAAAGATGTAAATCTTGGCGAAAGTTCAAATTTTTTTGCATAAAAGTTTCAAATCATGGCGAAAGTTTCAAAACATTTTTTTAAATTAGGGTATACAAACTTTCGAGACCCAGATAAAAGTTTCTCTTATAAATGAAAGTGTTAGCACTGGGTTAGGCTAACTATTATGTGGTCACCGAGCACCAACCTTGATTTCGAGCAAGGAGTGGTGGAGACGATCGAGCACTCATTTTGCAACTTAGTGGTGCAATTGATTATGGCAATTCAACCAATAGGCAAGTAGCAATTGGGGCACCGAGCACACACCCGAATAGAAGGTGGTTCTTTAGGTAGAAATTGAGTTGTAATAGGTGAAGGAGATAACAAGAGAGCAGTGTGCTGAGTTCTCTTCCTCTGACCTAAGCTCATAGGTTAGGGAGTGTTCATTGCAAGCCGAGGTGGCTTGGTTGTATCAAGTTGATTTGATCCAATGATAATGAGTAGACTTAGTATTCTCTTCCGTTTAACTCTATTAATATGCTTTATTGTAAAAGTGTAGAGTGCATAATAACTCAATGTTCTCCCATCATCATACGGTTCTCCTCTGTTAGCTAACCCCAACCTCCGAGTGTTTTTATTTGTTGACACCTGAGCACACCCACCTGAGGGCTGCAAGAGAGAGCATCTTCACTGGTGCAGATGTGCATCCCCCCCCCCCCCCCCCGGGGTAGATCAAGCTAAGGTTTTGAGTACCATGCAAAGTAGCGGAACACCCACTTTATAGCTTGCCAATGCTTGCTCCTTGAGTAGTGCCCAAATCTACTCAACAATTGAATATCTAGCTGTCTATTGCATAAATAAATCAGTCCTTCGATAACTTGATATAATGTTTGATCAGTCTCATCACCTGAGTCCTCAAGATTGAACCTCAGCCCAGGCTCCATAGAAGTGGCGATTGGCTTGCAACCTTGGAAAGAGAATCTTTGAAGTTGTGTCTAAATGCACTTGGTTTGCATTAAGATAATACCGTTTGATCATTATGAAAATTGAATACCAAGATAAATGTGCAATGGTCCTAGATCACTCATCTCAAGCACTGAGTTGGGTAATAGACCAAGCACTTCTGAGTTAGCTAGGTGAGAGTTCAAAATTGTCAACATTTTGGTGATCCTATTGGGGAGGGTCAAGTAAATTCTTAGTTGACAAGCAATCAGGGTAGAATATTTAGAGAACCGAGTTGGTAATCTTAGCGTTGATGGGAAAAAGAAGAGTTCATGATAACCCGTGATGAAACAAAACAACTGGTGGGAAAAAGAGGAGTCCATGATAACCCATGATGAAGCAAAACAGCTGGTGGGAAAAAGAAAAGTTCATGATAACCCATGAGATGAAGCAAAACAACTATTGGGCATCATGGGCTATTACAGTAAATTTATTCAAGTAACTCTAGATGAGTGGCGTCAACTGGTAGCATGCTTGAAGACAGCGGTGTGGAACACAAAAAGTACTCGTATTGCTCTTTGACTGCCTTCTAATTTAAGCAATGGCTGACACATGCCCAAAGACATAAAGAAGTGCCAAGCAACTGTCTGATAGGAGCGACGAGCACAAGAAGAGAGACTCGACTATGCTACCCTAAGGTGGAAGTTGACTATTATGCAAGGCCAGAAGATCAAAACAATAGTGTCAAGTTGAGGCATCCCAAAATATTGGCAAGTGAAGGCCTGTCGTGTCAAATGGAATCCGTACATTCATGTATGGAGAGTTTGGATTTTGAACGAATGGCCATCTCCTCCGTAGAACAAAAAAATGAACGCAAATACCAACTCAAATAGGGACAAGAAAATCCTCTACGATATTCGGCTATCAATCTCAAAGGAGTACGACCAGAAAGGTATGAAGCGAGAAGATGGGCTACGACTGATGGACCTAGAATCCATCATCATGAAGACAAACGTACTTCTAATGGAGAGAGATGCCACCATAGATTCGAGTTGAATGGAGAGCAGCTAAGGCAATTTGCCTGAGTTCCTCTCACAACACAGTGAAGACAGGCTTGCTTCTAGTGGAGAGAGATGCCACTGTAAATCCGAGTAGAATGAAGAGCAGCTAAGGTAGTTTGCCCGAGTTCCTCTCACAAACACAAAGAGAACCTACTCGGCCTGACAGTAGGTATCTATCAAGTTGTATCCTTAAGACCTAAAGATAGTACAACCGAGTTGAAAACATCTATAGCAACCTCATAATTATGAAGGCAATGAGAGGTGGGAGAAAGAGAGTCAGTTCTTCCGAGCGATAGACCTGCCTACTTGGGTTTTGGGGTAGAAAAGGTCAAGTCCAACTCCAACATCAAGGTAAAGTTTCAAAATTTCAAAGGCATAGATGATGAAGATCCTTACAGTTGCTTGCAGAGGTCCTGCGTGTCTGTCACATCAATGGTGCAACAATAGATGAAGAGTATATGGATTATTTTCTATGCACATTAATTAAAAGTTCTCAAAGGTAGTTCAATCAGTTCCTGATTGGATATTTCCCTGATTGGTATGCCATGTCAGAAGCTTTCTTGTGGAGGCTTTGACAGGAGATTCATCAAGAGGACGTGAGAATGAAGCTGAGTGAACTGAAGCAAAACAAACACCCAAAGACACTCTTGGAAGAGAAGAGGGATCTTGTATTCCAAACTTGTGCATACAACAATGAAGACCAATGTCAACCATTTGGCCTTTTATACAAGTCACCTTTTGAAGGGAGGGCCAACACTTTTCCTTATCCCACTCTCTCTTGTCTCTCTTTTGTTACAACCAATTGGGCCCATATGGCACCAAGGCATTCTCTCAACCTCCTCTCATCTTCAAATGGCTCTTGTGTTATCATTATACGGGATCCAAATGGATCTTGTGTTATCCTTGCCAATTTGGATGGTCTCGGAACTTGCCTTTGTACTAAGCCATTTAAGGCTTAAAACCTACAAGACGAGGTCAATGTTGAGCCATTTGCAGATCAAAACCCATATGGCCGTATCCACCACTGTGCTCCATGGCTGTGGTTGTTAACATGCCCCCTTCCTGTTGCTAAGCTACCCTCGAATCAGCCATGCTGGAGTAGGTGGGTGGAGTCCATCCAAGACTTTATGCTTAGGATGAGAGCTCTTATTAATCAAGAGAAGTGGTGTAATAGGTGTTCTAGAGGTAGACATGTGGAAGAGGAATTCAAGACTATTGCAACACTTGGACCAAATTTGGTCATGATGACTCCAACTTTTGGTTTAATGGCAAAATTTGGCAAGTGTTAGCAAACTAAGTGGCAACCGAGAACCAAGCATTGATTGGCAAACCACCACATCCCGAGCAAAAAGACAAGGGTAAGAATAATAAAGAGATAAATGATCCATCTAAATCAAGTGTTTTTGTTGTGGAGAAAATCATTTGCATTTTGATTGTCCCATGGGGAGCACTTAAAATTATTAAAGAACAATGTGGAGAGGAAACAATAGACCTAGAATGTCATACAGTTGTAGCCAAATTTCTAGAAAGTAATCACTCTATCAAAAGGATCAGTGTGACAATATCTAAAGTCATTTACACTTCGGGTAAGCACATCAATTGGAGTTGGCATCTAGCATTGCAAGGGAGTTGAAGGAAAGGCTCCAATAGTTGAAATGCCTAAGTAGTTCTAGCACTTTGTTATCGAGTGAGGAGAATCCTTGAGATTTGGCTCTAAAGAAATAGAATCTATCATGCCATAGGAAATTAGCATAGAGCTCGCCTGAGCATGGGAAAACTTCAAGAACATGCAAGTTAGTTTGACTTTTGTAGAGCTAATGCGAATAACTACTTATTGTCGTGACGTCTTTGCTTAGCAAATCAAGGAATCTATCGAGAAACCAAAGGAAGTGCAATCTTTAGCCACTATGCCTATGATTGATACTCTAGTAGTTGATGAGGAATTTCTAGTCATCACTATCAAGATTAAGAAGCAAAGTATACTAGGTGTAAAAGTGGATTGAAGATTAGGATTGAAGATCAAGAATGAACATCGTTTCTGAAGAGATTGCTCAAAGGCTAAAGTTTGCCATTTTGAGTGCATATCATAGATCAATGACCTATTGATACTAAGGGTATGCTACAAGATGTGGTCATCTTGATAGGCGGCATCTATTATACAATCAATTTTATTGTGATTGCCATGGAACAGCATGGGCCCTACCCAATTTTATTGGGGAGACCTTGGCTGAAAAGTGCAAAGGTACTCCATGATTGGGGTACATAAGAGATGACTATTAAGACAGAGAGTTAGGATGTGTGTATACCAATCAACCTTGAAAAGGTTCTGAGCTATTGTCGACCTAAGAATTTAGAAGTCAAATCATTTCCATAGGATGTTGAGTCCCAGTTGATGGAGCTTCATATCTTACATGTTGGTGAGATAGACATTTTTCATGTAGTTGCAGGCATCAAGCAAAAGTTAGAAGCAAATGAAGTGTTTATTGCACCCTCCATGCACCAAGAAATTTTGGAGCCTGTAAAGCCTATTGTCTCAGTTTATGACAAGGCAATTCAGGATTTCAATCATTTTGTGGAGGAGCATGCTCACAGGCAGCACAAAATATTCAAGACTGGATTCTTGCCCAAGTATGATAGTTGCCCAAGCCAACTATGGCTGAGTTACCCATCTACTATGGCAAACTTTTACAAGAACTTGAGCAACTAATCGACAGTCATGTAACATAGGCTCGATCTATGTGCAATAACATATGTGACTTATGTAAAGATCCGAGTATCAAGTGGCAAGAGAGAGTTAGCCAGGTTAAAAGATACCATGTCAATTTTGACATGCTGGTAATCGACCCATCTAAAGACCTAGTTGCTGAGGCCTAGACACTAGACTAGATGGCAGAACTTGAGCACTCATTGATGGACATTAGCAATGTATATCCTTGGCCACCAAGGGGGTGGTATTTTGAGCCACAATGATTTCCTCCTTGGCCAACAACTACAGATGAAGTCAGGCCATCTCGACAGCCCATTCGTCCCCAACCTCCCATCCAATAAAGGCATTGACGACCATGTGGGTTCAATCCTCGAGCATCCACCTTTGAACAACGTCTAGTCAGTTCATGAGGACACGGACAAGGATAGCCAAGGCAAGATGTTAGCCTTACTAACTAGTATGTGGTCACCGAGCATCTGGAGTGAGGAGCAATGGAGATGATTGAGCACCCATTTTGCAACTTAGTGGTGCAGTTGACTACAGCAAGTCGACCTAAAAGTGAGTAGTGGTTGGCGCACCAAGCGCACACCCAAATAGAAGTTGGTTCTTTAGGTATAAATTGGGTTGTAACAGCATTCAAGGGAGAGCGCAATGTGTCGAGTTCTTTTCCTATGGCCTAAGCTGATAGGTTAGGGAGTGCACCAAGCGCACACCCAAATAGAAGCCAGTTCTTTAGGTAGAAATTGGGTTGTAACAGCAATCAAGGGAGAGAGCAATGTGTCGGGTTCTTTTCCTATGACCTAAGCTGATAGGTTAGGGAGTGTTCATTGCAAGCTGAGGCAGCTTGGTTGTATCGAGATTGATTTGATCCAATGATAATGAATAGACTTATGATTCTCTTCCATTTAACTCTGTTGATATGATTTATTGTAAAAGTGTGGAGTGCATAATAACTCCGTGTTCTCCCGTCATTGTTTGGTTCTCCTCCATTAGCTAACCTCGACCTCCGAGTGTTTTTATTTGTTGATGTTAGTTTTGCACCCGAGCATGCTCACCTTAGGACTGCAAGAGCGAGCATCTTCATTGAGCGAGCACTGAATTGGGTAATAGACTGAGTATTTTTTAGTTAGCCGGGTGAGAGATCAAAATCGTCAACAGAAACTAACATGAAAACATCATCCATGGCTATATAGTCTACTACATAATATATAGAGTGTGCTATATCTAGCACATGTTAGGGGCTCTAGAGAGCAAATATAGTGTGCTATATCATACATACAATGTGAGACACTAATGTTCTATATGAGTTTATGTGAGAAATGTAAAGGGTTTACTAGATTTGTGCTATGATAGCCTTATCTCATGGGTGTAGTTATCTTGGATATCTTATTAATTAGAAAAAAAAACAGTTTTGCTTTGATCATGACTCATGGTTCAGCTAAGTTAGTTTTTTAGGGATATATTACACACTCCTAGAGTAAGTTTTCATAGGATATTTTGTAGTTGCTAGATTACATACTAATTGAATATAAGTAGAGTAGTTAAATCTATGTATTCTATGTATGGTTCCTTAAAGGGTTCTTAGGTTGATAATGCCTAGAGTATTATAGGTTAAGTACGTGATAATTTTTCCTAATCAATAAAGCCTAGCTTTCATTCTTGACAAAATTGTCCTTAAGCATTAGTGTGACTTGATTTCACACACATATTCAAAAAACTTGAATTATCCTTGAGGAAAGTTGACTTTAGATACCATAGCATTTGATGTTTCATTTGACTGCATTTTTTGTAATAAACATTAACAACCATTTTCCACCCCAATGCCTCCCATGGTTGAAATGTGTAACGTTTAAGATAAGTCCCATTGGTCTAAAGGCGCATAAAAAATAATGCCTATTTGTCAAGTTGGATTTTTATGATCTGTTACCCTTATTTGTACTTGTGATCTAAAGTCAAGCATTATATTATTTTTCCATTTCAGGTTTTAATAATAGGATTTCTCCTAGTTGAAGTTGCATATGGATTTTCTCCCTTGGTTGAAATTTGTAATGTTTGAGATAAGTCCCATTGGTTTAAAGGCGCATAAAAAATAATGCCTCTTTGTTAAGTTGGATTTTTATGTTCTCTTACCCTTATTTGTACTTGTGATCTAAAGTCAAGCATTGTATTATTTTCCCATTTTAGCTTTTAATAACATGATTTCTCCTTTTTGAAGTTGCATTATGGATTATTTGCAGTTTGATTAACTTGTAAAATTTAGATGATTGATACAAAAGGGAAGGGGAAGGGATAAACCTACCACATCATGGGTTTTAAGGGATCCCCAAGTTACAACACTTTGACAATGGTTTGAAGTGCTTTTCCCTAGAATTTAAAAAGGCTCTTAGAAAAATTTTGGGGAAACAGGAAGCAAATTCATTTTGTTTCCCATGGCATTCAACAGATAATTTGAAATGGAAACCTATGCCACTTTGCTATTGTTGAATTTATTCAAAAAATTTGCATTTTATTTTCTCTTCTCCAAAGGTATAAAAAATCATATAAATGTAAGGGGAATTGCATTAGATATTTATTTTAAATGTATGGGGCATTTTAAAGCCTCTAGAAAGGACACCACTTCACATAATTTCACCATTTTACACTATTTCACCTTTAGAGAGGATGCCATTTAACAATATTTTGCCACCAAACAATTGTTAAAATGTGCGAGGAAAGAAGGACCTCCACAATGTTAGCATTTAATATGAAGTTGAATTGGCTAATAGGTAGGGAATGAAGCTACTCCTCGAAATACCTTCCTATATAAAGAAGGAATAAACATGTTCACGTGTGGACAAAAAAAGTAGGTACCATACAAATCTTCAACATGTATAGCATTCATAGAAGAGGTGGCTAAAGGTGCTATATTCCTTAGAATTATGATGCTATGGAAACCTCTTAAAGAAAGTGGGGTAGCCCAACCAAGAAAGACAAGTGAACCCTTTAAAATTAAAAAGGCATCTTGAGGTGGTATATAAGTTAATGAATATAAATAAGGGGGCATGCAAGCCCAACCATCTTTTCCACACTCATATTCTAAAGGGATGGCTCAAAGGGGAACTTTAGCTTGACATTAAAGCTCTTTCCTTTTATCTTCTTGAGCACACCTATAGTTTAGTTGCACAACCAAACTCACAATTTGTGACTACTATTGTTTCAAACATGTTTTAGGTGACAAAGTCATGATAGTTGGGGCGAAAAGTTCTCCATATTCATTGTGCATAATAGGACCCAAAAATGAGGAATAAGAAATTGAGTTCTTTCATTGTATGACATAGGGGCACACTTTTTCACCTCAACTTTCTCACCTAACAAAAAGTAACTTTCTTGGGAGGACCCATAGAAGAGGTGTTAGGAAAAACACTTTTGGTAGGAGGAGTGCCCAAGCCATATGAAGGCACGTGATGAATTGTGTGGTAATTTTGCAAGCTCCTTATTACCGAATGGAGCAAGATCACTTGGTTTCTTGGAGTGATGGAAGATTGCAAAGTATGGGACCCCAAGGTTCATGGTATTAAGAAAGCGTATGGAGAGTCAAGGTGAACCAACCACCACATTGAGTTTTTCCTCTCGTCTTTAAAAAGTCAATGTGACCGAGTTGCTTGTTGAGATCTTTTTATGAGAGCCTATCGTTCACCAAATGCAATGTGTTTTTTGCCTCTGCAAATTTGCGTGTGTTAGACTCCCATCCTAGCTTCCATGTCTGGCGACAGCAGCTCCCATGGCGACGCCCAACAGCGCATCAATCCCGATCCCTTAAACCTCAACCCCCGTCGCCTCTACCACGTTCTCCTCCAACTTGGTAAGCATGCTTTCCTTCATCCCTCTCGCACTCACCCAATTACAACTAGTCTGTTTCGGAATTGGGCACTCGCGAGGACGAGGAATAGCGTAATGGGTGTTGTGGAGAGCTTGATATACTGTCTCATCTTGACGAATTTCTCCCTTCTAATGGATCGCCTGGGCTTTGATTTGCGTCAGACGCCGCAACGAAGCAGACGCTCGCGAATTATAAGCAGAAAGTCACAGTACTGGAACAGCAGATGGAGTATCTGGAAGCGCAACTTGCCTCTCAAGCTAATGGATCGGCTGCAGATTTAGATTATAGTGTCCTTTGGTCTTATCTTCCTTTGTAATGCGTGCAAGCCTCGCTTCGTCTTCGTATGGTTGACCTCTGGAGCAGGATATTAATGAGCACTGTAAATGATCACAGACTAGGAGGGTGGATGTCTTCCTGTTTGAAGCAATTCCTCAGCAGCAGGATATTTATGGGTAGGAGGGCGGATGTCTTCGTGGTTCGATGCCATTATACCTCCCGATTTTTGGAAGCCTGGAAACGTGCGAGGAGCTTTTGCTTTGCTAAGTCTGCAATAATTCTGCAAGCTTATGGTCGTAACATGAATGACATCCGTGGCAACCGTTGTTTTGAAATGATTTTGTAAAGATGATATTCAAAACGTAGAAGCCATAATTCGACCATATGTCTCGATCTTTGCAATCAGAAGAATTCCGAGCTTTGTCTTGTCTGGTTCGCCAAACTGACATGTAAAAAGCTAATAAGCGCGTCAAAAAGAGAATCCATATACACCATTTTCCCATGTCCATTACCTGCATGGTAACCTTCTGCAAAAAAACATGTTTCTTAACTTCTTTTCGCACATATTGCAAAAAACTTGCGTTGAGTTTCCGAATTTGAAAAAGGTTTGAATTTACATACGTCAAGACGATCTTAGGAATTGAAAAACTTTACACCAATTTCGAGAAGGCTCCGTTGGGAATACCTTTTAAGAGATTTGGGATGGCTCTTGGCGTTCTGACTACTAGATAGTAATGCTTTGGTAGCACTAAATTGAAGCATCTTTTCTTTAACCTAGGTATTAACCACGGACACGAGAAAAAAAGAAGAGAGGACACGTGGTAGCTTGGAGGAGAAGAGCCTGCAACATGTCACAAAGAAGGAGCTCTTGGATGGAGGCTTGAAGGAGGGGGGAGGTGGAAAGACAAGAGGTAGGCTTTGAGTAGGGAGGAGGTAGAAAGACAAGAGAAAGCTTTAAGAGGAAGAAGGAGATAGAAGGACAATGGAATAGAGGAGATGGAAGTTCAACTTTGGAAGTAAGGAGGAGATGGAAGGTCTTAGTGCTATAGGTTAAGACTTTCAAAAGCCAATCCAAGCATGCAAGGTGAATTGATTAGTAATTTAAGAATCGATCAATGCATGTGCGTGTATGTGTGTTCGAGGGGAGACTTGCTATATGTATGTGTAGATATGTGTGTATATGCACATATACATATACATTTGTGTATCACTTATGTGCACACATGCTAACGTGTGTATGTATGCTATGAGAGAGAAATGAATATATATATATATATAGAGAGAGAGAGAGAGAGAGAGAGAGAGTCTTCATCACAATGATATCCAAAAGAACACAATCATATAAAAGAAATTCTTAAATCCTCCAAAGCTATATACAAAAACATCCAATAGATCCACATTGAGCTTCCCTAATACATTGAATTGTCTTTGTTGAGTATAGAGCAGAGACAACAAATTCAAAAAGATACAATAGATCTATATAGAGCCCCCCTAATAAATTGAATTCCATTTGTTGAGTAGATTGGGTTATATGAAACTTGAATTTTTGTTTATTGACATGTTAAGATCCCACCTTGAGACCCAGTGGAGTGGGTCTCTAACCCATCGTAGATGGGTGATGCAACTCGTGGTGCTTTATAAGGCGTCATCAATTGATGCAGAGAGAGAGGCCTATAATTAAATACTTGTGATTTGTATGATTGGTATGCTACAATTCTATGAGTTTGTGTTTAGTGTCTAATTTCAGTCTTGGCTAATGATTTGATTGAGCGTTAACTCGCATCAATTCAAGCATGCCAAAAGAAATGTAAGTTTGCATAACCCATTATTCTAGCTAAGCTATAGATGAATGATTTATCACCAACCAAAAATCTAACATTTAAATGCAACCTTGCACTAAATGCTTCCCTCACGACAAACTTGGCACTATCACTAAAAGTATTATGTACTATCACAATAAACTTGGTGCTATCTTGCAATCTTGTGCTAAATGCTTCCCTCAGAGCAAACTTGGCACTATCACTACGAATATTATGCACTATAGGGTGACCTTAAAGAACTAGCACCAAGGCCAAACGTCCCATAGAGTCACTAATCATGAAAGCAACCTTGTCTTGCTCAACTCTTAGTATTTTAAAGTAACCAAAATTTTTAGATTGTAATTCATTAGGGAATATTTGAACTAGTAGAGAGCCTCATAAGGAATGGATTAAGGACTAACAGGGCCTATAAAGGATCCCATTGTCCCTAAAAAGTGCATCCCACCTAGACCTATTACGTCATTAGGGGAGACTTGGACTCGAAAAGAACCTCATATAGATGGATTAGGGACTAAGAAGGACTATGTCATTAGGGGAGATTTGGGCTCAAAAAGGGCCTCATAGGGGAGAGATTAGGGACTAAGAAGGCCTATAAAGGGTCCCACTAATCCCTAAAAAGTGCATGCCCATAGGCTTGGAGGTCTGCCAAAAGTGCACCATACCTGCCATGCCAGCAGTCCCCACCCCCCATCCTCCCCCCCCTCCCCCCTCAATTAGGAGCTACGAAGGACAATGCCATTAGGGGAGATTTGGACTCAAAAAGGGCCTCATAGGAAATAGATTAGGGACAAAGAAGGCATATAAAGGGTCCCCCCCCTTTTCGCCTCACACACAAGAATGAGTCTTACACCATCCCAAACCATCCCCCAAGGCATCACTTTGTACACAAATCTTTTCTAACCCCAAAATACTCCTTTTTGTACTTATCACCGATTTCTAACCCCACATCTGCACTCCAACATGTCATTAGGGGAGAATTAGGGTCTCAAAAGGGCCTCATAAGGAATGGATTAGGGAATGCTTAGTGGGCTAATGCAAGGGGCTTGGAGGGTCCCAAAGAGGCCTAACCAGCCCAACCTAGGTGGGTTAAGCCCACATTTGAGCCCACCTCTCCCCCCATCAATGAGGGGAAGGGGCCACTTTTTGAAATTTGAATTTCAAATTTCGAATCTCCCTCCCTCCCTCTCTCTCTCTCTCTCCCTCTCTCTCTCCTCCTCCTCCCTCTCCCTCTTCGTCTCCCTCCCTCCCCCTCCCTCCTTCTCTTCCCTCCTCTGTCTTGCTCCTCCTCCTCCCTCCTCCCTCTCCCCTCCTCCTCCTTCTGGCTCCTCCTCCCTCCTTCCTCTCCCCTCCTTCTCCAGCTGCCTAGGATCCCTCTCCTCTGCTCCTCCCTCCTGTAGAATCTCTCCCCTCCTCCTCCCTCTTGTAGCATCTCTCCCTGCCTCCTCCCTTCTACAGCAACTCCTTCCCTCCCTTCTACACCTATTGCCCTACTCTTCTCCTCCTCTTCCTCTTGCCCTCATCTGCTTCTTCTCCCTCTTCCTTGCTACTCTCTCCCCCTCACTGCTCCATCTTTGCCAGCTCTCCCCTACATTTTAGCCTACATCACTGATACCTCTCTTTAAGTACTCATGGCACCATTCGAGGACATATCCAACAAGTACCATGTGAACCTACAACTGGACGTAGAATATGCAAGCACACATTCTTTGGGATATAGTGGAACTCCTCAAACTATGCTCCACAGTCTTCGATTGCAAGGGAAGAAGCATCTTGACCTTTGGGTGGATGGAAACTTGTATCCTTTAGACCCTGCCACCCAAAAGAGTCCTTCTTTTCATACAATGCATGATGTTGTTCGGTTTGTTGGCAAGGGACATGTTGGATTGCTCGGTTATTGCAATCGATTGAACCATTCTCAGACATTGGCTATGCAAGCAAGCAAGGTACAGAGAGCCCAAGCAGAAGAACTTGCACATTTGGGAAATATTACTATTGTGGCAATGCATAATAGTATGCAGGCTCTCCAATTGCAAAACAAAGAACTTAGTGACAAAGCACATGCACTGGACTTGGAGCGACATGAATTGGAAGAATTAATCCAGAAGCTTGCTGAAAGCAAACAAGATTTGGAAAGGTCTATCTATGGCCAAGTTCAACGTGTTATGGAGAAGGAACGAGAGAAGTTGATAGAACGAGTACAAAAGTTGAAGGGAACACCTTTGGGACTGAAGGAGAGGAAAAGACAATTGCAATCTATGGATGCATTGTCAACCAATAGTGGTGCCCGAAAGAGGAGAATACGGGCTGCAAGTTTAGTTCCCCAAATTTTCAATGAAATTTCTTTACAGTGCCATGTGGAGAAAACTTTTTGTGGATAACCACTAAGCGCCCTTTTGCTTGGCCAAGGTAATGTGCCAGTGAGTGAACTCAGCCGAAGCTACTGCAAACAAGGCATTGCTGAGATGAGAATAGGTCGACCTCAAATGCCTCCTACAACAGTCCAACATTACATTAGAAATCCATTAAAGCAAAAGTATACCAAGAGAGAAGAAATTCAAAGCTCATAGTTTCTTACCACTATGGAGTCATCATGCTCAATCCCTTCCTCTTTGTCAATGAGGATGGATCCAGAGGCCTCCTACTGTCTGGAGTGAGATGTGGAGGCTTCTTTTGGAACATCAGGTAGGTCGGAGTAGATTGATATCTCTGCATCTTTGATTTGGGCCAGTGTTAAAGCAAGAACCTCTTCTATTGAATCATCTGCTCCCAAAAACCCAGGTTCTTGCATAGTTGTGTCCACCTCGTATCCACAAAGGATAGCAAGAGCTCCCGGAGACCAACATAACCTCTACGTCATGGAGAAAGAGGTATTGTTCTCCATCGACAAGAAGGGGAGCAAGAAACCATATCATTGTTGTGGGGTCAATAGAGGTGGTGCCCGAGGTGGATGGAATTTGAGAGGTAGAATGGGGTTCAGGAGGTCGTTGGCACTTCCAGGGCCAATGCAGCTTCATGCTCCTTAGCTTCTTCATCTATGGACTCTTCATTTTAGATATTGGGCTCATCTACTGAAATAAGAGGATTGAAAAGGGCAAGGGCATGGTCAGGGCTTGAGGTCGAGGCCTCCTCTTCCATTTGTCCCTCCTGGAGAAGGAAAATAAATTTCCTAGGATAGGAACCTATTTCCTATGTTTTCGATGACTCCACATGCTAGGAGGTCATCAGTGTCCACCTCCCTAAACCCTAGGGGTGTGAGCTGGGCTCGAAAGCGATCTAAATGCTTCATGAACCTGGGTTCTTGATTGAACAAGTACTTCAAATAATCAATTGGGACCCATCTTTTTGTAGACTTATCAAGTTGATATGCAAAACTCGTGATATAGTCTTGCATGTACTTGCTGAGGTCTTCAAAATCATCTCGGGCTCTCAAATAGGTGCCTAGGACATCTATGCTCTTATCAAAGACTGGAAATAACTCCTCCTCTCTATCAATTAATGGAGTACAAGAGATGAAATCGTGGAAGGCAGACCTACCAAAATCCATGGTAGTTTGGTAGCTAGGAGAACTATGGCTATGATAGTGAAACTTTGAAACTAAAGTAACTTTATAACCTATATATACCCAAATGTTCTAAATATAAAAAATAAAAAGAATTATAAATTTTTGGGGAAAAACTTGACATTGACATGAAACAAAACCATTCAAAACATCAAAATTAATTGCACCACTATTAATTGGAAAATGTCAAAATCCACAATTGTTCCACCCCACATTTTCTAGACAATCTTCAATATTGTAGGAGGGATAAAAGTGGCACTATGCACGAGCTTCTCTGCATGCTTTCCTACCTTTTCACCATTTAAGGTAAAGTGAAAGGACTCAGACATGCCATCCTCCATGACCAATATGTGTTCCCGCACATCCCTGAGAGTCCACTGTGACATGACAGTCACATTCTTGACATCTCCTAAATGAGAACCAATACATAAACTTACCCCTATATTATCATCATCGTTAGAGTCAAGGGGGAGCCAATTGGCAACCTGTTTTCTTCCAGCACCTATATTGGAAAGCAAAATATAACATTTGGCGGGAGATGTGGTACTTGACAACCACATTGTCCTTACATACATGGCATTGAAACAGATCACCCTTTTGTTCACCTGACCTGCTTCCCCAATTCACCCCAAGCAATTCCTCAAGGGCATTCTCATGTAGGCACTTGCATGACCACATGGTTTTCGTTCTGTGCATCTGGATATTATGAAAACAAGAAGCAAAAATGTGCAGAGGCATAAACCAAGACAACCTTACCCATTTAGAGCCAAATGTAAACCTCATGGCCATGCCCACATCCTTTGCAATCTTTTCCTTGTATGATTGCATTGTTCTTGTGTCCACCATGTTGCAATCCATGTCTTCAAGTTGTGGTGTTGCAATGCATTGAAAATGGCCATAGCCTGATGCCATCCTTGGAGTAATGTACTTGGCATTATACCAATAGATATTTCTTTGTTTCAAAGTAGAGGACTTCTCTCTAGCATGCATTTGCCTTCCTAAATCCTCATGAATGGCAGTAAACTTACCTAAGAAGCACTCGACTGGTTCCCACTCCTCAAAGTCTGAAGGAAATACATCTGCTATGCACAAGTGCTATTTCAAAATACAATTTCAAACTGACTCATTACACTGGTTCTATTTCAAAATACAATTTCAAGCTGACTCATTACACTTCAAAATCTTACACAAAATGTAGACTTACAATGTGATGGTATCGTCGATTGATTGCTCGACAAAGGAAGGTGCATGTCCTTCCCCATGTAGATGTGTTGCACCTTTGCAAGCAATCCTTTCTTCCCAAGCTTGAACTTCATGATGCGGCCCTTCCATTCATGCAAAAGATCACCTCTTTTGCTCTTGGAAAGCTTATGTGAACCAAGAATATGGACAAAGACATGTTGAGACACTTATGAGTGGAAGGGACAAATCGTATCTACCTATAGAGTTTTGTTGGTATCATTAGTGTGTGTTGTAGTATTTTAAGGTATAGGGATATATCCTTATGTAGGATGAAGCAATGCATTTATTAGATATTTATTACTTCAAGAGTCTATGTAATGGATTGATTAATGGAGCAAGTGACAAGGCATAGGAGGACTCAATAATTTATGGATGATTCATGCCTGATTCTGCCAAGCTGGGTTTGGGTACATAAGAAATTTTATGGAATTACATGGGATGAGTTGACAACATTTTAGGACGAGCCATTTCCCACATGTCAAAGTGGTCACAAGCCATGTCAAGACCTTATCTACCCACTAGGACCTAGTGTCATCCAATGAGTTGCCACCAAAAGCTTATTAAGTAAAGATAAAGAGGAGAGATCATTTTCAAAAACATAAGGAAGTCTTTCCCTCATCATTTCCAGAAGCAAATTCCACATATGCCTCCATTCTTCAAGCATTCTCCCATCCATTTTCCACTTGCACCCTTCTCCTCCTAGTTTCCCCTTAAACATGAAGTCATGAAAAATGACAAGTCATGAGTTCTCGTTTGCAATAGGCTATTATGATTTTTCACTAGTCTTAAATATTGATCAATTTTACAATCTTTTGGAGATATTAATGAGAACTATTTTCATAACTTTTACAAAATAAGCATAGTTTCAAACTTCTTTTGAAAAATGTACATATTGCTAATTGAAAGATGAAAAAGTTTCTACTTTTCACATCAAATGACAAATTGAAAAAAACAAGATCAATGATACGATCTAATATTCTTTGAAACTACTAATAATTCATGCATGTCTACTTAAAGTATAATACATTACTTACTTAGAATTACAAAAATGTGCTTTTTCTTCTACGAAAACTTCATCCCAATCATTAAAGTTCATCCTTATCATTGAATTAGAGAATATATGTGGTCTTAAGATAAGTAGGTATATGTCATCCATAGACAAAGAAGAGGCTTGTTGAAAGAAAATATTCTGATAGATGTAGAAAGAAAAGCAAATATCTGAACAGTCAAATTTTAGATGATTGTGAGTAGTACAATTTAGTGGTTTACTTTATTTTGATCTAAATATGAATCATGAAGATGAAAAATGTTGTCCTTTTTAAAAATGATGTAAATGTAGATTCCGAAATCCATTTTGTTGTGATAAAGATGAACGGATAAAAAATTTCATCAATGAAACAAAATTTTCATCTGAAAAAATGAAAATTTCTAACATGAGTGAATGCAAATGTCATTCTAGTATAAGGAAAAACATTTCATCACGTAAAACTTTCATCAATGTAAAATTTTCGTTAGCGGAAATTTTTTTCCGTCTATGGAATTTTTTCCATTTATGAATTTTGGGATTCCAGAATCCAGTCGGATTCTAGAATCCCAAAATTTCATCTACAAAAATTAGTATTTTTTTCCCGTCGATGAAATTTGAGAGGAAAAAAAAATTTCGTCCATGAAATTTGGGATTCCAGTATCCCACTAGATTTTGGAATCCCAAAATTCATCAATGGAAAAAATTTCGTCAACAAAAATTTTATGTTAATGAAAGTTTTATGTTAATGAAACTCAGCTAACTAAGGTGGCATACTAATTGAGCCACGAACTAGAGTACATAAGGATAGTTGCCATCCAGCTATTATTCATGGGCAGTGTAACAACCGCATCTGCAGCTAACAAGTCGGTGACATAAATGCACAACGGTCACCCTGGCATATCACGAGTGGAGCTCGATATCTCAACAGTGAGTGCATTTACAAAATCGCTTCGTTCTCAGAATTCCCAATACTCAAATGAGTATCTAGCTTATGAGAATTGCAGCTCACTTTTGTGAATAAGCGCAAAGCACTCTTCACACGACTTGTGGAGGAGTACAATGAAGAGGGCATTGTGATGTACACATTGAAGAATGTGTCATACATGTCAATGAGAAACACCTTGTGTGTATTTTATTTTATAATCTTGGCCAATATTCTAGAGGGACCAAGGAAAGAGGAGCTCATGCAAGTATTTGTTACCCAAGTCGCCAACCTTGGCGATGGTCATATGGTAAAGTTCGTTCCTATTTCATTTCAAAGATTTGCAAATATCATTTCTTTTATATTGTTTTGAATACCCTTTGTAGGTGAGTGGCGTTCTTCAATTCACAAATCTTAACTCGCAAATCATGGAGTTCTCTTGCAAGCTATGTGCCGGAACACATGTTAGCTGTGACCTTCAATGTCCTTTCCGCTACAACTACGACCACACTCAAAACGTTATCCAAACTCCTAACTTGACAAGAAAAATAATTCAAAGGGGTGGGGAAGAAGTTACTATTCAGCTTTGTGGCTCTCATTTCGATAGCATTCTCTCATTGGAAGCACCTTTTCTATAGCTTCATTGTGAAAGTGTCCTCCGAGTTCACTCAACGCTCCACTGCAAAAAATGTAGTGGCACTTTCACTATAAATAGTTCCGGCCATGTCATTGTCTTTGAGGGAAATTCTTGATGCATTGAAGATTGTATTGCATTCTTATAAATGAAAAGTTGAAGGTTCCTTTCAAATTTGCCTCTACGTCTTCATTGTCATTGCGTGTATTTTCCTTGAATTTTTCTTGCAAAGCAATGGATATCTCCTTTGAAAATTAAAGTCTTGATAATCATGATGCATTTGATGTTTCTAAAAATTTGAGATTTCTCCTAAGACATCCGCATAACAGAAACATTATATGTTTAGTAGAGTTAATTCTGATGCAAACATATTCTTCATTCTTACAAATCATTGTTGATTGTGTCCAACAAACTTCAAACTCAAGTACATGTCCATGGAATGTTCTTAGTGCTCATCCATTTGATTGGCAAAATAACTTTCTTGTGTGGAAGAAATTGAAAAAGATGGTTAAAAACATCTCTTCCTCAAGAACGTTAATTTATAGCTACCTAACTACTCTTTCACAAATTCTGAGCTGTTCACTTAAACTAATTTGCCAAACTCCTACACATGCATACAAATCATTCCATGTTCAAAATGTTTAAAGCATAGGCTTTCAACTAGTTTTCTTGATGAAACAGCTATACCTATGCAAATATCACCTTTACTTGAAGCTTGTCGCAAACGTGCACACTTGACTTGGGATACGCAACATGAAAGCCTCCTCTTTGAGATTCTTTAAAGTAACCCCAATGCGAGCGCAAAAGAAATTGCTATGAAATTCATAAACACACATGAAATTACACGCTATACTATAGAAGCAATTGTTCATAAGAGATATAGAATGAAGAATTCGAGCTTTCTGCTCTAGTGAAAGGATTGGATAACAATTGTGTTTCGATCCAAACAATACAAACAAATGGAGATAATGATACAAATAAGCATAAAAGGACTAGAAACAGTCCTCAAACAAAATACCTAAAAGCTATACAAGACTCTCCAAAACATGCTTGCAAATGTTGCTCAAGTTTAATGTTCCTTTCAAAGCTAAGAAGAGCAAAACCATCCATCAGAACTTTCTTGCTTCAAAATAGCATCATTCAAAGTGATGTCACCACAAATCAAAAATGCTAGTGTTCAAGCTACTTTCGACACATCAAAAACAATGATGTGCCCATATTATGCCATAAGAATATGGCTCTTGCAGTGCCTACAAAACATGCAAAACAATTGAACGATATTGAAGCTCGTTTGATATCGATTTGTATTCCTTTCACACAAATAAGAGAACTATCTTTTGATGGGCGATTCAGATTCAAAGGGAGCATTATCAATGTGTTCACTGATGTAGATAAGCTCAACATGTTCTTCCTCGCTTTCTTACCAATGGAGCAACAGCCATGGTTGCTATAAAAAGAAAACTAGACTACTCACATTACTATATAAGTGGCTTGGTAAGACTTACTCTCATAATGCGTGCAATGAATGAGCTTTTGCTCACACCACTATACAAGCAAGAGAAGGTGAAATTAAATAGCATATGGTCTCAACATATTCTCTCGTTGCAAATACAACAACTAGAAGACTACACTCCCCAATGTCAAATATTAATAATGATCAAAATGAAGATTTTCAAACCGATACATTGATACATGGAATCTACACAAGCCAACAAGTTGTGGACTTCAAAGACAAAACTATTGTTGTCACTCCTTCAGAAGGATTCTTGCCTTTAAGCATCTTCAAGGATAAACATTGTGAAGAGCTTGCATTTCTCAAGATTTTCTATGGACATCCATGAACGTACAATATTCCAGAATGTAATGTACATACCAAGATATTGCACATTGGGAGCTAACCAACATAGATCGTAGATTTGCATTGTTCATAGAGAACCTCTTCTTTAAAACTATGAAAATATTGGTCTGTCAAGTCCTTTCCTCAACAAGGATACGTATGCAAAAGGCACAATTACGAGGGTGCATCTTGAGGGCAAAAGATGCAGTAGAGGACATAGACATAGAGCGTATTTTACACTCAAACATTAGTTATCGCAATTTCGCTTCTATGCATATGTCATCCGACTAAAAATTGAGATTGCAAAAGAACTTGTTCGCAATGATACGCCAACTAGGGCCACTGACTTTGTTTATTACTTTCTCAGCAATAGAAAGACTTTAGGAGCCTTTAATCAAATGCTTGAAAGCACTATGTGATGCAACAATAGATAAAAGTATCAACACCCCCTAATAGAAATACGCAACATGATTCACAATGATCCAATAACATCGGCACAATACTATGTTCACAAATTCCAAGCCATCAAATGCCTACTAAAACAAGATTCTTCTATCATAGGGAAGGCCATGGACTTCTTTTTTGTTACAGAATTCCAGAATTGTGGAAGCCAACAGGAGCATGGTTTGCTTTAGAAGACGGTGCTTCAAGTAAAGAATAGATAGAGGACTTCGTCAAAAAATACATTTGTTGCTACGACAAAACAAAACTTCTCCTACCTAACCGTGACATCCAATGCCATAAGCATAGGAAGACCCGCAAAAGGAGAAACAAAAAATGTCATTTTTGCTTCCCGCGCCCACCCATGCAAAAAACCACACTGCCAATGGTTTTGAGCATGCAAGAATTAGAAGATTTTCACAAAAAAACCACACTACTGACGGCTTTGAGCATGCAAGAATTAGAAGATTTTCACAAAAAACAAGCAAAAAATATAACCACAATATTGGATAACCAAGCAACACTTCAGCTAACCTTCCAAGAGTTCCTAGTATAGATCAGGCTTACTGAAGAGCAATACAGAATAGTCTTGCAATCTACTATCAGCCAACCTACAATCTTCTTGAAGCATGAACCAAAGGAGATTTTCACAAACAACTTCAATCCAACAATATCTAAGCTATGGGAAGCAAACAGAGCACATCCACCTCTAAGTCATCTCCAAGCTACAATAATTGCTCCCCAAAAGAATAATTCTCAACTTGGGGATAGAGCTTCGTAAAACACAAAAGCATAGACAATTGACAAAAAAATACACACTTCACTTACAGAACTCAACCAAATGATCAATACCATGCCTCAATACGAGCTTTGAATTCAGATCAATGCGCAATAGTTGAGGACATTCTTTTGAAAAAATGACTTCATCCAACTAAGCCATCACAGATATTCCTAACTGGTAATGAGGGCACTGGAAAAACATTCCCGCTCCTTGTGTTAGTCCAAGCTTTGCTAAGACACTACAATCATTGTGACACACCTGATGCAAATTTACCAAGAATTTGGACTTGGCAGACACAGGAAAATATGCATTCAATGTCAGCGGTACAAAAATACATGCCGAACTCCACTTGCCGCTCATGACTTCAACATATAAACCCCTTTCCTTTGAAACACTCCAAACTCTTTCAACACTATATAAGCACTTAGACTTGATAGTTTTTTATGAAGTTTCATTGATAGAGAAAAATACATTCATCGCTGCAGACATGCAAATGCGTGAGATCAAACACAATCGTTTGCAACCATTTGGGGGGGTCGATATCTTACTTTGTGGAGACTTATGCCAAGCAAGCCCTACAAATCATGCATGGATCTTCTCAAGCAAACTCGCAACTTTATCTATGCTACCATCCATTTGGCAAAACCATGTCTTCTATTATGAGCTCCAAAGACTAATGTGACAAAATAACCTTCAATTCCTACAAATCTTAAATCATGTTTGTGTTGCACGCACACACATTTAGATGCCGATTATTTAAACAAATTATATCATCACAAACCCCAACTCAAACAAGAATCACTCTTAATGTAGACACACAATTGATATATTATGCAAGCCGAACGCTATCACCAGCAAAAAGGAATTACATAGTCATAGAAAGAAAATGTTTAGGCATGGTTTATGGATTGCAAAAAATTTCACACTACCTTTTGGCTAGTCAAGTAGTATCCATGTGGACCATCAAACTCTACTCTATCTGATGAATAAGCCACAGCCATGTCAGGAAGGTTGCAAGAATTCTAGTATGGAGTAGCGCATACACCCAAAAAGCAGTACTTGATGGTGGATTACCTGAGTAGATTAGAATCAAGAGAGGTCTAATGGGGGGAGTTCCAAATGACCTACACAATGCTTTCACTCTTTGAGATGTAGGCGATCCGAACGACATACTAGTATGACCAAATGTTGCAATTCTTAACAAATGAAGTATGCCCAAATACATTGACAAAGTATCAAAGGCACCAACTAACACTAGAGCCATTTCAAAAATGGGGACTAGATTTTGTGGGTCCGTTCAAGCTAGTCGCCAAACCACTGGAAACAAATATATTTTGGTAGCCATGGACTATTGCAATAAATGGGCAGAAGCACAAGGCTTTGGGATAACTCCACAGAGAGTATAGTGAAATTCCTTTATCAGAAGATCATAGCTCATTCCAAATGTTCGATTGAGCTGGTGTCGGATCAAGGCAGTTATTTCTCAGACAAAGCAGTTTTAAGAAGTCGACTATGGTACATATGATAGTTCACAAAAAAACATCCACTAATCATCCACAATGTAATGGGTAGGCAAAAATTAGAAATAAATTAGTGAAAAGAGTTTTGAAATTGACAGTGTCAAAAAATAAGATGGATTGTAACACCATATTAGATTTCACATTATGGGCATTTCAGATCGCATATAAAGTCAGCACCAAAACGACACCATTTAGGTTTCTCTATGGATTAAGTAGTGGTACCTATGGAATTCAATGTAGGAATCATTTGGATCACTACCGGGAAACTGAGTTTGGAATGCAATCAACTCGTATAACTTAAAGAGTTAGTTGAATTCTAGCACAATCAGCTGTGGCATAGCTTAAAGACAAAGCTGATACACAAATCACAGATCATTTAGGAACGTATACATGCATGGGTAAACAAAAATATTAAGTTCAAGATGTTCAAGCAAGGATATTGGGTATTGATGTTTAATTCCAAGTTGGGGAAATTTTTGGGAAAGTTAAACTTAAGATATGATGGTCCATGTAAAGTCATTAGGGATTTGGGTCAAGGGTGTATTGATGCAAATCCAAAAGTCAGAATTGTCCCACCTAAGCCAGTTAATGGATTCTGACTCAAGCCCTTTGTCAGACTTTGGAATGATCTAACAAGTAAGAAGTGGGATTCCAATACCTCGGGATTATCAAAAATGTAAATGGTGATTGTGATTGCTCACATGTGTCCAACACATTGGTTCAAAATTGGCAATTCCATTTTATTATCACTAATCGATTAAAAGTGAACTTCATTGTCTTGGCTATCACAAACATTGTGAAAACTGCTATCAGTAGATTTGTGCAAGAGCTTAGCATGCGACATGCACTCTGACTAGTTGATAAAGATTTTGTGGAGGGAGAGCAAGCCAGAATTAGTTCATTAAGTCTATAGCTTGTCGTGACACAGATCAATCTAGCCATGAAGAAGCGAAAGGTTTCCTAGGAAACATGTTGGTCATTGCGTAGCAAGGCAGTAGAGAAAGAGAAAGACCAAACAATGGAGTCCCCATAAAAGGTTAGTAAGAGGCTAGCAGTGGAATCAACTTTGTGTTTTTAGGATTTCAAACATAATATAAATGAAAGGGTAAAAAAGAATGCACTTTGGCTATGAACCTTGCAATTGCATGTGTTTTACAAATTGCTATGTGGTTCTACACCATGAATATGGAAGCAAAAGAATAGTTTCAAATCCTGGAGAGCACAAATGGGCACTTATTGCCTTAGATGTTGATCACTATGGAATTGATTGCCAAGATTTTCTAGTTGCCTTTGGATTCAGATGCTCTAGTCAAAGGCCCAGGTAGATACCTAGATGACATTATGATAAAATAATTTGGAGCTCCATTCTACTCAAAGGGGAACTTTTTAGTGAAAAAGACATCGATTGAGTAGAGGAGGAACATCGCTATTGGTTTCTAGAGCAGGTTTTACTTCTTAACAAATACAACTGCATTTCCTTGGGAAAATTATAAGTTGATGCATTGTCTAGTAATTAAAATTTGGTAAATTGGGCACAATTATTTATGATAGGATTATGGGAGAAGTCACCACTAAGGACAAAAGACAAAGCTTGGTTCATAGCAAGTTGTGATCTATTCTCTTTGTGCACAATTTGTGAATATTCCTAGTGCACCTCAGCCTTGCCAATGCATCCCAAAATCCTTCAAAGAAGAGGATCGAGAGTGGAAGTGTAGGCACTCCAAGGAGGTCTTGGTAAAGATACACAGTAGACCTTTAATACTAGTTGGATACATAGGAGAGGAAATTGCAGCAGCTATGGCAAATCAAAAGAAAGGCTTGAATGAGCAATTGAGTTTACTAGGCACAAAGAAGGGAGAGTAGAGGAAAATCACCCCAACGAAAATTGGAAAAGCTATGAGGGTAATGACAACCCTTACAAGACTTGCACCTGGGGATAGCAAGAAGTATGAAGGGGACAATCTTCAGGACTTAGAGAAAGAAGTGCCTCCAAAGGAAGGATAATCCAATTTTGGCATTACTAGTTCAACAGCCCAAGATAGCTCAACACACCTAAGAAAGGCTTGAATGAGCAATTGAGTTTACTAGGCACAAAGAAGGGAGAGTAGAGGAAAATCACCCCAACAAAAATTGGAAAAGCTATGAGGGTGATGGCAACCCTGACAAGACTTGCACCTGGGGATAGCAAGAAGTATGAAGAGGACAATCTTTAGGACCTAGAGAAAGAAATACCTCCAAAGGAAGGATAATCCAATTTTGGCATTACCAGTTCAACAGCCCAAGATAGCTCAACATACCTAAGAAAGCCAAGAAGACAGGTCACCACCACAAGAAGAAGGTGACATGGGTTTGGATGAATAGTCCCAGTTGGAGGATGAACCACCTCAAGATTTAGTAGTGATCACTTTTAAAGAAGCAAGTTAAGCTCTACATTTTCTGTGAAGGTTCCACCAATAAGAGGAAACAGATATGTGCAAATGTAGAAAGTGTATAGAAAGTGGCAGCAATTGAAACATGATATCCTACAACATCAAATTGATTTCTTAAAAGAGGATCTGAATTTTAAAGTAGACAAATAGAAGATCATGCATGAGGACTTTACAGGGCAAAGAGAAATTGCTACAAAAAGCACAGATGGAGGCTAAATTGGAAACCTAGTCCATAAACATTGAAAATAATATCTCAGTGGAGTTTGGGCATAAACATTGAATAGAATAGGAAACTTATGATGGAAAATATAATGATGAAGGAAAAGCTGGTAGCCTTATAACCAGTGGAGGAGAAGTTGAAGTCAATGGTGGATGAGGAATTAAAAATCGGAGGCACATTCATGCCTGATGTGTATTTTGAGGAGCTAAAAGCCAAGGTTACAAAGTACATGATGAGGATCTAGTCACATATCCAAAATAGATTACTTCACTTTGAAAGGAAACCCTTGTAGGCATGGCAATGCCAAAAGGAGGGAATATTAAATTTTTTGTTGCAAAAGCAAGTCCAGGAGCTACAGAAGGAAATTTACATATTAAAATCTAAAGCTTTGATAGTGGGAAAGTTTAGGTATGATAGATTCTACCTTGAAGGAAAACTCTTAACATGTGGGACAAGATAGATAGGAAACATCTTCAGTACGATTTACTTCTGCATTTAAGCCATGCCCAATTTTTTCACTTGAGACAGGTGCAACAAGATGAATGGGAAACACCTTCAGTACGATTTATTTCTACGTTTAGGCCATGCCTATTATTTCACTTGATGCTCAACAAAATGTTCTACAATTGTATTCCAATCTATACATACAATAGAAAAGATAGGCACATAGGAAATAGTGCAAACTGCAGATACAAATTCTACCAAGGATTTGATTATGGCATCCAAATCCATTGTGATAGATGAGGTTAAGAAAATAGATGAGGATCTAGAGATTGAGGAGGAAACAATTCAATCACTGGATGAGTTCATAGATAAAATGTTGGATCAAGCCAATTCAGTCCCTCTACCTGTAACCAAAATAATGAACGTGCTAGAGGAGCTCTTCAATGAATCATCGAAGCCTCAAAATTTGCAACCAACTAAGCCACCACAACATATGGAAGCTAGAGTGTCATAGATACTACTAACATAGCAACCCTCCCATGCCATGTAGACAAACTAGAGTGCAAAGTAAAAGCACTTAAGGATGCGATTAAAAAGTTAAAGCATACCAATCATTGAAGGAAGCACATTGAGCTAAATATGCAAAACGAAATCTAGACAATTAAAAAAGAGAATTTTCAACCTCAAGCCCAATGTCTAGAGCTTGTAATCCTAGGTTGAGCTAGCCTTGACGAAGTTCTAGTGTCTAAATCCAAGCTTGTTGAAGTCTACACTCAATTCTCCAATAAAGGGTTGGCAATCTTTGGAGGGAATTTGTGAAAAAAGCGAGAAGATATAGGCCAAAGTGGAGGATCTTTTGCAATTATTGATGAATCCAATAGAGCCCTTTGGGCCAAATACAATAAGAGATGAAGATGTTGAGTCAAGTGCAGGAGGGGTGTCCATTGCAATCACCCATCAAGTTCAACTATCAAGGCAATGCCCACTGAGAAAACATCCATGAGTATAAGATAGATCCATTGGCCAAGGCAAGGAAAGAGAAAACGATGGAACCAAATAGGTATAGGAGCTACTTCCAGAGTAACAACAAATTAAGGAGCTAAGAGAACATGAGAAAAGTTAGGTCATTGACCTCACTACGATTGAGCCCAATGAATTTGGCCAAGTTCCAATGCCCATTTCCTTGAGAACTCAACAATAGACCTTGCTTGCAACACACCAATTTGGGCACTACAAAATGCAAATGAGGAAGTTAATTTCACCAGTCTCCCTCAATATCCCTCTAAATAGTGAGCAAGCATGGAAAAGAACCATACAAGTGTGGATTACTAAGGTGCAAGAATTTTGAGAAGTGGTAGCCAACACCAAAACACACTATAAAACATAATAGAGAAGATCCCAAGTTTATAGACCAAGCGTGATATCATTGTCTATCTAAATATTACAAAGGATGAATACTACAAAATGCACCACACCTCTGGACTCATAGCAACATAGCTTCATGACTCGCTTCATGAATGCAAAGAACCTCTAATGTGAAGATACAATGTGCACACCAAGAAGAGGTATATGGCAAAACAACAAGAGATCCAAGTCATAAGGACATGGCTAGAGAGGTAGATGGGGGTAATGTTGGACCCCTTGAGTGAAGAGAATGGGTTTCGATAGCAAGAGACAAGGGTAGGGATGGACAAAGGAATGAATCCAAAGCTAAGCAATGAAGGGTGCTAGCTACAAAGTGCAACATAAAGACAAGGGTTGGGCAAAGTGGGGGGAAATCCATCTGTCCCAATCAATATCATCTTCATTATACCTAGACGACCATTTTTTGGAGCATGCCAAGCCAAGCAACAAGGGCCCACCAATGTTAGAGCATTTTGGCATGGAGCATTATGGCACTTACCCTTCTAACAAGTAGGTGCATGAATGGATGATAAATGTAGCTAGGTGGTAGCTTCCATGCTTTTTATTTGAGGGAAATGTACACAAGATAGTGAGCGGCTAGGAAATAGGATCATTCTTATTGCAAGTATTGTGGGTAGTGTTTGGCCAAAGAGTTGGTTGTCATTTCGCTGCCCAGGGCTATCTTAATACAAGAAATATTCCCTTGAGTACTTTCATTCCATTGTCTTCTCTATTTTCCATTTGTTTCAAGCAATATATTCATTTTCTTTTCATTCAATGCTTCATCTATTCATTGGAACACTTGCAGCAATATGCTTCACTTGTCCATCTCAAAATGGCAATTTGTCTTGCAACATCCAAAACATATGAAAACTACAATAGCATGCCTCAAATGAATAAATCCACATGTTGACCATGATTACTTATTGAAGTCACATTGGCCATTGCTTCATGTTGCTAGATGCATGCACCACAATGAGGATGCTAGCACATCCAAAGTGAAAACTTTGCCAAGTTGCCCTACATTAACAAAGTGTAGAAACCAACAACAAGATTAGGTAAATGTAGCAGTTTACTTTAAACACTCTATCCCCCTCAAATTCTATCAATGCTCATCCATATGCATTGCCTCCATTAAAAAGGATATACTATAACCATCCTCGTTAACTTAGAAGTAGCAACATCATAACTGACATAGGATTGAATCCACCCTTCCCAACCAATTCAACTTACCTTCCCTCTAAACCAACCCCATCAAAATTGTCTTTGGCAATAGTCACAATCTACGTGTGTATCCCTCATATATAGCATTTGTCTCCTTTGCCAATCTACAATAACTCCCACATTCACCTATATGGTCCTTAATTAAGTGAAAACTTCGTCAATTTACTTTAAATTAACAAAGATCTAGAATCCTACATTTACATTAGGTAAGTGCAAGACCATATTCTAAACAATCTCTCTCCCTCAATTCCTATCAATGCTCATCTATATGCACTATCTCCCTTTAAAGTTAACAAGCCTATATTATTACTATACTCATTGATTGTGGAGGTAGCACAATCATAATGGACATAGGGTTGACTCCACCTTTCCTACCCAGTTTAGCCTAACTCCCTTCTAAGCTAATGCCATCAACATTATCTTTGGTAATAATCACAATCTACATAGTTATCCCTCATCCATGCCATTCCTCTCCTATGCCAATCCACACTAACCCCAATGGCAATGCTAGATGCATCCATCAACACATGAGACTCCAAACCCTTGTCTAGTAGGACCAAAATTAGTGCTACAACTAACATTTTCTTTAATAGTAGAGCTGAAATGATCTTCCTTCCTGATGGACTACTCATTTTTCTTTGTTAGTTTAGTCAATGGCTCATTTGATATGTCTAATAAACCACATAAATTCCTTCACATTGCATGGTGCCTTTACTTCCTAGATGGCTTCCACTTTCCTCAGCTCTATCACCATTGCTTTGGAGATTATGTACCTTAACAACAAACCCTTCCAAAGGACATTTTGTTGGATTTAAGATGAGTCTAGATCCTGGCATTTGGTAAAATAGAGCCGCACATTCTCAATGGGCTCACACACTGAAGTCATCTAGAAACACTCTCATTAAAGTTGTTAAATATGGTGCAAAAACTTTTATCCAACCCTAGAATGTTGGAGGTGCATTTCTAAAGTTCATCACATTGCTGGAAAACATGCCCCATTCCATAACTAAGGTTATTTAATCTTTTTCCTCGTCTGCCATTTGGATCTGATTCTATCCACTGAATCCATGCAAAAAACTATATAGACTTCATTTCTAACAATTGCATCTATCATGGTGTCACAAAATGGAAGAGGAAACGGGTTGGTAGCTGTGGTTGCATTCAATTTTTTGTAGTCTATGCACACCCACAATTTCCCATTCTTCTTCGAAACTATGACTAGTAGAGAGAGCCATGTGAGTATTAGAGAGAGATCCATTGACCTTGTCAATCAGGTAAATTACAAAAACAACTATCACTATTAGAGAGAGCCATGTGACCTTGTCAATTGGGTAAATCAAAATCACTTTTAGGAGTTTATCTATTTCTTTGTCGATGAGCTTTGCATAATTGGGGTTCATGCAGTTTCTATGTTGCACAATTGGCATTGCATCCTTTTAAGGTTGATCCAATGCACATAAAGACTCAGATCTTCTCCCTTCATATGAGTATACTCCCAAGAAAGATATCGTTGAATTCAAGTAGCAGTTGCACCAAATCGGCTTTGAATTTTCCTTTTGCATGCACATTAATCTTTATTGGTTGTGACTTTCTTGCTATGCTGAGGTTTAATTCCTTCAAATCATCGTCCTTCACTCATGAACCTTCACTCATGAAGTCTTCTTCCATTGTTCTCCATAAGCTTCCATTGCTTTCTTTGTTCCACTACTGTTGTGCAGAACCATCTCCATCCTCATCTTCTGATTCTAAATCTCTCACCTTTTTGTCTGATTTCTTCCAAACTAGATTCGGATTGTGAAGAGAGTGGGAGAGAAGTAAGGAGTCTCACTTGCAGCTTTCTCACATATACAATTAGGGAATACACAAAGGTGGAGGCTGAAAACAGTTTTCCTCTTCTTAGTTGTGAAAGCCAAAAGAACTCTCTCTAAGTACAAAAGGAATAGGTGAACCCTATATGTGGGTCTCAAACCAAACTCAACTAACTAAGGTGGCATACTAACTGAGCCACTAACTAGAGTACATAAAGATAGCTGTCATCTAGCTATTATTCATGGGCAGTGTACCAACCGCATCTGCAGCTAACAAGTCGGTGACATAAATGCACAATGGTCACCCTGGCATATCACAAGTGGAGCTCGATATCTCAACACTCTCCCTCGAGCTCAATCCCAAATCTTGCACACCAAGCAGGTCTCTGAACTTACGCAGCTTCTCTGCACCCTATGCCTTCGTGAATATGTCAGCTACCTGATCCTCTGTGCTGACATAAACTAGATCAATAAAACCTACTAGAACCTTCTCCGTCTAGCTGCATCCAAATGCGGTTTCCTTGGAGCCTGCATAAACTGACTTACCAACCCAATAGCATAGCTCAAATCTCGCCTGGTAATAGTTATATAAATCAAACTTCCTACTATGCGTCTGTACATAGTAGGGTCTTCCAGAAGCTCACCTACATCTGCGCTCAACTTCACATTCTACTCCAAAAGAACTAAAATAGGCTTATAGCCTATCATCCCATATTTGGACAGCATGTCCAATCCATACTGCCTCTGCAAGAGCCATATCCCCCTTATGGATCTAATCACCTCAATGCCCAAGAAGTAACATAGCTCTCCCAAATCCTTCATCTCAAACTTCTGCTTCAATAACATTTTCACATGAAGGATATCTTCATCACTATCACCTGTGATGATCAAATCATCAACATAAATGACAAGCAACATAATGCCTTTCTCTGTTTTTCTCACATAAAGTGAGAAATCCACCTTGGAAATCTGAAAGTCTTACAGTTGGCATCCTTGCAACCGAACTGAATGTTTCTTCATAATCAATGCCATATGTCTGTGCATACCCCTCGATAACTAATCTTGCCTTGTATCTGTTCACAGAACCATCTGCATTGTACTTCACCTTATAAACCCACTTGCAGCCAATTGCATTCTTGTCTTTAGGCAAATGCACCTATTCCCATGTAGCATTTGCTTCCAAGGCATCCATTTCTTCATCCATGGCTTTCTCCCATTTTTCTTTTCCCATGGCTTGCTCAAAAGAAGTGGGTTCTGGTTCATGTATCACTTTGACCATATAGGCATAGTGAATGGCTGTAAATCCATCATATTTCAGCCTATCCATAGGATACCTAGCTTTGGTAGACCTGCACAAAATAGGCTCACTACCAGGTGCTTTCAAAACATCCCTTGTCTTCCTTACTCCAGGCATAACAATAGAGGGAATACCCAACTCATCATCAAGGCTCTGTTCTGAGCCACCGGATTCACCATGCACATAAGAGTGACCTGCATTCACATCAACCATGGGCTGATCTACTTTCTCTTTTCCTTTTCGTGATACTTGCATACCACTATTTGCATTGCTTTGAGGAGATCCTCTTGATCTCAATCTACCTATCCATGGTGAAGTATGTGAACACTGCTACAGGACACTATAGGTCCACTAATATTTTGTGATTGCTGCTGTGAATTCTATGCAGCATTACCATTTTGTGCATCTACATCATCAATCACATTTACTGGTTTATACCAGCTACTCATCTCATCAAAAACAACATCTCTGCTCACTATAAACTTATGAGTAGAAGGGTTATAGCATCTATACCCTTTCTGCTGCAGAGAATAACCAATAAAGATGCACTTCTCAGCTTTTGGATCCAACTTGGATCTCAACTCATCTGGCACATGAACATAGGCAATGCAACCAAAAACTTTCAAATGAGAAATATCTGGTTTCCTACCAGTATACATCTCCTCTAGCATCATGCCATGTATTGCTGCAGTGGGAGTCCTATTCATTATGTAGACTTCTGGAGCAACTACTTTAGCCCAATAATAATCTAGCAGGTCTTTTTCGTTGAGCATGGTGGGAGATACCTCTCCAATATGCTTGTTTTTCCTTTCTGCAAGTCCATTTTGCTGTGGGGTATGACTACATGAATATTGCTACTTTATGCCATGCTTCTGCAAGAACCTTGCAAACTCATTTGAGAGGTACTCTCCCCCTCCATCTGACCTTGGGCATTTTATTTGTAGGCATGTTTCTTTCTCAACCATAGCTTTAAAAACTTTGAAATGCCCAAACACTTCATTTTTCTTTTTCATAAAATACACCCAAACTTTTATGCTATAGTCATCAATAAAAGTGACAAAATAATGACAACCTCCAATAGATGCAACTTTAGTAGTCCACACATCAGAGTGGATTAATTCGAACGGCCTCTTGCTCTCTTGAACATGTCTAGGAAATGGTTTCCTTGCATGTTTTCCAAATTGACAGGCTTCACATACCTTATGCATTTCTACAACCTTGAACTTAGGAAATCCTGCGACAATATTTTGGGCTTGCATTAATTTAAGTCACTGTACATTAACATGACCAATGCATTTATGCGACAATATTTTGGGCTTGCATTAATTTAAGTCACTGTACATTAACATGACCAATGCATTTATGCCAGATATCAACATTTTCAACTACACCGGTCCCATGCGCAAACATTGCTGCACTCAATTCAGGCATGTCTGCATCCAATGTAAACATCCTGCCCTTCTTCTTCCCTTTTGCTATCAAGCGACCTTTATTTTTCATATCCTCAACAAAGCATCCATGAGGATTAAATCTGACTTGCAAGCCCTGCTCAACCATTTGACCAATAGAAACCAAGTTCTTGGTGATATTCGGGACATGAAATACATCAGACAGGTATTTCTTTTTTCCATCCTGCATAAACAAAGGAATTTTACTAATCTGCACAATAGGATGTGTAGTATCATCACCAGTCTCTGCAAATCCTAGTCTTTCCATTTTCCTTGCATCCTGCATCCATTCTACATGACCTGTCATGCGGTTTGATGCACCTGAGTCAACATACCACACATCATTGCTTTCTTCTACACTTGTCACAAAATTGGTCATGTACTGCACCATAAACAGATGCTCATTTCTGTCATCACCCTGTCTACTTAAGGATGTATAATTGCCTTGCTGCAATTTTCCAATCATGATGTCATTCTGCTTTTTATAGCAGTCTTTAACCATATGACCCATTTTACCATAGTAGTAGCATTCAGCATTGTTGTTTGCATTTTGGCCTCTCTGCCATCCACCACGACCTCTTTGGCTCCCCTTGCCTCTAAAGTTACCACGTCCTCCTGCATAGGACTGGTTTTCTTGAATTTGCTGCATATTCTGATTTTTGCCACGGCCTCCAGATCGGCCTGCTCTACCTCTGCCTCTACCTCTTCTAGCATTTGAGTAGAAGACAGTATTTTTTGAAGTTCCTCCTGAAGAAGATGCACCACCATTTCTCTACTCTTCAGAAATTAGAAGCACAATCAACTCCCCAAAATCAAGAAATTCTTACGGATGGCAATGGATGTCCGAAACTGTGCATAATACTTTCCTAGACCATTCAAGGTCACAGAAACTAAATCATCATCTTCCACTAGCAACCCAATGGAAGCAAGTGCATCTGTAATCATCTTCACCTTCATGTGGTAGTCATTGATGCTCATATTTTCTCTCTGCACATTATGCAACTCCTGCTTGAGCTGCATTTTCCTGGCTTGCATATTTGTGCTATACATTTTTGTCAAAGTATCCCACGCCTCCTTCGGCGTGCTTGCATCCTGAATATGCACAATCATAGAATCTGAAATATTGATAGACAGCCAGTACATAAGTTTTCTCGCTCTCTCATGCCATCCTTTAAATGCCTGCAACTCCTGTTGATTGGGAACATTAGGAATAACTGCTCCAGTAATGAACTCCCAATAGCCTTTTCCCTAAGAAAATTCGTCATTCTAAACTTCCATGCTTGGAAGTTGTTCTTGTCAAGCTTTTCAGTGACTATCTGTGAAAGAGCATCAGACGCCATTACAGAACACTGCAAAAATATTCTGTCACTGCAAAAAACACTTCTTCTGCCTCACAAGGGCAAATCTGCAAAACTAACGAAAGTGGTATTTGACCACACAATCACTTCCTAGTGACGATTTTGCATCAACAAGTAGTAAGAATGATCTGTCACTCCCAATATCTCTACACATTGGCATACGATGCAATTTCTGTGGCAACTTTTCACTGACTTGTAGAACAGTGGTCTCAACAAAAAATAGGGCACTTTCCTAAGTGCCTTCAGAAAACTTCTACGACTAAAAGGGCCCTGAAACTGCCCTCTCGCCGCACCGTGAAGGGCGTCCCAATCTAAGACAGTGCACTCTTGCACTTTTCGGCTGTGCTACCTACAGAGATTTGCTCCCAAACTCAAAAAAGGAAAGCAACACTGATCCTCTTACCGAGACACTGCAAACTTGTTTGCTTTCTTGAGCTCCTTACCACAAACCGAGCTCTAATACCATGTGAAGAGAGTGGGAGAGAAGTAAGGAGTCTCACTTGCAGCTTTCTCACATACACAATGAGGGAATACACAAAGGTGGAGGCTGAAAGCAGTTTATCTCTTCTTAGTTGTGAAAGCCAAAAGAACTCTCTATAAGTACAAAAGGAATAGGTGAACCCTATATGTGGGTCTCAAACCAAACTCAGCTAACTAAGGTGGCATACTAACTGGGCCACTAACTAGAGTACATAAAGATAGCTGTCATCTAGCTATTATTCATGGGCGGTGTACCAACCGCATCTGCAGCTAACAAGTCGGTGACATAAATGCATAACGGTCACCTTGGCATATCACGAGAGGAGCTCAATATCTCAACATGGATTTTCCACTAAAACCTTGTTAGCTGATGTCACTTTTGTTGTATACTATTGTGCAATATGGCCTACATCAACCTTGAATAGTGGTACCATAGAGGGGTTTGCATCGAGAAATTTCTATTCCTTGTCATTATCCATTTTTGACAACATATCCACACATTGTATTGTGCAATATACCCTACATGGACCTCAAATAGTAGTACAATGGAGGGGTTAGCATCAAGGAATTCCTATTCCTTATCATCATCCATTTCTAACAACATGTTCACACATTGTTCAATTAATGGTTTGTTTCCTTCTTTAAAACCACCCTCGGGATCATATCAAGTCTCATCTTCTTCTTTCCGCTTTGAAGTGTTATCTTAGATGTACCCCAATCCTACTTTACTTTGGCCATTTTGAATCATGGTCTTCTGAGTAGCATGGGATATGATAGGTTTCCCTGTTCCATCTAGATGTTTACCCTAGACATCATTTCTTGAATATTGATTTGCTGGTTCCGAACAATGCCCAGTGGTTGGACCCATCGTTGATCTGCCATCTTTACTTAAAACTAGGCCTCTATCTTTGTGGGAGTAGCAGCACACTTTGTTTAATCATAATGTGATTCCCAATTGTCAACCACTCCTACATGGTGGTCATATTTAGAAGCTTCCAAGAAATTGGTCTATAGTTCATAATGCTCAAATAGTGTTCTCCTTTATAGTATGATGGTCCTCCTCGTAGGTTGGATTATCCCCTTTGCTTTCGATATCTTCTCCATCTATTTCTCTTTCTTGAATTTGGATTGCTTCCTCCTCGAGTATTTCCTTGCATACTAAAAAGATTAGATGGCATTGGCTCCATGTCTACGTCTTTTGAGGATTTGTAGTCTATAAGCATCACTTAGGTTAAAGCTTTCGAAAAATCCTTGTTTGTCATATGATTGAATGCACTAGTCCTCCTATGACATAACATCTTATAGTGTAGATTTTGCACCCATGCTAATTTATTGGCCATTTTAGGTTTCAGTATATGCTTTTTTTTTTGGTATTGTCTTCTTTACTTCTATTTCCTAGGTCTTCTCTTTCCCTTGAGGTAAAGCATGGCCTAATTTTCTTACAATTTTACTTAGTGTGTGATTCCAAAATCTTTCTTACAAATTGCTTGGTTAGTAAGGCTTCTTGATTCGATGTAAGAATCTATGATTTGATCCATGGCTTATTTTTTATATACTAAAATTACAATTTGAGTGAAGGGCGTCCCACTTCCTAGGCATACTACTATAAATTTAGGGCCCTCTCACTTCTTAGGCATACTACTATAAATTCTTAGGTTACTATTTATGAGTGCTATGATGGGATATTGGGCTATATGGTAAGTTAAAATCTATCATTGCTTGGGACCAAGAGCATTAAAATGTTCATGGAAAGTAAGGCAAATTGTTGTAATAAGAAAGGTATATATAAATTCCTATTGAGTGTAACCATGCAAACTCATCAAGCAAACTTATAAGACTTAATAGGCAACAAAGCATAGTATGTCATCTTTGTTGTTGGGTATCAAGCATGCGAGCAACCTTTAAATCAATTGAAAGGATATGGAAAGGATCACATTATTCAGCCATTTTGTTGGCATGTGAATCATAAAGTTAGTTAATTTGTCATATATCCCCCCCCACTACATTGGGGAAATAAATAGAATAATAAATTAAGAAGACCTTTCAACTTCAAAACTAGCTCACAAGATAGCAATAGGTGATTGTGGCAATCGTTAGTACAAGTATTGCATCACCTTATTAGATACTATATCAAAAAACCTTGCACACCATACTTATTTCTGATATCAATCACACATAGGTAGGACCATTGACAACAAAGGTTGTTTCAAGTTGCTTTGTGTTGGGGGTTGATAGATACTAGGTTCTACCTTTGAATTGAAGATGGTGTTTGAATTATAGACACTGGGACACATTTCTCATTTTTAGGTTATAGTTAAGAATTACAAAATTTTCAATAAAAAATGGTCTTTACCCAGTTATTTGGGTCTGTTTGCCTTTGGCACACACTAAATAACATAGGCACTTGTTTGCCAGAATGGTATTCCATGCATAGCATATACACAAACATCAGTTCTTCTTGTTCTTTATTTTTTATCTCTATTAGAGACATAGATGCCTATCTTTCATACTAATTTGAAAAATGGGGAAATGATTTTGTGGAACCTATACTAAGCTCGATACATAATTATGGATTACTACACCAAGTGGAGAGAAGCAAGAGTAGTAATATTTGGTATGGTGTCAATCCTCCAGGAAAGTCTATCATGGTGATTTACAAGGTTAATCCAATACGGTGAATTGTAGGGTCAATTTGCCTCCATCGATTTTGGTTAATACACAACCTTAGGTTCCAGTAGTGTTTGGTATACTATGAACCTTTAAAAAGAACCAATATGGTAAATTGTAGAGTGAATTCGCAACTCTAGCTATCTTGGTATACTATCTAAATAGTATCTGGTATGCTATTAATCCTTTCAAACAAACCAATATGATAAATTGTAGGCTGAATGTGTCTCTAGTATCTTTGTTGATACATAATCTATAATTTCCAAGAGCATCATTTTGGTGTGATAGGCCAAAATGGAACCATTCCTCATAAGTGGTAATTCCCAATCATCATAGAGTTCTTTTGCTAAGTTCTTCCACTTGCCCCACCATCCATAATTGTCGGATATGGCACATGCACTTTATGCTCCAAAGGGATGGTCACATTTTTCTTGTTTAGGAACTTACAGCTGGGCTATAACATCTTGACCCTATCAAAGGAAAGATCCAAATTGTGGTTCATCAAAAATTGCATGGTTAGTGAAGTTCATTGTAAAATTCAAACATTTTATCAAGATATCATCACATTTTTTGATAAATTCATTTATGACACATGCATTGGAAAGTACATTCTAGGATTTGTTTGTGTATCCCATAAAAATACAAACTTATTTGGAGATTTTGCACAAGACTTGGCATTTTGTGAGTGAATTTATTGCAAGTTTGAGTTTATTGACCTTGTTTTTTATGGCACATAGCAAGGCATACATATTTAAAGAAAGGAAAATTGTGATTTTTTTTTCCGATGTATGCTCATACATGTCATTATGTCAATTCATAATCCACATCATTAGGCCTCCATCAGGGTTTGGGGAGCACCTGCAAAGGTGAACACATAACCAAAAGTGGATCTCCTACTATCCACATGCCCTGCATAGTCTGAATCTATGTACCTAAATACACACATCTCTCCTCTGCCAAAGTAGATACACACCTCCTTGGTACCCTTCATGTACCTCACGATGCACTTAACTACCTCCCAATGCCTCTTTCTTGGATTAGCCATATATCGGCTAATAACTCCCACTGCAAATGCAATGTCCGGTCTAGTAGCTATGATAACATACATAAGACTCCCAACCGCTGACACATAAGGAACCTTGGCCATCATGGCCCTCTCCTCATCTCACTTGGGACTATTTTCCTGACTCAGTTTCACATATGGAGGCAATGAAGTACTTACTGCCTTCCATGATATGTCAGCCTCCCAACCAACACTTGGCAATGCCACCGTCCTCTCCCTATGGAAAGAATGCCTATTCGGCACAAAGGTGTATCACTTAATCAACCTAAGCTCATCCTATGGATCAACTCAAATTTACCAGTAGCAACCTCATAGACATGAAGGTTGTCATGAAAGGTTACCTCTTGGTGGTACCCAGATGGAGACCTAAAGATGCTGCTCTTCCGAGTGGATGTCATGCCTACCCAGTTTATGGAGTTGACTGAGGGAAGATCCCATGGAGTGGGCAGGAAAATCCAAGGCCATGTCTAATATTAAGGTAAATTTTTAATGGTACCAATGATGAAGATCCGTAAAGTCATCTACAAGGTTTCTTGCAGGTGTGTCATTTAAATGGTGCCATAATAGACAAAGAATACATGGCTTATTTCCCATGTACATTGGAAAAAAATGCATAGAGATGGTTCAATCAATTTCTAATTGGGTATTTTCCCGATTGGTATGCTATATCTAAGGCATTCTTGCATAGGAAATTAATGAGAAAGATGTTCACACCAAGCTTAGCAAACTCAAATAAAATAAGGGTGAGTCTGTCCAAGACTTTGTGCTCTAGATGCAGGCTCTATCAATGAATTTGGCTCTAATGTGCTAGATGACAAGTCCATGAGAGCCTGAGTGATTTATGGGGTGCATCCAGGTAGCCTTGCCCAAGCCAAAAATAATAAATCGGCAAGCCTGCCTAGGCTACACCTAGGTAGACTTGCCAAAAATAAGAAGCACCAATGAAGAAGGATAAGCTCAAGTAAGATTGAAGAAGGCACTGAAGGAATTGGACATTCACGATGGGAGCCAAGTAGCAATGAGAAATGGTGCAATATGTGTTCTAGGTTCCAATAGAAGAAAAAAGGAGTGGGACCATAGCCCAAGCAACAGATGTCAAAAGAAGTGGTTGCCACAACATCGGCTAGCTCAGTTGCTCTACCCGTGCCTCCTGATGTTCTCCAAGCTCTGCCCTTAGCTGACACTTTTCCTCTTGAACCTCTGTGACTCAAAGATGATCACACAAGCAGGTATGCCATAGAGACACATTGGCATTGTTTAAGGGAGAACATGGTCATGGCGGCCTAGGCACTTGATTACTTAGCTAACCATTGGCTCCCTCCCTAGGAACTAAATCACAATCTCTTTCTTCAGATGTAGTATTGGGAGCAGTTGTGGTTAAGTTTTTTGAAAAGAACATGACCAGTCTTCGGCAAGCACAAACTGCTCTTATAGAAAGGGACAGCCTACAAGAGCAATTGGATAGTCGGAAGAATGTTTATGATGAATCGGTGCAGTTGCACAGTCAACTTCAACACACCCACATCGAGTGGATTGTGACAACTTACAATGTGAGGTGGAGAAGTTGCCCGCCACTAACTCCAGACTCCATGCTTCCCAGGTGACAATGGTAGCTGAAGTTGCTCATCTATAGATAGCCCTATAGAACACATAATAGGTACAAGCTGAGCATCAAGCCCTTCAAGAAGTACAAGCCGAGGCAGTGATACTTAGAGCACAAAACACACGGCTATGCCATGATTCGGAGAAAGTGGAGCATTTATGAGCTAAGAATATGCGGCTCAAAGAAAAGTTGGTACAATATTCTTAGCTGCAGTCTCTTATCCAACTTCTCTGAGCACCAAATGATGAGCACCCAATGAAGCTACCCATGGGAAGGGAGCCCAATGATGGTGACTCGGTATCAGGCCAAGAAAGACCCCATCATCTTTCTTAGCATCTCCCTTGTGTCCGATTAGTGATTGAAAAGCATTCCTTGAGCTCCAAAGTTACAATGGCTGCTTCGAGACCATGTAAAGCCACAACCGAAGATGACATGGCTCAAGCTTTACTCTTGTTAGATCCCCCTAAACAAGGGATGTTCAAGCTGAAGCTTTACTCTTATCCAACTTCTCCAGGCACCTGACAAGCACCAAGCGAAACTGCCCAAGCGAAGCAAGCCTGATGATGGTGTGCCAAGAAGGACCCTGCCATCTTTCTCAACCTCTCCCTTACGTCCGGCCTGTGATTCAAAAGCATGCCTCGAGCTCCAAAGGTACAGCGGCAATTGCTTCGGGACAAATCTAAAGCCACAGTCAAAGACAACATGGCTCAAGCTTTACCTCGATAAGATCCTGCTAGCGAAGGGATGTTCAAGTTGAAGATTGAAGTGGTGTTTTGTGAGAAGGACGTATAGGTATCTCAACTCATTTTGTAGACCTAGAGCTTGGATAGGATATAGGGACTCATACTCGTTGTTTTTTCAAAAAAAAAAACAAGGTAATACAGATGTTCACCCCGCCAAGTTTTGACATAGCCATCGAGACTTCATCTGGGCGATTTTTGGGGTAGAGCCAATTTTGGAGGGACAGGATGTGATCCTTGTTGCCACCCAGCAACTGGAGTTTTGTACCAAGTACCCCATTAGCATCAATTCCCTATCCATTTTGCATAGTTTGGAGACACATTGACTCGGTAGAATCCAGTCCGCATCCATCCTCGCCTCAGCCTCTTCATGGTGTGACACTCGAGTCGGTGGTCACCCTAAAGGTTTCTCTATATAACCTCGCATGTCACAATTTTGATCTTTTGTCTAGGATTGAGTACCCTGTCAACATAATATACATAAGGCAGAGAGGCATCTTAATGCATTGCTGCATCCCACTATGCTGACTCTTCTGAATTACTACGCAGTACTACTTAGGGAGGTAGAGAAACTACTCGGCAACCATATCACAGAGGCTGTTGCCATGCACAATAACATTTGGGGCCTGTGCAAGGACCCACGATTCAAGTAGCAGGAGGGAGTTACACCAACGAAATGCTATGTGACTCGTTTTGACAACGCCTTCGGCATCACCAACCCCTTCAAGGACCCACTCGTCGAGTCATGGTCTATGGATTGGCTTACAAATCCTAAGAGGCCTCCCATTGACATACACTCAATGCAAGGACCCACGATTCAAGTAGCAGGAGGGAGTTACACCAGCGAAATGCTATGTGACTCGTTTTGACGACGCCTTCGGCATCACCAACTCCTTCGAGGACCCACTTGTCGAGTCATGGTCTGTGGATTGGCTTACAAATCCTAAGAGGCCTCCCATTGACATACACTCAATGTATCCCTGGCCTCCTCTCGATCCAAGACAGATGTTGAATCCTTTTGACCCTCCCTCTCCCATACCATCTTCCTCGCAAGCTTCTCCAAATGATGCCCATGGCCCTTCCTTTGCTACTCCTCCATGATCGCGCACGACTGTCTTCAAGCAGCGCCTTGTTCTCACCAGTTTAGAACCATGAGGGTTTGTTTGCAGAAAGTCGAAGCAAAATGTTGGCCGGGTCACGCCAACATGGGTGGAATCCACGGCAAACTTACCAACACAAGCGAGAGCAAGTGGCGCCTGTGGTTGGCGAATAGGTGAGTACATAAGTGGCTAACTTCTTGAGCAGCGAACGAACAACAACAGTAAGGTAGTGACCCCGATTCCGAGGAGGAGTCATCCTAAAGCTAAGGGCGGTATACGAGTGACGAGCAGTGGTCCAACGAACTTCTAGTATTAGTAATAGAAGTTGGTTTTGCAATTAGTCTACTTAAGTTGAAAAGCATTGTAATAGAGAAGTGACATTTATTGTGGTTCATGACCTCTCTCTGGCTTGCTAGGTTAGGAGCTTGATTAGTTGAGTCCTCAGTTCAAGCCGAGGTGACTTCATAACAGAGTCTTTGTGAATATAATACAAGTGTGGTTTGCTTCCATCTTTGTATCCCTCGTCATCATATGGTTTCCCTTTCAATAGCAACCTCGGCCTCCGAGTTATAACTGTTGATATCTATTTACATCACACTTGAGTACGTTCGCACAGGCATCATCTTCATTCGAGCATTGCACACATTGGGTTAAGGGATCACGAGCACAGAAAACCGAGCACCCATAAGTTAACCAGCGGGGAGTGAGCAAGTAAGACCGTCAACAATTTAATTGTCAAGGCTAGAAAAACATTTTTTTTTAGTGAAATTGAAAGTGCCAAGAGCGCCCCAATGTGCGGGGAACCAGGATAGAATCTAGAGCTATCTCTAGGGCTTAAACTCAAGACCGGCGCGCAAACACATTGCACACCCATCCGAGTGATCTAAAGAGGCTGGACGAGGAAAAACATCTTTCCGAAGCATTAGAAAGCTGTGGTAAGTATTCAATTATGTGAAAAATGAGTCCTCATTTGACCAAAATTGTTATGTAACGATTAAACTTTGCCGTCTTCGTTGCTCGCTCCATCGGCCTCCAGGTGATGCCCTCACCTCTCTAATTTGTCGTTCCTACTCTTACGTTTTCTTCCTACATCGATCTAATCAAACTTATATTTTCGCTTATCTTTGATCTTTGTGTCACCCCTGCCTTCCGCACTCGTTGCTGCACCGCTCCTGTTCATGACGGTCATTTCTAGCGTGCCGAATCTTACATAAGAGCTCAAGACATCCCCAACTTGGTTTGACTTCGGAATTCAAGAAAGAGAAACGGGCACGATCGGTTTCCGGCACCGAGAAAGGAGACCAAGTATAGATGATATAACTTTAGTGCTATTTTGGTTTGCTGAAGCGTTGTTGGAAGAGCTATAATGGAGAGAGCACGCTTATATTTACAATTGCTAATAATAAGAAAGGTTTTAATGTCCTTAATTCTCTGCATCTAGACTCTTCAAATATCAGAGTCTTAGAAACATGACGATAAGGATTTCAAAAAATCCTTAAAGTTCGTCTGCGATCTTATTGATAATAGGGTTGAGGACATCTGGATTTGTTGGCAACGCTATTGCACGATGGTTATTGCAACATTATACCGTTGACATGCCCTAAACTTTCGTAAGCCAAATGATCTACTTTGCTCTATCAGAAATTTGCTATGTATTCCTATTACCGCCCTTTTTCTCCCACCGTCGCATGTTTCTAAGAACCCCATGAAATTACAAAGCTTCAGCCTGTGGATAACCTTTTCGAGGAATACTCCATTCTTCTTTCCAATTTTGTAAAGCATAGAGGATCTCAGTAGAACCTTTAAAATAAAACAATATCAGATTTTGTGTATATGGCGGAAGACAGACATTAGACTTTCAATTAAACTACAATAAGGAAGCCTTTTGCTTTGAGGTTCCTCTTTTTGTGTTGTTTGAGACAGTAGATTATAATCGAGTTAGCATACAAAGTTTGCTGGAACCACAAGAAGCCCTGTGACCAGTGAATGCATCGAAGCGGTGCAGCTAATTGAGGAATCTGAAAGCAAGGAATGGGGCTAAAAAGTGGCACCCATATTCAATACAGCATTTGTTGACAACATAATCTTTTCTATCCTCATGGGCTTGAAATCACGCGGGTGCTACCAAGAGTCTAGAGGTGTAAACCACGTGCTGAACTACTGTTGGAGGCAGGTAGATGGGGTGGAATATGTATTGCTTGTTCACCAGAGCATCGTTAAATGCCCGTGCGGGACTGGTTGCAGAAGTCTTGTGTAGATGTTTGACTTGGTTTGTGAGAGGGTTGTGGGTGGTACTATTTGTGTCATTGGGCAGATCATAGTGTGAATACATTTTGTGTAAGTGGGGAGGGTTTGGTTGTGTTTTGTAGGTGTGATATAGTGGTGTGTGAAGATGGTGGAAGGGCCTATCTTTTGGGGCACAAGGGCGAGGATGTAGACTCTTATCTGAGGTCTTTCTTTCGTGCCAGTCCCATGTCTGGATGGGCTGAGGCTCGTGGGCACAATTTCTCTCAGACTTCCTAGAGAGATATCACTGGCCTTGGGATAGGACTTTTGGCCGAGGCAGTGGGGGATGATTGAGGAGCTGTGACTAATGCTTTGAAGGGATGCTTTGGAGTGGAAGAATCCCCAAATGCGTTGGTGGTGCTCTTAGATCATCTGATTCAGTTGGAGGGGGAGTCTGTTAAGAGTTTTGGGGTTTGGTTCGAGTCGATGTGGGTCAGGCAATTGCACGGGTGTATCTGCTGAGGCTGGTGAGGCCTGTGTGTGTGCTGAGGGGGGCCAGCAAGGCCACCAGTGCATGGACCCATGAGTGGGCTTGAAGACCTCAAGTTGAACAGATTGTTAGAAAATAGGAGGGAATGAATCACTCAATCCTCCACCCAAGATCTCTCCAACTCTCACACACTCAACTCAGATAGATGATCACAGATGCAACAAACACACACTCAGAAATATAGACGGAGAGAGAGAGAGAGTATATTCATCCACTGGATGGTGGGCAGAAAATGGCTTCAAGGGAGCAATACAAAACTCAGCAGGGTGCTGGAAAACAATGATGAACTCTCTCTCAGAAACTGCTCCAGATCTGAGTGCAGAACACAGCCTTGGAGAGGGGCTTTCAGTTTCGCACTGGATGCTGGAGTGAATGGAGAAGTGGGCCTTTTATAGGCACTGCCCAGGCCCCTTCAGATGACTGACCAGCAGGGTCGGTACCCTGTCTGGTGGCCGACCACATGGGCCCCATTAAAGCGCCCAGGGTTGGCCCTGGTCGGTGGCCCTGGTTGGGCTGACTTGGCCTGCCACAGGCCCCTATATAAGGGTGCCCTGTGCAGCCAGTCTGCGCTGCTGCAGGAGCCTCCACGTGAGGCCTAAAGCCCCTATATACCTGCTGTTGCAGACAGTGACCAGCCCGTGTGCTGGTCGCCTATTTCTGCCATGCTGTCCTCCCTCTGTTTCTGGCCTGAGTCTCTCTCCCAGCCCTCCTACCTCTCACTGCCCCTTGTCCCCTCAAATCGGGGGCTCACAGGTGGGCACAGTGAGTTTCTAGCACCCCCCCTCAATGTCACAACTGTGGGCCAGTCCCCATACGTCTGATGAGGTGCTCCATCTGTTCTCGAGGGAGTGCCTTCGTGAAGAGGTCGGACAAGTTATCGGCGGTCGGGCAGTACATGAGCTTGATCACATCGTCAATGATGAGCTCTCGAACAAAGTGGTAATGAACTTCGATGTGCTTGGTCCACGCATGGTACACTGGATTCTTGGCAATGGCTATGCAACTCTGATTGTTGCACATCAGCATTGTTGCATTTTCCTAACACACTTCCATGTCCTCCAGAATCCACCTCAACCATAGTGTCTCACAAGCTGCTGTACATGCGGCTCTGTACTCTGCCTCTGTAGATGAAAGGGCCACTGTGGGTTGCTTCTTACTCAGCCAAGAGATGGCACCAGATGCAAGTAAGAAGTAGTACCTTGTTGTTGATCTTCTGGTGTCAGCATCACCCGCCCAATCACTGTCACGGAATCCGCCTAGTTCGATGCCTTTGGTATAGGTGATCCCATAGGTGCAAGTACCCTTTAGATACCTCAGCACCCATAAACCTGCATCCCAATGACTCTTCCTGGGAGAAGCAAAGAATTGGCATAATAGCCCAACTGCGTAACAAATATCAGGTCGAGTATTGGTAAGGTAAAGCAAGTTTCCTACCAATCGTCGGTACAAAGGAGTATCGACCAGCTGGGATGTGTCATGAACACTTAGCTTGAGCCCGACCTCCATGGGAGTTACTGCTGTCCTGCAATCCTCCATCTGGAATCTCTTAAGAAGTTCTCTGCAATATTTCTCCTGTGAAATTAAGATCCTGTCTTTGGCCTGCTTTACTTCTATCCCAAGGAAGTAGTGTAATAACCCAAGGTCAGTCATCTCAAACTCAGACATGAGTAGCTCCTTGACCTGAGAAATCTTCTTGACATGGTCACCTGTTAAGATAAGATCATCAACATAGAGGATGAGTACCAATCGCAACCCCTTCTCAATGAACAAGTAGAGGTTTGCCTCAGAAGGACTCTGACTTAGCCCTATCTTCTGGAAGAATACATCTATCCTTTGGTACCAAGCTTTGGGGGCCTGTTTCAGCCCGTATAACGCCTTCTTCAACCTGCAGACCTTTAATGGGGACCTTGGATCTTGAAAGCCCAGTGGCTGCTCTACGTATACCTCCTCCTCCAAGGTTTCATTAAGGAATGTAGACTTCATGTCCATTTGAAAAATAGGCCACTGGAATTGGGCAGCAAGGGCAATCACTGTCTGGATAGTAACCATGCGAGCTGTGGGAGCAAAAGTTTCATCAAAATCCATGCCTTCAGTCTGAGCAAACTTTTCAACTTTGGCCTTCCAGTCCTTGAACTTCGCGAAAGCCTGTGACTTTTTAGCCAAGTGATACACCCAGGTCATTCTACTGAAATCATCCACAAAGAGAAGTGAGTACCTGGATCCTGCCCACGATGCTGTAGACATTGGCCCGAAACGAGGCCTCTTGTGGGAACTTGTCCCTGTGCTGCTTGCCTTCTAGACAAGCCCTACAGATACCATTCTTGCCTGTAATGGGTGGAAGTCCATCCACCATCTTCAACTTTGACATTTCAGCCAAGGTTCCATAGCTGATGTGACCGAAGCACTCATGCCAAAGTTTGGACTTTCCGTTGTCTTCATGAACCAACATTGCACTGAGGCGGTACAGTCCATTTTCTTCAACTCCTTGGGCCACCATCTGTCCATTTGCTTTGGATGTCACAGTGACCTTGCCATCCTCAAAGAGAACTGACATGTTCTTCTTGTTCATCTGACTTACAGACAGTAAGTTCTTGCAAAGGTTGGGTACATAAAGTACTCCAGAGTTATCCTTCTCCTCACCCGCGGTCGTAATGAAAGGAATGCTATCAATGCCCTTCACAGGACATGTCCGGCTATCCCCGACAGAAACTTTGGAATCTGGGTGTGTACTTTCCATGGTTTTGAACCAAGTCTTTCTGTTAGACATGTGCTTTGTGTCATGACAAGAGAAATGATTATTTAGTTAATTAATAGTCATTAGAACCTTATTATATTTAGGCGCCAATTTGATGGTGCGGTTATATGTTTGTATTTATGATCGATCAAGCGGTGTAAATAGTACCGCCAAAACTATGTAACATTGGCCAATGATTAGTAATAAAGATGTGCACACACGTGTCTAGGTCCTAGGGGCAATAGGAAAGGGAAAGAGTGCATTAGAGTGCATTGAATGGTAGGTGCATGGGTCATAGAATAAGGGTAGGTGTAAATGGGAAGATGGAACTTGAGTGATCTCAAGGGACATTAATGAAAGGGTATCACCCTTTCATTGGGAATCTCACGTAGCATTCTCTCTACCACATTGCATTCATCCGTCGTCTCTCTCCCACCTTGCATGTAGGTCGAAAAAGAAACAAGTACTCTCACGAGGGCGCTCTTCCCCATTGGAGGGCCAATCGGCATTCAAATTCTGCATGCATTGCACACATTTGCATTTTCGAAAAGTATGGATTTTTCACATTTGGTATCAGAGCAGTGACGATCCATGAGCGGGACGAGAAGAGGGCGACAGTTGCGGATGACGGAAGTCGCAAGAGAAGTTGCGGAAGAGGATCACGACTGACTGATCTCCGAGGTTCTGAGACAAGGGATTTTTCTGAAAATTTCTGGTCTTGAACGGTGAACGGGGTGTTCTCACGAGGTGGATCCCCCCCCCCCCCAATGTGAATGTACCCTTAAAATCCTTAAACCGTGAGGAAAAGGGATCCCCCGTTCTCCCCAACGGAAAGTCGGATCGGAATAAGATTTTAAGGGGGTTGATCCACCCATCAAGTACCCCCTATAATGGTATCTAGAGCTCCAATCCGCTCAAAACAAGTAGCCCAAACGGAGCGTACCAGTTTACAGCAGAAATACAAGAAGAAAAGCTTGAAAGAGAAGGGAAAGGAGGTCATTTTAAGTGTCTTCTCAACACAAACGAAGCGGGAGTCGGATAAGTACCACCAACTCTACAACACTTGACTTTTGCTGTAAAATAAACCTCTTTTTTTTTGAAATTACAGCAAGACATTTTCTCTCTTGTATTACTAAAAGGAAAGAATGGAAGGGGGAGGGACATATAACAATGAACTTATTCCTTTTCCTCCATTACCCCAAGGAGAGAGAGAAATAACACCTTCACCCTCTCTTGAAGAGGAGGGATTAGGTGAGAGTTATACACATCTTGAGTATGATAACCCACAAATAGATTTATAGCAGTCTCTCCTTCAAGAACCTCTTGATAGGGAGTTCTCCTTTCGTAATGAAAGAAGAAATGAGACCAGCCAAGAACAAGGTGATGAGTTCACGCCTTCAACTCAAAACCCAGTACACATGGATTATAATCCAAGTGCAAGAGGAAGAGAGGAGACTCCTGTTGATTTTCCAGCTTAGCAATATGATTGAGCAGTCCATTATGACAAGATTAGGGACTAAGAGGACTTTAAACTTTGGGGATGAAGAGTTGAGTACCCCTTCTAAGAGGTCCAAATTCCAACCACGAGAGAGAATTGAGTTCCCCAAATATGATGGGGCAAGGGAGGCTGACAAAATCCTCAATTGGATTCGCCATTTTGAGCTATACTTTGCCCATCAAGACAAGACCGAGCAAGAGAAGCTTGCTCTTGCCACATTGCATCTACAGAAGGATGCTCTAATGTGGTGGTCCTTGTCACAAACAGGGAAAGAGCCTATTCATGAATGGGCTAAATTCGTGGAGCAACTGAAAGCCACTTTCATGCCACCGAGGCATGAAGAGAACCTAACCTTTCGTTGGGAGAGGTTTAGGCAGTTCGATAATGAGAGTAATGCAGATTTTACAGCCAGATTTTGGAAACTCTCTCTAGAGTTACTTGGAAAGAGTGAGGAAGATAGGAGAAAGAAGTATTTAGCAGCTTTAAGCCCAAAAGTAAGGTACGAGGTTGAAATGTTTAACCCGACCACCCTTAAGGACCTCACTAAGCTGGCTGAAATAGCCGAGAGGAAATTGAATCCTCGTAAACCCTTCAATAAGGAGGATGGGTCATCATCTAAGACCAACAATATACCCACTTTTAGGAAACCAAACCAGTTTAAGAATAATAAAGGGAAGGGTAAAGCTCTTGTAAGGAATGTGAATAGCCAATCACGTCCTGGATGGGTGCCATTTCCTTCTATGACAGACGAAGAGAAGAGGAAGTTGATTAAGGAAGGAAAATGTTTCGGGTGTAAGAAACATAAGCCAGGGCACGTATGGCATAAGTGTCCCGTTCTCTTGGCTAAGATTGCCAAGACGAATTCAGTAAAAGGGAAAGCCAAGGCATCCAAGCAGGAGGGTGAGGCTTCTACCTTGTCACCCTCAAAATCTACTGTGACTATTGAGCTAATAGTGAATGCTGTCCATTTAGCCAATACCTTTGGGCCTCATGATCTTTTTAAGGTGTATGGTTTCGTGAATGGACAGAGAATAGTGGTTCTCCTAGACGATGGATGTAATTATGACTTAGTAAGTGATAGATTGGCAAAATTACTCCATCTTAAACCAGAACCTATAAAAAACATGTCGCTTTCAGGAGCTTTTAGGGGACACAATGAAGAAGACACATCCATAGTATGGAATATTCCTTTTCGTATACAAAAATATAGAGATCGAAGGGATTTTCTAGTAGCCCCTTTACAAGACGTTGACATGATTCTAGGTAAACCATGGCGGTATGATTTTAACCCTGCTATTCATCCTCATACTCATCATTGTTGCTTTGTACATAAGGATGAAAACATAAGGATCGTAGGGGATCGGGACGTGTATACAATTCCATTGATTACTCCTACCCAAGCGAAAAGATTGGTAAAAAGAGGGGTAGATTGTAATCTTGTGTGTATACGGGATTCACGAGATCTTCATATCTCAAAAGAAGATCGGAAGAGAAATGAGTTCCTTAGAACTTATGAGGATCGATTTTCAGGAGATGACTCATTCGAATTGCCTATGGAGAGAGAAGATGATCATGCCGTAGACTTAGAGCCAGGAGCTTCTCCTCTATGTAGAGCCCCATACAGGATGAACAGGATAGAAATGGAGGAGGTAGAAAAACAAATTGAAGATCTGTTGCAAAAAGGCTTGATTCGACCAAGTAGTTCTCCATTTGGAGCACCTGTATTATTTGTTAAGAAGAAGGATGAATCATATCGTATGTGTATAGATTACCGTGCTTTGAATAAACTTACGATTAAGAACCGGTATTCGATTCCAAGAGTGGAAGATTTATTGGATATGCTTAAAGGTGCTAAAGTTTTTAGCAAATTGGATTTGAAATCTGGTTATCATCAACTTCGTATGAAAGTTGGGGATGAACATAAGACTGCTTTTCGCACTCTCACTGGACATTATGAGTTTTGGTCATGCCTTTTGGCCTAACTAATGCTCCAGTCACTTTTAGTAGGCTGATGAGAAGGGTTTTGCGACCCTACTTGGGAAAATTTGTCATAGTCTTTTTTGACGACATTTTAGTTTTCAGCCAGAATGAGGAAGAGCATAAGGATCACCTTGCTAAGGTGATGGAGCTCCTAAGGAAGGATCGATTGTTCCTAAATACCAAGAAGAGTGAGTTCTTCAAGAGAGAAATAGAGTATTTGGGACACATTGTGTCTGCTTATGGAATTCGGGTTGACCCTAAAAAGGTCAAGGCCACAATTGAATGGCCAATACCCAAAAACATACATGAGCTGAGATCCTTCCTAGGGATGTGTAGTTATTATCGCAGATTCATTAAGAATTTTGCACGTCTTGCTTCCCCACTAACAGATTTGTTGAAGAAGCATTCCTTGTATGAGTGGGGAGAGGTTCACCAAGTTGCTTTTGAGGAGCTTAAGAGAACATTGGTGACTGCACCAGTGTTAACACTTCCGGACATGGACAAAGAGTTCTTTGTTGTATGTACGGATGCGAGTGGTACCTCGATTGGGGCAATGTTGATGCAAGGAGGGCATCCCATTGCTTATGAGAGCAGAAAACTTCAAGGGGCTGAATTGAAATATATCACGTATGAGAAGGAGTTATTGGCAGTCATTCATGCTCTAAAGTTATGGAAGCATTATTTATATGGTTCTGCTTTCAAGATTAAGACTGACCATCAAAGTATCAAGCACTCGTTTTCTCAACCCATTGTCTCTTAAGGCAAATCAAATGGGCTGAATATATTCAATCTTTTGGGTAACCAAATATCGAATATCAGTCAGGAAAGGAGAATTTAGTAGCTGATGCTTTGAGTAGACGGCCCCAAGTTAATCATGTTTCTGTGATTAAGGAGAAATCATAAGGAGCAATGGTTGAAGCTTATCCTTTAGATGAGGACTTCGCTGATATTTATGGGAAGATTCAACGTAATGAGGTCGGGGATTTAGAGGCTTATTCCATCGTGGATGGATACTTATTTTTGGGACGTGCCATATGTGTACCCAAAACATTTCGGTATCTAGTCATGAGTGAGTTACATGCGAGTCCATATTCTGGACATAGAGGCATTAGAGGGACCATTGACAATATTGAGAGATACTTCCATTGGCCTAAACTTCGCAAAGAAGTTTCGACCTTTGTTCAACAATGTGACGTATGTCAGCGCATTAAATCTGACACAAGTAAGACTGCTGGTCTTTTGCAGCCTTTGCCTATTCCCTCGGAAAGGTGGAGGGAAAAGGTGGGAACACATTACAATGGATTTTGTGTCCGGTTTCCCCAAGGTTGGTTAGTTTGAGCAGATTCTCATTGTTATAGATAGGCTGAGTAAACAAGCTCATTTTATTCCTTGTAAAAAAGAGTTGTCTGCTCCTGAAACAGCAAGGTTATTCATTAGGGAAATCTTTAGGTTACATGGGTTACCAAAATCCATTGTATCCGATAATGATGGCCGTTTCATTAGCAACTTTTGGACAGCCCTATTAGAGAATCTCGGAACCAAACTGAAATTTACTACATCCTTCCATCCTCAAGGAGATGGACAAAGTGAGAATGCCAATCAAACCATAATTACTTTACTTCGAGCTTATGTCCATGACCAACCTAGAAGGTGGCCAGAGTTCTTACCCATGTTAGAGTTTGCTTATAATAACACTGTACATACTTCCACCAAGAAAGCCCCATTTGAAATCATCTATGGGCAATGTTTACCCACTCCAATAACACAATTGGGGGAGCGAATTTTTGCTGCTGACCAGTTTGCTGAGGATATGTCACAGGTAAAAGAACATATTAAGAAGGCCCAGGTTCAACAATCCAAGGCAGCCAATAAAAAAAGAAAAGAAGTTTATTACAAGGAGGATGATTGGGTTTTATTGAAGATTGATAAAAGAAGAATCAAGTCAGTGAGAGGAAGTACAAAACATGTCAAGCTAGCACCGAAGTTTTATGGTCCATTTCAGATTTCAGCAGCTTTATATCCAGAAGAAGGATCCGGAGCGTATGAGCTGAAGTTACCAGCCCACTGGCATATGAAGAACATCTTTCATGTGAGCAATTTGAAGAGATACCATGGTGATACTTCTGCGTTTTTGGATATTCAGCATCAAGAAGAACCTGAACTTGAAGATGGGACTGAAGTTCTTACTCCGTACACCTTCTGACCAACCGCTGCGAGTTGGTCCTGCACGATTTTCACCTTTGTCAGATGGTCATGCACACGATCACCCTCATTCATATCAAGATTATAAAGTTGATGCTGAAGAGTAGTGATATGGGCTGTATCATCGGTTTCATACAGCTCCTTCAGTATGGCCCACGCCTCTAAAGACGTCTCTGCCAACTGGATATGAGGAATCATAGCATCTGCTGTCGTGCCAATTAGCATTGCTAAGGCTTGAGCATCCTGTTGGAAAGGTCACCTCCCCATCTGTAAGCCCCCATATGAGGAGAGCATGGGGGGGGTGAACCCAGGGTTTGAGTGTCTGTCACATGGGCATCTGATTGGATGTCATGTGGACAAGAACCAAAAGGGATTGAGTGATAAGATGGGGCTGCCACATGGACAGCATCTTGGCTGTCATGTGGGCAGCACATCTAGAGCTGTTGTGGGCAAGAATCAAAGAGATGGAGGGTACCTGGAGCTAGGATGGATCTGCAGCAGCAAAAGGCGAAGTAGTAGCCAGCACAAGGAACCTGGAATAAAAAGCGAGCACATGGCGCTGACATCTACACGGTGTACGGCTCTGTACGGAACTGGGAGAGGGCCTGGCAGAGGCGCAGGATGTGCAGGCGCAGATGTGGAGCAGCAAATGTGGCTGTCAGTGGGCAGAAGGCATGCCTTATATAGGCGGTTTTCCTGCCTTGAATGGAGAGCCTAAGGCCCTGGAAGTTTGGGCCAAAAGCCCTGGGTTGTGAGCCCTTATAGGGCTGGACCAGCCACAGACTGGTCGGCCAGTCTGCTGCAGGCTGGTCGGTATTTTTACCAGCCCTTGGGGCCCTATAAAACGAGGTCCTTGAGGCCTCACTTCTCATCACTTGGAGCAGCAGTTCAGGGAGCAGAGGGAGCAGCAGATCAGCCACTTGTGGGTCTCTATCCAAAAGGAGACAAGAGAGCTGTAGAGCTGCAGACCTAGCTCAGAGTGCTGCCCACTTGGGCTGGTGCAAAGACAGCAAGGTGGAAGGGATCTGGACGGAAAGTCTACAAAAGCTCGAGGTGGAGCACGCGGGCTCGAGTCTAGAGATAGCCAGCAGATAGGAGAAGGACCTTGTGGTAAGATCAGAGGACCACATCATTGGTGGGACTCTGGATCTGTCTCTTTTGTATTGTGTCCATAGTTGTGGACGGAAATATATATTTTGGTGGTTTCTCTATCTGGTTGGTTCATTGTCTATTGATGAGTCTACACACCTATTGTATGCACATAAGTAAAGAAGTTTGTGATTCCACACCCACACCACACTATGTGAGCTCCTGGGCATTACTATAAGTCTTCCGCTCCGTGTACCCTCTGTTGGGTATTTTCTAACACATCCCTCTTCTCCCATGCACTGAGTTCATCCGCATCTGCTTCAAATAGAACATCACCTCTTTTGTCCACAATATCCTCTGGCTTCATCTCGGTCCCAATCACTATCTTCCATAGCTTCCATGCCACCAGATGGCTTCGGATCTTGACTTTCCAGATTGGATAGTTCGTCCCATCAAGCTTTCCAGCTTCACCAAAATTGGGAATGAATGAAGAAGGAAGATGATTGGAGGAGGAGGAAGGACGAGCAGTGGGTGTAGAGGCTTCTGAACGCTGATCCATATCGGTGAATAGCGAACTGAAAAACTGAAGCAAAAAAGATGTACTGACCTCCCGTGCTAGCCTGAGCTGAAAACGGAATCGCCTTTCTGCCAAGGGACTCCTTCCCCCAGAGAGTGCTTTGATGAAGAAGAGTTGAGAGCCTATGGCTCTGATACCATGTTAGAAAATAGGAGGGAATGAATCACTCAATCCTCCACCCAAGTTTCTCCAACTCTCACACACTCAACTCAGATAGATGATCACAGATGCAACAAACACACATTCAGAAATATAGATGGAGAGAGAGAGAGTATATTTATCCACCGGATGGTGGGCAGAAAATGGCTCCAAGGGAGCAATACAAAACTCAGCAGGGTGCTGGAAAACAATGATGAACTCTCTCTCAGAAACTGCTCCAGATCTGAGTGCAGAACACAGCGCAGAAGACAGCCTTGGAGAGGGGCTTTCAGTTTTGCACTGGATGCTGGAGTGAATGGAGAAGTGGGCCTTTTATAGGCACTGCCCAGGCCCCTTCAGATGACCGACCAGCAGCGTCGGTACCCTGTTTGGTGACATGGGCCCCATTAAAGCGCCCAGGGTTGGCCCTGGTCGGTGGCCCTGGTTGGGCTGACTTGGCCTGCCACAGGCCCCTATATAAGGGTGCCCTGTGCAGCCAGTCTGCGCTGCTGCAGGAGCCTCCACGTGAGGCCTAAAGCCCCTATATACCTGCTGTTGCAGACAGTGACCAGCCCGTGTGCTGGTCGCCTATTTCTGCCATGCTGTCCTCCCTCTGTTTCTGGCCTGAGTCTCTCTCCCAGCCCTCCTACCAGTAACTGCCCCTTGTCCCCTCAAATCGGGGGCTCACAGGTGGGCACAGTGAGTTTCTAACACAGATTCCTCGCAGGTTTGGAACCTCCGTTGAGACAGAAAGTTGCAGGCGTATGCAGCTGCTTTGCAAGTACTGCGGTGCCCACTCCCATAACACCAGTTGTGGCAGGTGCTCCTCCTGCGGTAGATAGTGCAGCTACTACATCAGGCCTGAGTTGAAGCTAGTTGGAGAAAAGCCTGGAACAAATAATGGCTGACTTTGGTGCAGGCCCCGCCAGTTACGGCGCCCAGGACAGAGCTTGGGCTTCTTGGATTGAGTAAGTGTCATTTGCTTTGAATGCAAAGAAAGGGGGCATGTGAACTATGATTGTCCATGGTTGTTTGGGAAGAAAGAGGCTGATAAGACAGTGTCTTGGGTGGATGCTGAGCAAAAGGGCGTATGAAAGAAATTCAGGAATTGGCGGTCTATGCTGGGAAGCTTGGGCATGAGGAGGGGTTGAGTATTAAATCCAATCATGCTCATGAGGGGAGGTACACGAGAGAAGGAAGAAAAAGAAAAAGTCATCCAGGTGGAAGATTGGTTTTGAGGTGAGAGATTATGATCTTATGGCTGATTTGCGTAATGTGAAGGAAAATATAACTATACCTCAACTGATTGCAGCTAGCCCTGCCTTGAGGCAGCAATTTGTAAAAGCAGCCAGTTCGCGGAGGCCCAAGAGGAAAGAAGTGTGATGGACGCAAGGATGTGTCTATGCTGGGAAGCTTGGGCATGAGGAGGGGTTGAGTATTAAATCCAATCATGTTCATGAGGGGAGGTACATGAGAGAATGAAGAAAAAGAAAAAGTCATCCAGGTGGAAGATTGGTTTTGAGGTGAGAGATTATGATCTTATGGCTGATTTGCGTAATGTGAAGGAAAATATAACTATACCTCAACTGATTGCAGTTAGCCCTGCCTTGAGGCAGCAATTTGTAAAAGCAGCCAGTTCGCGGAGGCCCAAAAGGAAAAAAGTGTGATGGACGCAAAGGATGTGAGGATTGATTTGGATGATCAGATCTTGGTGGGCACCCGAGCAGGCCAGGGAAAACCCAACCTTACCCAACTCTATTTGGGTCAGGTCAGCCCGACAGGACGGTTGGGTCAAGCTGACCTGATGGTCGGCCAGTCCGCTATTTGCAGTCCATCATCCGGCCAGGTTTACCCTAACTCTACTCCTCTCTCCAAGCAGCACACCCACAAAATAAGCCTTCTCACTATGAGATGCCATAACTTTAACAGACGTCACATACATCTATCTAGAGTGCAAAAACTTTACGAGAGGATTTATCCCTGGAGTTGTCTGCCAACTTTATCTGTATACAGACGGGAGCATCACTTTTCAGACCCACTTATGCATGGTTTGCTGACTAATAACATTGATTGCAGCCCCTCCATCCACATACATATTATTAACAGGCAAACCATTAATCAAGGTAGGTGGAAATATCCACTCACTATTTAGACCATTTCCTCTTGGTTGGAAATATCCATCAGCTGCATGCATGGCATCATTATATAGACTCTGACATTCTCGAACTCGATCAATTGGAGAGGGCAAGCAACCATATTCATCAAACTAGCAACAAACATCCCATCAATAGCATAGTGCCCAACTAGATTCCAACCCAGCCCTAACCATGGGCCTAAAAGTCCTGAGCTAGTTGGCTCTCTGCAGTCCACCATCCGGTCAGGTTTACCCTAACTCTACTCTCTCCATGCAGGCACACCCACAAATAAGCCCTCTCTCACTATGAGATGCCATAACATTAACACCTCTCTGCAGCTCATGGTGAGCACAATAATCTGAAGAAGCAAGCTGATAAAGATGCAACCATGGACCTTTCAGCAGCATGCCTACTGGATGCACCAGGTCGAGGCAAAAATTCAACCTAACCTGACCTTGTTTTGGTCAAGCTGACCTGATGGTCGGCCAGTCGGCTTGCTCCTGGCAGACCAACCAGGCATGGTAGGGGCCTATAAAAGGCTCCCTCCCTCACTCATTCTCTTGTCTCACTGTGGGATCTCTTGGAGCATTCTTTCTCTCTGCCAGCCCCTCAGGTTAAGGTTGTTTCCTTGATAATAGACAATCGCTGTTGCCTCACTTCTAGTCTCTCTCTCTCTCTCTCTCTCTCTCTCTCATGCTTCCACGCACACACCACTTTCACAATGTTGCCGCCATATGTGCCTTTCATGTGCTTCCAACTAAGCCAGGTAGGAATGCTCTTAGGGAGGCCTTAGCTGCGTCAAGTAGGGGCGGTGCAAAAATGGGCTACTAGAGAACTGATTTTGCAGGATGGTACAAAAAATGTGAAGTATAATTTGAAGAATGGTCAGAATGAAAAATTTTTTTTTTCCAAGAAAGAGACTTCTATTAAGTAAGATAAAAAACCTGCGAGAGCAAGCTCAAAGCGGAATACATAATGAAATCATGAGGATAAATAAACCCCCTCAAAATGAGGTGGAAAACAACCAAGGCTGAGGCTGAAAGTGCCACCTCAACCCTGTAGGAGTCTCAGAGAAGAAAGGAGAATCCTTCCATTCCCTGAAGAAAGAAGCCCTCCTAGCTGAGGCTGCACAGGAGTCTCCCTGCATATTCGTCCATACGGCCATCAAGGTATGTATGGTGTCTGTCCAGATACTAGCCAATGTGTGCGAGGGATGAACTTGAGTTCCCTCCAATGCCTCTGTGCATCTGGCTCTCCAGATATGCCAGGCTGCTATGCCCGCCATGTCATAAAGAATGGGGAGTGGGCAAAGTGACTGAAAATCTTGGCTACCCCCATCCAAATTATCCTGGCCTGTCTGCAATCCCATAAGCAATGCTGAATAGTCTCCAAAGGAGAGAGGCAACGAGGGCAAGTAGGGTTGGCTCCGAACCTGGATCTCCAAAGGTTCACTGCAATCCCACCATGGATAGAAAGCCAAAAGAAAAGAGTGATCTTTCTATTGCTGTGGGATTTGCAGAGTCTCTTCCAGAAGCACCTCTGCAAATCCGTAGTGATATCAAATGTTTCCTAATAAGGAACTGTGGATGGTCTCCAATCTTTACTACTGAGCTGGAATCTCCTGGCATTACTGACCGTGTAACGAAAGAAGGGGATGCTCTTCTCTCGATGCCCTGCATCAATCCACTCCCACTCTCTAGGGTCGCACTGCAAATACCTAATGGGAACTCCCCCGTAGAGCCAAAGCCTCCAAGATCCGGTGGAGAGAAGCCGGGGGTTTGGGTCGAAGAACAACTCTGAATCTGATCCCTGCACCAAAAGACCTACAACCTTGATAGGTTGAAAAGCAGACTCAAGCCAGATGTCCTCTGTGGATCTGAGCAATTTGCCACCATCATGTACACTAAAAACCAAAGCATCCTCATGTGCATCTCGAAAGGCCAAAACCTGAAGAGGAACACCGCCTCTCGTAAAAGTACCTGCCCAAGTGAAGTAAGTGAGTGGCATATCATCTGTGTGTACTCAATCCGCTGGAAGGTCTGCCTCAATCTGCAAGATCCTCCTTGCACTCCCTCTGAGATGTCGTGTCAATTGAGATTTGGTCTCCTTTGGAAGCCTGCGGAAAGCTTTCCATGACCCCAATGATGAGGCGGGTCCCCTCTCCCACCTGGACCACTGCATGTAGAGTGAGGCACCAAGTGGTCTGCCATGATCATCCAATATACTGTCATTCCACATGATCGGTTGCCTATCAATCTCTTCACGAGAGGAAGGGGGAATCCTCCGAAGAGTGCTCGTGAAACCGGCCCATGCTTTCAGTATGGCAACCATGAGAGGGGACGAAGGTGATCTGAGGTGTGCTGTGGTGAAAATCCACCTAATACTGTTGATCCAGTCTCCTCCTGAAGAAGGTGTGCACGTCTGTATGTTGCTAATAAGAAATGCCTTCATGGCTCCTGCCCTGGCATAAGTCCCCGCATCACCATCTTGCAGAGTAAAGCTTTGCATTGTAAATCTAGATCAATAATATTGAGACCCCCTGCTTGTGTAGGGAGGATGAGGGTCTCCCAAGCCACCTGGCTAACGCATCTGCTATGCCATCAAGCCCACTCCAAAGAAAATTTTTGATCGGTCTCTTGAGTTGAGTGATGCAGTCATTAGAACGGCACCAGCATGAACACACAAACTAGGCCGTGGCCAAGAGGACCTTGTTGACCACCACAACTCTAGAGGCAAGATCCAGCTTGGCTGAGCTCAAAAAAAGGAGCTTCCTCTTGATGCTCTCCAACACGGGAGCAAACTGCTACGTGGAAGAAATATCCAAGCCGACCTGGCAACCCAAATACCTGACTGGCACGCCCCTCTGAACCCAAGTGAATCCTATGTCAAGCCCCCAAATTGGAGTGTCCTCATCACTGATCCAAAAGCCATTGGATTTATGCCAATTTATCTGCGCCTCCGCCGCCAAGCAAAATAAATCCAATGCTGTCCTGAAAGAAGTGAGCGTCTGTGGTGTGGCATCCAAGTGAACTGCTGTGTCATCTGCCAACTCACTGTCAAGTAGCTCCTCTTCCCTTCTGATGGGAAGTCTCAGCCCAAAGATGTCAGCTTGAGATCTAACATAGATACTCATAGCTTCAGTCACGAACAAAAAAAGAAAAGGAGCAAGGGGGCATCCCTGACGGATTGATATGGAAATCTGAAATCTCTCACCTCTTACCCCACCAATAAGTACCTGGCTGTGGGTTGATCTGTACAAAGAGGAAACACCTCTGATCCAAGCATCAGTAAAGCCAAAACGTAGAAGGGTGCCCTCCAAAAAACCCCAATCTACTCTATCATAAGCTTTCTCAAAATCCAAGAGTAGAATGGCTAGATTCCGGCCGCTCTGCATGGCCCAAAGAGAAAATGTTATAAAAAATGCTTTTGCCATGCACAAATCCCGTCTGAGTGTCATGAATAAGATCTGGGAGAAGGGGCTGCAATCGGAGGCTGATTGCCTTGGCCAGAATCTTGTAACATGTCCCCAAAAGTGATAGGCCTCCACTGGGACACTAAATTTCTTCAACCTTCTTTCGGGATAAGGTGGATGAGCCCTCTGTAAGCGACCTGGGCATCTCGCCAGAGTCCCAAATGCCCTGCAGGGCTGATGTAATGTAGTCTCCAATCATATCCCAAAATGCAATGAAAAAAGAAGGGCTGAGGCCATCCGAACCTAGGCACTTGCCCTTGTGAAGGACTGAAAGTCCAGGCTTGAACTTTGTGTTGGTGAAAGGTGCATCAAGCAAAACATGCATATCCGGTTTCACCAACAAAGGGATGCTCTGCCAAATAACCTGTCTAGCATCCTCTCTATCCTGTGAGTCAGGATCTGTAAGTAAGAAGGGCGGCATAAAAATTTGAAGCTATACGCATGACGTCATCTGGATCTTTCTGTAAAACCCCATGTGAGTCAATAAGCTGGGATACACTCTCTTTGCTATGTCTAGGGCCAAGAGTAGAGAAAAAGTGTTTATTGACTCTGCCACCCATCTGAAAAGGACTCCCGTGCATGAAAGGCATACTCTGCTCTTTGATCAAGCAATATCTGCTGATGAGCCCTTGTTGCAGCAAGGTGCTCTTGAATCCAAGCATTTGAAGGCCGTTTCTGCTCTTCCCTTTGCAAAGCTGCCAACTGCTGGCGAACACCAATCTCACGTTTGAGAATATCTCATCTCCTGGTACAAGCAACTGAGTGGTAGAAGTCGCTAATACCAGAAAGTGCAGCAGCTACATGTGATGGAGGCTGCCCACCCTGGACATAAGAAACCCATATCTGCAGGGTTGTCTCTGTAAGGTCCTCCTCTGTGTACAAGGCATCTGGAATCCTGATGCTAGCAGACCAGCCTCTCAAGTGAGGCTCTGAGATAGTCAGCACAACAGGAAAGTGGTCTGAAATGGAAACGCCAGCAGCAATGCATACCGATCCACCTCTGTCTAGTGCCCAATCATCTACATAGAATTTGTCAATGCGTGCATGAATAGGCATCTGCTGCCTCCTATTTGACCAAGAGAACATGAGGGACTGTGGCTGAATAAGAAAGGCATCATCCATCCAAGTATCTCTGCCACAGTAGTGAAAAAGGAAGGCATCCCAAGCCGCTCTCTCCAAAGAGTGAAGTCCTCCTTCTCCACCCCCTTTTTTGTCTGACGGTAACTGAACCATGTCAAAGTCACCTCCAATCACCCATGAATCCGCAATGGGGGCCCAAGAGAGCAAATCCTTCCACATAATGACATGTTCCCCTCCCACCCCCTGTCGAGGCCAAGGAGCAGGTGGTGGACTTGTAACACCCCCTTGTTGAGGTCGTGGGGTGGTGGTTGTACCAGAGTTGGGGATTTTCTTCTTCCTGGGGCAATCCCTGACAAAGTGTCCAATGGTCCTGCAAATCCTGCATTGGTCCTGCCTTCCTTCATCTCTACTTTCTGGCGAAAAAAGGAACCATCAAGGCGCTGGATCATAACATGGTCCATCGTGAGGTTGGGATCCTTACGGAGGACCCTAACTCTAGGTACCCCATCAGCCTTGGTTGCCTCTGCTGCAGTCAATGGCAACCCAGGGAGGGGTGGGATCTCAGCAACCGCGCCGAAATGCTTCCCAATAATAGAGAGAAGTCGATGGTAAACCTGGGGAAGCCCGGGAAATCTGATGAAGAGCGAAAATATTTCCTTATTTGCCTCCACTGGGTTAAAACCAATATTGAAGGCGTCAAAAAAGATCTTCTTGTGTCCTAGTTGTAAAAATTCAGCTTTGAGCATGATGCTCGTAGCCTCTGGAGTGTCAAAAACAATCTGGAAAAAACCTCGTCCCAGAAGACGAACATTTAAAAGGCGTGGAGTGAGGTCTAGGGGGAGAGCCGCAAGCATCCAGTCTTTGGCTTGGGATCTGGAAGGGTGAGACCCGAAGATGCGTGCGAGTAACATTGTAGAGCATTCAATCTCTACGTCCTTCTTGAGCTGCTACAACTCGTCTTCAAAAAAAGTAATGGTTTTTGCGGCCGGTGGAGGTGGAGTAGGATTGGTTGATAGAATATCCATCACCAATTGAGGTGAGGAGGCCGATTCGAACACCTTTGAAGCTCCGTCCGCTCCAAGAATTGCTGCGGGAGAAGGAAAGAAGGGGGAGACAAAAAGGGGAGGACAGGGAGGAGAGGAGAGAGCTTAGGAGAGGAGAGGGCTGAGTCGGGGGTTAGGGAGTGGGGTAGAAGCGAAGGGGGAAGAGGAGAGTAAGGAGAGGCGGGGGGATAGGGAGCGGGGAAGGGGGGGGGTGAGGCGTAGGAGAAGGGGGCGGGGTAGAGGCGAAGGGAAGGGAAATGAGGGGTAAGGGCGAGGTAGAGGGCGGGGAAGAGGGGAGGAAGGGAGCGGGGTAGAAGGCGGGGGTAGGGAGTGGGGAGGGGGCAGGGTAGAAGGAGAGGAGGGAGCGGGGGTAGGAGGCGAGGAAGGGAGTGGGGGGTAGGAGGCGAGGAAGGGAGTGGGGGGTAGAAGGTGAGGTAGGGAGGGGGTAGAGAGGAGTGGCTGAAGGCGAGGGGGCGGGCTGAGAGGGAGGGAGGGCGCAGGCTGAGAGGGAGAGGAGAGGGAGCAGAAGGAGAGGCAGGGAGGGGGCGGGCTGAGAGGCAGGGAGGGCGCAGGCTGAGAGGGAGAGGAGAGGGAGCGGAAGGAGAGGCAGGGAGGGGGCAGGCTGAGAGGCAGGGAGGGGGCGGGCTGAGAGGGAGAGGAGAGGGAGCGGGGTGAGAGGGTAGGGGGCAGGCTGAGAGGGAGAGGAGGAGGAGGGAGGGAGGGGCTGAGGGAGGGGGAGGAGGAGGGGCTGAGGGCGAGGGAGAGAGGGAGGGAGGGGCTGAGGGAGAGGGGGCAGCAAGGGAGCAGGGAGGAGCAGCAGCTCAGCTCGGCTTGCCTCTGTTCGTTGGTCTTTCTTTTAGAGAATGAAATTTTGAAGAAGGAAGAGACACATCCTCGTCAGAATATGATTCTGTTTTGGAGGAGCCCACCTCAGGGAAGCTGGAGGCTCTAACTGCAGGCTTTTTTGGCTTGACTCTGGATACAACCCAAAGCACCTCAGGAAGAAGAAAGATGCTGATAAAAGGGCAGAGAGGAGAGCAGCAAATCTGAAGATGTTAAATGCATGGTTGGATGCCTCTGAGGAGGAGGAATATTTGGATATGCTTGGTTTTCCTCAGCTTTTTGTTGCAGTCTATTGGTAGATGCATAGTGTGTTGGAAAGGTCACCTCCCCATCTGTAAGCCCCCATATGAGGAGAGCATGGGGGGGGGGATGATTCTTGGGGTTGGGCGCGATCTATTTGTGATAGGAGGGTGAGCACCTTTGAAGCATGCATCAACAAAGATTGCAAAAGTTTGGCTCATATGGCAAGGCCTGGAATTTTGTAGTGTTTGGTATTAAAAAATGGTGTAGTATGTTATTATGAAACAATGTGTGGCTGTATACCTACATAACTACATAGTGATGACTAGGGGTTGTGATGTGAGGGTTTTAGGTGGAGAAGCACCCCTCTTGCAGCCCATATAGTGGGTATGTTATGAGCCATGTGTACATGTGTTTTTCGGAATTCTCTTCTTTGACATTGAAAAAATTGTGGATCTATTTTATTTTTTGTATAGAGGCCTTGTAAATTGGTGGAGGTGTGTAATAATAGCGTTGTGTAGCATGGGATCTCACAACGTTGCATATGTATTGTGACTTATTTGACCCTATCACTTTAATCAAGTCTTTTAGTCAATTCTTGGCATGTTTTATGTGAGGTGTAGATTAGTAATGGATCATTTGCTTGCTATGGGTGGAACTTGGTCAAAGAAAATAGTAGAAATAAAAAAATAAAAGAAAGGTTTACTAATGTCCGTGCAAGGTCAAAATGGCTTATCATAAAGCCATTTTGAGTAGAACCTTGCATCTTTTTTCACACTCAAGCCCCCTGAAACATCTGCACCACTAGTTCTTGTTTGACCTCTATTTACAATTGTCTTTTTAGCTCTAGATTAGTTACACTTTTTGAAGCGTTGCTTATTTAAACCCCCTTCATAGTTCCTATATTTAGTTTCTTGCGCATGACTAATGGTACACATGCACCACCACTTTCTCGTTGACCTTCATTTACAAATGGATTTCTGTTTCTTTTTAGCTCTAGTTTAGTTACAGTATTTGAAGCATTTCTTGTTCAGTGGGCTAGTACTGATGATGAGCTTGCTTTTTGTTAGTTAGGGCCATATAGAATCTTTGAACATTATCATTGCCTTTTTGTTGCAAATCGTGCTTGGGTAAAATAGATGACAAACAAATTGCATTCTCTTGGTAGGGTGGCTTTGTTAGAATTCTGTCAAGGACAGTTAAATATGTCATTTAGTTAAGTAAAGCTGCCATGTCGAAAGAGAGGTTTAAGTTTGATACGCTTTTGCTTATGGGACCGAGTGACTAAGGAGGTTATTGGTCGTTTTTGTGGACTTTGTTGCAGGTCATTAGAATGGGTCTTAAATTCCAAGGCTTGAAAAACTTTGATGCATTTCCACACGCAGAAGAACATCTTACTTTGAAGACACCTTCTGGGGCTATAGGTAAGGCATGACATTCTAAATTTGTATGATTGGACATATTCTAGTCTTACAAAAGTATATTTTTGAAGATGAGAGTTGATGAGCTTTGCATCTTCAAATTTCTACATTAAAGTATAAAGCTAAATGGAATACACAAGTAGCATTAGAGTGCTTTGATAGAGTGTGAGGGAGATAGAGTAGGGAGTAGAGAGACTCACTGCACACACACAATAGTGGGGATAATCACAATGAGTGAGTGGTACCTCCCCAAGTACACACATATATATTATGGATAAGGTAGTAACCCTTAAGTACATCTAAGTACAAATGTGTACTTAGTGTACTTAAGTGTCCTACACTAAAGTACAACATAAAGTACTATTTACATAGGGTGGCCAGTGCCTTTACCCCAACAACCTCCCACTTAAAGGCAGTGTGCCCTCAAGGAGAGAAAGAATATTGGCCTCAACCAATACCCATAAGAGATCTGCAGTGTGCAAACCTCTCTGCAGCTAACCCTTTGGTTAACAGATCTGCCGGATTGTCATCTGTATGCACCTTAACAAGCTTAATTTGCTTTTTTCAAGCACCTCCCTGATAAAGTGATATTTCACATCTATGTGCTTCGTCTTTGCATGAAAGACAGGATTACGTGCCAACTGTATGGCACTCTGACTGTCACAATGCAACAATGGAATCTCCAATGGATAACCCAAATCTGCCACTAACCGAGATAGCCATATAGCCTCCTTGCATGCCTCAGTGGCTGCAATGTATTCTGCTTCTGTGGTAGACAATGCAACGCATTGCTGCATTCTAGATACCCACGATACTGCACCTCCAGTGAAAGTGAAAACGTATCCGGTAGTAGACTTCCGGGTATCAGGGTGACCGGCATAATCAGAGTCTGTATAACCTTGCACTTTTGCATCTTGATTGCCGAAACATATACACAAGTCCTGTGTACCCTTCAAGTATCTCATGACACCTTTTACTGCATTCCAATGCTTTTTGCCAGGTTTAGCCATGTATCTGCTAACCACTCCCACTGCAAACGCAATATCGGGCCTGGTTGCAACCATAGCATACATGAGACTGCCACATGCTGATGCATACGGAATCTTTGACATCTCAGCTTTTTCAGCATCTGTCTGAGGGCTGTCCAAAGCACTGATTTTCATATAAGGAGGCAATGGAGTACCAATACTCTTCCCCCCCTCCATGTGAAATCTCTGCAAGACCTTGCCAATATATTCCTTCTGAGACAAGTATAGCAGCTTTTCCCGATCCCGAAGTATCCGCATACCCAATATATGGTTGGCATCACCAAGATCTTTCATATCAAAGGTCTGGTGCAATCTCTTTTTCAAGGCATTCATCTCATTATGAGATTTTCCAGCAATTAACATGTCATCCACATACAAAATGAGGATAAGTAAACTGCCATCTGAAGCTTTCTTGGTATACAAGCAGTGATCAATGTCACTTCTCCTGTAACCCTGGGTTCGCATGAATGTATCAAACTTATGATACCATTCCCTGGGTGCCTGCTTTAGACCATAAAGACTTTTCTTTAGTTTGCATACAAGCTTCTCTTTGCCCTTCACTGTAAAACCCTCTGGCTGCTGCATAAAAATTTCCTCATGTAAATCACCATGAAGAAATGCTGTCTTGACATCCATTTGGACCAAGTCCATATCTGCATGTGCAACCAATGCTAATACAGTTCTGAGTGTTGTCATCTTAACAACAGGAGAGAATATCTCGTCAAAGTCAACACCATATTCCTGCTTGAACCCCTTGGCAACCAGTCTGGCTTTATGCCTTGGCTTTTCACCAGGTGTGACCTTAAGTCGATAAACCCATTTGCATGGCAGTACCTTCTTACCAGTAGGCAAGGATACCAATTCCCAAGTGCCATTCTTGTGAAGGCTGTCCATTTCAGCCTTCATAGCAAGATCCCATTGAACCTTGTCTGCCCTCTGCCTAGCCTCTCTGTAGCATGAAGGCTCTCCACAATCAGTGAGCATCAAATAATCAATGCCTGGAACAAATCTTTCTGGCTGCTGCGTCGGTCTAGATGACCTTCTAACCCAATGACCATCGTCTTGAGGTGGCTGTCCAGCCTGTTCATCACCCTGATAAGGTGGCTGTCCCATGTCTCCTGGCTGCATTTGCATGTCAGGAAGATCACCTAACTGTGCTTCATCCATTGGGATGTCTTCTGCCATACCTGGCTGTCCATTAGGACCTGCTGCAGCATCATTTAATGGCTGGTTATGCTGCTGTTGTGGCTGATTTACAGCCTGTTCGTGTTGCCCATGATGCCTGTTATCATCAATAGTTACTTTTAAAGGTCCCTGCTGTACAACAGGTTCCTTGAACATGATGGTTTCATCAAAGACGACATCATTGCTGCGTATAAGTTTTCTGTTCTTGGGATCCCAAATCCTGTAGCCCATCTCACCTTTGTCACCGTAACCTAGGAATATGCATTTAAGAGACTTTGGATCCAGTTTAGTTCTGTCCTCCCTGCGTACATGCACATACGCGACACAACCAAAGACCCGTAGGTGTTTGTAAGACGGAGGCTTGCCCGTCCATGCCTGTTCAGGCACACCACCACATAGTCTCTTGTTTGGTGACCTGTTAATAAGGTGCACAGCTGTCTTTACAGCTTCAGCCCAAAATGTGTGGGGCAATGCAGCATGTGACAACATGGATCTGACTTTCTCTTGAATGGTCCTGAACATTTTTTCAGCTGTACCGTTCTGTGGAGGATCATATGGTGCAGACAACACCCTTTGAATACCCTTTGCCTCACAGAATTCTTGAAATTCTTTGGACAAATACTCTCCACCATTGTCAGATCGTAAGGCTTTCAGTTTTTTGCCTGTCTCATTTTCGACCAGTGCAACAAACTTAGTGAAAGCCTTGAACGTATCACTCTTCTTTCTGAGAGTGTAAACCCACAGTTTGCGTGTGGCGTCATCTATGAATGACAGGATGTACTTTGAACCTCCTAAAGAGAGTGTAGGCATCTCACACACATCTGTATGTACTAGCTCCAAGAGCTGTAATTTCTGATCTGACCTTCTCTTATGAGGTATTTGTACTTGACGACCGTAGAGACAAAATTCACATTTCTGTAAATCTGAATATTTTAGACTCGGCAAGTAACCAAAATGAGCCAATTGCTCCATTCCCTTAATACTCATATGGCCAAGCCGGCTATGCCACAATGAAATCTTTGGCAGCTCGGTGGCATTTACATCAGAATGCGGACAATGTCCAGCATGAAGTGAGTACAAAGTATCAACCTTAGGACCCCTGGCAATAGCCATTGCCCCTTTGCTGATTTTCCATTTCTGACTGCCAAAGGTGGTATGATAACCATCGTCATCCAACAACCCTGTGGAAATCAAGTTTTTCTTCACCTCAGGAACATGCCTGACCCCTTTGAGCATTAACTGCTGGCCATTTTCAAGCACAAGCCTGACATCACCTATGCCAATGATAGAACATGCATGGTTATCACCAAGAAAGACCACTCCCTTTTGCCCTCCTGCATATCTGACAAACAGATTTCTGTAGGATGTCACATGAAAGGAAGCACCTGAATCTATAATCCAGGAAAACATATCTGATCCATCACCAGCATGAAGTGTATGAGCCTCCAGTGAAGAGGTGAAACATATCTCATGTCCACTGTCACTGTCACTAACATAAGTAACATTCAGCTCCTCTTTTTCTTTGCCCTTAGACTTGCCTTGAGCCTTGCCTTCTTTGGCTCTCTGGTCATTCTTCTTTTGAAAACACTTTTTCTCAATATGTCCCTTCTTGCCACAATAGTTGCATACAAGATCACTCTTAGAGCGGGACTTGCTCCTCTCTCTTTCTTTGTCTTTTCCACGTGTTTTGGACCTGCTGCGTGCATTCAAAGCATTTGACTTCCCAATAGCATTGTTCTTTCTGTTCATCTCTTCCTGTAGAAGAGCACTCTCCACATCTGCAAATAACAGAATGGCTTTTGAGTTGCTGGTAGAAGTCCTGAATGTGTCCCATGACTCAGGTAGAGAACATAGGATGAGTGTAGCTTTCAGCTCATCATCGAGCTTCAACCCCTGGTTGATCACCTGGCTGAATATGCTGTTAAACTCAATAATATGAGTGGACATTGCTGTCCCCTCCTTCATTTGAAGACCAACAAGCTTTTTTAGCCAGTAAGCTTTTCCCGTGGCACTTTTCTTGGCATAAGTATCCTCAAGACGTTGCCACATCTCCCACGCAGTAGGTTCATCCCTGATGCCTACAACCAGTGAATCAACAACTGTAAGCATAATGGTCGACCTGGCCAAGCCGTCCATCTTCTCCCACTGCTCATCAGTAACGTTGGAGGGCTTAACACCCTTCTCCTTTATAGGCTTGTACTGGTCCTTCTGCATCAGCACATTGTAGCATTGTGTCCTCCATATGTCGTAATTTTTAGCTCCTTCGAGCTTCTTTATCTGAAACAAGGACGACACATCGCTGCCGGAACTCATGGTAAAGAAAGTAGAGTTTGACTCCCTGTAGTCATGCAATTAAGCACTAGTCACTCCAAGATAATTCCCCCGCAGCGGAAGTACGATCAAAAAATGAACTTGGTACTGTTTCAGTGGCACAAAACCAACTGAATATTTTTCTCCCACTTGCTGCAGAAACAGTACAGCAAGCTGTTCCTGTCTTTTTTCGCTGGCGAAAGTGCGGTACAGCTGCTTCAAATCGCTCCAGAAAAATCCAGAATTGATATAATAAAAAACAGCAGTACTTTTTGACTTTTTGATAGTCAAATATGGTCAAACCTGCTGTTTGACAGTCCTGGACTGTCAAAAAAAAAAAAAAAAACAGTAACTGTAAATCTCTGATTTTTTGATGAAAATCCCTGATTTTAGACCTCCATATGCTTCATAAACTTCCCCCCCAACTGAATTTGCAGTTTGGAAGTAAGGTGGCTCAAAAGCCCTTTGAATGCATGAAGAAAATCAGGGATGTGACCTCCAATATGAGAGATTGACCTTTGACCAAACACTGTAAGTTAAATTTGCACTTTCAAAGCATAATAGTGCTCCACAAGATAGCCTGATGCATGTAGAGTGCTCCCACTTGACAAATTTCCGGTCAGGCTACAAAAGCCCCAAATTTGACTAAAGTCAAACTTGGTCAAAATCGACCAAATCTGTACCAAATGTGATTGTACTTTCAGCAACAAGCTAAAGCATTTGTCACAAGCATAATAGCATCAAAAGCCCCTTGAATTTGCAGCACATTCCGTGCATTGACACAGTAAATGGCATCAACTGCATGTGTGGGTCACATTCCTGACAAAAGCATGTGTTTCTGTCCAAGTATCAAGCATACACATTGCAAGTGACAATGCATACACAGTGTCACCCTTCACTGGCCAAATGTTGGAATACACAAAACAAGGACGAGAGAAGGTGGAAGGCGTATGGCTGAAGGAGGCGACGGCCTGGTTGCAGCTCGCTGACCCGCTCTCGATTCGCGTAGCTACGCGTATGCCGCCTGCGACCTTTCAGCCCTGGCCTGCGCCTTGCAGCTCTCAGGAGGCATCCCACCTGAGCTCAGCATGCTCAGTAGAGTGAAGGATGTTTCCTTCTCGAGAAATACCTTGACAGGCAATATCCCAGTGAGCTTGAGAAACTGGTCGGCTTTAAGAGAGCTTGAGCTCGACAGAAATAAGCTCGTGGGAGATATCCCGGCTGAGCTCGCCAAGCCCAACGGGTTGGAAAAGCTTTCTGTTGCGAGAAATATATTGACGGGTGGTGTACCGACGACTCTGGCAAACTGCACGTCTTTGCAAACGCTCGATCTCGGTGTCAACGAACTCGCCGGCACGCTTGACAGTGTTCTCAAGGTTATATCCAACCTTACAGCATTGCAATATCTGCGTCTAACTGCAAATCGGTTTCACGGGGAACTTCCTGATGTTTTCGACCGCTACACCAGTCTCGTCGATATGTTCCAAGGGAGCATTCCTAGCGACTTCGTGACATCCCTCCAGTTAGAGCAGCTTGACCTCTCCTGCAACAATCTTTCAGCCCTGGCCTGCGCCGTTGCGCCTTGCAGCCACGCCTTGCAGCTATCGCCAGCGACGTACAGCCGCGCCCTGCGCGCTTGCAGTCGCCGTTGCAGCAGCCGTTCACGCTCGTTGCCTGCCTCTTCGCGATTCGTACGTACAACCCGCGCTTGCAGCCACCCTTCGCGATCCGTCCGTACGGTTGTACGGACGTCGTACGGCCGTACAGATCGGTCCGTACGGAAGGGGTAGGATAGGGAGAGGAGGGAGTGGAAGTGGAGGGAGAGAGCCCGTTGGCTCTGATACCAGTTGATAGAGTGTGAGGGAGATAGAGTAGGGAGTAGAGAGACTCACTGCACACACACAATAGTGGGGATAATCACAATGAGTGAGTGGTACCTCCCCAAGTACACACATATATATTATGGATAAGGTAGTAACCCTTAAGTACATCTAAGTACAAATGTGTACTTAGTGTACTTAAGTGTCCTACACTAAAGTACAACATAAAGTACTATTTACATAGGGTGGCCAGTGCCTTTACCCCAACATGCTTCGAATTCTTGCTTATCCATTTCCAGCTCTTTTCATTTTATCTTTAGAAGTTTTTGAGAAGTGTGCCAGACACCTTGAGTTCCCCCAATGGTCGAGGTATCGCCATGATTGGATCCAACTTTCTTTGGTCTCATAGGATTTTCGGCCTTCAGCTTTAATAAATCTGTGTATGTGTGTGTGTGTGTGTGAGAGAGAGAGTTTTGTCCCATAGGCCCGTGAGGCCTCCGGAGGACGTTAATATATCTTTCTTTATTTTCTTTCTTTCTCTCTTAGCTATCCTCAGAAGACTACGAGAGATGAGGCATCACCCTTGACATAGCCCATCGGATACAGAAGTCGAGGAAATCATGTCCTTTGCCACAGCGAGAGACACCTCAACAGACGTAGATCCGAGATATCTTTGCTGCCCACCGGAGAGCAACCACATTGCCGGGTGTCAGCTTCCGAGTCTCAGGGTTCAGTTTTCAATTTTTGAGTTTTGCTTCGAGCTCTTGAGCTCTTTAGCTGAGCATAGTACTCAACAAGGGCCCTAGCGTGTCCTTTGTTGCAGCCCACCGAGGCTTGTATGAGTTCCTCTTTTTTTGTCCCATGGGCCCGTGAGGCCTTCCAAGGACATATGTCTCATGAGTTTGAGGCATTTTTGAAGGACCATCTCATGGGCTATCCATAGATGCCACTTATACCTTGGGATGTGCCTTGTAGGCCTAGTTATAGTCAGTTAGGACTATTGGTACAGCTAGTTTATGTGCCATCTAGGTCAGTTAGGACACTTAGTCCAATTAGGGCAGTTAGCCCTAGGGTTTTGTTATGTTGGCTCACCCTTGAGCCTCCACAATTCTATTTTGCAGCAATCTATTGACCATGCAGCTTTGCAACAATATGAGCTCATCATGCTCTAGGAGACCCCTTCGTCATTGCCTCAAGCCGCAGTTTTGGTATTTACAATGTCGTATTTAAGCTAGGAGACCCCTTCGTCATTGCCTCAAGCCGCAGTTTTGGTATTTACAATGTCGTATTTAAGCGTGCAAATGGAGAGAGAAACATGTATCTCTGGCTTTGCAATTCCTCCACCATGGCTATTTAAAGGCAATTAGGGAATGAGTTACTACTGTTTGGACAAACTGAATCAAATTGCCTTCGACCCAAACTCTCATTGTCCTTTCAAGCTTCTTGCTTGCACAGAGGTTCCTAGAGTAGATTAATTCGAAGTATGATGAATACATTGGATGGAAAGCAATGTGTATTTGAGGGCAGAACTTTCAGATGCCACAATATCCAGGACTTGAGTTTGGACTCTACCTCAACTCTATAGATGATGCCCAATCCCATTTCTACTTTCACTTTCATCCCGGTGCCCCATGAGGAGAGATCGTTGGAGTCGTTGTTGGTGACTACACGGAGCTGATAGCTTGAAAAATTTGATCTCCCATGGAGGCTTCGACAACTGTGGGCTTGCAACAGGGGAAACAAAAGGCTTAAGGTAATTGTAAACCAGGGACGGCTGTATATATGTTCCTGGACAGTCGTAAAAGGTTCATTGACGATAATAATAACTTAGTGCAAATTACCCAGTTTGTGGAAATTGTTCTAGGCGCACGGTACTCTCTCTATAGAGGCCGGCTTTGTTACCAATGGCAAGATTGATAGAAAATGGGAGAGGGAGAGCAGGAAGCCTGAGAGAGTGAGCAGAACGTCGAATGTGCAATAGAATAGAGTGAGAACAATACAAAGGGGGATAAGGTTTTGTCTAAGTGACAAACCTTATCCTTCACTAACTACGACTAACTGTGGTTAGGGGAAAAAACCTCTAAATGAGGGAAAAGTGCCCCTAACCCACTTATTGACTTTACATCAGTCACTGCCTAGAATTTATCAATAATTCTAACACCCCCCTGCAGTGCCAATGTCATGTACAAGGAAATGATCAATCACCAAAAGGAGATATGTTTAGGGCACTGCGAAATGCCTCAAACTTCTCACGTGGAAGTGCTTTGGTGAAGATGTCTGCAACATTGTCATATGTTGACACATAGATCATACTTGATCTCTCCTGCATGCAACTTCTCTCTGACATAGTGATAGTGAACCTCAATGTGCCTCGTGCGAGCATGAAACACAGGATTCTGCCACTGCTATAGCGCTCTGACTATCAGTGAGAATCGGAGAAGGACCCTCCAATGAAAGATGAAGATCAGCAAGCAAACGACGCAACCAGACACACTTAGTTGTCACTGTGAAAGCTGCCCTGTACTCAGCTTCACATGAGGAAGTAGTCACAGTAGATTGCTTCTTGCTCAGCCAAGAAATGCAAGTCTTTGCCCAAAAAGAAACAATTACCACTTGTGGACTGCCGAGTGTCATAATCTCCAGCCCAATCTGAATCATTGTAAGCATGCATCTGCAAGTCACCCCCGTTGGGAAACATCAAGCCAAAAGACTTTGTGCCTTGCAAGTAACGGAAGATGCGTTTTGCAGCCTGCCAATGTGTTGTCTTTGGGCTGTGCATATACTTGCTCACCTGAAATACTGCAAACTGAATATCGGGCCGTGTATTGCACAGATATATGAGTCATCCAACCGCTTGACGATAGAGTGTGGCATCTACAGATTCTCCTGCATCATACATTGTAAGCCTCGGCCCTCAGCCCTGGCTCCATGGGAGTAGCTATAGGCTTGCAATCTTGCATCCTGAATCTATCCAAGAGTTTTTGAACATACTTGGATTGAGACATAATGATACCATTTCTCTCTTGCATGAATTGGATCCCCAAATAATAATGTAATATGCCCAAATCTGACATGTCAAAATTGGCTCTCAATTCAGTCTTGAAATCTGCAATTTTATCACCATTTGGCCCTATGAGCAGTAGATCATCTACATAAAAAATGATGACCAAGATTTCCCCCCCATCCTTCTTGATGTAGAGGGTGCTTTTAGTTGGACTATTGTTGAAACCCTTGCTGGACAGAAAGGCATCTATCTTTGCATACCAAGCACGGGGAGCCTGTTTCAGCCCATATAAAGCTTTATGCAGCTTGCATACCTTACGTGCATCATCTGATACCGCAAAGCCTGGAGGTGGTTTCATATACACCTCTTCCAACAAGTCTCCATTTAAAAATGCTGTTTTTATGTCCAACTGATGGACTTTCCAATCCAAATGTGCAGCCATGCCAACAACAGTTCTGATGGTTGTCATTCTGGATGTAGGAGCAAATGTCTCCTCATAATTAATGCCCTTTTTCTGAGCATATCCTTTGGTAACCAGCCTTGCTTTGTACTTGTCAATGGACCCATTGGGGTTCCGTTTGACCTTGAAAACCCATTTTGTACCGATGGCATGCTTACCTGGTGGCAAATCCACAACAGCCCAAGTCTGATTTTTCTCTATGGGCTGCAACTGCATGGCCTGCATCCAATGCACTTTATCCTTTGCTTCTTCAAAAGAGTCAAGCTCCTCTTCATCAAGAAGAGTCCCTGCATAAGCTATCTCAACTGAAAGAGCCCCCCCACTACACTATGAGTCTTGCCAGGCAATGGAGCGTCAAGCTTACTCTCCCTAAGAGTCTGAAGCAACCAATTCGGGACTGTTTTGGCTGCGTGTATCTCTTGAATTTCTTGCCTGACAACTTCATCCACACCCTGAGGTGGTACTAAATCAGCCGGTGGCTGAATCGGGGCATGTGGATTTGGAGGAGGTTGCTGTAAATTCTGAGTTTCAGCGGGGGAACCAAATGCGATAGGAAGCATCCCCTCAAACACATCATCTGAAGAAGCTGGAAATTCAGCATGTGTATGTGCTGAATTTTCAGAGAATATAACATCTCTACTAACAAAAATCTTGCGTGTAGCAGGATTGTAGAGACAATAGCCTTTGCTTTGTGAACTATACCCCACAAAAATGCATTTGAGTGCCTTATCTGACAACTTGTGTCTAAATCCACAGGCACGTGGGCATATGCAACACAACCAAAAACTCTGAAATGGTCCACTGAAGGCTTTCTCCCATGCCATGCCTCATAGGGAGTGATTGTCTTTAAAGCCTTTGTAGGAGCCCGATTCAAAATATAGTTGGAACACATGAGGCCTTCAAGCTAAAATCTGTGAGTCAACTTCTTACTTGTGAGCATGCATCTATCCATCTCCATGGCAGTGCGATTCTTCCGCTCATCTTTACCATTCTGTTGAGGTGTAAGCCTCACTGTAAGCTGATGGGTGATGCCTTTCTCCTTCAAAAATGTCTCAAATTCATGAGACATATACTCCCTCCCTCGATCTGTGCGAAGTGTCTGTACCTTGAGTCCTGTCTCATTCTCAACCATAGCCACAAAGTGTTTGAAATGCATAAAGACTTCTGATTTTGCCTTGAGACCATAGACCCAAGTGTAGTTGGTGAAATCATCTATGAATGTAACAAAATAGAGATAACCCCCAAAAGTAGGTGTCCTCATGGGACCGCAGACATCACTGTGAATAAGCTGTAATTTCCGTGTAGCTTTCACTGCACCATCCTTCTTGAAGGGAAGTCTATGCATCTTGCTAAGGATGCAACTTTCACATACATGAGGAGGAGGCGACTCCAAAGGAGGCAATGCATCAACCATTTCATGCCTTTGAAGTGTCATTAAGCTGCCATAGCTCATGTGCCCATACCTGGCATGCCATAACTCCGCATTCTACATCGCAGCAGTGGGAGTGCTAACTGATAATGCAAGATCGGATCTTTTTTCATATAGATCAAGCTGAAAAAGACCCTGATACAAAGTGTCAGACAACATCAAAGCATAGTCATTCTCTTGTCTCTGACTGCACAAATCATAAAATTCAACCTGAAATCCTCCTCTATTGAGTGAGGATACTGAAAGCAAATTCTTCTTTATCCCTGACACATAGAGAACATCTGAAATTCTGAAATCTGTGCCATCAGTGGATGTGAGAATAATGTCTCCCACTCCACACATTGAATAAGAAGAAATATTCGCACAAGTCACCTTCTTTTTGGTGGGTGGAGGATGCAGAGATACAAACAGACTCTTCTTGGAAGTGATGTGCTTTGAAACACCACTGTCAAAATACCAAGTATGAAGTGTCTCATCAACACTAAGAGAGCATGCATCCTTTGAAGGATCATAAGTGCAAGTCAAGAAAGCATATGGGTCATCATCATTAGTGGCTGTAGCATTTGAACTACCCACTGAAAAATCTAAAGTGCAGGACAAAAAGGCATAGTGCTCTTCCACAAAGTCGGCTGCAACATCTCCCCCATCATGAGAATGTGGAGCCGATGCATCTGACACAGCCGTACCGGAAGCCCTTTTCTTCTCTTTGGCTATGCGCTTCTTGCATTCTCCAATATAATGACCTGGCTTCTTGCAATAATGACAGATGCCCTTCTTTTTCTGCTTATTTGTTTCACCCTTTGCCTTATAAGAGGGCTGTCTTGAATCAGCCTTTTGCTGATTTGTGGGCTGATTTGCATGTGGCTTTTGCTGCCCTTTACCCTTGGGCTTGAACTTGGAGAGCATAGCATGCTCGCCAGCCTAGGTTGCCATATTTTTGCGAGTCAGCTCCTCCTGCAATAGAAGTCCTACCAACTCGTGAAAAGAGAGAGGATTGCTGCCCCCCCTCAATGACAAATTCAGTGAGGTGTGGAAATCGAGATAGGACTCAGGAAGAGAGTTCATAGTGGTGGTGATCATCTCTGAATCCGGAATGACTTCATCAATATTCAGCAATTGTTTCCTCAAGTCCTAAAGCTTTGTGAGGTGAGAATTCATGGAATCTCCCTCCTCCATATGCGTATGGGAAAGTTCTCGCTTCAGAAAGGAAACCCTGGCATCATTTCTTCCTGCAAACATACTCTCTAGTATCTCCAAAGCTGCCATAGATGTCTTGCATGACCGAATATGAGGTATAATGAACCTCTTGACAGAAAGAGAAATTACTGAAAGAGCTTGTGCATCTCTAGAGTCCCATCTTTTCTGCTCTGTTGTGGGAGCTCCTGGAGCGGCTTCTCCAACTACTTGTGCTGCATTTGCACCTCTACCCATGCCTCCAGCTGTAGGAGTGACAGGTGTAGTCGCTGTCTCTGGTCTTGCTTCATCTCCACTGACATAATCCCAAAGATGTCTACCAACCAAGATATTGCGAACCATGAAACTCCACAAGGAGTAGTTGGTGCCATCCAACTTATCCTCCTATGTGAGAGAACTCCGAACACCTCATCGGGGTTGTTCAGAGCCATTTTCACCAGATAATCTCAAAAAATACAGCAAACTAACCAAGTAAAATCCCTTCCTGGGATGTAAAATGCACAAGTAAAATCTGCAAAGGAAAATTTGCTCACAGTGACAAATATTGTCATAGCCTATCAAAGGCTTAGAATGTACTTCAATTATCCTGCAAATGCTCTCCGATGTCGCTCAAAATTGCCTGCAACAGTCCCAAAATGCTTGTACACTGCCAAATTGCATCAGAATGCCAAAAGCCCCAATTTCTTTAGGGAAATTGCATTCAAAAGAGGGCAAATTGCCTGAAAGCCCCAAAAATGCAAGAAATTGTAGTGTAAAGCAAAAAGCCCTAAAATTTTGCAAGAAATTGTAACTCATAAAGGGCAAAGTGACTGAAAGCCCCAATTTGCAATTTATCTACAAAAGAACTAAATCCTACTGCCAATGTGTCCAAATGAGCACACCCACAATCTCAAAATGCACCTGCTTGAATCCTCAGCCAAACAATGGCTCAAAATGCACCAGAGTAAAATATATGCAAAAAATTCCCAAATGCTCAAATGTGACTCAAACTGAGTCCATAAAGCCTGCGAAGCTCCCAAATACAAGTGTTGGACAGAAACAGTCGTACAACTGTACAACTGTACGGCGCTTGTACGAACAAAATCCGTACACTTGTACGGATGTACAGGCTGACAATATGACGCTGCATACCTGCTGTACGGAATGCAGTACAGGAGTTGTACGGAAGTTCCGAGTACAAGTGTACGGAATACAGCGCAGGTGTACGGAACAACACTTCACAGTTGTAGGGAGTAGTATAGCTGATGCAAACTGATAGGTACAAATCTGTACGGAAGTGACCGTATGAAATTTGTACGCTTGTACGGACGATGAGCATAGAGATGTATGGCTGGTGCCGCTGTAGTTCGCACATGTGGCGTAAGAGTACAGACTGACAGTCCGTATGTTGTACGGACGATTTGCTGCAGGCTTGACGATGAAGTTGTACGAATGAATGTTGCGGGAGCTGGGAGCAAGGAGCAGGGAGCAGGTCCGAGAAGGAAAGCTGCTCTAGTACCAAATGATAGAAAATGGGAGAGGGAGAGCAGGAAGCCTGAGAGAGTGAGCAGAACGTCAAAAGTGCAATAGAATAGAGTGAGAACAATACAAAGGGGGATAAGGTTTTGTCTAAGTGACAAACCTTATCCTTCACTAACCGTAGTTAGTGCACTAACTGTGGTTAGGGTGAAAAACCTCTAAATGAAGGAAAAGTGTCCCTAACCCACTTATTGACTTTACATTGGTCACTGCCTAGAATTTATCAATAATTCTTACAAGGATAGTATCTATAAAGCCGTCTTTGTGTAGATTTTACCTTCCTTAAGGAGATCCTCTGTACAACAATTTGAAAACGTGAATCTATGTGACTAAAGACCACCAGCCTGTGTATTGGAAGCGCGTTTTCAGATCAGCGTAAGAAGTAAGCTGAGGCGTGAGTTGAAGGAAGAAGGCAATCAAACTGTTGGAAGCGCAAATGTTTCTGATGTTCAAGGGAGAGGGTATGCTGATGGATTGCTCACGTAGTGCACATGTAGTGGACAAGGGATGATGGGGAAGGGCATTTCAGCCTTGGGCTGCAGTCTGGGTGATGATCACCATGATAGTTGAGCAACAAATTTTATAAGGAGGACGAAGAGCAATAAGGATTGTTTGCCGTCCCACCAATCATGAACTTTAATGTAATCTAAAGTTGGAGGAGCAACCATTGCCACAGGCTTGGATTGCAAGAAGACCTTTGATAATGAAGAAAATTTGGAGCGAGCAAGCACGAACTCACAGTCTGCAAAAGCAACAACTGCAGCAGCAAGGTGGAGAGGACGAATCAAGCTTGATCAAAGCAACAAACAAGGATGGATGCATTGCTTGAAGCCATCAACAATGTAGACATAAACCAATTGAAAGTAATCAAAGCGTAGTGACTGGAGAAGCCCAGTTCCATAGTCACTGTTGCTGGAAAGAAATGCTTGCCAAGTGTTGCATTCTACATTCCGGCACATGGTTTCGCCTGTGCGAAGAATGTGACTTGGATTAAACTCTGGCATCCATTGCATCTGCAGCATCGCGTGGGCTGCATACTAGTTCTACTTATGCCCTTGCTCCTTAGGTTTTTTTATTTTAAGTTCTTCTCCCCCATGCAATCACTGAGACTAGCCCTTTCTACACAGCCATTCTATGTCACAAGTTTCTAGTGATCCAAAATGTGTACACTGAAAAATTATGCTAGAAACCATTTTTTAGGCTTGGCCCTTTCTATGCGGCCAAATCTTATCTCTCAAGTTTTTAATTAAGCCAAAATGTATTAAAACACTCAAAAAATTCTAATTCTCCACTTTAGAAAACAACGCTTTGCAAAGTGCTACAAATTATACATCCTTCTCTTGCTGCTCTGAGGCTGCTCTGAGGCAAGTCTTGAATTTTGGCATCTTCTAGTGTCTGTAGTTACCATTTTGGCAATTTCTTGGTTTCCTGTGGGACTTGTCCCTGTTGCTGGTGCTGCTCTTGCTGAGCTGGCTGTGTTAGCTGAGCTGGCAGACCCGAGTTTCTTTCTAGTCCAGTTTGATGTTGGTGGTGGTTGAGAGGGTTCATCCTCATCCTATGACTTGTCTATTAAAATATGGCTGTATCTTGGAAGTAGGATATAATGAATCATGCACCTTGAAAGTAGGATAATGACTCTTGACTCAATATTTACACAAGTCCTGGTCCTAGTGACCAAAGTAACCTAGTGTTTGACAACCAAATATAATGAAAATGATTACAACCACAATGCAACAGTCCACAGAGTGTAAAGGCAGTACTCATGTTGCATGTTGTAGATGAGGATGAAGCTTAGATATTTTGGAATGAGCCACATTGCAAGAGCCCTCAGAGAGTGCAAAGGAAGCATTCATGTTGCCTGTGTTCGATGGGGACCGAGCTTGGACATTGATGTAGGGTGACACGCATGTGCGTTGGAAGATTGACATGAAACAAGAAATGGATGCCATCATGAAAAACCACACTTGGGATCAAGAATGTCTTTTGATGCAAACGGTTTTATAAAAAGAAATTTGAAGCAAGGTCTAAAGTATTGTTTATGTGTAGCATTATGAAGTAAGGTTCTTGTTCATTGAAATAGCGAATTCTGATACTTGTTTTTATTTTTTGGGCAGTATCTGTTGTAGGATTGATTATAATGGTGACATTATTTTTACACGAGCTGAAGTTTTATCTCACGACAGTAACAACCCATCAGGTAATTTAGGGTTTGAAAATGTCCCGTCTGAGTGGTTCTCCCATTTCATATATGTTTTTCTTTTGGCTGTGTCAAGCATATTGTTAGAAATGTACAGGGAGATTATTGCCTTTTGCAGGGCTTCCTTCACATCTGTTCTTCCGTTACTTTGCTTTCTTATATTCCTGTAGAGATTTAAAAGGTGTAGCGTTTCAATTGCTTCTTTGATAACTGAGAAAATATTATGTGTATGTTTGAAAGCATAACTGTAACCAAAGAAAATTGAGATATATTCTCTTACAACCATGTAGATGGCTTTTGAACGTTACCTCCGTCCTTGTGTAAAAGGGAAGAGACTGCTCCCATCCTACCATGTAGGGAACTAGTTGGAAGGTGAGAACTTGAACAGCTTTGGAAGAGCTAGTACATTGGGATCAGAGCCTGTAGAGGTTATACATTATCTGCTACCAGTATGTAGTGGGATCTCTGTGATTACCTCCCATAAAGGTTTGGTATACTTTGCAGGGCTCAGAATATGTAAAATATTAGGAAAGGCCCTAAAAATGTCTCAGGTTGACCTCTGTGCATCAAGTTGACAGTCCGAGTCTGTGGCTCAAGGAACTCTTATGAGCTGATTGCTTTTCGTGCGTTAATTGACCTATAATTGGATTGAAAATGAAGAATTCCCGTTGCTTAGAACTGACGTAAGTTGATTTTTGCAACTTTTCAATTTAAGCTCCACTCAGCTGCTTGGGATTTGGTGCCTTGTTTTGTGGTGATTTGCTGGTTTGAATATCAATACAGTTTCGATTGGCTTTTCTTGTTGAACCACTTGCTGACCTGTCCATGTCTTTCTAAGTTTACACTGGCCCACTTTATCCTCTTTTTCTGGCCTAACCCCCTTGGGGGGTTTACCTTATTGGGGTTTTCGCTTTTCCAAAGCGAAATTCAAATTTTGGAAAATTTGAAAAATCATTTGATTTAACTATGGGTATTGGATAGCGACGTGATGCCATGTGTTAGCATGGATCATTTTGATTCTGACACGTGTTCTGGAGCATCTTTGTATCCTGTGGGCCATATCATTAGTAACATCTCTGGTTGGGCAGTGTCCTTCCAATAGAACTGTAAGAGGCTGAACCTCCATCATGCGTGCTCTACTCCGTCGCCACATCATGGGTGGCTCTAGTGTCTATGGCTGTATCTCCCCTCGTGGTCGTCTCATCTCACTAGTCCATACTCCTCTCATGTCGTCGATCCCCCCCCCTCTATCTCGGCATGTCCAGGGGCAGTCCTGAATGTGTGGAAGTCTATGACGTGTCGCTGAGCTCGATCCACCGTCATGCCTATCTCAGCCAATCGGATGGGGTACGGTGTTTGAACCTTAACCCCCAATTCCCCTATGAGAAATCTGTAAAGTTTCTATTCTATTCCAGTGTGTCCTAGAGAGTCCGGGAGCTCGTGCTGGACACCCATAAAGTATCACGGTTTGTACAAGCATGGTGTATAAAAACTTCCTCATTTCCCAATTCCACGCTTGTGCTTTCTTGCACTTATTTTGGAAAAGGGTGTCTTAGGTTTCTCAAGCAAAGGAAAGGCTCCCCCGTAGTGTACCAAAGGTACCACGTGTCCGAACCGTCCCATGGTTAGGACACATGTCACAGGGGCGTGAGATTGTGATAATTTAATTATTAGGGTTTTACGTGTGGTAGCCTAAGCCCTAGAGTGGTAAAAAGGCTAACCTTGTGGATTAACTCCTAGGGCCAAGGGCTGAGGTTGTAAATTAATTCCTAGGGCCAAGGGCCAAGGGGCAAGTGGTTAGAAGGGGCAAAAACCCTTTGGATTAAAGTAGAAAGAAAGAAAGAAAGAAATTTTATTAGAGTCTTCGGAAGACCGATGGGTCTATGAGATTGAAAGAAAACCTGATACAAATCACAGTAAGGGTGGAGCTACTGTAACGAGCATCATCACCCATGCTGAATCCTAAGTCTGATCATACATAATCAAATACATCTGGATGTAACAATGAAAAGAAAAGGACTGGAGTGGAGCGGAATCCTCCGTATGTCATGTCGCCCTGGCCAGTGCATAGAGCTTTTCATGGCCACATGGCACAAGTGATTTTGGGCAAGTGATTTTTGGCAAAGCAAGAAAGCAGTGAAAGTAAAGATTTCCCAATAGGTTTAAAAGAACATGCAAGACTCCCCTTCCCATATGTTCCAAGACAACTCCCACTCCAGTTCCAGGCGCCCTGCTCCAGCTCCCTTACAGTTTCAGCTTCTAGATCTCCACGCAGCCCTTCTACTGGCCTCCACGCACCCAATCTCTCTCTAATTGCAATCTTGGACAGCTCTCTTCATCTGTGTCGCCAGCTTCCATCATCTTCTCTCTCAGACGCATGCTTCTGCTCCTTTGCTGCTATCCTTTCCCCAATCACATGCTCCTGTTCTGATCTGGGAGACTGTCTGGAGTGGATTGTGGAGTTTTCAAACTGCCAGTATCTGAATTGTCACTGTTTGGAGCTATCTGGAGGTGCTAGTCTTCAGTTCGTTGCATCAGAGAGCTTCAGCTTGCAGCCGCACCTGTCAGGAGGAGTTTGCCACTATTTCGCAGCAGTTTGGGACTGATTTCAGCATCCTGTTACTAGCCTGGATCAGCCAGGGGTAGCAGACACTGTTCTCCTTGATCAGAAGAGCCAACCTTTGCAATCGCAATTTATGAGCCAGGCGATGCTATTGCAGCTTTCCAGTTATTGCTTTGTCTAGAGATATTGCCAGGTGCCCAGGGACAGTTAGGGTTAGCTGTCCTTCAGTTCGGAGTTTATCTGGGCAGTTGTCAGTGGTTGTTCTTGATGCCCTTCATCTGTTTGAGCTTGCCTTGAGGTCCTACCCTAGATTGCTAGGGTTTTGCACAAGGTTTTTGTTATCAGTATTCAGTGATTGATCTATCAGATATTGGCCAGGCTTTGGCTCTGTTGTAAAATTGATCTCTCTGATAATATTAAAGAAATACCGCAAGGGGCGCTACGTTTTGGGGCCAATATGGTGTCAGATGTGACCCTGGGGCAATCTAGCTTTGAGATTTTTGTTCAAAGTTTTCTTCTTGCACCCTTTGGGGAATCCGAAGGCGGGTGACAACACATGACTATATTCTAACCTTACCTCCATAACACTAGCCAAGTTATGTCCATGCGTGGACATAACACGACTTTGCTTGAGGATGAATGTGAGGAGCCATGGATAAAGGGGGAAGGATTTCTGAAATTACTGTATTGTTTGTTCATGTTTGACTTCCTTTTATTATGTGTCATAGGATAACCATGCAATGTTTTTTCAAAACCCCTTTTTTCCTTATTATTGAGTTTTGTTGAATACCTTCGGTAGGTTTAGTTTTTATTGATGGACGTCTTGTATGTATTGACTTGTCTTAGCCATTTGTTCTATCATCTGGCCTTTTGATGATGAATGAGGGAAGTATTGTGCAGTTTATGATGAACTTTGATGATGAATGGCCTTTTGGTGATGAATGAGGGAAGTGCCGTGCAAATGATGAAGTGAAAATTTACCATGTAGACTTGTGAATATAAGTGAGGCCTAGGCAATAACGAGCCTTTATAAGCAACTTTACTAGAGAATGAGACAATGACAAGAAGAGGTCGTTTGGTTCTTCACTTGTAGTCAGCCACCAACGTGATGCAACTTTGTTTCTGCATGCTGATGGTAAATTGAGATCTTTGCATATCTAGCTTTTGCAGTTTTCATGAAAAGTGTGAAAATACCAACAAGGAAACTTTAATGGCAGGAGTGAGATGCCTATAAAAATGATCACCTAAATGCTAGCTTTACCAAGTAGAGTTGTTAGAAATGTTGGAGATATCATAGCCAAAGAGGCAGATGACACGGCTATTTTTTTGGATGCCACTCCACAGACACTCACCTCTTTTAGGGCAGCCTTGGATTTGTTTTGCATTACAGCAGGGACTCACATTAACTGGAACAAATCCAATGGTTTCTGGATTAGTGATGAGGACACTCTAGATTGGGGTGCTAATATTGGCTTTACTTGGATTCAGAGGGGTGTCTCCGTTAGGTATCTTGGATGCTAGGTTGGGGTGGGCATTTCTCCAGCACAGCAGTTCGCTCTCGTGTTGGAGAGCATCAGGAGGATATTTTGGAGTTCGGCTAGACTTGACCTTGCATCTAGAGTGGTGGTTGTAAACCAGTTATTGTTGGCTACAGCTTGGTTTGTTTGCTCTTGTTGGTGCTGATCTACAAGCAGTATCACTCAGCTCAAGAGACCTATCATGAATTTTTTGTGGAGTGGATTAGATGGCACTTCAGATGTGATAGCCAGGGTAGCTTGGGAGACTCTTGTTCTACCCACTGAGGAAGGGGGTCTCAATATCATTGATCCAGACTTGCAGTGTAGAGCCTTGCTCTGCAAGATGGTGGTCAGAGGTTTGATGCCTGGTCAGGAGCCATGGAAGGATTTTTTCTTACGCAGTTTACAGACATGCACACCTTCTCAGGGAGGAGATTGGATGGACAGCCCTAGATGGATCTTTACGTGAGCCCATCTCAGATCTCCTACCTCCCCTCTCATGGCTACCATTTTGAAAGCTTGGGACAGCTTCAGAGTACTCTTCGGAGAGTTTCACCCTCTTCTCGTGAAGAAATTGACAGGCAGCCCGTCATGTGGAATGATTGCATACTAGATGAGCATGGCAGATCATTGGGCATGTCACACTACATGTAGTGGTCTAGATGGGAGTTGGGCCCTGCATCTGTGGTGGGTGCTTGGAAAGCTTTCAGGATGCTTCCAGAGGATCAAAGAGTTCGTTCAGTTAGTCACCTCAGAGGAAGTGCAGCCAGGATGCATCAAATAGATGTAGCCATACTAGTGGAGTGGATGGATACAAACCATTTGCCTATTTCGGAGTCCACCTGGTTGGGGGCTTTTACGAGAACAAGTATCCCTCTGCAGGTTATAGCCTTGCGGGATGCACATGAGGATACCCTTGTCTTTCAGGTTCATGCAGGAGGCAGACTCCACAGATCTTGAGAGGACATTCTCTTGGAGGCTCCTTTTCAGCCCGTGAGGATTGCAGGATACATGGAGACGGGTAGAGACTCACAGTGGTATCTTGATCCAGACTCCGTTCTCCTGGCTCTTGGATCTTGGAGGCTTTGGTTGTATGGAGGCTCCGCTATTAGATCCTTGCAGTGGGATCCAAGGGAATGGGAGTGGATAGATGCATGCACCGAGAGAAGAGCATCTCCTTCTTTTGTTACACGGTTAGAAATGCCAGGAGATTCCAGCTCAGTTATAGAGGTTGGAGGCCCTCTAGAGCTCCTCATTGGGATACTTATCAGATTTCTGCAGAGATGTAGAAAAACTTTTGGAGGAGACTTTGAAAATCCCTCAGGAATAGGAAAATCACGTTATGCGATGCCACTCAGCAGTTGAGTCAGTGCAGCACTGCCTTTGGGAGTGTACTCAGGGGAGGACGATTTGGAAGGGTGTTGCTAGGATACTTTGCATTTTTCATAGAGCACCCTTCTTCATGACCTGGGGATCAGCTGCTTGGTTGTCTCACTGGTCCACATGCTTTCTTTGAGGGACATGACATGGACAAAGCTGTCTTTGTTCGACGACACCTTGTGAAGTCATGCTCCCTTCGAGATGTTCCATTTACTCCATTCAGAGCTCCCCACGCTTCTGTAGACACATCTTGGGAGATTCTAGCTAGTATTACAGCATGGCATATTTGGAGAGCCAGATGTACAGAGGCTTTGGAGGACTCCCAGGTTCACCCTTCTCAGACTATGGCGAGTATCTGGGTAGATACTATACACACTTTGATGGCCATTTGGGCGAACATTCAAGGAACCTCCAAAACTGCTATTGCTAGGAGGGTTGCTTTTCTCAGAGTCTGGAAGAATTGTCCTTTCTTCTCTGACTCTCCTTCAAGGATGAGGTGACATTTTCAGCCGCCACCTGGGATTTTTGTTTGCTCATTTTGAGCTGTTTTTTCTCATGCTTGACATGATGTACTCCTGCACTTGAGCTTGCTGAGCGGTTTTTATTCATACTTAATGAAGTACTTTTCTTGCAAAGAGTATGTTGGTGTGTAGTACTAGGTAATCTAGTACTAGTTCATGTGTGTGAGTGCCACGTGTCATTATGGGACTTATCCCATATGCACTAGGTGCTAGTGCGTGAGTGAGTAGCCTATATCAGGCTTGTACTTCACTTATCTTGATATACTTGATAAATAAATGAAAGCCTTCTTCATGTCTTCATTTGAGCATCATTTCCTCACACCCTAACCTTCTCTCTCTCTCTCTCTCTCTCTCCACCATGTTTCTAACATAGTATTAGAGCCACCTTCCATAGCTGCCACGTCACCCTTGCCCTAACCCTAATTCAAAACCCTAATACGGTTTTAGCCTCCATCTCTAATATCGCCTTAGCCCTGCCTCATTCTACCTCTCCCTGCATCCTTCAGTCTCTGTTTTCTGCCTCCTTGACAGCCAGCCACTGCCTCATCTCTTGCTGCCTCCTGTGTCCTCTGCTTGCGAGTATTTTAGGTGTTCATTTTCCTCTTCTTGCTTGCTAGTCGGCAGCTTTGGTGCCCTGAAGGCTGGCTGGTTGGCACTTTATTCTGCACGTGAGGGTTTTCAAGGCTATTTCGAGGCTGTTTCAGAGCTTTTCGACACCCACGGCAGCCTCAACTTGCTGCTGCTGCATACCAGACCACTTGCAAGCAGCTCCATCGCCATAGTTGCCACCTCCGAGCAGTTTCCACGCCTCCAAGTGCTGTGTACTGGTCTGGCTCTGCATTTCGGAGCATTCTCTTGCTGCTGTGTGCATTTTGGAGCACACCAGGCCTCCGAATATCTGCTGCAGACATCTACAACAGCTGTCTTTTTCTTTGGTGAACTGCTGCAACAATTTAGAGCTGTCCTGCTGAGCCACCTTCCATATTTCGGACCTGTCTCTGCATTTTGAAGCCTCTCAGCCCATCGACCAGCAGCTGGAAACGCCCACCGAAGCATTTCTTCAGCCATCTTGCATACGTGGAGTTTGCTGTTCCATTTCAGAGCCCTAGACCAGCTGACTCGCTTGCTCGTGCTTTATTTCAGGCTGCTGGCCGCCTTCACGAAACCCCCTTCAATCTGACTTCCTTGTCTTCAAGTTCCCTGCTGGTGGAGAAGTTCAAGGGGGAAGGCTTTCCCACGTGGCCTTAGATGGCCCCCCTTGGCCTTCTGCCTTCCGCCTCTCCTTGCTCCAACCGCTCCCCTTCTAGCCACCCTGCCTTCAGCCCTGCTTCCCTCCCTCGCTGGCGGCTCTCCTTCTTGCTCCACCCCGTGTCAGAGAGCCCCCCTCCTTGCTCCACCCTGCTCCCCCTTTGGCTGCCCCGACTTCAGCCTCCCTTGCTGGTGGCTCCCCTTCCACTGCCACCCCTCCTTGCTCTGTCCCGCTCCCAGTTGGGCTGCCTTGCCTTTCGCCCTGCTGCCCTCCCCTGTTGGTGGCTCCCCTCCCGTTGCTTCTGCCTCTGCGCTATGGCACTTTTGGTAGGATGGGACTAGAGATGTTGGTATGCACGCAGAGAGAGATTGTTTGAGCGACTAGGACTCCACATGGATAGACTCCTTCCCTTCCAGTATAGTATGGACACTCCGTTTTCTCCCTTTTTGTCGCACGAGGTCAACCAGGTAATCCGTGAGGATCTCTTACAGCTACACACATTCCGGACGTGGTTGGGACCAAGCGAACTCCCAGTGAAGCTTAGCTTCTACAGAGATCACTGCTTGCATATCACAGAGGTGGGTTTCATTGATCCACCAGGATACACACAGATCCACTTACCCCACTCACTGAGGATCGCTATTGGGCAGTTCCGGGTCTCTTTACATAGAATTCGTATCGAGAGCGGCATAGCAGAGTATGAAAAAGACCATCAACATAAAATGCATTATGCAATATGTCTATATTTTGACTCTTATATAGGTAGTCATGTTGACACGCAAGAGGTTGAGACGGAGGAGCACTTCATCTTCAGATGCCCTGTTTACTATGAGACCCAAGGGCGTTTCTATTGCCTCTTCAGAGATAGCTATGGGGTTTTGTCCCGATTCCTCTCCTATACAGACCATAGATGTTTGGCGGGCTTCATTCATGAGGTAGTCAGGCACCGCGAGAGGATACTTCGGTCATGGAGACAGAAGCAGACTTCTTCCTTGGCAGATCCCTCTTAGACCTCTATCGCGGAGTTCTTCTAGGCAGATCACATGGACCCCCACAAGACGAGGCCTCGACATGATCATGACTTAGAGCCAGTGACCTGACAGCTCAGACAAAGGGTGGACGCGCATATTACACTTGGGGATATCCCCTCCCTGTACATTGTCAGAGCCCTGCCGACAGGGGTTATTGTGGCCCTTGCTAGGCGCAGAGCTAGTACACTGTCACCACAATGTAAATATCCTAAGTCAAAGTACAGTTGACCATTTATTTGATCATAATTAAAGAGTTTTATATGTGTTAATTATGGTCAAAGAGTTATTTTAATGGTCAAAGGATTGACTACGGTCAAAGATACTTGACTCTAGTCAAGTAAACGTGACTTCGGTCAAGGAGACTTGGTTTATTACCAAGAGGGTTAACTGCGGTTAACCAGAGAACTACAGAGCTGACTACGGTCAGAGAGTGTTGACTTCGGTCCACAAGACTTGGCATGCGCCAAGAGGGTTAACCCCGGTTAACCAAGATGTGCCAACTTCGGTTGGAGAGACTTGGCTATAATTAAGGCGCCTCGACCCTTGGTCAAAGCTCCTTAATTATAATCAAGAGTGTTGACTCCGGTCAACCAGAGAATAAATATATATATTTTATATTTGTTAGGTGTGCACATGTGTTCAGTGGGGACGCCCACCGTGACTAGAATTAGTCCACAGTGTGTTATTTGCATGCAAAGCGCTAACAATTAATGGGTGCCATGGTGGTGCGCTTTAATTAATTGTTGCAGGTACTAGGAAGAATTATTTTTCCTAAGCGCTACGGGAGCCTGACAAGCATCTAGGAGGCGGTTCGTGCGACCAAGTGCTTTGAAGACTCCAGAGTGGCCCTTAGTGGCATGTAATAGGACTTAGTCTAGATTTTAGGCAAGTGGCATGTTGCCAATTTGAAATGAGCTTGAAGCTCTTGTAATAAAGGGGATTTTTCACGTTTTGAAAGAGAGAGACCAGACAGCTCTACGCTGAACTTTTGTAACAGATTCTCTTCAAGTAATAAAATACCTTCGGGGGGGTCTATGGGCTTTCCATAGGTGCCACTTATTCCTTGGTATGTGCCTTGTAGGCCTAGTTATAGTGAGTTAGGACTATTGGTATAGTTAGTACATGTACCACCTAGGTCAGTTAGGACACTTAATCCAGTCAGGGCATTTAGCCCTAGGGTTTTGTCATATTGGCTCCCTCTGGAGCCTCCACTCATTGTAGCAGCATTTTCAATACAACAGCTCCTTTTTGCTGTACTATCGCTCATTTCTGAGCTTCCATTGTCTGCCATAGCCAACAGTGGTGTTAGAGCAGGTCAGGGTTCTATCCTCTAGCCATTTCCAGCTTCTCCAAGCTGTTGGTGACCTGTTCCCGCCTCATTTCGGCTCTTTTCCTTGCTGGTCTTGCTGGTCTCATTTGACCAGTTGGCTTTAGGAGGAGCAAAGTCGTGCAAATCACAATGCTTCCATGGCTATTGATCAAGTCTTTGCTGCCAAGTATAAAAACAAAGGCAAAGGCAAGGTTTCAGCTGGTAAACCCCCTCATTCTCATGCTGATCATTCACATGGTGCCTCTTCTTCAGGGGATAACAAAAAGAAGAAAAGATGTAATTATTGTAGGAAGCCTGGGCATGATATTTCTGAATGCAGGGAGTGGATTACATCTAAAAAGAAGAAGAAAGAGTTTGGTCTTACAGTATCTGGTTCTTATAGTGCAGAAGATTGACATGAGTCTGCTAATTTTGCACAAGACCAGCATTTGGCTTTCTTGGTTACATGTCAGTATAATCCTAATGTTCATGATGCATGCATGGCAGTTTCAGACGTTCATGATGCCTGGTACTTTGATAGTGGTGCTAGCAAGCACATCACTTCGTGTTGGAAGTTATTCAGCTCATTAGAGCATACATCTCAAGGGAGTAGTGTGACATGTGCCAATAATGCATCATATACCGTGAAAGGTATTGGGCAAGTTGCTCTTACTTCTGTCTTTGGTGGTATTGTCACTCTAGAGTATGTGCTTTATCATTTATGTTTCTGGGATTCAAGAACCTGATTTCTATTTCAGCCATAGTTACATGTGGCTTTCAGGTTCTTTTTGATGGTGTCAGGTGTGCAGAGTGTATGATGCTACACATGCCTTTATAATGGTCTTGATTGGCACATTGACTAGAGGTCTTTATAGACTTGATGCATATGACAGTTGTTTGGATGATGCTGCACTTACAGATGCACATGCCTTTGCTCTTGTTTCTACCATGGCAGATATCCATTTGTGACATGAGAGGTTTGGGCACCTCAACTTTGGAGCTTTGGGGAAGTTACATAAGGATGGTATGGTTGTTGATCCTTCAAAGCATGTTTGTGAACCATGCTTGCTTGGTAAGATGCACCGTGCTACGTTTCCCAAGGATGGGAGAGTTGGTGCCTCACGCAAGCTTTATCTGGTTCATAGTGATGTTTGGAGACCCATGAGGGTTGCAACTCTTGGGAGATTCTATTATTTTGTTACTTTTATTGATGACTTCACCAAGTACACTTGGATTTTTGCCTTAAAATCCAAATCTGAAGTTTCTTCAGGGGAACATAATTGACATCACACATTCTAACCTCTGAAGACACTTTTACATTGCTATGTGACATTATGGATTCTTTAACTCAAATTTGTCCAGACTCCAATGTTCCCTACACGAATAATTAAGAACCATTATTATTTAACACAATGTTGCCAGTATAAGATGAAAAATAATATGTAGGAATTGGAAAAATGCATCCAAGAGAGTTGATGCATAAATTCATTTTGATACACTATGTAGGAAATTGAGAAATGCATCCAAGAGAGTTGATGCATATAATGCAACTCCATAATGAAAATGATCTTCTTTAAGAACATCCCACTGTGAATTCCTGGGTGGTGCACAATGCTCCCCTATAAAGGGAAGCTCTCTCGTCTCCAAAAGGAATATGTAGTTTCATGCTTTTACTTCACATAATCATAGTAATCAGGCAACACACAATTGGCTGGAACAATAATACCCTAGGCACTTTCACATAATCTTGTAGTAGTTATTGGGCTTTTTGCTAAAATTTATCTAGCAAGCCTTCTCTTCTCAACCAATTATAGCATAGGATAGCTAAGAGTACATAAGAAGCAAGAAAAAATTGTATCCCTATATTGACTAGCCAATTCTTGTGTGGAGACTACAATGTCTAATGTAGACATAAGAGGCATCCTACAAATTATCAATCTTCTTATATCTAACGTAGATATAAGAGGCATCCTATAGATTATCAAACTTCCTTCTAATCAAACACTATAGTTCTTGAACACAATCGATTATGATACTAAATCCATTTCTAGCCAATTGTTAGGAAGCTTTCCCACCATCACTTGCTTGACAATGTACTCAAATAACTCACCTTTAAATTTACTGAGTTGAATTTGTCTTCCAAATTGCAAGAGATGGTCAAAGTAGCACTCTTTCGAGTATGACTAGATGAGTTTTAACCCTCAAGCCTTATGGGCAAAGTGGTTAGGCTGATTGCATATGTATTTTAGTAATGGTGGTATGTCATGCTATAATTTTGTGTCATACAAAAAAGTATCTATCAATTTCTTCATATATCCCATGGTTGGGATATCAAGGATTGCATATGAGATTTAAAATAAATAAATGAATAAATAAATGAGTAAATGAATAAATAAATAAATAAGTAAGTAAATATATATACACATATAGTCTCTAAATCCCTTGCAATGAAATCAAAACTTTTGATTTATGCATATCTTGGCCTTTTTGGCACTAGAAATGAGCTCAAAAGGCCCAAAAACCTTAGAAAAAACTGTAAACATGGGTACCTTTTGGTGATTTCTGAAAACCCCCTCTGGAGAAGAAGTGCATATGTTTCTAGCCAGAGAAGCCTGTGCCAGTGCGAGCTGCGTTGGTTAGAAACAGATGCACTTCTTCTCCAAAATGGGTTTGAAACATTATTGAAAGGTACCCATGTTTATAGTCGTTTCTATGATTTTTGGGCCTTTCTGAGCTCAATTCAAGTGCCAAAAAGGCCAAATTATGCATAAATAAAAGTTTTGTTTTTATTGCAAGGGATCTAGAGTAAGAGATTTCTTTTAGTGGAATAGTTTTTGCAGATCATTACTAGTGATTCTGTACCTACAATGCATTGTCAAACCAAAATGTATAGTAGAGCATTATTTTAGTGGAAGAGATTTTGCAGATTGTTGTGCGAGTGATTTCGCACCCAGGATGCTCTATCAATCCCAAATGTATCTTTCCTTAAACACAATGCAATGTAAGCACCTTTCAATGCTTTTGGGTGAATATTTTTAACTTGGAGCTTTCTACCATTGTTAAACATGTGCTTGTCCATGCTCTAGCAATGCATGGGAATATTTTTTGTCTTTTATTAGTTATCATGAAACATGTTTAGATAGACATTTTTCATTGCCTAGGTGCTCGATTTAGACTTTGGTCCGTTCCCGGTCGCTTGTGAAATAGACATCCTCGTTGAAGGTTATGCAAGCTGAATTGGATTCTATCCATTAGAATAACACTTGGGAGTTGTGTGATTTGCCTCTTGGCAAGAATGCCATTGGAACTAAGTGGGTTTATAAAATTAAACGGAAAGTTAATGGTTCAGTGGACCATTACAAAGACTGTCTTGTTGCTAAGGGCTATGCTCTGCAGCAAGGCATTGACTTTGAGGAGACTTTTGCTCCCACTTCCAGGATCACTACTATTCGCATTGTTATTGCCTTTGCTGCCCACTTTTATTGGAAGGTACATCAGCTTGATATCATGACAGCTTTTCTTCATAGGCATTTGCAGGAAGAGGTCTATGTTTTCCAACCTCCTGGCTTTGAGGTTGCAGGTTCCGAAAGCAAGATATGCCGCGTGAAAAAAGCCCTGTATGGATTGAAGTAGGCACCTTAGGCTTGGTATTCCAGGATTCATACTCATTTGCTCACACTTGGCTTTCAGAACAACCCTACAGAGGCTACACTTTACATTCGCAAGCGTGGGATAGATTTGCTGATTTTAGTCCTTTATGTGGATGACATGCTTGTGAGTGCAGATCTATATGCATGCCAGACTGCTCCTACCATCATCTTCACTGATAGTCAGAGTGCTTTGGCTATTGCACGAAATCCTGTTTTCCATGCTCGCACAAAGCATATTGAGGTTCACTATCACTATGTCAGAGAGCGATTATTAGCAGGTTATGTTTAGTTGTCTTATTTTCCCACTGAAGACAACTTGGTAGATCTATTTACGAAGGCTCTACCTCGACCTAAGTTTGAGGCTTTTCGGCAAGCTTTAAACTTAGTACCTTTTGTAACTTGATCTGTTGTACTTTGTACAGTCATAGGTTGCTATATCCCTACAGGATGCACATGTGCAATCATGACATTAGATATTTAGGTATCTTGAGCCATGTCCAGGATACTTCAACCCATACCATGGAGGGGAGTTTGTAGGCCATTCTATGGGCTATTCATAGGTGCCACTTATTCCTTGGCTAGTTATAGCTAGTTAGAACTATTGGTACAGCTAGTTAGGACTATTGGTACAATTAGTACATGTACCGCCTAGGTTATAGTTAGGACTATTGGTACAGTTAGTACATGTACCATTTAGTTATAGTTAGTTATGCCTACTCATTGTAGCAGCATTTTCAATACAGCAGCTCGTTTTTGCTCTTCTATCACTCATTTGTGAGCTTTCATTGTCTGTCATAGCCAACAATGGATGCTCAAGTATGTGTGGGTGTGTGGATTTGTATGTGTGAGAGCATATTTTTATACTATGGTCTACACCCACTGTTGGGCGCTGATGACGTCAGTAGGGATGTCATAGTAGCTAGTCTCTGCTATGCGTGATGGAGTTTGTGGTTTTCAATCTTATGAGTGATTATCGTGAGATTGAATTTGCACTATGTTCTATTTCAAAAGGATGAGTTTGGGAATGTTCTTGGATTCATCTAGGTATATGCTTCTGCCATATTAGTAGACATGCAAATTTCACCTTGTGAAGTTTTCGTCCAAGTTGCGGCCTGCTGGGATTGTGATAATTCTTTCTATCTTAAATGGTGTGTTGCCCTATCAGCTAGATTTAGATGCTTGTTCGGGAGAGACTAAAATGAAATTGTTTAGACTTCACAAGCAGTTGTAACTTGAATGAAGAGATTTTGGACTACTTTTTAATTAGCCTTCTCCTTTAGTGCTAGCCTTCGTCATGGCTGAGTCTACCCTTCACCTCTGGAGTGCCGACAGAAACTTAGTACGATAAATGGGATGCGTCAATTTTACTTTCATTAGAACTAGATCCCTTTATCATAAAATTATACAGACTAGTCACTCATTCATTTTTACATAACATAAATCTTCTTATTCATAGACATCCCTTTGTATCCTTGTTATTACCTTAAAAAAGTATTGAAAAATAATTCATTTAAGAAACGTCCCTCATAATCACTCTCAATATAATAATATTATACATAAATAATTACTTATTAAACACATTTATATCATATGGCAATATCTTTCAAGTGTTTTTATAGTATTAATAACAAGATATTTATGGACATGTTTCTACAGAAGTTTAAATTACTGTAAATAAGTATTAACTTGGGATTATATATCACTCTCATAAAATACATGTAATATTTAATACTATATATTAAAGGTTTTCCAAAATATAACCCCATAGATGTGCTCAAATGGGGTTTTCCGATCAATTTGAGTGGCTGAATGACTATATTTGGACATTGGATGTGAAAGTTATGTCACTTTTAAAAGTGCTGTCCAAGGTAGTTTCACCAGCGAAACTACCTTGAAAGACCTTGTTCAAAGGGGTTTCACTAGCGAAACTACCTTGATGTGTTGCTTCAATGAGTTTTCTTTGGAGAAACCCTTTCATGAAGATAGGTTGAGAGAGGTTTTTCAATGTCACCCCCTATTAAGTAAAAAGTTGTAAGAAGGATCATAAGGGAATTTTCATAGAGAAGTCTACTCTACATGTGGGTTTCTTCAAAAGCCATCCCATTATGTTCTCGCCATTCCCAAAGATTCACATAAATATTCGTGTATAAAATAGGCATTCCTATAATACTTTTCATATTTCTAAGTGAAACTATGTTTTCTTCTGATCCATTTTTATCATATTTTTGCATAGTTGGAAGCTTTTTTTTTCCTTCGCTCGGACGCTCGGAAGATTTCGCTCGAAAAATGCTCGTCCCCCGATAAATGGATGCTCAAGTATGTGTGGGTGTGTGGATTTGTATGTGTGAGAGCATATTTTTATACTATGGTCTACACCCACTGTTGGGTGCTGATGACGTTAGTGGGGATGTCATAGTAGCTAGTCCCTACTATGCGTGATGGAGTGTATGGTTTTCAATCTTATGAGTGACTATCGTGAGATTGAAACTGCACTATGTTCTATTTTAAAAGGATGAGTTTGGGAATGTTCTTGGATTCATCTAGGTATATGATGATGATGATGATGGTTCCCCAAACTAGCCACCCAAACCTTGCCCCACCGACCCAGCTACTCTGTAAGAACCGACTGGTGGGGGCACATATGTTGAGGGCTTGCAGGCTCTACCTGGCCTTGTGGCAGGCAGTCACTGGATCAAGCTCCTCCAGCCTAAAAGGGTCTCTTCGAGGCCTATTTGCTTGCCTGAACCATCTCCAAAAAGGCGCAATCCTCCCCTACAGATCTGCCTCTGTTGTTCCAACTAGGTTCCAACCTTTGGATCCTCTCCAAACCCTATGTACAGCCTGCTTTACACCTCGGTACTGGCCGTACTGATGCTCATTGCTGACATGAACTGCCAGCTCATCGCATTAATCCATATTCTATTCCCTGCGCAATCATGCTGCCTCCAATTGTAGATAGCCAAGTGGAACCTCAGCGCCCTTGCTGTCCACCATGGAAGCTCAGATCTGCCAGGTACTTCTATGAACATGTTGCCCACATGACAACCTGTGTTGCCCATGTGGCAGCCCTATCTTTTGTTGTGCCTTTGTACTGCCCATGTAGCAGCCACATCACCACGTGCCCCCCAGAGACAGGAGCATAATTTTTCAGATCCCTCCCAGAGCTCTATCACGGAGTTTTTTCAGCCAGATCACATGGACCCCTAGGAGACGAGGCCTTGACATGACCGTGACCTGGAGCAAGTGACCTGACAGCTTAGACAGAGGGTTGGCACATAGATCACACTTGGGGACATCCCCTCCTTGTTTAGAGCCGGAGCCCCGACCGATAGGGGTCACGGTAGCCCTTGTTAGATGTAGAGCTATGACTAGGAGATGTGCTAGGGCCGCACCCGTGAGTGGCCAACAACACTATCGCCAATTTCATGCCTCCATTGCCTCATCCACCTTGATGGCCCGATGATGATGATGATGATGATGAGATTGATATATTGTTGACCACTGACATGACTATATTGTACTTAGGACTTAGTACTACCATTTTGCATTTTTTGCATTTTGCATTGGTGTGGATGCTCGTTTAGTAGCTCCACCACCACAGCTCATTTGTACCAGGTTTTTCACAGTCTCATAGACCCACGCTCTTTTGAAGACTTTAATAAACTTTCTTCTTTCTTTCTTTCTTTCTCCTCATATGGGGACTTACAGATGGGGAGGTGACCAGACCACTCCCAACACCCCCTCTCACTGACACATCTTGGCCCGATGCCATGTTGGGATATCTCAAGGTGTATGCCTCAGGCACACCTTATGTTTCTATGTGTGAGTGCTAGAGGCACAGTTAGGTGCCCACAAGCACAGTTAGGTGGTGGAAAAGCCACATAGGATGATTGAGTGAATCTAGGAGCAGATTGAGGAGATGATTGTGGAGCTTTGAGGTCATCAGTGATGTCAGTGACCTTGTATGAGGTGCCTACTTAAGGACCTCTTTCTTCTTCATTCTATAAGCAAGTATTCTGATTTTGTGTCCACTCTACTCTTTCCTTTCAGTGTTCCAACATGGTATCAGAGCCATTTGATCCCCCTTGAGCCCATTTTTGCCACATCATCATCTTCTTCTTCATCTTCTTCTTCCCCATCTTTCTCCTTCTTCCCAAAATCTTAGAGAGCTTGGTTCTCCGCCTACAAACGACCATTGCCCAAACCCTCTGAGCTGGAAACTCCTCTAGTATGGACGAACTTCCACCTGCAAGCAATTGAAGAAAAAACGTCTGTGGTGGCTGCCATTCTCCAAACAGCGAATTTCTTCTGTTGCTCAATACTCCCTGGCTGCTCCGCCATTGCCTGAGCCCTCTTAGGAGTAGATGGGCGACCTCAAGACGAAGATTTTGAGCCATTTTTCAAGTCATTTGGTTTAGTAACGAGGGAGAAATCGTCAAAACTCAGTTTCAGCCTGTAGCAACTCTCCCGGGCAAAAGTGCGCACCATTTCGTCCAACCTCTGTGCTGGACCCTCTCTGGTATATGAGCTTTCTTTTGCTTCAGAAAGCCCTCTTTTCTTTGCTTTGAAGAGTGAGCTACAAGCCCTCCAAATTCAGCTCTCTAGTTTTGACAGTTTTGACATACTTTTGACAATGATGCTACATAAAATGCTACTCTAGCATTTCTGGTCTTTTGAAGTTTTCAATAACTTCACTACAAGTGTTGCTTCAGTTTTGTTTTGACTTGCTAGACCTGGTTGTGATTGGAAAGTGTTTATTTCATTCACTTCTATGAAGCATGCAAAAAGTAGCATCATTGTTTGAAAAACTAGTCACTACTATTTGCTACATCAAGTGCCTATACTTTGGAAGTATTTCAGTTCTTTTTGCCTTGTAAGAGAGATAGACACTGCCCAATATCTGGGTTAGACCCTCTCATGGCTACTTTATATAATCTTGAGAAGAAATCATCTCTATGTATGCTCCAGATCTCTCTTTTTATGTCAAGGTACTCAGCCTGGATAGTCCTCCAAAATGAATGAAAATAAATTATTGTGTGTTGTGTGTTTTGTAAACACCTCTGGTCACCTTATGATGTAGGCCATGTGTATGTTTGTTCCATGGTACCTCCTACAGACATTGTGTGCATGTACATGTAGGGGAGATAACCATTGGAAGGTCTGTTTGTATCCCTTTCTGTTTACCTTACACCCAAGGGAACCCTTGCTAGCATGAGAACCTAGCCATAGATTTATCCTTGACCACCATGAGATGGCATGAGAAACTATGAGACTAGATGTATCCTTGACATAGCTTGAGGCATTCCCTTGAGGGGGGGTTTGTTGGGATATCTCAAGGTGTATGCCTCAGGCACACCTTATGTTTCTATGTGTGAGTGCTAGAGGCACAGTTAGGTGCCCACAAGCACAGTTAGGTGGTGGAAAAGCCACATAGGATGATTGAGTGAATCTAGGAGCAGATTGAGGAGATGATTGTGGAGCTTTGAGGTCATCAGTGATGTCAGTGACCTTGTATGAGGTGCCTACTTAAGGACCTCTTTCTTCTTCATTCAAAAAGCAAGTATTCTGATTTTGTGTCCACTCTACTCTTTCCTTTCAGTGTTCCAACATGCCAACCCATGGATGAAGATACTCTAGTAGCTCCTGTGTCGTAGCCCTCTAGAATACTTTGGTGTCGATGTCGCTCCCTAGCTTTTCATCTAGTGGCTCTTGCTCGTCCTGGTCTGGTTACACCACCTGGTACAGGTCCATCTTTTGGTAGCACTAGATGGCACCACCTCCTTCAGTCATATACCCGCCTTCAAACTCGAGCACTACAGACACCTGCCGTCTATATGTGAGCAAGCACTGCATTTGCCATGGTGCCCACAATGATAGCCAAGGCCTCTGCATCACAGGTCTGCCAAGCTTTCACTAACACCGGGTCTGTTGGGTGTAGTCACCGACGCTACAACTGCTATTTGGCTGGAGTCACGGTGGGCTTAGGCATTAACTCTATGCCCGTTGCAATCTCTTATGACTCCCTCCACGCTAAATAGCTCCTGACCATCATCTTCCACAATGGGTAATTACTTCCATCAAACGTGCATGTCTCCTCAAATTACGAATAGTATATCTCTGGACAGAAAACGAATTGAAAAGAGATAGAGTATCGTACACCTATTTGAACCTAAGCCCCCTCCTTCTCGCAAGGGCACAATCCTTCAGATGTTGAAGTAGATTCCCTCGAGCTCTAAATCAGGTCGTCTTTCAACAAGGTCCTTGCCTTCAAGCTCCACTTCCCGTGAACTTCTGATCAGGGCTCTGATACCATGTTAGAAATGAACCAGAGAGAGGGTATCCCACAGTGGAAGACTGATAGAGCGTCCAGGAAATTACACACGGAAGTGTTCAACTACGGAATCCAAAACTTCTTTCGTTATGTGTACTCAACAAACATGTGTGTGCGCCAGCTAGTAAGTAGATGATGCTTCACAAGAGATATAGAACCAACCAAAATACATTTCCGTCCGCTTGGACACAATACAAAAGAAGTTAGGAGTCCCACCAAATCATGGTCCTCCGTCCTTATCCCAAAAGGTGTCATCCTACTACCTTTGTGGCAATTCTAGGTCCCTAAGCCCGCGTGCTCCTCGTTGAGCTTCTGTAGACTTAGTCACCATGTGCTTGATCCCGGCACCTTACTGCCCTAACTGTCAGCTTGGGTCTGCAGCTCTTCAGCCTGCCCTAGACCTCCTGGAGTAGGCCCTATTGCTGCTGATCTTCTGCTCCAATCTGCTGGGCTTCTTGATGCTCTGGTGGATGAAGAATGAGGCCCCAAAGGCCCTCTTTTATAGGGGCTGGATGCCCCCTAAACTGGCCGAACTAGCCGACCCACATACCTTGTCGACCCAGCCGGTCTGTAAGAACCGACTGGTGGGGCCACATATGTTAAGGGCTTGCAGGCCAGGCCCTGCCTGGCTCACGTGGCAGTCAGCCACTGGCCCAGGATCCTGCAGCCCTAATTGGGTCTGTTCGAGGCCTATTTGCTGGCCCGCGACCCTCTCCAAACAGGCGCAATCCTCTCCTACAGATCCGCCTCTGTTCCAGCCAGGTTCCAGCCTCTGGATCCTCTCCAAACCCTCCATACAGCCTGCTGTACACCTACGTACTGGCCGGTACTGATGCTGATGTCAGCTGCCAGCTCATTGCATTGATCCATGCTCTATTCCGTGCAGCAATCATGCTGCCTCCAATCGCAGATAGCGACGTGGGAACCTCAGCACCCCTGCTGTCCACCATGGAAGCTCAGATCTGCCAGGTACTTCTATGAACATGCTGCCCATGTGGCAGCCCCATATTTTGTTATCTGGCTCTGAGCATGCTGTCCACATGATAGCCTTTAGCCACATCACCACATGGTCCACCCCCTGCATGCTCTCCTCATAATGGGGATTATAGATGGGGAGGTGACCAGACCACTTCCAACAAGAGTTCCTTCTCCCCCCCGCCCCCCCTCAAGTATCATGTTTATAGGACCACACCTGTTGTTGTCTTCCTTTTCTCTTTGTTGCATGTTTATGTTTCTTGCTGGTCATAACAGAGCTCATTAGCGTGTTACCACATCAGCTACAGTGAAGGTTTAGAGCTGCTTACCATCCTAGTTATATATGCATTTTGAGGGCATAGTGGAAAGATGATATTTTGGGCATACGTTGATCCCCCCCCACCTCTCCCGTCCCCGTCCCCCTTTCTCTTGAAATGTTATTTATAGACATGCTGTGAATCCAATTGGTATTTGTAACTCACCCTATGGGGTAGAAGCGCATCCATACAGTCGTTAGGAAAATCTTTGCACTCTGACATAATGTTTTGGATTCTTTGCAGATGTCCGTCGATCACACACAAGGAGAGACCCTTCCCATTCACATCAACATGACATTTCCAGCACTTCCGTGCCAAGGTTTGTTTGCGTTTTTTCTAGACCCTTGCCTACCTCATTGTTTTGCATCACTTGTAAATACAAAGAAGTCTCTCATAGGCAATGGTGACAATTTATATTTTTATTTGCATAGGCAAATATTTTGCATGGGATATTTATACATTTCAGTGAGTTCTATAATAGTTTGTAAGCATGGTAACTTCTGTTATGCACACCATATCAAATTTTCCGTATGGTACAATGCGGTACGTTCCATACCATAGGGTACACATACCGTATGCTGTATGTCAATCTCCTGCGCATTTTTCTATATGCGTTATCGCGCTTCTTTTGTGCCTGTCTTTGTGTCAAATTTGTTGCTGGTTCCTGCCTACATGGGATTCTTATACCTGTTCTGGTGCGCTTCTCCTGCAGGGCCAACTTGCCCTTGTAATGCCTAACCTCCCTTGGTTATGTGGCCACAGGCCAACATGGCCCATATTATATCCCAACCCCTGGTGGGTTTTGCCTACCCTCCAACCTCCCTTGAACCTTCAGCTCCAGCCTTGGCCTTTTCTTGTGTGTGTCTCTCTCTCCCCCCTTTCTGTGATATTGTATTGCCCAGGTCCCATAGGCCGGTTTTGGTCTTCAGAGGACGATAATATATTCTTCTTCTTCTTCTTCTTCTGTCCCTCTTCTCTCCCTCATCTTTTTTTTTTAAGGGGGGGGGGGATTTATTGAGCATTTTCTTTGTCAACCTCCCCCCCCCGCCCCCCTCCCGCACAAACCCATGTGAGCATCTCTACTACGAGTCCTTGTGTGTCAGGAGCTTTCCCATTTGCTAGCTTTTTTAGCCCCTTTCCTACGTCTTCTTCTGTGATGATGTCGTTTGCTGCTTTGATGGAAAAATCAGGATTTATTTTTTCTTCTCCCTCCTTGTCGTAGAGATCTTTGATGAGCTGTATCATGTCTTCCCATGTCACCTTCCTCTCTTGAGGTTTGTTGCCATGCAATTTCTGGAAAAACTTCCTGGGGTTTTGTTTTAGCAGATCAAATTTCCAGCTGCTTGCGTTTAATAAATAATCTTTTTGTATTTCTCACTACCTGTTTGTATGTGTGAGTTTTGTCCTCTTTCTCATCTTCATCCGCTGTCTTCCAGGCCTTATTTGCATTTTTGCATTCCTGGTCATGCTAGTGATTGCTTGGCATTCCAATGCTCCGTCCCTTGCTCTACCAAAGCATTTTATGGCTGTTTCCAGTAAAAAATCTGTTATGTATTTGTTCATCTCATGGCAAGTAGATGGCATTTGACCTTGTGATAGCAATGTCACTCTCATAAATATGGGCCTTCCATTCTCAGCCTTGGTTGTGAATTAATTCCCTGTTTTTTGACAGCATTCCTTGTACCTATGATGCCTAAAGACATTGCTCTATGGTCGGATTGAGAATCCCTTCCGATCTTCAGGTATTGAAGTACGTGCATTGTGTGCAGTCTCATGATCTCATAGTCAATTACACTTGATCCCTGGGGGGTTTTGCATTTGTATTCCTCCATTTCTTAGAAATGTGAAGTCCAAAACATCTGCACAATGTGGGGAGGTGTCTTCCCATTTGGGCGATTTCCCCGGCATCTCTTGATGTTCGTTTCCAGTCGTTTCGTTCTTCGTCGTCCTCTTCTATTTCTTCCATCCATATAGGGTCCCTCCCCTCCTTTGTGATGACCCCCTGCATATACATACATACATACATACATATGTATGTATGTATGTAGAGAGAGAGAGAGAGAGAGAGAGAGAGAGAGGGAGCTGAAATTGAGTAAAATTAATGTTGCTTGCAGTTCTGATTGTTGATGCAATTGACATGTCTGGAAAGCATGAATGTATGCATAGAGAGAGAGAGAGAGAGAGAGAGAGAGAGAGAGAGAGAGAGGGGGACGAAATTGAGTAAAATTAATGTTGCTTGCAGTTCTGAGTGTTGATGCAATTGACATGTCTGGAAAGCATGAATGTATGCATAGAGAGAGAGAGAGAGAGAGAGAGAGAGAGAGAGAGAGAGAGGGATAAAATTGAGTAAAATTAATGTTGCTTGCAGTTCTAAGTGTTGATGCAATTGACATGTCTGGAAAGCATGAAGTTGATCTTGACACCAGTATTTGGAAAGTAAGTTCTTTTTTAAAATCTTAAGCTTTTGTGCAGAAGTTTTCAGTGATTTAAGTTCTAGTTAGATATTTCAACATCTCAAATTTCTTCAAGAAGGGAATGATTACTTGTATTTGGCTAGTGACATCTTGTTCTTATAACTTCTGATGCTGGCTAAATGTTGTTTACATTTTGACTGTACTTGTTTTGAAAAATTCTAAAAAGTAAAATTAAAAAAAGCAAGAATAAAAATAAACAAGTCAAAGTTCTATTTGCACATCTGAAGAACATTACATCTTTCACATACTTTTGTTGCTCTCTTTAAAAAATAACAAATTAAGGGTGACGATTCGAGATCCTTAGAGTCACATTTGAATTGAAATGCTTGTATTCTTCTTGAGAGAGGTTGTAGAAAAGTCTCAGAGTCATTTCTTCAATGGAAATGAATGGAGTATGCATAAATGTATGAGTACCAAATAAATATAGTAACCTATGGGAGTACAAAGAAAAAATATCACTCTCTTTTGGATCTATACTCTGATGATATTTTTTCATTTTCTCTTTTACCCAATCCTTTTGAAGATATCAAGATTTTTTTCAAATACTTTTGGTGATAATATTTCTGCTAGAGCACATGTTAGGTGTTCCAACATAAAAGATGCTGCATCTCAATGTGATTGGTACATGCATGGGAAATTGGATTTTGAGAGGTACCAATGGCACTCTGACTGCCCATATATGGAATGGCCTTGTTATGTGAATATCCAAAGTGAAGCATAAACAACTTTAGCCATATAGTTCTTGTAGTAGCTACGATTGTTGACAATTGGAATGACAAGGGTCCTTGTAAGTAGCTTGATCATTCAAAATTACAGACAGGGTTGTACAGGAGCACAATATCTTGGATACAAAGTTTAAGGGGAAGACATAACCATTCAACTTTTTTTGTATGTAGATGATCTTATTGTGATAGGCAACAATGCAGGGGTAATCACCAATATGAAGAAAGACCTTTTTGCAAAATTTGACATGAAAGGTCTTGAACTCATGCACTATCATCTAGGCATTGAATTTGGAGAAGAAAGAAAGAATGAAAGTCTATTAACGTCTATAGGGGATCACCAAAAGGTCTATGGGACAATAGAAAAACCATCTAATACAATAGCTTAGGGAGGGCACATGGAAACTCCCAAGGAGTACATTAAGCAACTCCAGCTATTTAGAGTACCTAAATTAGGAGACGACCATTTTTCGAGTGAAATCTTCTGAGCGTTCGAGCGAAGGAAAAAAAAGAGCTTCCAACTACGTAAAAATATGGCAAAAATGGATCGGAAGAAAACATAGTTTCACTTAGAAATATGCAAAGTATTATAGCAATGACTATTTTATACACAAATCTTTACATGAATCTTTGGGAATGGTGAGTAACACAATGGGATGGCTTTTGAAGAAACCCACATGTAGAGTAGACTTCTCTATGGAAATTTCCTTATGATTCTTCTTACAACTTTTACTTAATAGGGGGTGACATTGAAAACCCTCTCTCAACCTATCTGCATGAAAGGGTTTCTCCTAAGAAACCTCATTTAAGCAAGCCATCAAGGTAGTTTCGCCAGCGAAACCCCTTGAAGTAGGTCTTTCGAGGTAGTTTCGCTAGCCAAACTACCTTGGACAACACTTTTAAAAGTGACATAACTTTCACATCCAATGTCCATATATTGTCATTCAACCACTCAAATTGATCGGAAAACCCCATTTGAGCATACCTATGGGGTTATATTTTGGAAAATCTGCATATTTAGTATTAAATATTACATTGTATCATCCATCTGGGAGTCGCCCAATTCTGATCTTTAATGCATTATTCTGTTTGGTTTCATGTTCTGTAATCTCTTCTTGAATATCAGCTTTGTTTACCTTTGCTTCAAACTCCACAATGACCTCCTGCTTGGCTGTTTGCATTTTAGTTTGAACCAAATCCTTGATTATGGAGACCAAGTGGGGGTAGGTAGGGAAGCCTTGCAAGATTTTACAACCTCGTCAATTACCTTCTACTTACCAGGTTCTTCAAGAACCCGGATTGTAGCTATTGATCTGCCAATTGTGTCCTCAACCCTCTCACTTGATCTTGTAGGAACAAAATATGTTCATGGTATCCAATAATGGTGAGGCCAAAAAGACGACCTCTGTCATATCTATGTGCATAAGGAAAGGGTGTTCAAGCTGCAACTGTGGCATATCTCGCTTGGGGCTGTTGGAGTTGAGGGAGTTTTTGAAGAAGAGGGATAGGCTGGGCCACTCTTTGTTGGCCATTTCTCTTGTTACCCCCTGGCTGGACTAACCCCTTAGTTGAGCTAGGGGTTCATCCTAACTAGGGGTTCACCCCTCAATTGAGAAGCTTCGACCTACAAGATAGCAGGTGAGGCCTCCACAAATCGCATTGCTAGTTTCAATCTTGATCCCATAGACCATAGAGCAACAACGGAGGCCAAGATCCACAAGTTGCTCACATTCTTTCGGATGTGATTCTTAGCATTGGGTGAGCCTTTGATCAATCAGCAAAAAGCAAATAGATTTGTAGCCTTGAAATATAACAAGACAACTGGCAAAAGATGCAAAGGATCACAACAGACAAAGATGACAAGTTTTGGATGCTTCTAAATGAGTGCCAACATTTGTCAGATGGTAGATATATGCAAAAGGCCAAGGCCTTATTCCGTGAGCAAAGTTTCCTCGTCAAAGCCATGAGGATGCGTCTTGAAATAGAGCTAGGAAGAATGTTGCAGCCCAAAGCACAACCCTCAAAGGCAAAGGATGGGGTGCAAATCGAAGAACGAAGGAGGAAGCCTACAACCACTACTATCACCAAACAACTTCCTAGACAAGGTGGCCGAATAACTAGGTAATAGTTAGTATGATGTTTCGACACCCCATTCGAGGTCGATAAAGGTGTAAGGCAATTAAGAACCTAGGAATCAAGGAGCACGGTGGAACTGTCATAGCCCCAATCAAGAGGCTTGATGAAAGGCAGACAAATATTAGGGAGAATGGTAGGATCCCTTTACTTTTGTACAGGTGGTAGGTAGTCTGTGTCAGTCGCACAACTGTATATATAGGAGTAGAATTCATGTAATCAGGGTCCAATTGCAGAGGAAGTCTTGCATGGGCACCAAGTGCAACAGTGGCTATTGTATCTAGCCGATTTGGCCATACATAATAGAAATACATTCTCTGAGAAATCCTCTCTTTGCGATATGGATTGACCGTCGCCTATAGTTGGAGGCTGTAGCCTGGACTCCCTTGAGAGAGCGTCACTGGGGGGTTGAGTAGGAGGCTCTCCAAGACGTCTTTAGATTTTGGTCACGCTTATGGACCTGCCGCAAACCACCAAAGACTTCATTTGGATGGTTACCCATGGAGGTTTCCCATTTGTCCATGGTCGGAGTAGATGTGCATAGATGGTAGATGCCTCCGCTACGCGGAGAGAGATATGGAGACAATCCCACATTGTCTTTGGAGCTGCCTCGTAGCACATAAGATTTGGATGGGGGCCCTTTGGATTGTTGCAAGACATAAAGGATGCAACGTGACTTAACTTGAGGGATGGCTGTCTGATTGATGGAGGGGGTACGCTGATGGCCATCTGATGGACTATGAGATAAGCCTATCTCATTGAAGTTGTCATCTATCCTTTGGTACCATGGCCTTGGGGCTTGCTTTATCTCTTTAAGGGCAAATTCCTCCACCTGGTTGTTGGAGGCCTTTCGGCTGCTCAACATACAGTTCTTCTCGAAGCCCACCATTTAGAAAGGCAGACTTCATGTCCATCTAAAAAACTGGCCACTGATGGTGGGCAGCCAAAAGCTATGACTATGCGTATGGTAGTCATCCTAGTTGTAGGAGCCAATGTCTCTTTGTAGTCACTCCCTCTTCCTTGCATAGCCTTTGACAACAAGCGTGGTCTTGTACTTATTCAAAGTATCATTAGATTTGTGCTTAGTGCGGGAAACCCACTTGGTTTGTATGGTCTTTCTCTTCCGAGGACTATGATCTATCAATCAAGTCCCACGTATTGTTCTTTAGGATGGCCTCTAGTATATATACATACATACATACACATACATACATACATACATAACATACATACATATATATGTATGTATGTATGTATGTATATATTTCTTCTTTCATAACAGCCTATGACTTTGAGATTCCCTTTGCTTCTTCAAAGGTCCTTGGTTCCACGGTCTTTTGAATTTGAATCACCAAAGCATAGTTCATGGTAGATGCTTTTGTTTGAGACCTCCTTACTCCGAATTGCTCTCTGCATTATCTATGCCTCTTGGCTCCTCCAAGGTCTTCAAGTGCCACGTTGTTAATTTTATTTCCTTAGCCGAGGTCTGTCTTGTTGGCATGGGTGCCTTGGAATTTGACTCTGAATCTTCTTTTTGGATCCTTTGTCTTCTTTTCTTGTGTGATAACAAGTCTCGGTCTCTGGGGAACAACTAGAGATTCTGGTGCAGTTTTTGGATCCTTTGTCTTTGGGAAATAACTAGAGCTTCTGGTGCAATTACTTGTGGCTTGGACTTTGTCTCATGGAATACATCATCCCTCTCATGACTAGCTTCTTCATCTCTGGCTAATACAATCAATAGGCCTTTGATTCCTGAATCCTCACTGTACCGAGCAAAGGTACACCTCTTGCTCTTGGGATTGAACTTGGTCATATCTGCCTTCGTTTACATGCATGTAAGCATCAGAATCGAAAAATGTTTAAATGATGAATAATGGGCTTCTTATCGAAATATGCTTTGTATAGATTTTCCCCTTCTACCGCTTTGGTCTTTGTCACGATGTGAATAGCCATATGGTCTCCCTCACCCCAAAAAAATATGGGAAGCTTCCTCCCCCTGAGCATATATGGCCCCATTTCAGTGATTGTCTAGTTCTTTCTTTGTGCGACCCAGTCCCTATTGGGATGTGTGTGTAGTAGTCAATTGTCTTTTGAACCCTTCTTTCTTGCAGTTTGGCCGAAAGTCTTTGAGGTGAACTCTTTCCTTCAGTTGGTTTGGGAGGTCTTGATATTCTAAGTTCTTTCCCAACTCTTTCTCGACTTGGGCCTTCCACTCTTTTAACTTGGTGAAGGCTTGCGACTTCTTGGCAATGCAGTAGATCCAAATCATCTTGCTGAAGTAATCAATGAAGGTAAGATAAATTATAATACCCGGCTCTAGAGAAGGATGTCGTTAATGTCTTTTCATATGCGTCAGAGTGGACCAACTCAATTGGAATCTTGGCTCACTGCATAGCCTCCTTTGCGAATGCCTTCTAGTGTTGTGTATCCCAATGTAAGCCTAGCTGACTTCAACATTGTTTGCAATATATGAAAGTCCATCCACTAACTTAATTTTTTGCATCTTTGAGACAGTTCCATAGCTAACCACCCCGAACATTTCATGCTATGACTTTGAAGTACCTGTACCCACTTTGGCCATCAAAGCCTTGATGTTTGCACAACCTATGCTTCTCTATTCCTCTTGCCAGCACTCTTCTTGTGTCCTTCGATTGGATCAACACTCTTCCATCATCAAACTCAGCTTTCATCCTGTTCTTTAGTGATTCTTGCAAAGATTAGGAATATAAAGAACATTTATGCGTACCCTTTTCTTCACTTGAATCCGTGGTGAACGGAATGCTCCAGATTCCTTGTATTGAGGACTTCGTGCTGTCCCCAACGGCTACATCTAAATTGGGATGTGTAGGCTGAACCAGAAACACTTCCGGCCCCGATTCTTCTTCTTGTCTCCACTGTCTTTCCACTTGCCCCCTCTAGAGTCGTCCTTGTCCTTGGGCTTGCCTTTTCCAGGCCTACCTTTTTGCCTTCATCTTTGCAAGCATGCCTCCTGCCACATCCAGAGACGACCTGACAGCAGACACATATATGAAACATCTCCGCAACTCATAGAAGTGGCATCAGGGCACCTTGCTATGTATTTTGAGTACTAGTTTCGAGTTTTGAGTTCTATGATTTTTGTAGTATAGCACTCAGCAAGGGCCCTAGCGAGCCCTTTGGCTCAACCCTTAGTGGTTTTTATGAGTTACCCTTGGATTGTACTTTGTTTCATAGGTCCGTCGCAGATGTTGCTCAGGGCCCCAGTGGAGACTACCAAGGCTAGCATTGGAGTCTTCTAGGCGATTGGCAGAGAGCGGTGTTGATGTAGCATGGTACACACGGGTATTTACATGGTTTGGTAGTCATTGCATTTAGATGGATAGACTTCCCCCCTTATAGTACACAACATGGATGCACCACCTGTGATGATCCCATGAGATGAGATCAACTGTATCATACGGTTGGACCTCCTCCAGCTTCATACGTCTTGGGCTTTGGGGGGAGAGGAGTTCCCCACCAAGATTCTACCATGACCTCTTCCTGAGGGTCTTGGAGTATGGTCTCATCATCAGACGTCCGTATCTTGAGGATAGGAGATTCTCACATGCATTGAGGATTGTCATCGGACAGTTGCGAGTCTCGTCATAGTAGCTGAGGATTGAGGCAGGGAGAGCCGCATGCATACCCAAAGAGCAGAGGATCTATAGACTATGCCTGGTGGGGGAGGTCGAGATGGAGGAGTACTTTCTATGTGTCTGCCCAGTCTACTATGAGATACGCGAACGATATCACTTCCTCTTTCAGAAGGGGCATGGCTGCGGTGTGCTTACACAGCTGATCCATTTTCCTGACCAGGTTTGTGTTGGGTTGTATTTGATTGAGATGCAACGACACAGAGATACATTGATGCAACAGAGATCAGAGAGCGGTAGGAGGCGATGCCACAGGTCACCGAGATTGACCGAGCACAGAGCCGTGCTACAGACTTCTATGCATGTGAGTGAGCTATTAGGGAGCGTGAAGCTTGAGGGAGAGGAGCTTGATGAGATGAGAGCATTATGGATTAGCAGTGAGTCACCGCCACGATGCTCCTAGATGAGAGGCACACACTCTGCATGTGGCACGGAGAGTGACCAGAGCATGCACGATTGAGGTCCGGTCTATTTCAGCTCTCATCGGAGGAGACCGCTAGAGATGAGGCGTCACCCTTGACGTAGCCCATCAGATACAGAGGTCGAGGAGACCACACCCTCCATTGCCTTGAGAGACAGCTTGACTGACACAGATACGAGAGCTCCTCACATCCCATTAGAGAGCCATCAGGGTACCTGGATATATGGAGCCCGTGCGTGTACGAGGAGCACTTGATACTATTTTGCTATTTCACTACTGTGCCATTTTGCTCACTAGCTTATCACTTTCAGCAAGTGCTTTATTGCGCCCTTTGCGTCAGCCCATAGTGGCTTGTATGAGTTACTTTTGGTTTTGTACTTTGTCTCATAAGCCCGCGATGCCTCCATAAGACGTCAATACACATCTCTCTCTCTCTCTCTCTCCCCCTCTCTCCCCCCCAAGCCCCTCCAGTCCCTCCCCTCCCCTTCGAGACCTCTCCTAGCCTGTCGTGATTCCTGCCTCAGGCCTCCTTAGCATTGGGGGGCTGTTGGAGCAGCGCCCCCCCTCCCCCTCCCCCCCAACCCAACCCGCCCCCAGCATACACAGTAGTGGGGCTGCTTTCAGCTCCCGCCTACCATTGCGGGGCTGTTCCCAGCCCCCTGCCTACTCTTTTGGCCTTTCCCGTGGACCTGGACTTGTTCCAGCCCCCGTTGGGGCCTGCATTGCTTAGGCGCCTAGCTCCTATCTGCTTCAACGGGCTGTTCCAAAGCCGCCCGACCCGTGTGCCATCAGTCCTAGCCTAGGTACCCTTGGCTTTCTTAGTTGCTGGCTCCAATGCATTGCTGAAAAGGAAGTAGGGAGTCCTTGCTGTACCCTGTGAGATGGCAAGAGATGTAATTGAGTCTCATCTATGATCTTGGTGCCATGGCAGCTCTTTGGTGGGATTCGAAGATATTGTGTATCTGTCTCTATCAGGTCATCTCTCACTTCGGTGGGGGGGCTTGGTCTCCGTGACTCTGTATTTGGTCAGCCGTATCGAGACTCCAGAGTGATACCTCAACTCTGACAGTCCCCTCTAAGTAGAGGTGAGATTTTCACAGTCTCATAGACCCATCGGTCTTCCGAAGACTTTAATAAACTTTCTTTCTTTCTTTCTTTCTGGTTAACCTCTCCACGGTGCGCGTCTCTAGCTCCACGACTGTGCATCATCTCTCCCTGCTGATCCACTTTGCCCTCATATCAGCTAGCTCCTCCTCCACTCCACTATGTCTTGAGGCTGATTCAAATGCGTACAAATCTGTGACATGTCGTTGTCCTCAATCTATCTCTCTCTCCTATGGCACTGTCAGCTCCCACTGTTTGGTAGGGAGAGAGAGAGATTGATGTCCGTGGAAGTACAGCCTATGCTACTCCCAACATCCTTGCATACACATATTTGCATTTATTATATTTAGATCTCTCATTTTATGAAAATCATTTGTCAGATGTTTTTAGGGGTCTCTAAAATTTCCCAGATGATTCGTTTTTAGAAAACAACTCCTCAAGCAGTGTTTTAGGCAAAACCCTAGGAATGTTTCTTGTGATTGATTCCTGGGATCTGAGCTGCCATTTCAGATTTTGAACCATACATTTGGCTACTTGGATGACAGCTTTGCATTCAGTTGTCATTACTTGTGTGGAGAAGGTCTAGTCTTGGTCTGCACACAACTGCTCACATGGAGTTGTGTAGGTTTGGTGTAGTGGGATGGCATAGTACAGAACATCCGTGATGTCAATCACCTGTTTCTTCAATCATGTGCAGCTATGTTTTCTTGATATATTTTTTGTGAAAGGCATTTTCTGTCACAGCTTGGTCTTACTTCATTCCATAAAGTCCATATCTTGATTCATACTTTACCATTGTGTTTTTGATGTCAAGATTGTATGCGACTCTAAAATTGCATTTCTTAAAAAAAAAACTCAAAGAAACATTGAATTATTTAAATAGTGCCTATCCTCATGATGGATAGGCATGCGGCTGGTTGCTGCAGTGGCCCGTACATACCATGTGAGTTGTATATGTGTCCTTTGAGAATGGATATATTGTGGAAATGGGTAGGTCTCTCACATTCTGCTATTCATTGTTGTCAACTTTGCTGAGTGCTTTTCCTTTTCGCCAGCGTTTGGCAATGAGATGTGGAGGGAAATAGTTATAATAAAGATTAGATTGGTGAAATGTGCTGCACGCATACATTTGTCTTTATCTTACACATCAAGTGTTGTGGCAGAATTACAGGTATTTGTTCCACATAGCTCAATAACCTTTCTTGTAACTTGCATTTTGGGAATATTGTGTACAGTTACGATTGCATAAAGATGGATATATACTTGGCTCAGAATATCTGTCAGACTTGGTAGAACATGGGCACAATGAGGGGCATGGTAAGGACTTTTGTCTGCTTTGTGGGCAGGAGCACATAGTTCTGGATAGAATTGGATGAAAAGAAAGGAGGGTTTAATAAATGTTTGCTTAACACTCATATGGGCTGTGATGTCAGCAACAAATTAATTAAGTTAAAGGGTGCAATTGCATTGGTTCACAAGTTTGCTTAACACTCATATGGGCTGTGATGTCAGCAACAAATTAATTAAGTTAAAGGTTGCAATTGCATTGGTTCACAAGTGTCTCATCCTCTGCTTCTCGTATTTGTGTATAACCAATCTTCTAGATTGGGGATTTCATGGTTGGAAATTAGAATGCTGTGATATTTTATATGTGCAAGGGTAAAGGCAGGAGCAATTGGTTTGGATAGTCATGGGTTAATGGATTATAGTTAGAAGAGATTCAATGTTTATACTCAGCATGGTTTTGATTGGCCATAAGTCAAATGTTCCCTTTGTGAAAGCAAGAGCATGGTCTTCCTTTGTTTTGTATAAATGATATCAATTTGGCAATTTGGATATTAAGCTATATGGAGAGGCTGTTCTCTGTGAGCATTTCATAGAACAATATTGAGAAGCCTGTTACAGAGTATTAGCTGCTTTTAAACTTCCAAAACCATGATATTTGTACTTAATTGTACCAGAAAATGTTGGGATTATATACTGAGATTTTCGTCTTATAATATAGTGCCTCATGTCCAGCAATTGTAACATTCCAACCCAAAAAGTGCTAAAACAGTAAAAAACTCCTAAACGTGGCGGTGAGTCATTTGTAAGGTGTGTTATCTTGTGCGTGGTGTTTGTATGTAATTGATCTTCTAGGTTAGGAATTTCATGCATTTGTACTTAATTGTACCAGGAAGGGATTACTGAATTATAGTTTACAAGACAGGAAATATTTGTACTCCTTAGCATGGTTTTGATAGGCCACCTGTCGAATGGTCTCCTGAAAGCAGGAGTATGGTCTTCCGCTTATTTCATGTAAAAGATACAAAATTGACTATAGGATATTGAGCTGTATCGAGAGACAGTGCTCATTCATGTTGCTAGAGGAAAGGATTGCTTGCTACAACCAACTTCAACACAGCGGAATAGAGAAAGGTTTTGAGATCTCACAACAAAACTTCAATGGCAACTCACTCCATGTGCTTGTAGAGAGAACACTTCAGATACGGAGAGAATACACATGGATATTCAGCCAACTCATTAATAGAGGTCATGTCTCAGTACAAATTATGGCCAAAACTGTGACAACACCATCAGAAAACATATGCTGAGGTAAGCAACCAACAACAGGTTCTGTTTGCTGACCCTTCTGCTGTAGACGACTCCTAGAATACCACGTCTTGGTAAGACTTCAGTAGCTGTTCTAGGTGAGGTCTTTCGCTGTCCATCCTGTACAATACAATCAGGCTCTTCTACAGGATGTAGATCTGCCGCTTTGTGTGCTCCTGGATGACCCAAGAAACATGCAGACTGAACTTGTGTGAGAACCTCTTCTGCTGCACACAAGCACTCTCCTCTGCCGTCCAACAGGCTACTGGTCTGCACCAAGGAAGAGGCTGAAATGCACAAAGACTGAACTGAAGAATGGGACAGCATTGAGGCTCTTTTATAGGGCTGGAACTGTCCCTGATTGGCCAACCAAGTGAGCCAGTCAGCCGACCAGACCCCAGATCTGGCCGACCTGTCCAGGTGCACCCCCCTGCTCCAGACAGACTGGAGCAGACTGCTGACTGGCAGTGCCTCCTGCTGATCTATTCCAGGGCCTACAAAGAGGGGTTTGACAGCAAATAGCCGTTTGACAGCCCTTGCTGGCTGCCTCTATCCTGGTACTGACCATCCTGCCCTGCCCCTTATCAGGGCCAAGATCTGGCAGTGTTTGAGCCCCTAGTCAGGCACACTGTTGCACCTGCTATTCCTGCCCTTCTGCTGGCCCCTTCTGGCTGCACCTTGCACCAGATCGAGTGCCCTCAGCAAGGATCTTTTTTTTCCAGCCTTTGCTTCTGGCCAGGGTGGCCCATGTGGCTGCCCTATATTCAATACAAGAAGGAGATCCATGTGCTGTCCATGTGGCAACCAGTCGGCTTCCCACATGGCAGCCCTAAATCTCTCCCCCCTGTACTGTAAGTCATCTTCTCCTCATATAGGGGCTCACAAGTGGGAGGTGACCCTCATATTCCAACACTGTCTGGGAATTCCACGAGTATTTCATACAACAATCTTAATGTTTTAAAAGTCTTTTGAAGATTATTATCTTACTTTCCCTGCTAAAACCATGATATATGCATATTAATTGTACCAGAGATTCTTGGGATTATTTACTGAGATTTGTCCATTGTAGTACATTCTCATTTCTGGTGACTAATAATTTCTGTGCGTGTTACCCGCCCTGGTCTCCTAGTGGCGGCGCTGCATCTGACAAGGGCCAATGTTGGTGGGGGGGGGGGGGTAGAGAGAGAGAGAGAGAGAGAGAGAGAGAGAGAGAGAGATCCTCAGGAGGCCTCATGGGCCTATGAGACAAGGTACAACAAATGGAAAGAAATTATACAAGCCGCAAAGGGTGTGCTAGGACCCTTGCTGAGTGCTAAGCTAAGCTAAGCTATATAGCTCAAATCCATAGGTACAAAACAACTGGAGCTGATAAACTGAGAAGCTGAGAAAATGAGGCTCAGTAGCCAAAAATCGGTATTGTGGTGGCTCTCTGGTGGGCTGCAAAGATATCCCAGATCTGCGTCTGTTGGGTTGTCTCCTGCTGTGGTGGAGGCCGTGGTCTCCTCGATCTCTATATCTGAAGAGCTATATTAAGAGTGACGCCTCGTCTTGGGCGGTCTCCTCTGTGGGTGGAGGGCAGAGATAGGTCAACGTCGATTGTGTGCGCTTTGGTCATTGTCCGTGCCCTGCGTGGGCTATGTTCAACTTGCTCGGCAGCACCATGTCATCTCTCCCTGATGATCCATGCTGCTCACGTGTCTGCTAACTCCTCCTGTGCCCGTCTATGGCTCGGAGTAGACCCGAATGCATAGAAATCCGTGACATTTCCTTGTGATCTGTCTACCTCAGCGTCTTGTGGTGTTGTCAGTTGCCTGCTGCTGTCTAATCTGTCGTAGTAGTGTCTCTTTGTGTCGTTGCATCTCGATCAGGTAGAGTCCAATGCGGACCTGATCATGGAAGTGGATGAGGTGGGAGAAAGGCCATGCCCCTTCTGAAAGAGGCAGTGGTAGCGTTCCCAGATCTCATAGTAGGTTGGGCAGACACACAAGAAGTGCTCCTCTGTGTCGACCATCTCAGTTGTGCATAACCTGCAGATCCATTGGTCTAGAGGTATGCCTCGATCCACAGCTGATGCGATGAGACCAACATCTGTCCAATGGCAGTCCTCAATACATGTGAGACTCCTTTGGCCTCGAGGTATTGGGTGCAGCTCTCCATGCCTCGATCCACAGCTGATGCGATGAGACCAACATCTGTCCAATGGCAGTCCTCAATACATGTGAGACTCCTTTGGCCTCGAGGTATTGGGTTCTGATGATGAGTCCATCCTCCGATACTCTTAGGAAATGATGACGATAAAATTTGATCTTGGTTGGAACTCTTGGACCCCGCCCCCCCAAGCCCCCCTGCCCAGTCCAAGATGTATAGAGATGAAGGAGGTCTAACCGTATGATAGGGTTAATCTCATCTCGAGGGATCGACTCGGGTGGTGCGTCCATGTTGTATCGGAAGGGGCGCAGTGAGTCCTCCATCTGGATACTGTGTCTGGCATACCAGGTTTCAGCCTTGTTCTTTGCTAGTCGTATGGAAGACTCTAGTGTTGGCCTCGGTAGTCTCTAATGGGGTAAGGCCCATACTCTGTGGAGGAAAGTCATAGTTTTAAAGATGGCATCAATTTGGAGAGGTGTCATTGCGTAATCTGCCTATACTATTTGATGTGGGACTGCTGAGGGCTTACTCTGGATCATCTTAATGGCAGTTGGCCTCACCCGGGTGTCAAACAGCCATGCCCTTTGTTGGCGGGTCTTGAAAGTGTGCGTGAAACATTGGTCTTTCTAGTTTGGCCAAGGCTCCCTATCCACGTGTGAGTCATGCTCTGGCCGCATCTACCATCCTATAAACTGGCCTTGTGAAGACTGTTCCCAGGTATGTGCAGGACTGCACTCTCTCTACTGGCTCACCCTGGTAAGTGAAGCTGTGTCAGTGTAGTACTGCACGTGAGGTGTTGAAGATCATGACCTTGGTCTTCCCAATGTTGACTATCAAGTCTCTCTCCGTGCAAAACACCTCTAGTGCCTCCAGATGCCTCTTTAGCCCCTCAGCTGAAGATGATATGATGACTATGTCATCCTCATATAGGAATATCTATATGAAGTCGGCTGGCAGTGATCCTTTCAAGTCGGCCAGCAGTGATTCTTCGCCTCCCAAGCAATCAATAAAGATGTGATCTCATCGATGTAGAGCTCGAAGAGGGTCGGTGAAAGAAGGCATCTTTGCTTCACTTCCATGGTGCGCTCAACCTAGTCTGATAGACCCCCCGATGCCCGAACTCTCCCTCATACGGACTTGTATAAGCTCATCACCCCCAAATCAAAACCTCTGAAACCTGCACATGTCGCACCCCACCAAAGGAGCCAAAATAAAATCCCGTGTAAGCATGGCCTTGTGAATTAAAAAAGTGAAATGGATGGCCTTATGCGTGATGTGTGTGCGCAAGCCGGGCGTGAGCGTGTCCACTGCACTGACACCTTCCCCGCCCACTAACCGTACCGATGATCTTCGTGCCCGCACTTGCGAAGCATTGGAAGACAGCGTTAGAAAGAGGCTGGTGTCTTGTACTGACACTTGCACAAGAACCCCTTACTCTGAGGTTGAATCCTGTCCTCGTCCGGACCCAAGTCCTGCAATTACTCATAAATACAAATCCACAACCATATCCAAAAGTGCCAAATCCAACTCCTCCGACAATTCCAATACAACAACTTCAAGCCGAGGAAGAGGATTCACAATTCGAGTACTCAGTGTACTATGTGGAAGGAGTAGAAGGTTTAATCCAAGTCAATGCGAATCAAGCTCGGGCCAACACATATCCAGTGCCAATCAAGTGCTATGGTTTGTGAAGAGAATCACCGGATCGTAGAATTCCCTCATGATGGTCACCCTGCTACTTTCCAACCACTCTTCGGAGATTGTGGTATTGGCCATGCTTGTATGGATTGTCTCATGAAAAATAAGGTCCCACAACAAAATGAGGCTAAGCCTGATATCCCAATCGGCATTATTGGGGTGGAGCATCAAAGTGTAGGGCTCGCAACCGTATTATCACAACCTATGAATGTAATTACATGCCAACAAAAAGAGGAAACCAAGGAACCTACGATTCCAATTCAATCAAGAAGACCTCTCCAAAAGAAAGAACAATATACCTCCGTCAAGCAATGAGTAGCCAAGCACATCAACATTAGCTCCAGATCCTAACATAAAAGAAGTTTCATACCTTAATGCAGAAGTGGAGAAGGCTTGATTTAAGGCACTTCAACAATGGGTGCAAAATAACAAGCTCAATTCGAGGCTGAGAAGCAAGCACAAGATCCAATCCCTAACTTAGCTCCACCAACTATTGACACTGTACTCGAGCCTTTGTTCCAGCAACAAGATCGACAACATAATGTACCACCATGCCAACTTGAAGGTGCGACACTCTCTAGCTCTAAGTTGCTGTGTGTCCATTCCCAGTGGAATCCTCTTACAAAATTGTCCCAATCTATGGGAGAGTTTCAAAGGATGGATTGAATTAGCAAATCCCCCTCCACCTATGGAAGACATAAAAGATATCCCTGTGCGGATGGGTTATCCACAAAATCTTGGATTATGGCTCTACCCAGTTCTGTGTGGTCCCAACCTCTCCACACGATTCCTTTATTACCATGCATGCACCTTCGTATACCAATTTCAAATTGCTCCCTGTATCGATAAAATGTTGTTTTTGGAATACCATGCATTTCATACCATGCTCTACAACAAACTTGAATACCATTCAATGAAAAGACATATTTGAACTGCCCATTGTCATCTTTTCGACAAGCAACCCCAAGAGTGTCATATACATAATTGGTGCGAGCCTCCAAACTTTGGCCCCAATGCTCTATGCGTAATTTGGATATCATTTGACGATCGGCAAATTGACAACAATTTTGTTTACAACAATCAATCATAGATACTTTTTTGACTGCATCCCTCGTGAGTCTAGATGATGCTAATGGCATGCCATGTTTTTTAGCTTTCCTCTTTATCATGTAGTAATGCCTCTTTTTTGTGGATTTTTCATTTGGGTCCTCATCTTCCATGTGCTTTTGCCTAGAACCACTTGGAAAAGCTGGATACAGACGGAAGCTCTGATACCAATGTAACATGCAACGGTAATCTTATCATGTAATTCACAGCAAGACCTTTAAACCTTTAGCAAGGAATTAGCGTTGTACACCATAGAGACAGAAAGGAGATGAGGTAGAGAGAGAGTAGAGTCGACAACCGATTGGGTCCCTGTACCCATTGAGGGCCCCCTCCCCCAATCAGGGGAGAATTTGCTTTATACTTGGAGAACTGAGAAATACAAAGAACACTCTTCGAGAGAGCACGGAAAACGCGCTTCTGAAGAGCTCACTGTGCACATGTAGAGCAGAGCCAAAGACCTGAGAGGCATCGACGACCACTACCGAGACCTTGATGCTGTCCACACTGACGATGTAGGACGCTTCTGCAAGGCAAGGGAGAGGCTTGTGCTGTCCACCGGAATGCAGGGCTATTGTGTGAGTGAGAGAGTGAAAGCTAGGAGTGATAGATCCTATAAGAGAGCTGAGAGATGACTGAAATAAAGAGCTGAGAATGAGCTGTGTAAAACTGTAAAAGATAACTGAAAAGAGCTGCTGAAATAGATCCCAAACCTTACTCCGTTCGCTGCCCTGACTCCCCGTTTGATGCGCTGCGTGAACACCTTCCCAGAGGGCTGAACTGATGCCAAAGACTGAGGCTGGTCAAAGGGCCACTGGGGGTGAGTGTCAGGCTATTTAGAGGGGGCTGAGGAGGAGCTGTAGGAGGCTGAAGTGCTGGGAGAACTGAATTAGGAAAGAGGGCATGGAGGCCCCCTATTTATAGGGCTTTTGGGGCTGGTTGGCTGGCCCCATATTTATAGGGCTGAACTGCTGCCAAAGGCTGAGGCTGGTGAGAGGGCCACTGGGGGTGAGTGTCAGGCTGTTCAGAGGGGGCTGAGGAGGAGCTGTAGGAGGCTGAAGTGCTGGGAGAACTAAATGAGGAAAGAGGGCCTGGTGGCCCCCTATTTACAGGGCTTTTGGGCTGGTTGGCTGGTCCCTTGGCCCCATAAAGGCAGCCTTAGGCCCCATAAATAGCAGCCTAGGGAGGGGTGCAGGGTAAACCTATCCCTAAACCTAAGATGGAAACACTACCCTACGGTTCTCTAGTGGGTACTAGTGAACAAGGACTGATCTTCCGACATGACCTAAGGCTGATAGACTGACTTACATAGCTTGTGCCTGACTGTCCCTGGACAAGGGCTCACAAAGGGGTCACATCATACGACAAAATCTCCTATGAGGGAACTACTACGCACTTGTCGATGTAGCCAGTGTGTCACTTTGCATCCAAGTGCAGGGGCACATGTGACATCTCGTGATCATATGGCAGCATGGGATCGTGTCGAAAGCCTTCTGGAAGTCTACAAAGCAAGCATAGACTTTCTGGCACCTTGATCTCGCCTCCTCAATCATGGCCCTTAGATTGAAGATGTGGTCAAGGGTGGAGTGGTCATTGGAAACTTGCCTATCCTAGAGCCCGCTGCCCGTGTGCCTCTGTGTGACTGCTAATCTCCCTCTCTAGTACTGATCCATAGATCTTGGTAAAAGTGTGGCTAATCATTAGAGTGCAGTAATTCCTAGTGTCCATGCAATCTACTGCTTTATGTATGGGCACAATGGTGGTAGTGCTCTAGGTAGATGGAAAGCCATGGCATACAGCGTGGTGAACATCTCCGCTAGGATTGGAGCCAAGATTTCTTGCCCATGTGCGAAATTCTCAGTCCGTAGTCCCTCATGATCCTGAGCTCTCTAGTTATGAAGCCAGCGGAGTGCGTGTTGTACATTTTGGTGAACAAGCGACATGTGTTGGGCCTGGGCATAGAAGACATGTCAGACAACTGTCCCCATCAAGTGGTAGGGTCTTCTTCTTTGAATGATTGGATCACTTGCTCCATCCTGTGTGTGAGGAACGCCCGCCTCTTACAACGTGTCAAATGTGGTGAAATCAACTTTGCCTCATGTGTCGTAAGGTGACCTAATACTCGCTCACATGCAAGGTGAGATCTCATTTCTCTGCACTCGTCATCATACCAAGGATTATGAGGCATCGTCCCGCCGACTAGGGTATGTGCTGCAGATCGGGTCTTGGTGAAGGATCTAGCTACCACATCCTATACCATTGAGACAAGGATGTCTGAAGCACGGGCAAGGTCTGCGTCATCTCCAAGTAGGTCTGGGAGCTGACGGACTAAGTTACCCACAAAGACTGGGTCAAGAGCACGTCCAAAATGAACCTGGACCCGTGTGGGTGTGGGGGCGGGGGCTTTCCCTGTGGTGGGCATGGTAGCTGAGATGCTAAAAGCCAAGAATGAGTGATCAATGCCGAGTGGGGTGGCCGGGGGGGGGGGGGGGGGGCACAATGAAATTGTGTACCCGTGGTACAAAGGCCAAGGGACCCATCAAGTAATCCACTGTACTGGTCCCTCCACCATGCGGAAAGGAAGTGAGCTCGCCAGATGACGGCCATATTTGGAGGGCTGTTATATATAATCAAGGCGTGGACAGCTCCCAGCTCAAGTAGATGTCACCAATATCTTGCAACGTGTGGTGCATTTGCTGAGTGTCTCCCCATCCCAACCTTAGCTGGGTCTAATTCCGGTACTATTGGAGAGTCCTCCTCAAAATCTAGTAGGCCCACCTATCTACCTCCCGTGCATGCATTGAAGTCACGACGAAGTAGGACATCTCCTTGCCTAGAGAACTCCGTGATGTCATCATATATATATTGTCTCATATGAGCTGTGTCCCTCTGTGGTGACCTCGTGCGTACATGGGATGATGTATATGGGGGGAAGTAGCATACTAGTGTTTACAGATGTCGTGCATTCTTCTCTCTCCGTACTACAGATCTGAGTTGTAAAGAGAACAGCTACACCACCAGAGTCTCGTATGCCACTCTCTCTCCTCGTCTCTCTCCTATGGGATGACTCCCATGTATATCCCGTCACTATGGGCAGTCCTCTCTCTTGGCTCTCATGTGTCTCGGTGTAGAAGGTCATGTCTCTATTAGTGTAGGTTTCCGAGGAACCCCACAGGTCGGACCAAAGCGTACCATTACAATTCCACACTGCCATTTTCAGCCCATTTTGTGCACGCATCCCATTGGCCCGACACCATCATAATTCCCCATCTTCTTTCTCTCTCCTGTCTACTCTTTTCCACATATATATATATATATATATATATATATATATATATATATAGAGAGAGAGAGAGAGAGAGAGAGAGAGAGAGAGAGAGGTGTATTAATGTCTTTAGGAGACCTTGCGGGTCCATGAGACAAGGTACAAAATATATGTAACCCATACAAGCCACTATGGGCTGAAGCAAAGGGCTCACTAAGGCCCTTGTTGAGTGCTAAGTGCTAAAAAAGCAAAAAGCTAGTACAAAATAGTAGGAAAAGAGCTATCAAGTACTGCTTAGAACTAGAGCTCCAAGTACATGTGCAGGCTCTATATAACATGGCTCCCTCATGACCCTCTGATGTGATGCAAAGAGCTCACGTATTTGTGTTTGCCAAGCTATCTCCCGTGATGGCGGGGGCCCCGCTCTCTTGGATCTCTGTATCCAATGGGCTACATCGAGAGTAATGCCTCATCTCTGGTGGTCCCCTCTGAGGGCTGCGGACCTCAATCGTGCGTGCTCTGGTCACCCCATGTGCCGTGTGTGGTCTCTGTGTCTCTCGTCCAGCCACATCCTAGTGACGAGTCTCACTGTTGATCCATAGTGCTCTCGTCTCCTCAAGCTCCTCCCCCTTGATCTCATTTGATGTTGGCTCGGATGGGTACAAATTAGTGACGTGTGTCTGTGCTCGGTCTAGCTTGGTGTCCCGAGGCATCAACTGTAGTTGATCTTTGGCCTACCGCACAAGGGAATCTTTGTGTCTCCGCATCTCAATGAGGTAGATGCAAACTTGGTCGGGGAAATGTATTAGCCGTGTGAGTGGTCCGAAGTCAAGCCCCTCTTGAAAGAGACCGTGGTATCGCCCTCGGATCGACAGACACCTAAAAAATGCTCCTCTGTCTTGTTCCCCCCCGTCGTGCATATTCTACAAACCGGCTGCTCTCTAGGTATGCCGGCCGCTCTCCCTGCCTCAATCCGCAACTGGTAGGACGAGACGTATCTGTCCGATCCACAAGGTGTGAGAGACCCTCCTAGCCTCGAGGTATTGGGGCTTGATGATGAGACCATGCTCCAATATCCTCAGAAAGTGGTCATGATAGAACTGGGTCTTGGTGGGGAACTCCTGATCCCCCCCCAAAGCTTGAGATGTGTGGAGCTGGAGAAAGTCTAACTGTATGATATGGTTAATCTCATAATGTGGAATGAGCTTTGATGGCGCATCCATGCTGTACTAAAAGAGGGGGAGCCTATCCATCTAGATACTGTGGCTATCAAACCATGTGGACACCCGCGCATACCATGTTGTATCAAATCCTCTCTGTCAGTCGTCTGGATGACTCCAGTGCTAGTCTTGGTAATCGCCACTGAGGTAGGGCCCAAACTCTGTGGACAAATGTCACGGTCTGGAGGGCATCCACTTGGAGAGGTGTTATGGCGAACTTTGCCTGTATGATCTGATGGGGAATTGAAGGCTTACTCCGAAGCATCCTAGATCCCATGATCACTTTAGCCTCTCAAATCCCTTCTAGTGAGCAGCTGAAAGGTCGCTTCCCCAAAAAGGTGCTGCATACATGGCAGTCGGTCTCACGAGAGTGTCAAAAAGCTAGCCCTTCGTTGGTGGATCCTAGAAATGCGCCTGGAAACACTATCTCTCTAATTGGGCTAGGGCCCCCTTCTTGCGTGTGAGTCGTGCTCTGGCAGCATGGGTCATCATGAAGACTGGTCCCATTAATACTGCCCCTAGGTACGTGTAGGACTGCACTATCTCCACTGGCTCTCCTTAGTAAGTGAAACATGTCGATGTTGATGTCACTGAAGCACTGCTTGGGATGTGTTGAAGATCATAACCTTGGTTTTCGCAATGTTGACTGTCAGGTCCCCCCTCTCTATAGAACATCTCCAAGGCCTCCAAGTGTTTCTGCAATCCCTCGGTTGAGGACGAAATGAGGACTATGTGATCTGTATATAGTAGTATCTGTACCATCAAATCAGCCCATAGGGAGCCCTCTCCTCCTAGGCGATCAACAGAAGATGTGATCTCATCAACGTATAGCCCGAAGAGAGTCGGTGAGAGGGGGCAGCCCTACTTCACCCCTATGGTGCTCTCAACCTAGTCTGATAGGCCCCTAGGAGCACGGACTCGCCCTTTGATGGCGGACTTGCCCTCTCTGATGGACTCATATAAACTCATCACTCCCCAGATCATGACCTCTGGGAGATGCATCTCTTGTAGTCCCCTGATCAAGCGAGAGCGAGGGACTGTGTCAAAAGCCTTCCGAAAGTCCACAAAGCAAGTGTAGACCATAGTTTCCACGCTTTCGGGAACGGGGGTGCGGAGCACTGCGGGAAACGGCGTTTCGGAGTTTCGGCCTCCGGGAGGAAATGGGGAAACGGAGTTTCGGTTTTAGGGTTTAATACATACATATATAATTAATAAAAACATTACAAAAGCTTGAAAAATAGTAAATACATCTTTGCTCAAGTTCAATATAAATCTATGATTTATCACATCAATCATTCAAATTTCAATGTCAAAGACTCAAATGATAGATCAAAATTCAGAAATGACAACTGTAGGCTCAAGGCTCAAGCCTCAAAAGAGTCAATACAAAACAAGATCCATCATCCATAATCCATATGTAATAGACTATAGTAAATACAAAACATGATCAAAAAATATCCATGTGGCTGGCAGCAGTTGCTCAATGCTGGAGCTTGGCATGACAAAATCCTAGACCTAAGTGCTCCAAAAATCACTCATCAAGATCATCCATGGAGGAGTCACATGTCTCCTCCAACTCATGAGAGTCAGCCTCAGATGAAGAAAGGGTAGGATCGTGGTCCTCTGCCTCTACTGAAGTGGAAGCGATGGATCCCCCCCTCTGCCTCTGAGAGCGGGTGGTGCAGTGGGTGTTGTGGCTCGGCACTGTCAGCTCCTCATAAAGCAAGGTGTACATATCACGCTCATTCCGTGGGATCTCTGGGATGAACCTCTCCCTCCTGATGTCGATCTTATCCACATTCACCTGCGAAGGCTCCGGATGTCGGGCATTCCTCTCAAGGAGCTGGAGGTTGCAATGACAAAACACCAACCGCTCTAGCTGAGCGGTACTCAGCCTATTCCTCTTCTTTGTATGGAAGAGGGCCCAAGTGCTCCAATTCCTCTCACATGGACCCGAACTGCAATCCTGTGAGAGCACTCGAATGGCGATGTGTTTTTGTTATTGAAATGCACATACAATTAGAAATTAGAAGTTAGAACTAAGTGGAAAGTTGAAACAAGAAAGATGCACATTGTACTATGTAGACTGTAGTCAAGGGTAGTGAATTACCAGCATGGGAGCACAATTTCCATACTTCTCCCACCATGAGACAGGCTGTAGCTGAGTCTCTCGACCAAAGCTTCCTGTCTGGTTGCGAAAGGCCAAGAGATCATCCTCTATACATTTCAGCATGTGCACATTACCACCTGTCAAGTTCCTGATGTATGTCATGAAGCCTTCGTCTAGCTCCTTGTTCTCGTATTGCTCCTCATCTCGCCACAAAGGATGCAATACATGTGCTACTGCATGAATCGGCCTGTGAAACCAATCCCATCGCCGATTCCACACAGCCTTGATTTCATCAACCCTTTAGAGATCAAACCATAAGATAAAAATGGACAAAAAACAAGAGTCAAGAGTCAAGACCAATGTAAAGACTCAAGAGTGAAATAAAGATAAGAAGTAAAGCAAGGGTGGTCAGGACTGAGAAGACTTACTTCTTTGCTCTCAAGTAGTCTTGCTTGTCGAGAGCCTCCCCAATCTTGTCCATGTACTCGTATAAAAGGCCTGTAGTACTGCCCTTCATGTCTGTAATGCGTAACACTGTGTAGATGGGGTTGAGAGTTTGGACCAACCCCTCAACCTCTACCCACCACTCCTCTCTCATGACATCACGCACAAAAGCTCTTGCCTTGGGGCTCTCTCTCTCATCCCACTCTAGCCATTCATTTGAGTAGACAGTGCGTACCAACTCTTTGCGGACTCGCAGGAGTCTCTCAAGCACAATGAACATGTATGCAAATCTGGTGGCTGCAGGCTGCAATAGCTCAAGAGTGCTGTAGGCCCGATACATGCTCAAGACTTTTGGCCTCTTCTTCACAAACCTCACCATGCTTCGTCCTGTGCGAAAGATGGCTTCAACCCATTGTATTTGACCTATGTCCTCAATCAATAAGTCGAGGCTATGTGATGCACAAGGGGTCCACACAATGGCTGGAAATTCATCCTCTAGCATAGAGCCCATAGACTTACAATTACTTCCATTATCTGTCACCACCTGCACAACATTCTCAGGCCCAATTTGCTCTATAGCCTCCCTTATATGTGTCCAAATAAATGCACCTGTAACTGTGAGACCTGGGAGGGAGGCATCAATGACTTTCAAAAACATAGTGCCTTTGCAGCATGACACCAAAACATTGTATACATTTCTCCTGCGTACATCTGACCACCCATCACACAATACAGTGCAGCCATACTTTTTCCATGTTTCCTTCAAGGGCTCTAGCTGCACTTATATGCATGATTTTTCCCGCTTTAGCTCCCGTGTGTGCAGAGCCTCAGATGTAGGGCCATCCCACTCGCATCCAATGTGGCTGATGGCCCTCATGGTCTTCCTCCATTGATTTGTCTTGGCCACATGAAAAGGAATGGCACACCGTATGAACATCCGAGTGAGCTCCCTAGTTGCCTCTGCAATTGCTTGCTTTTGAAATCCTGCTTGGATGCTAGCCCTTTGTACAGTATTTATTGGAGGGGTGTCTCGTGAATGTGATACATCACCTGGCAAAGGAGTCCTCCTTGCATGCACACCCGACATTGAGGTAGAGGAGAAATCTGATCTTGTGTCTCTGCCTCTGGCCCTCTTTGCTACTGCTGCTTGACTTGAACCAGCTTTCTCTTGACCACCCATTGCTGTAGATACTTCCTCTTCGGGAACGGCCAAACGCTTACGCCTCCACATTTCAAGGCTTTCCCGAACATCTAGAGGAACAGAGGGGCATGTCCCTACATCTTTGTTTGGAACCTGAGCAAGATGGTCCTTCACACGGGTGACACTCCCTGTTTTGACCAACCCACAATACTTACATCTCCATTTCCTGGAGCCACCAGATCCTGCATAACCCCCCACTTGCTCCACATGCTGCCAAAAAGGATCTGGAGTCCGAGCCATGTTACCTGTGCGGTTCGAGGTCGGGAGACTCGAAGAGATTCGAGAAGTGGAGGCTGTTTTTTTGGTCCTGCAGCCCCTTCTTGCTTGGTAGAGCTAAGAGGGGCCAGGGCAAAGGTGGAGGCCGGTGAGGTAGAGGGCTGAGGTGGAGGTAGATGGGTAGAGGAGGGCAAGGTAGAGCAGGCTGCAGCTCCAAACGGATGAAAACACAGGCGAAACACAACAGGCGAAACGCAGCGCGGCGGAAAAAAAAAAAGGTCGCTGCCGGTTTATAGAAACCCTGGAAAAAACAGAAAAACGGAAATGCCGTTTTCGGGGACGGAAACGTTTCCGAAACGTTTCGGCGTTTCACCCAGGCCGAAACGGCGTTTCTGGAAACTATGGTGTAGACCTTTTGGCACCTCGACTTCGACGACTCGATGATGGCTCTGAGGGTAAAAATGTGGTCTAGTCTAGAGTGCTGTCTTTGGAAGCCTGCCTGCCCAAGAGCTCATTGTCCATGGCCCTTTGTATGGCTACTGATCGCCCTCGCTAGTATCGATCCATAAATCTTAGGCAGAGTGTGGCCAATCATGAGAGTGCGGTAGTTCCCAGTATCCATGGGGTCCCCCGCCTTATGTATCGGTACAATGGTGGCAATGCTCCATGTAGGTGGGAAACCGTGGCATACTGCATGGTTGAACATATTTGCTAGAACTGGGGCCAAGACCTCCTGTCCATGTGCGAAGTGCTATGTATGTAGCCCCTCGTGGTCTGGTGCTCTTCGGTTATGTAGACGGAGGAGGGTGTTTTTCACGTTCTGCGCAGTGAACAAGTGACAAGTATTGGGTTTGGGCATAGAGGACATATCTGGTGGCATCTGACTTGGGATTTTGTATAAGGAGCATGCATATCTGTGCTAAATCTCAAGGTCCGTGATGGGAATGGGCCGTTTCCCGTCTGATAGGAGTCCTTAGCCGATAGTTGGGTCTCCCCCTCGAAAGGATCCGACCACCTCATCAATCCTACGAGTGAGAAAAGTTCGCTTCTTACTTCGTGTCATCCGACGTGAGATGCGGTGCACCTCAGATGAGGTCAGGTGTCCCAAGGCCTGCTCGCGTGTCAGGTGAGCTCTCATCTCTTTACATTCATCCTTGTACCAGGGGTTTTGATGCATCTTCCCAACCAGGGCATGTGTGGGTCGAGTCGTAGGGAAAGATATGATGGTAGCTTCGTGTACCACTGAAGCCAAAGTGGTTGAAACCTGAGCAAGGTCTATCTCTGCTCCATGTAGGGTCGGAAGCTCTCAAGCTAAGTGACTCACGTAAATTGGAGCGAGAGTGCGGTCAAAGTGAACATGGGTTTGAGTGGGCACATGAAGGACTCTCTTTGTGGCTGGCCTAGTAGTGGAAATACAGAATGTCAGGTATGAGTGATCAGCACCAAGTGGGGGAGGGGTCTACAAAGTCTTGAATCTGAGATGCGAAGGCAAGGGAGTCCATTAGGTAGTCCACTGTGCTTGTTCCCCCCCCCCCCCCCCCCCCCCCCCATGTGGAAAACAAGTGAGTCCACTGGATGATGGCCATTTCTGAAGACCATTGTATATGATCAGATCATGTACTGCTCCCATCACAAGTAGGTGCCGCTCATACCCTGTCACGTGTGGAGCATCTGCTGAGTGTCTCACTATCCCGAGCTCAGCTGCATCTAACTCTGGTACTATGAGGGAATCAGATTCAAAGTCAAGTAGTCCCAGCTGGTTGTCCCTTGTGCGTGCCATTGAAGTCACCAAGGAGGAGGGTGTCATCCTATCTAGAGAACTCTGTGATATCATCATGTATACTCTCATATGGGTTGTTCCCTCTCTAGCAACCTCACGTGCGTAGGATGATGTATTTGGAGGAAAGTAGCACACTGCAATGAAGATCGGTCGGGCCTCTGGTAGCTGAACTCTAATCCACATGTGCAGTGCATGTTCCTCTTTCCTAACCACTGAAAGGAGTGACCTGAGAGCTGATTTGACGAGGATAGCCACACCCTCAGAGCCTTGTACTCCACTATCCCTCCTCAGTTGTCTCCTATGGGCAGACTCCCATGTGTATCCTATCATGGGGCAGCCCTCTCTCTGGACTCTCCTGTGTCTCGGTATAGAAAACTATGTACCTGTTAGTGTATGTCTCCAGGAAACCTCCTGGGGCAGACTAGAGGGTGCCATTGCAGTTCTAAACTGCCATTTTTAATCCTCCTTGTGCTCTCTTCTCCTAGGTTTGACACCGTCATGTGGTGTCTATTTCTCCTTCTTCTCTTCCTTCCCTTTCTCTCCTGTCTGCTCTCTCTCTGATAATCACTTTTCTATCCTTGTAGGCAGCCCATTTACCTGCGTCTCTTGCTGCCATAACCCGAACCATTCCCTCTCTCCAATGGTCCTGCTGCAGCATTGTGAGGTCATCATCCAAGTATATTCTGGGCCCCTTCAAGGTTGCCCTCATGCTCATGAGGGTAGACCTGTCCACAGCTGTGCAATGTTTCATTACAAGGGGTCTTGTTGGGGCCTTAACTTTACCAACCCTCCATGCTGTCTCGCATGTGAGGTTGAATCCCATTTTGGTAAACAAAATCTTGGCATCTGACATGGGGGTGTCTCCAACTGTTAAGCCGCTGACTTCCTTCTTTTCTGTTCCTCGAGAGCTTCAGAGATGATCTCTTTCTTGGGGGCTGCTGCACCCTTCTCAACCACATTCTTCGATTCTAGCATATCTGCATTCCCTTTAGTGATTTGCTGTGTGAACTTAGCATGCTTCCCTTGTATGGTCGTTTGTAAGGCTGCCATCTCCTTCTTGAGCTTCTCATTCTCAGATTTCAGCTCTTCCATTGCCTTGCACGTCCCTTCCGATGTCCCTTGCATGTCCCTCAGCTCCTGTAATTCGGTCCCCATGGCTTGCATTTTGTCATTGAGGCTGGTCTTTTCAGCTTCCCGTGTTTCTTTCTCCTTCTCCCATTCATCTTTCTTACTTTTCTCCTTCCTCCATTCCTATTGCATACGTCCTCCTTGTTTCTTGCTTTCATTCAATGTTTTGTCAATGTGTGCTTTTTCTGCCATCAGTGCCACAGTGGTGGTCTCGAGGCTATCTACTTTCTCAATCAAAGCCATAGAAATTTTACTGAGGTGAGTCAAGACCTCGGAAGCATTCTTGGGTGGTGAGCCAGCCATGTAGACTGTCATTGCACTTTCAAGAACTTTTACATAGCTCCTCGTCGTCATGATGATTCTGTTCTTTATTTTGCAGTTCCTTCTGTATGGTCCTGTGTGTTTGTCCACACCTTAGGGGGCTGTCCATGGCAACCCTTGAGCAGTCCAAGGGCAGTTGGGGGTGTTTGGACAGAGATAGCAGCCCACGAGGGGGCCAGGAGCCCCTTGGCGCAGTGTGCTGGTGTTTCGAGGGCCTTGAGCCTTGCCACAGATCGTGGAGGAGCCTGAGAGCCCTAGTACCTATTGCGGGGGAATCTTTTGCAGGTCGCCTTGTTGTCTGGCGGCCCTGGTGCTGTTGGGGGTGCCCATAGAGCGCACAGAGGGACCCTTGGCCCTGTTGCAGGTTACGGGGACCCTAATGCAGGTCCATTGGAGGCGGAGCAGATGGAACTAGCCCTAGGACTTGTGTTAGATGGCGCAGTCACAGCTGGGGGTAGTGCAACCTGGCAAGGCCAGGGCTGCGACAGAGACAGGGCAGGGGCCACGACAGAGGCAAGGCTGGCGGGGGGCTGAAGGGCTGGGGGGCTCGCGGGGGTGCCTGAAGGGCTGGCGGGGGGTGGGTGGAAGGAGGCGGGGGGTGTCTGGAAGGTGGTGGGTGTGAGAATGGGAGAGAGCAAAGGTGAGAACAAGAAGCAGGAGAGAGAGAGAGAGAGCTGAAAACGTAGTTGCAATTAGATGAGAGTGTTACAACTGAATGGAGTGATGGGTTTTGTCTAAGTGACAAAACCTTATCACTTCACTAACCATAGTTAGTGAACTAACTGTGGTTAGGGGGAAAAACCTCTAAGTGAGGGAAAAGTGCCCCTAACCTACTTATTACATTACATTGGTCACTGCTAAATTATAGCAATAATTCTAACACCCCCCTTCAGTGCCAATGTCATGTACAAGGAAATGATCAATCACCAAAAGGAGATAAGTTCAGGGCACTGCGAAATGCCTCAAACTTTTCACGTGGAAGTGCTTTGGTGAAAATGTCTGCAACATTGTCATGTGTTGACACATAGATCATGCTGATCTCTCCTGCATGCAACTTCTCTGTGACGTAGTGATAGTGAACCTCAATGCGCTTCGTGCGAGCATGAAACACAGGATTCTTTGCCACTGCAATAGCACTTTGACTATCAGTGAGAATTGGAGAAGGACCCTCCAATGAAAGATGAAGATCAGCAAATAAACGACGCAGCCAAACACATTCAACTGTCGCTGTGAAAGCTGCCCTGTACTCGGCTTCACATGAAGAGGTAGCCACTGTAGAATGTTTTTTGCTCAACCAAGAAATACATGCTTTGCCCAAAAAGAAACAATTGCCACTTGTGGACTGCCTAGTGTCATAATCTCCAGCCCAATCTGAGTCACTGTAGGCATGCATCTGCAAGTCACCCCCCCTGGGAAACATCAAGCCAAAAGACTTGGTACCTTGCAAATAACGGAAGATGCGTTTTACAGCGTGCGAATCCATAGTCTTTGGGCTGTGCATATATCTGCTCACCTGAGAAACTGCAAACTGAATATCAGGTCGTGTATTGTAGAGATAAATGAGGCATCCAACAGCCTGGCTGTAGAGTGTGACAATGATTCACCTGCTTCATGCATTGTAAGCTTCAGCCCCAGCTCCATGGGAGTAGCTATGGGCTTACAATCCTGCATGTTGAATCTGTCCAAGAGTTTTTGCACATACTTGGATTGAGACATACCGATGCCACTTTGCTCTTGAGTGCACTGGATCCCCAAATAAAAGTGTAGTAGTCCCAAATCTGACATGTCAAAAGTGGTCTGCAATTCAGCTTTAAAATCTGCAATATTATCTTCATTTGACCCTGTGAGCAGTAAGTCATCTACATAAAGAATGATGACTAAAATATCCCCCCCATCCTTCTTGATGTAGAGGGTGCTTTCAGTTGGACTGTTGTGCAGCCCCTTGCTGGTCAGAAAGGCATGAATCTTTGCATACCATGCACGTGGGGCCTGTTTCAGCCCATACAAAGCTTTATTCAGCTTGCATACATGAAGTGCATTACCTGAAATTTCAAAGCCTGGAGGTTGTTTGACATAAACCTCTTCCAACAAACAACATAAACCTCTTCCAACAAGTCTCCATTAAGGAAGGCTGTTTTTATGTCCAACTGATGAACATTCCACTGAAAATTTGCAGCCATTGCTATGACTGACCGGATGGTTGTCATTTTGGATGTAGGAGCAAAAGTCTCCTCATAGTCTATGCCCTTTTTCTGAGCATATCCTTTTGCGACCAGCCTTGCCTTGTACCTGTCAATGGTGCCATCTGGCTTTTTTTTAACTTTGAAAACCCACCGTGTACCTATGGCATGTTTACCTGGTGGCAAATCGACAACTTCGCATGTCTGATTTTTCTTAATGGACTGCAACTCATCGTGCATGGCATTCATCCAATGCACATTATCCTGTGCCTCTTCAAATGTCTCAGGTTCCTCCTCATCAAGAAGAGTACCTGCATAAGCTGATTCAACTGAAAGAGCACCTCCCCCATGCCTTACTGCACTCTGAGTTCTGCCAGGTAATGGAGCATCAAGTTTACTCTCCCTGAGAGTCTGTAACAGCCAATTTGGGACTGTTTTTGCTGCATGTATATCTGCAACTTCTTGCTGAACAACCTGTTCCACGGCTTGTGGAGGTGGTATGACAACCTGTGGCTGAATAGGAGCATGTGGAGGTATCTGAAAATTCTGATTTTCATCAGATATATCAGCAGGGGAACCCAAGGCAATGGGTAGTAACCCCTCAAAGACATCACCGGAAGAAGAAGGCACATCAAATTCAGCTTGAGTGTGAGCTGAATTTTCTGAAAATATTACATCTCTACTGACAATGATCTTGCGTGTGACAGGATTGTAGAGACGGTACCCCTTGCTTTCTGCACTGTACCCAACAAAAATGCATTTGATTGCCTTATCAGACAACTTATGCCGAAACTCAACAGGTACATGAGCATAAGCAAGGCATCCAAAGACATGGAAATGATCCACAGAAGGCTTTCTCCCTTGCCAAACTTCATAGGGAGTCTTGGTCTTCAAAGCTTTTGTGGGTGCCCCATTTAAAACATAATTGGCACACATGAGACCTTCAAGCCAAAATTTGTGAGGCAATTTTTTGCTTTTCAACATACATCTATCCATCTCCATAAGAGTACGATTTTTTCTCTCAGTTTTCCCATTTTGCTGAGGAGTTAGCCTCACTGTAAGCTGATGTACAATGCCCTTGTCTTTCAAAAAAGCATCAAAATCTGCAGACAAGTACTCCCCTCCTCTATCTGTGCGTAATGTCTGTAACTTGAGTCCGGATTCATTCTCAACCATGGCTGCAAAAAGTGTTTGAAGACCATAAACACTTCTGATTTGCGTTTCAGCCCATAAACCCAAGTGTAGTTGGAGTAGTCATCTATAAAAGTGACAAAGTAAAGATGACCACCCAATGATGGAGTCCTCATGGGACCACAGACATCACTAGCTGCCATAATGCATGTGTCCATATCTCGCGCGCCATAACTCCGCATTCTGCATAGCCGCAGTAGGAGTGGAAACTGCAAGAGCATGTGCTGGTATTTTCTCATACATGTCAAGCTGAAAAAGACCACGCAACAAAGTGCCAGACAATCTCAAGGCATAGTCATGCTCTCTATCATGGACTGCACACTTGTCATCTAAAAAAATGACCTGAAATCCAGCTCTTTTAAGAGTGGACAGTGAAAGTAGATTTTTCGTGATACCAGGCACATACAAGACATCAGAAATTCTGAATGTTGAGCCATCAATGGCTGTAAGTTCAACTTCTCCTGTACCACGGACTGAATAGGAGGAGTTGTTGGCACATGTGACCTTTTTACCAATAGGTGGTGGATGCAGAGATGTGAAGAGACACTTCCTGGAAGTGATATGCTTTGAGGCACCGCTGTCAAAATACCATGTATTATGTGTCTCATTGACACTAAAAGTTGATGCATCCTTGGAAGAATCATAACTGCATGTCAGAAAGGCATAAGTGTCATCATTACAAGTGGTTGTACTATCTCGAGCAGCCAACTGAGAGTCTGAAATGCAAGACAAGAAGGCATAGTCGTGCTCCACAAAGTTGGCTGTAGCTTGCTCATTGTCAGATGCATGAGGAGCTGAATCTGAGACAGCCATACCGGAGCTGTTTTTCTTTTCTTTTGCAAGCCTTTTCTTGCATTCTCCAATGTAGTGACCTGGCTTTTTGCAGTAATGACATATTCCCTTCTTCTTGGGCTTACCTGCATCACCCTTAGCCTTTTGAGAAGGCTGTCCTGAACCACTGGAAGGCTGATTTGCTGAAGTCTTTGCCTGTCCCTTTACTTTAGGCTTGAATTTTGAGAGCATGGCATGTTCACCTGCTCATGAAGCCATGTTTTTCTTGGTTTGCTCTTCTTGCAACAGAAGTCCTATCAACTCGTGAAAAGTGAGAGGATTTGCACCCCCCCTCAACGACAAAGTCAGCGAGGTATGAAAGCTGAGATAAGACTCAGGAAGAGAATTCAGACTATTGGTAATCATCTCTGAATCAGGAATGATCTCATCAATGTTCAACAACTGCTCTCGTAAATCCTGTAGCTTTGTGAGGTGCAGTGACATGGAGTCACCCTCTTCCATATGTGTATGAGACAATTCTCTGATACCAAATGTGAGAATGGGAGAGAGAGCAAAGGTGAGAACAAGAAGCAGGAGAGAGAGAGAGCTGAAAATGTAGTTGCAATTAGATGAGAGTGTTACAACTGAATGCAGTGATGGGTTTTGTCTAAGTGACAAAACCTTATCACTTCACTAACCATAGTTATGGTTAGTGAACTAACTGTGGTTAGGGGAAAAAGCCTCTAAGTGAGGGAAAAGTGCCCCTAACCTACTTATTACATTACATTGGTCACTGCTAAATTATAGCAATAATTCTAACAGTGTGCTAAATTATAGCAATAATTCTAACAGTGGGGGCGGTGGTTGAGGGTGGCGCGAGAGAGAGAGAGAGAGAGAGAGAGAGAGAGAGAGAGAGATGTATTAACGTCTTCAGAAGACCTCACGGGTCTATGAGACAAAGTACAAAAAATATGTAACTCATACAAGCCATTGTGGGCTGAAGCAAAGGGCTCACTAAGGCCCTTGCAGAGTGCTAAGTGCTAAAATGCAAATGCAAAAAGCTAGTACAAAGTAGTGGGAAAAAGAGTAATCAGTCAAGTACTTCCCAGGGCCAGAGCTCCTAGTACACGTGCTGTCTCTATATAACCTGGCTCTCTGATGGCACTCTAGTGTGATGCGAAGAGCTCACGTATCCGCGTCTGTTGGGCTGTCTCCCGTGGTGGGGGGGGGCATGGTCTCTTGGATCTCTGAATCCGATGGGCTATGTCGAGAGTGATACCTCGTCGTTGGTGGTCCCCTTTGAGGAGAGCTGAGATAGGTTGGACCTCAATGGTGCGTGCTCTAGTCGCCCTATGTGTCACGTGTGGTCTCCGTGTCTCTCGTCCATCCACACCTTGGCGGTGGGGCTCACTGCCGATCCATAGTGCTCTCGACTCCTCGAGCTCCTCCCTCGGTCTCGTTTGGTGTTGGCTCTGATGCATATAAATCAATGACTCGTGTCTGCGCTCGGTCAGGCCCGGTGTCCTGAGGTATCAGTTGTGGCTGATCTCTAGTCTGTCGTACAAGGAAATCTCAGAGTGTTCGCATCTCGATCAAATAGAGCCCTATGCAAACCTGGTCGGTGAAATGTATCAGTCGTGTGAGTGATCCGAGGCCGAGCCCCTCGTGAAAGAGGTAGTGATATCGTCCTCGGATCTCATAATAGGCTGGACAGACACATAGGAAATGCTCCTCTGTCTCGATCTCTCCCATCGTGCATAGTTTGCAGATCCGTTGCTCTCTGGGTATGCTGGCCGCTCTCCCTGCCTCAATCCTCAACTGGTGGGACGATACTTCATCTACGTGATGGCGATCCGCAAGGCGTGCGAGACTCTCTGATGCTCGAGGTACTGGGGCCTGATGATGAGACCATGTTCTGATATCCTCAGAAAATAGTCGCGATAGAACTTGGTCTTGGTGGGGAACTCCTTGTCACCCCCCGAAGCTCAAGATGTGTGGAGCTGGAGGAGATCTAACCGGATAATACGGTTGATCTCGTCATGTGGAATGAGCTCTGGTGGTGCATCCATGCTGTACTGAAAAGGAGGGAGCTTGTCCATTTGTATACCGTGGCTGTCGAACCATGTGGACACACGTACATACCATGCTGTATCAAAGCCTCTCTCTGCCAGTTGTCGGGATGATTCCAGTGCCAGTCTTGGTAGTCTCCACTGAGGTAGGGCCCAGACTCTCTGTAGGAAGGTCACTGTCTGGAAGAGGGCGTCCACCTAGAGAGGTGTCATGGTGAACTCTGCCTGTATGATCTGATGTGGGACTGCAGGTTTACTCCGAATCATCCTAGATCCCATGGTCACTTGTAGCCTCTCGAATCCCTTCCAGTGAGTGGCTGAAAGGTCGCTTCCCTAGAAAGGTGCTGCATACATAGCAATCGGCCTCATGAGAGTGCCATCTCTTCGTCGGCGGATCGTGGTAGTGCCCCTAGAAGCATTGCCTCTCTAGTCGGGCCAGGGCACCCTTCCCGTGCATGAGGTCATCGTGAAGACTGGCCGTGCGAATACTGCCCCTAGGTATGTGTAGGCCTGCACAATCTCCACGGGCTCCCCTCAGTAAGTGAAACTATGTTGATGAAGCACTGCTCGGGATGTGTTGAAGATCATAACCTTGGTCTTCCCAAGGTTAATTGTGAGGTCCCTCTCTCTACAGAACACCTCCAAGGCCTCCAGGTGTCTCTGCAACCCCTTAGCTGAGGACGAAATGAGGACTATGTCATCTGCATATAATAGTATCTCTATCATCAAGTCGGCCAGTAAGTAGCCCTCCTCCTAGGCGAGCAACAAAGGATGTGATCTCATCAACATATAGCGCGAAGAGAGTCGGTGAGAGGAGGCAGCCTTGCTTCACCCTTATGGTGCTCTCAACCTAGTCTGATATGCCTCTTGGAGCCCGGACCTGTCCTCTGATGGACTCATATAAGCTCATCACTCCCTAGATCATGACCTCTGGGAGATGTAGCTCCTATAATTGCTTGATCAAGCGAGAGCGTAGTACAGTGTCAAAGGCCTTTCGAAATTCAGGGCTCTCGTAGTACAGTGTCAAAGGCCTTTCGAAAGTCAGCGGAGCAAGTGTAGTCCTTCTGGCGTCTCGACTTCGCCTCCTCGATGATGGCTCTTAGGGTAAAAATATGGTTCAGTGTGGAGTGCTTTCTCCGGAAACCTACCTACCCAAGGGCCCACTATCCATGCCCCTCTGTCTAGCTACTAATCACCCTCTCCGTAGATCTTGGCGAGAGTGTGGCCAATCATGAGAGTGCAATAGTTCCCAGTATCCATGGGGTCCCCCCGTCTTATGTATGGGTACAATGGTGGTAGTGCTCCAGGTAGGCGGAAAACCATGGCATACTGCATGGTTGAACAACTGTGCTAGAATCGGGGCCAAAACCTCCTGTCCATGTGTGAAGTGCTCTGTACGTAGCCCCTTATGTTCTGGTGCTCTCCGGTTATGCAGATGGAGGAGGGCATCTCTCACATTCTGCGTAGTGTGAACAGGTGGCAAGTGGTGGGTCTGGGCATGGAAGACATGTCAGGTGGCATCTGACTTGGGATATTATACAAGGAGCATGCATATCTGCGCCAAACCTCTGGGTCTGTAATGGGGATGGGCCGTTTCCCCTCTGATAGGAATCCCTAGCCGATAGTCGGGTCTCCCCCTCGAAAGGATCCTACCATCTCATCAATCTTGTGAGTGACAAAGGTCTGCTTCTTACGTCGTGTCTACCGACGTGAGATGCGATGTGCCTCAGATGAGGTCAGGTGTCCCAATGCTTGCTCGCGCGTGAGGTGGGCTCTCATCTCCTTGCACTCATCATCGTACCAAGGATTCTGAGGCATCTTTCCATCCGGGGCCTGAGTGGGTTGAGTCGTGGGGAAAGATATGACAGCAGCTTCGTGTACCACTGAAGTCAAAGTGGCTGAGATATGAGCAAGATCCATCTCATCCCCATGTAGGGTCGGGAGCTCTCGAGCTAGGTGACTTACGTAGACCGGGTTGAGGGTCCGGTCGAAGTGTACAGGAGTCCGGGGGGCACATGAAAGGCTCTCTCTGTGGCTGGCCTGGCGGTGGAGATGCTGAAAGTCAGGTAAGAGTGATTAGCTCCGAGAGGGGGGGGGGGGTAACTACGAAGTCGTGAATCTGAGATGTGAAGGCAAGGGGACCCATCATGTAATCCAATGTGCTCGTCCCTCCTCCATGTGGGAAACAAGTGAGTCCACCGGATGATGACCATCTCTGAAGACCATTGTATATGATTAGATCATGTACTACTCCCATCGCAAGTAGGTGTCGCCCATAACCTTTCACCTGTGGAGCATCTGTTGAGTGTCTCACTATCCCAAGCTCGGCTGCATCTAACTCTGGTACTACGCGGGAGTCGGATGCAAAGTCAAGTAGCCCCACCTGACTATCTCCTGTGCGTGCATTGAAGTCACCAAGGAGGAGAGTGTCACCCTGCCTGGCAAACTCTATGATATCCTCATGTATACTCGCATACGGGCTGGTCCCCTCTATGGCAACCTCACGTGCATAAGATGAGGTATCCGGAGGGAAGTAGCACACCGCATTAAAAAGCGGTGGTGCGTCTGGTAGCTGAAACCTAATCCACATGTGTCGTGCATGCTTCTCTTTCCTCATTACCAAGAGGAGTGGTCTGAGGGCTGACTTGAAAAGGACAGCCACACCGCTAGAGCCTCGCACTGCGCTGTCCCATCTGAGTTCCTTCCTATGGGCAGATTCCCACATGTATCCTATCACCGTTGGCAGCCCTCTCTCTGGGTTCTCATGTGTCTTTGTATAGAAAATGATGTCCCTGTCGGTGTAGGTCTCGAAGAAACCACCTGGGTCCAACCAGAGGGTGCCATTGCAGTTCCACACTGCTATTTTCAGTCCCACATGTGCACTCACCCCCTGGGTCTGACACCGTCATGTGCTGTCTGCCTCTCTCTTCTCTTCCGTCCATTTCTTCCCTCTCAACTTTCTCTTTGATAATCACTTTTCCATCTCTGTAGGCAGCCCATTTACCTGCATCTCTTGCTGCCATAACTTGCACCATCCCCCTCTCGGATGCTCCTGCTGCAACAGCGTGAGATCGTCATCCAAATATATTCTGGTCCCTTTCAAGGTTGCCCTCATGCTCATGAGGGTGGACCTGTCCATAGCTGCTCGTAGTTTCATTACAAGTGGTCTTGTTGGAGCTTCAACTTTACCAACCCTCCATGCTGTCTCGCATGTAAGATTGACTTCCATTTTGTTGAACAAGGTCTTGGCATCGGACATAGGGGTCTCTCCAACTGTTAGGCCTCTGACGAGGACATTCAACGCCTTGCTGCTCCTCCTTTTCTCTTCCTCTAGAGCTTCAGAGATGATCTCTTTTGGGGGGCTGCTGCACCCTTCTTAACCACATTCTTCCATTCTAATATATCTGCATTGCCTTTAGTGATTTGCTGTGTGAACTCAGCATGCTTCTCTTGTATGGTCGTTTGTAGCGCTGCCATCTCCTTAAGCTTCTCATTCTCGGCTCTCATCTCTTCCATTGCCTTGCACGTACCTTCTGGTATCCTATGCATATCCCTCAATTGCTATAATTGTGTCCCCATGGCCTGCATTTTATCCTTGAGGTTGACCTTCTCATCTTCCCATGTCTCCTTCTCCTTTTCCCATTCGTCCTTTTTCCCTTTCTCCTTCTGCCATTCTTCTTGCATACGCCCCACTTGCTTCTTGATTTCATTTAGGGTCTTGTCAATATGTGTCTTTTCTGCCATCAATGCCATCTTTCGAGCGAGCGAGAGAGAGAGAGAGAGAGAGAGAGAGAGAGAGAGAGAGAGAGAGAGCATGCCTCACACACACATACCACAATGAGGAGAGAAAGGCACAAGACAACTGTAAGTGATCTTTGGAGAAAACCCTGATACAACTAGGGGAAAACCCTTGAACAAACAGGCTGCTCGAGAGCTCAACCGGACAGCTCAACAACCACAGCAACTGGAGGCACAAGGAATGAATGGACTGCTCCACAACCCTGCTCCTGAGGTGCTACACTGGGCTGGCTATGCTCCCCCACTAGGCATCAGAATGGTAGAGAGAGAGAGAGAGAGAGAGAGAGAGAGATTATTAAAGTCTTCGGAAGACCGATGGGTCTATGAGACTATAAGTTGAAAGGGTGAAGCTACTGAAATGAGCATCATCACCCATGCTAGATGCTAAATGCTAGATAGTCATAAAAATAGAGTACGAAAGCAAGATGTATTAATGAAACCACCCTTCAGTTAAGTAAAGGGCAGTAAACCATAACTATCTTAGCATTCACACCTTCTATAGCCACATTGCATCATTCCCAATCACTTTCATTAATTAATTGCCACTGAAAAAACACTTAGCACTAAATTGAGAATAACTAGATGGAGGCTAGAATGCCCTTGCTCAATGAAACATCACACGAGACACCCACTGGTCCCAAATGCCTTGGCGCCCCTTTCGGTATTTATTTAATTCTTTTGAAAATGGAAAATGCTTTACAACAAGGACGCACCCGCACCCTTATATTGTTCTGCTTGCATTTTTCCTCTACGAGAGCCAACACGTGGCCTCTGCCTGCATCCAATTCCAGTGCACCACTAGTACCCCAATGCCAGTGTCGAAACTAAGGCATAACTTAACAACTGTGTCACCTGACTGTGACAAGGCATCAATGCAAATCCCCTGAAATGCTCAAATAGCCTCAAGACATCAAATTGTGACCAATCCGTTCCTCTGGCACCAACCAGGCATAACGTCTGTGACTGGGTATCTATCTATAGTTTGCAATGCTTCTAGGTAGAGCTGCAATACCCTAGGTGAATTTGCCAGTTCACCTTCCTCCATCCACTTGACATCCAGTGCTAATAGTTCTGAAACTTAACCAGATACCTTCTGGAAACTCTACCTTTGACTTTCCTTCCACGGTGTGCCAGAATCTGTTCCAGAACCAAAATCTCAGCCAATTCCTCCAATTCAGGCTGTTTCTCATCAAGCACGTCTTCCGGAACATCTCTTGGAAAGGCTTCAACAAAGTCACATAAAAGGCATTGTGAATTGTCCAATGGCGTGGTAGCTTCAGCCTGTAAAAACTACATTTATCTTTTGCAAGACTTGGAAAGGTCCATAGTACCGCATTTTCAGTTTGGTGTACACCTTATCCTTGCCTTTCATCCGCCTAAGTCTTGCTTTTTGAAAACGCAGCAACACCCAATCATTGTCTTTAAACACCAACACACTTCGGTGCTTATTTGCTGCTCGTTTATGCTTCTCTTGGCTTTTCTAGAGGGCTATTTTTACCTTCTGATAGGCTGCATCTAAGCTTTCCACAAATCTGCCGCTTCGAAGATCTTCTGAAACATAGCATTTAAGAAGATCGAGGGCAATAGAGTTTGCCTCTTCTGACTGTCCATCTGTCTGTGGGTGGAAAGAAGATGAAAAATTCAGCGTAGTGCCCATGTTCTCAAACAAACCTTTTCAAAAAAGGCTGGTCATATGGGGGTCTTGATCATTGACAATAGGTTGAGGCATCCCATGGTGCTTGAAAATATGAGACATAAATAATCTTGCCATCTGACCTGCTGTGACTTTCTTCCGTACTGGAATAAAGTGGGCCTGCTTGCTAAATCTGGAAATTATGGTCTAGATTCCATCATGTCCTGCCTATAGCCACCGAATTTAGGGTTTGGAGCTTGCTGCTGTCCTTTGGGGACCTCTCCTTTAGTCCATTTGCTCTCATTTACTTTTCCCTTCCCTCGGTTTGCGAACTTATCGCCTTTGCTTGATGCTGCACTCATTTTGAGGTGTTCTCCTCCTTGTGGGAGCAAATTCTCTTGCTGTACTTCGATTTTCCAGCCTTCTCTTGGCACCCTTCATTGCCATTTGCTGTCCATTTCACCTTTCCTCCAAGAGTGACTACCTGTGCTTGGTTTTGGAGCTATTTTTTTGCTGTAATTCTGGTCTGCATCGCTTGGTAAGGTTTATTGCATCGATTCTTTTCATTTCTAGCAACAGTCCTTTCTTTGCTTTATTTGCATTGTGGAAAGGCCCCGTGTTGCTTTCAAAGGCCTCGTGTTGCCTTTTGGGAATCTTTTTGCAGTAGGTACACCTCGTGACAGCCACACATTTGCAGTGGAAAGCTTTGAAGCTTGCGCAGTACTTTGCCTTTTGGTTTTGGGAGATTGCACTCCTCTCATTTGCATTGTTAGTCAGTGCCTGCCTTTGCCTTGCATTTCTGCACTATGGATGGCAGTAAGGATGATTTGTTTGGAATGCTTGGAGCTGAGGACAAACTCGATGGCACGAATGATCCCATGGAGGCCTATATGATGGGACATGTTTTGGTTGCAAAGAATCTTTGGAATATTGTTTCAAGCACTGAAGTCAGACCTACTAGACCTGTTGATTCTGGTAATGCCTTTGGTACATCTGGTACTGCCTTAGGCTCATCTGGTGATGGGCCTATCTTGTTGCCAAGGGCTATGCACAACAACAAGGCATTGACTTTGAGGGGACTTTTTCCCCCACTTCTAGGATCACCACTATTAGGATTGTTATTGCCTTTGTTGCGCATTTTCATTGGGAGGTACATTAGCTTGATATTAAAACAGCTTTTCTGGGCACTTGCAGGAGGAATTCTATGTTACGCAACCTCTTGGCTTTGAGGTTGCAGGTTCTGAAAGCAAGGTATGCCAGTTAAAGAAAGCCCTCTGTGTATTGAAACAAGCACCCCGAGCTTGGTATTCTAGGATACTTGCTCATTTGCTTAGTCTTGACTTTTAGAATAGCCCTACAGAGGCTACCCTTGACACGTGTAAGGGTAGTCAATGATATCATAACACATGTCCATCAAAATCATATTTAGCCATCTTGGAATCATCCTCCTCATGTGGAGACACAGTCTGATCCAATACAATATAATAGAATAGGCATATAAAACATCAAGCTGCACCGAACGATGGATTGGGGTCTTTGGCAAGAAGCACGTAATGGATCGTTGTCTGCTATCTGGATGAGTAACTTGTCTTGCCCTCCTGGTTGCTACTCGACATCTGACGAGTGCCACTGTAACCCTGGTCGGCTGCACCCCAGGTCTGAACATGGAGGAGATGTCAGTGAGTGTGATCTGTGTGGATGTGTCGTGTCTCAATCTCGGGGTCTCTCCCTCTCCTACTGACAATGGACCCGATAGCAACCTGCTCTGCCTGGAATAAATTTGTGATCGTACTTTGAGATGGGCTGGGCGCAGTACCATGCTCCTATCTCCTCGATCTGATGAGACGGTCTCTATGTCGGATTGCCTCCTGAATAAAAACTGCTAGACATCTTTGCTGATTTGGGTATAGGAGGAGTTTGGAGAGGCCCTCGAATGCATCTTTGAAAAGGCAATGGTATCGTCCACGAATCTCATATTAGATTGGGCAATGGTATCCCCTATGCACCCCTGCTCTCGATATGAAGCCAGTGCGATGATATGCGTAACTATGCACCCCACTCTCGATATGAAGCCAGTGCGATGATACACGTAACTGTCTTGAACTAATGAATGTGGTAGGTGGGTCTGGGTGTATCCTGTTGGAATGATGAAACCCTCTGCTGAAATGTGCAAGCAGTGGTCCCGATAGAAGGTGATCTTCACAGGCAGCTCTACGCCATGTCCTGAATGTGTGTAGTTGTAAGAGATCCTCCCGGATGATTGGGTTGAATTCGTTGCCCAGGACGGGGACAAACGCAGCCTGTGTATATGAAAACCCAATCTCTCAAACCATCTGCATGTGCACGCGTACCAACATCTCTAATCACCCTGAGCTACTAGTGCTATAGAAGATGCTAGTGCCAACCAAGGTAGCCTGCGTCGCCCTGTGGTACATGAGCCATACACACGGGCGCGGTAGAGGTAAGTGATAGTTTGGAATTCCGCATTTAATTGCAGTGGGGATGCCTCGAACTCAGCCTGAATGATCTGATGAGGGACAGATGGCTTGCTGCGTATCATCCGTGAGGCTGTAGCATCATCGGGTAATTTCACAATCATATTGGTGCTTTCCATTTCGAGATTTCCCCCATTTTTCCCAACACTACTTTGTGATGATGCTTACACCTACTCCGCCATCCAAGATGGCCGTGGTCTTCTTGTTTTGATAGAATATCGGAATTATAGCATTTGTATCATCGCTCTCGAAGTATTGGCCCAGCTTATTGATGGTATTTTTAGCACATTCAGCTCCTCGGCTTCGAGAGCAAAAGAACTTGTGGTACAACTGCAAGCTCATTGTGTGTGTGTGTGTGAGAGAAAGAGAGAGAGAGAGAGAGAGAGAGAGGGAGAGAGAGATGAATTATGACATTTTTTGTGTTTGGAAAATAGCTAGTGATGATCATCATCGTAAGGAAGGTGGTAATGGTCACACACATTCACATACATTCAACAAAGACCCAGAGAAAACAATAAAAGAAGTCAAGCAAGCAATGCAGGATCAAGAAGGTTGTAGGGTAAGGCTTCTCTTTAGTTCCATCAATTGGAGTGCTGTTGGTGCTGTAATAAGCATTGAACGTCAACTATATGCAATAAACTTAGGCTTGATAAAAATTGCATACCTCCGCAAGTTTATTTAGAGGATTGGGTCATTTTTTTCAACAGGTCTTTGGAGTTTTGGATGTGGAAAGGGTAGCTGGAAACTTTCATTTATCGATTCATGGTTTGAGTATTCTGGTAGCTCAGCAGGTCTCTCTCTTCCCCCCTTCCCCTCGCATGGGTTATGCTATTTTCTACATCGTCCTTGCTATTTGTGGTACATTCGTAAATCTATTAATTCATATGTGCAATGTGTCTTTCTATTACATGTATTTATGTGCATAGTAACATAATGATAGCATATTTCATATATGTATAGACATATGATAATAACATAAGGTATAACAAACCCTCTTACTATGTATTCTTTGATACTTTGTTTCGATCTTGCTCTAAAAAGTATGGTGTAAACCCTCGTCCAATTGTTCTTATGTCATGTATAAATAGTGTGGTGACATATAGAATGTGTATAGAGTCTACTAGTAGCTTGATGGTTCATATTGGATTTAAAACTAGGTCAAAATCCTAAGACAATGGTAGGTCTCTCTCAATTATCATATTACATATGTTAGAAAATATTGTTGTGCACATCGTAAGGTGTCCCCAATCATTATGTTTGTCTATGTGTGCATGTGTGTGTGTGCTCGCGCACGCTTTAACAAAAAGATGTGTGTGTGTGTGTGTGCGCGTGCGTGCGCGGTCCATGATTGTCTACGTGTGCAAGATTTAGATTATCTTGCTTTCTTGTCATATAATAATATCTTTTGATGCTTGTAACTGGACGGCCTTGCTTTTGGGACTGTTTATTGTAATATAATCTTCAATGGATTTCACACAAAAAAAGAAGAGAGCGTGGATGCGCACGCGTGCGTGCGTGTGATTCTCTACAGACAAAATACATTCTATGGGATACAAAATGATGTGATCAATAAAATAGTTCATGTATATGCAGTCATGTCAATAGAGTGTGTGCGCCATTAGTCTACCTTCATCAGTTAGAGAGCCTCATTACTATATCTTGGACTGGCTCTAGCTCAGGCACAAGATGTTACCTTGAGAAAGGCTCGTGGCTCCTCTACTTGCGTAGGTGTTGGATGTAAGGTTTGGATCTATAGCAAGTCTACAAGGTTCATAGAACCATGTTATGTAGCAGGGCATTGCCTATCCTGGACTTGTTTAAGATCTAGGCAAGACAGGAGTCATGTTTTTGCATCCTCAGCCACACCATGCCTGATAGAGTGCATGGGCATGCAGTAGGCAGCTCATCTATCTCGTTCTCCTTGTAATTTGTGCGACTTGGTGCAAATAAGACAAATGGCACATTTTTACTAGGAGAGAGAGAGAGAGAGAAAGATGAGAGAAAAAAGAAAGGAAGAAAGATGTATTAACGTTCGTGGTACAACAAATGGAAAGAAACTCATACAAGTCACAAAGGGCTGAAGCAAAGGGCGCGCTAGGGTCCTTGCTGAGTACTATGCTAAACTAGCCAAAGCCAGCCGCCCCCCCCCCCCCCCCCACACACACACACACACAGAGATGTATTAACGTTTGCAGGAGGCCTCGCGGGCCTATGAGACAAAGTACAAGGCAAAAGTCTCCGTGCTCGAAGTATACTCTTGCGGTGTCTGAGTACCTCATGAATGAAACTTGCCAAACATCGCTGGTTTGGGCAGGAGAGGAATCGGGCCAAAATCCCACAGCTATCTATGAAGAGGCAGTAGAAATGCCCTCAGATCTCATAGTAAACAGGACACCTGAAAATGAAGTGCTCCTCTATCTGGACCTCCTGCATGTCACATAACGTGCAAATGCGCCATTAAATCTAAATATCTAGGTGGGATTGTATTGGAGTAATATCTGAACATATGCATCTAGCTCACGTCCTAGCCTTTGGTACCATGCTAGAACTCGCAGCGAAAAATGGAATCGTGCATTAGATCACGCCTGAGATGTTGAAAATGGGGAGAGGGTGAGAGACACTCAATCACAGGTTAGAGACAAGAGCTGAGGCATGAACTGATGTTGATAGATTGTGTAATCATAGCAAGTACATAGCCTCATTTATAGGCTGGGCAAGCCTCATCTTCCCACACAGACACCTCATAGATGAGGTCACACACAAGAGAATCTAGATCCTATAATCTAGGGGAGGAATCACACCTACCACATGAGGTGGCACAAGTGGCCTCAAGACTCTTCACACTCACACAACTGTAGGACACTCCTAGGACTCTAGGACCACACACACTAGGACTCTGATAGTTCCAACAAACCCCCCTTCGGAGCTAGGGTGAGAAACTATGACATCATCTAGACTGTGCATCCCAGGTAATCTCAGAGGCTAACATCTGAGCATAATTCAGAGGTTGAACCAAGCACTCTCATGGCTTAGGTGTTAACGTGATCAGAGACTCAAATCTGAGCATGGATGCATGACCAACTCATAGGTCTAGGGAGTACACCAACATCCTGGAACTCGGCTAGGCCTGATAAAGGAAAGACATAACAACCCCCCTGTCTCCTAATTGGGTACATGGAAATAAGTGGAGCCTTTTATAGGACAAGGCACACAAAATGACAAATTATTACATCATTTTAGGGGGACTACCCAAGGCAGAGTACCTAACACACATGACTCTAGAAAGCCCACTCTTCATCTATCACCTCATGGAGGGATAGACCAGAAACAGCAGCAGTGCAGGTTTGTTCCTCAGGTCTAGAAGGTGTAGCTTCATCGTCTTCGTCCTCGCTCTGCTCCGCAACCAGATTGGCAGGTTCTTTGGCTTGTACCTTTGCCATCTTCTTGAAGCAACGATCCTCTGGATGGCCAAGCTTCTGACAGTAATTACATTTAAGAGGTTTTCCTTTCTTCTTGGGCTTATTCTTGAGAAAGAATGCTTTGATAGACTCAAAGGAAGTAAATTTTCCCAAACGTCATTTGCAGTCTTATCAAAATCCACATGGTGGATAAGGTTGTCAGCTAAAGCTAGGCCAATGATAGCCATTGCTTTATCATTTTGGTTCTCCCACCAACTAATTCTAGCATCATCACTTTGGGGTTTTGGCACCTTGCCATTGGTGATATTCCATATGCCTTCTTGCATAAGAAGAAGCCGGAGTTTCGTCTGCCAAGTTGGGAAATTGCTCCCTGAGAATTTCTCGATGAACGAGGAGTTTTTTATGCTATCCATTGGTGGGAAGGTCTTAGCTGTTATTACAGCCAGTGTCTAAATCCCTTACAATGTTTACTCAAATTTTGCAAAAAAAGCCCCAAATTTTACATAGTAGAAGCTTCAATTATGCCAAAGGAAGACACAGGACAGAAAAGCCCTAAATTTTTGGGTTAGGGATACTGCAAAATTAGGGTTTGCAGAAAATTGGGGCTTTTCAAAATTTCCTAGAGCATAGTGTTCTAGCAATACCAGGGAAGCTTCAGACCATAAAAGCCCCAACAAATTCACCCAAAATGAGGCAAAATTCTTGAAAAGCGCAATTTAGGGCTTCGGGCTCAGAAATGGGCTTCAAGGTCGGGCTGAATCCCCTCCAAATGTGGCAGCGATTTTGACACGGGCAGCTGTGATTGAGTTGTGGCAGCTGAAAGACGACTCCCTGGCAGCAAGATACTTCATGGAAAGCTCAAGTTCGATCAGCCATTCTCGTGATGTTATTCTCTTCCAGAAATATATGCGCCTCAGAAAACAAGCTGCGTAGAGAGGCGACGTACGTGCAGCATAACTCCGAGTTCACAGCAAGGAAATGGACCGGGCAGTCAAGCTGAGCAAAGGCGGAACTGTTTGCTGAGGTGTGGGCAACACAGATCAGCACGGAAGCAACATAGGATGGTCTTCGATGTAGATTGAGGAAGCGTGAACTGCAAACCAGAAGAGCTGCGTTGACGTGCGAGTCGATGGCCACGGCTCTCACAAGGTCGTCAGTCGTGGGTACATGCAAGACGCCGCCAAATCATCGCAATGACACCTTCGCAGGAGCTGTCGCAGGTCATTGGGGCAGAATGCTGCTGCTGGAGATTGCGTAGATCAGGGGCGGAAGGAGGAGAGCTGAGAGGCGGCAGCAGCAATGGGCAGAACTGAAGCGGCCATCTGGACAGCAACGTGGAGATGGCGGAAGAGTGGCCCAGTGGAGGAGAGAGGTAGCGGGGTAGAGGAGTCAGCAGGAAAGAGGTAGCATCAGCGTGGGTAGGATTACTGCCGCGACTTCGGCATTCTTGAGGCTGATGGTGAACAACATAGAGCTGCTCAATCGAAGAGGAATGCCATCAAGCAGGAGCTTCAAGGTGGCTCTGATACCAACTGTTGAAAATGGGGAGAGGGTGAGAGACACTCAATCACAGGTTAGAGACAAGAGCTGAGGCACGAACTGATGTTGATAGATTGTGTAATCATAGCAAGTACATAGCCTCATTTATAGGCTGGGCAAGCCTTATCTTCCTTCACAGACACCTCATAGATGAGGTCACACACAAGAGAATCTAGATCCTATAATCTAGGGGAGGAATCACACCTACCACTTGAGGTGGCACAAGTGGCCTCAAGACTCTTCACACTCACACAACTGTAGGACACTCCTAGGACTCTAGGACCACACACACTAGGACTCCGATAGTTCCAACATGAGATACTCAACGACACTCAAATGTGGAATAGACAGCAAGATATGACAACCAATGATTGAATAAAAACTCCGAGAAAGGACCCAAAATTGCACTCGTGAACCACGATATGTGGTCAGCAGGGTGCTGCCTACTAGTGGTGGATATGAGGCCACACCAATGTTTTCCTAATCTGATGCTCTCTCCTTCTGCTATGCACCTTTGTTGAGGACTTCAGGGGCTATGGGAGGAGCCTTCTCTGTGATTTGCTCACCAGTTGAGCTCCTCACAGTGCTAGGGTCTGCTGCTGCTGCTAGTGTCTCTACTGCACCCTGCAAACACCTTTGTCCACCTTCTCTAGTATCTGGGAACCGATTCTGAAGGCTGGAGTGGAAGGCTGATTCTCTGCCTTGCTGTTGCCCTATGTCTTCCTCCTTTGGTGCATATCTGGGCACATTTGAAGGTGGGACTGACCAAGGACCTTTGACTTGCGTGGTTGAACTGTTTCTCCTTCATAGTTAGGTGTTATGCCATCTATATCCTCCACTCAAGTGAGAATATCACACTTAATGTTGTATCCTCCACTCTAGTTAAAACATTGACCAATATCACTAATATTGTCAATCCTATTATTGCATCACTTATTGCACCAACCCCTTCATTTGTTTTCCTTTGTGATCCCATATTTTCATTTTCACCCATGGCAAGTGTTCTATACCAGTGAGCATGTGGGAGTCACTTTCAACATAAGCAATCTCTTGAATGTCAACATCAACATCACCTATAATATTAGAATGTCCTCAATACTTGTGACCATGTCCCGATGATGCTCTTCATAGTTGCTAGAACTTTCTGATTTGAAGCCCTTTTGTGTACTTCTTTTCTTCTGGTAATACATTCCTGTGTCTTCCACTACATTGAAGGAAATTGTCTTAGGCAAATTTGATTTTAAGAAAGCTAGCCTCCATTTGATAGTGTCAATAGACCTGTTAGTGTGGAGTATTGTGCATTGCATTTTGAATGATGCCTTCACATGCCAACTTAATTACCTCCACCATATGAAGAAAATTTGAGCATAGCCCTTGAATCAAGGGTTCCAGTGGGTCGCCTCTAGCGGATGGCTGTGACCACTGCGTGTAGTGTAGAGGACACATTTGTAATCTTATCCAAGTCCCCTACTTTGGAAGGCTACAACTACTCTCACGAATCCCACTGTTTCTATCGAAGGGAGCGGGCCTCCCACAACCAAAAGCGCCAATGCGAATGGTCTTGCCCAAAGTGATTGGTGTTGGGTCAATGGACCAAACCTTGCCAACCCACTACTCTCATCCGCTGCTACTCAAGCATCTCCAAGCCCCCATCCAACTATGGGTCTCCCACTGACTCTGGCTGCTGAAGAAAACCCCTGACCCCACACTATAATGCATAGGGAAAAAGGTGCCAAGGGCTCGGTGCATATAAAGGATCCTAGGGACACCCTTGTCCTAGAGAACTGCCTTTGTGTAGACACCCTCCAGGACTCTGAGGTGGTGGTGTCTATCTTGAGCATCCTCGTGCCCGCCCCTCTAAGGTGAGAGAGGGCTTTCGCATGTGCCTCCATACCTCGGGGGAGCTGACTCCATGCTCCAAAGAACTAGCTGGGCCATTGTCCCAACCAATGTGCGTTTGCAGTCCTAGCATGTAGCCCTCTTGATCTCGAACCTCTGGATGCCAGAAAACGGGCTGACAGTCCAATTCCTCTCGACTCTGATGGCTTGATTGGATGAGTCTCCTAGACAAATGCTGCCAAACTCTGTGTAAGCTCCTCATCAATGGTGAGCTGTTCTCGTTGAGAGGGGCCTTAAGAAGATCCACTGATGAGACTACTGCCACTATCCTCCTGTGTATGTGCTCAGATTGAATCTCAGGCTGCAAGAACCTGTGGAAAGGACTCCTCCGATTGGAACATGTGTCGATAGAAGGAAGTCGTCATCTTAAGAATCTCATGAGGTTTGAGCGGGATGCTCTCATCACAAGCGAATCTAGTCCGAGTGGATCTTGATGCTACCTATAAGCCCTTGGTTGGGAACAATTGAGTGAGACAGCAGCTGGCATTGCTAATTGGCTAGGTCGCAGGAATCCATGCAGCACTGCCACTGGAGAGGCCATGAGGCCCAATAGACTTGGATACATGCGTTTCGGATCCCAACACAACTCTCGAGGGATCCACCACACGGATATGATAGCTTGGCTTTCAAAGAGGAAGTAGATCTTGCCAGTTTGAGACTGGAAGTAGTTCACTGGCCTTCATGGTGAGGATTGGTTTTGTGGTCAGGCTTGAGATCACCTTATGCATCTCCAACACCAATGCAAAGACCTTCCTAGGCACTTCAGGATGCTGTATGGAAGACAATAGGCAGTATTACAGATTGGAACATTTGAGTCAGCTGCAGTCTCTTGATAGGTGGACAGTTTGATGGCCTCCCTAGTGGGCATTTGGCTCGATATTTTCTACACCCCATACTCTATATGGGAGCAGGGACATGTGGGATCCTATAAAACATTTGAACATTGTAGGTGCTTTGGTTGTATAGTCCCCATAATTGGATCTCTGCACAGCAACTCCAGGGTTCTCATAGGCAATGAGCCAGGAAGCTCTGCAAGGGACTGGTCCATAATTGGATCTCTGCACAGCAACTCCAGGGTTCTCAGGCAATGAGCCAGGAAGCTCTGCAAGGGACTGGCCCAAAGAGTGCCCTTATGGATAGATGTTATTGTGTTGTGTTTTTCTTGAATTGTAAAACCAGAAGTTTTGCGAAAGATTTGTATCAGTTGATGTATGCATGCTTTCTTTGGTTGTTGTCATCTAAAGTTTATGGTAGACAAACATGATGCAGAACTGTTGAGTTTCAAGTGTAATGACTGCCTCTGAGTAGCTTTGTTTCACTTCCCCTTTTGAAAATGTTGGGGTGGTGGAATTAGATTCATGTGGGGTAAAATGAAGATGCTGGCTACAAATGCCTTGCTGTAATTCACGTTTTGAAAACTGAAAAGGTTTCATTCTCAGGCTTAATGATGCTTAAATGTAAGATGCTACCATGGAATTACTTTTACTTTGCACTAATATCATTGCATAGAGCAATGTGAATGTAATCATGATTTTTACCTAACAGAGCCACATGCCTTCCTTATGGGTATGTTTATATGACAAGAATGGACAAACCGATTAAGAGTAATATGAAAGTGCTTAATGGCTGAGTTTTAATAATGCAATAGGATGCTGCACACTACCAGTCTAGCCTTCTACATTTTATCCCTTCACCAACGACTTGGTAGTAGTTGATTCTAATCAATCTGTATGCAATGTTTTGAAGCTTGGAGCAGATTTTTCAAAGTATAAAACAGGTGAACGTGAGCCATGTTATTCATGATTTGTCTTTTGGTCCAAAATTCCCGGGTATCCATAACCCTTTGGATGGGACTGTGCGGATTCTTCATGATGAAAGTGGCACTTTTAAATACTATCTCAAGGTCCTTTCCTCACTTGTGCTGACATTCATGTTTATTTAGGAAATTAACAATTGTCCTTTTACCGTATACAAAATACAAAAATATTTAACTGGAAGGTTTGATGATTCTTCTCTGCTTTGGACATTTCCTAGACCACTCCACTTTTTGGAGCACTTTGCAAGGCAACCTCTATGTGTTGTTCCAATGTGTCACTTAAAAGAACGAAAATATTTTCAGATTGTGCCTACTGAATATCGGTACCTTAAGGGTATCACAATGAAGACCAATCAATTTTCTGTGACAGAATATTTCACTCCACTGAAGAACAATGATCGTAATTGGCCAGGTTAGTTTGTGTGCTATCTTAAATTAAGTTGTGATCATTCTTTTTTGGGCAATATAGTTGAGGCTTGATTCTTTCTGATATGGTTTGTTGCAGCTGTTTATTTCCTATACGATCTCTCTCCTATTATTGTTACTATCACAGAAGAAAGGAGAAACTTTATACACTTCATAACACGCCTGTGCGCAGTGTTGGGTGGTACATTTGCGCTTACAGGTAAGAAGCCTGGATTCACACTTAGCCTTGTGCTGAATGTTGTCCTCCTTTCTTTATACTGTCGTTTTTATTCAGTTGCTCATTTATCTAGGCTTTAAAGAGTGAGGTACTAAAGGTTGATGATCATTGTTTTTTAACACCTGGAAGCCTAATGCATCCATGCACTGTTAGAACATGAAGTCAAGTTGAGTGTGTTTTAGTGTGTTCTACTAGGAGTTCTAGTAGAGTCTTATGTGTGAGTGCCACGTGTACACTTTGGTATTCTAGTGTGTGTCTATCCTATATATGATTGTACTTGTGTGTCACATCAACACACATCAAGGAGTCTACATCAAGCTTTATCAATGTGAATCTTTCCATTTTGGTCTATTGCTCATTTCCATTTCCTTTGACTTTCATTATGTTTCCATTCGAGTATTATCTTCTCTCTCCTAGCCTACCCTCTTTCTCTCTCCCTCTCTCTCTTTTTCTCAACCATGTTCCTTCATGTGGTATCAGAGCCATCCTTCCGTCTCCTAGTCCTTTATCTCTTGCTCCTTGCTCTTCCAAGGGATTGAGGTGAGGGAGACCCAGAAAGAGAAGCTACTCTCCCCCTTTCCTCTTCGAAGGCAGCCCTTCTTCCTACCTTAGTCTCTCCATGAGCTGCTGATCTACATCCACTTTGGAGCTGTTTTTGTGGACCTGCTACATGATTTGCTGTAGATTTCTGCTGCGACCATCAGCCTTGGGTTTTGCTGCGGATTTGCTGCACCATCTACCTCGAAAATGCCGCCCACTTTCACTGCACCTGCCCTCAGAATTCCCGCCACTTTCTGCTACTCTTTCTGCCTCAACTCCCGCTGCTGATTGCGCCACCTACTGCTGCTATTTCCGCCTCAATGCCAGCTGCCAATTCCACTTCAGTCACGATGCCTTCTCTTGGCTGTTTTCTGCCCCTGCAAGCTGAACTACTGCTACAGCCCATACTACTCTAGCGTTTGCTCCAAGTTCTCTTTTCAGCCCATATTGCTGCAACATTTGGAGCAGACATGGAGCATTCCGAAATGGAATTGTAATTGAAAAGTGTTCTGGTAAGAACTTTCCAACTTAGCTAACTAAGATGAGGCTTCTACTTATGAAGAAAGGTGTGTGGAAGGTGGTTAGTGGCAAAGAAAAGAAACCTGAATCTGATGAAAAGGAAATTATGGCGTTGGAATCTCTCAATGACAAAGGTCTTTCTATCATTGGTTTGGGTTTGTCTGATGACGTTATTCATCACTTGGATTTTGATGGCACTGCATATGAATTGTGGGACAAGCTAGAGCGCTTATTTGGCAACAAAATTATCAATTCCAAATTATTTCTCAGATTGGAATTCTTTAACCTCCATATGAAGCATGAAGATTCTCTCAATGCTTATTTGAATCATATGGAATCTCTCATCACCCGACTCGCTGCTTTGAAGGCCCCTGTTGGGAAAGATGATCAGGTGGCTGTCCTCCTTTCCAACATTGAGGATAGTCCTGAGTATCGTGATATCATATCAACGCTTCGTGTAGCATGGGATATGTCTTTTGATGAAATGGTTGCAATGCTTCTTGATCATGAATGAAGGCACAAAGATGTCCATGAGGATCAGACATTATATTCCAAGGGCAAGAAGCCATCTAAATCTTTCAAGTGTACGTATTGTAAGAAGCTTGGTCATGGAGAGGATCATTGTTTTCGGAAACTTGCCAAAAAACAATCCAAGGAGCATGCCAACTTGGCTGCAGTTGCCACTAGTGAAGAAGAACAAGAAGCCACTCCGACACCAACTTTTTCTCTCACTGTTCATCTCCGTAATCTATCCTTCCCTTAGGAGGTAGATAAGGATGATGAATATGTCTTCTAAAATATATTCATGAGCTTGATATATTTGGGTACTCTGCCATGGAAAGTCTCTCAAAAATTGACTGTAATGATCTCTTTGAGCTCTCATCCTTGGATAGTCCTCCTAAAATGATGTTTTACTCTCTATGGTGTGTGGCTCCATGCCACTGTGTTTTGAAGCCAGGAGAGGGATGTATTGTGGGAGCCATGTATTGGCTTTGACAGGGTCTCTTATTAGGCCCGGTCGAGTTCTAAGATGTTGGTGTATTCCTAGATGTATGAGCTGGTCATGTAGCCATGCTAAGACATGAGTGTCTGAGTCATGTTGAGTCTCAAGCCATGAGAGTGCTTGGATCAACCTCTGAACACGCTCAGACTTTAGCCTCTGAGTTACATTGGATGCACAGATTAGTAGTTCGTCATTGTCATGATTTGTTATTGGTTCCATCCCAGTAGTCCTCCCTCACCTTTTCTCCATGGGGGGGTATTAGAACATGAAGTCAAGTTGAGTGTGTTTTAGTGTGTTTTACTTGGATTTCTGGTACAGTCTTATGCATGAGTGCCACGTGTCATATTGGGAGATATCCCACACACACTTTTTGATAAGCAATTACAAACTTTTAAAAGAGTATGTACAACTCAATATTAACATTAGGTTTCAACTTTTGATGTATTGTTTTTGAACTCGTCCTAAAAGATATTGATGTACATTCAAGCAACGATGTCCACCACTGGCTTCAACATCAACCTCAGTATCAACATCACTAGCATTTACTCTAAAATAGTCGACGGTCTTTTATAGAGTCGAGCTCCCTTCATCAATGATATCCAGCAAATGGTGGTGGTGTTAGTTCGTGGTTGATGCTTCAAATTTTGAATGGCGCCCACAGAGAGATTCCTCTTGCTTTTCAGCCTTTGGAGTAACCTTTGAATCCATGCGATGATTAGTCGTCTAGGTAGTAAGGTTATCGTCTTCCGGGTCCCACCTAAGACTTGCCTTTCGAATCCCATTCCGGGATATCTACAGGTTTAATTGTCATCCGTATTCAATTTGGGGCTTGTGTCTTCTAGATCCTAGTCCACACTTTGTAATTTGTCTTTGCTTTGAAGACTGAATTACATATTCTTACTTCGGCTTTGCTTTGAAGGCTGATTGCGAATCATCAAATGCCTCTCTTTGTCCTCCTCATTGGGTCTTCAAAGAGAGGCAAGTGGAACATTGGGTTCTTGATGATCTCGCTATGCAACTCTTATTGTCAAAGTAGATCTCCACAGCTTCATCACTTTGGATAACATGCATGTTGTAGGCCATCTTCTGGTGGTTCTAATGATGCCCTATAGGCCATGGTATGTGCCTTGTAGGCATAAGTGTAGGCACTTATAGTGTTAGTGCCTTTTAGGCCACATAGGACACTTAGTCCTATGTGACACCCAGGACACTTAGTCCTAGGTCTAGGTACAAGTACTTTGTACTTGTGTTTTTTTCATGTTATCTAAGATTTGATGTGTCTGCTCTATCGACTCGTCTTGTACCTGCACTCTCTCTCTCTCTTCGTTTTGTATCTTCAGTGGTATCAGAGCAGGTATCACTCTAGTCTTCCAGCTCTCCTCAGCCCCCGAGTCCTCCATTGCTCATTGAGAGTTTTCTGCCCTGCTGGTCGACACATTCCCAGCCTGTTCGAGGCTTTTCAGCTGTTGTCCAAGATTCAGGCGTCCAGCTTGCACAACCTCTCGTACCTTCAGTGCTGTCTCATACTGCCTACAATATCTGCGCGTACAGTCTGTACGTGAGCAGACGTGCATCACTTGTACTCTGCGTCGTCATCGTACATATGCATCGAGGGTTGCCGTACATCCGTCGTCACCTGTACTCTGCGTCGTACTCTGCGTCATCGTCGTACATCCGTCGTCACCTGTACTTTGCGCCGTACTCTGCGTCATCGTAGTACTCTGCTCCATACTCCGCACTATTCTGTACATGTACCGTACACTGCGTCGTACTTCATCCGTACATCGCGCTATTCCGTACGTCGTACCATACAAAGTTCGCCGTACAAGGTATCTTCAGGGGTAGGTACCTTGCAGTGTACCTACAGATTAGTCGTCAGCAGCTTGTACCAGCTTCCCGTACACACGTACCTTCAGTAGCTGATCGTACAGCTTGTACTTGATATGGGTATTCCGTACAGTTTCACCATAGGTTCCGTACCTGTTTTGGCATTGGCTTGAATCAGGTTCTTGGTCTCATTGCGGTCATCTACAAACATTTGCAGTTTTGGGGCTTTTGCAGGACATTGGCAAATTTGGGGCTTTCTTTTCCTTTCACCTCCTTTGATTGCAATTTCTTGCAAGAATATTGGAGTTTTGGGATTTAGTCTGCAATTTCTTGTTACATTGGGTCAGATTGCAGGACATTAAGTTACATTTGCAGGACATTGGGTCAGATTATCATACATTGGGTCACATTTGCAAAATTTCAGCAAAATCTACATTTTCCCTCTTTTTGGCCTATTTGCCCTGAATAAATTTTGGGCTTTTGCCAAATTTGCTGTTTTTGCAGTGAACATTGCCTGTCACAGTCACATTTGGGTCAGATCTGCATTTGCCCTTTGAGTTGGGTCAGAAATTTGCAGATATTTGCTGTCATTTTTGGGACAGCCAGCTTTTTGCAGTGATAGCCTTGAGGCTTTTGGTTTTTCAGGTCTTTTACAGGTTATCACAGTTGCTATGGCTGGGAACAATCAAGATTTATTTGGAGTTCTTCGTGAAGATGATAAGTTGGATGGCACCAACTATCCGATGTGGTCTTATCTCATGAAACATATTCTTGTTGCAAAGCATTTGTGGAATATTGTTTCTGGGGCTGATCTGAGGCCAACCAATGCTACAGTGGTTGTTTCTACTGCTGGTCCTTCTGCAGGTGGTACTCCTCTTGATGCCTCTTCCTCTAGCACTCCTGCTGCTGCTCTTCCAACTCAAGAACAGTCAAGATGGGATGCAAGAGATGCAAATGCACATTCATGCATTGCTTTATCATGCAAGAGAATCATTATTCCACACATCCGGTCTTGCAGGACAGCAAAGGATGCTTGGGATAAAATGGCTTCTCTCTATCAGATACGCAATGAAGCTCGTGTTGCATATTTGAGAAGGCAATTACAGGAAGTGAATATGAATGAAGGCGATTTTAAAAATAGCATTCTTGGTCAAGATTGATAGTCCAATTGGAGAAGCTTTCCACACTAGTTCAGAATAGATTCGCAGATTGGATCAATGTGAAACTTGAGAAAAAATCACGATTTTGAAGAGAGATCAGACATGGATCTGAAATCAAGATTTTAACAAGTAGGTACAACATCTTGCGTCGCTAGTTAGCTCCTGCGAGCCCCCCTCCCTCCCTCCTGCAGCCTCTACCTCCCTTGCTCACCCCTGCCTCGGCTGCCCTCACCCCCTCGCCTCTCCGCCCTCGACCCTCGCCTCTCCTCTCACCCCGCCCCTCGCCTCACCCCCCCGCCTCCCGTTTCGCTCATCGCTGCGCCCGCCGCCCCCCCTGCCTCGCTCCTCCGCCTCACCTCGCCCCCTCGCTACGCCCTCCCCCGCCCCTCGCTACGCTTCACACCCGCCCCTCGCCCCTCGCTACGCCCCTCGCCCCTCGCCTCGCTCTCCACCCGCCCCTCGCCCCTCGCTGCGCTCTCCACCCGCCCCTCGCCCCTTGCTTCGCTCTCCACCTCGCTCTCGCAACGCCCTCCCCCGCCCCTCGCCACGCTCCCCATCCGCCCGCCCCTCACCCCTCCCGCCCTTCTGCCCCGCCCCCTCGCTTCCCTCCCCCATCCGTCCCCCACCCTCGCCTCTTCACCCCCCCTCCGCCCTCCATCCTCCGCCCCCACCCTCGCTCTCCACCCCCGCCCCCTCCGCCTCCCGGCCTCCCGCCCTCGCTTCCACCACCATCCCTCCCCCTCACCTTCGACCCCCGCCTCCACTCCCGCCTCCGCCCTCCGCCCTCCAACCTTCCCGCCTTCCGCTTCCACCCTCGCCTGCGCCTCCGCTTCCCCCACCCGACTCGTTTCGTCCAGTATCGCCTCACCCTTCTTCATCACACCCAGGCTCCACCCCCTCGTCTATCCCCCCCCCTTTTTTGGGTGGCAGCCTCTTCTTCATCGGAGGTCTCGCAGTTTGTCTTGGAGGTATGGCGGCTCCCTGCCCGAAACCGGAGGCCCAGTCGGACCCTCCCTCTCCCCCTACCGCGTTATCTTGACAGAGCAACAATCGTCTCGGGTACAAGAGGTTGCCAATGACTTTGCCCTTACTTCTGTCTATGGCAGAGTCATTGGACATTCCCCCTCCAGATTAGCCATCAGGGACTGGCTCCAGTCCACTCTCATACTAGAGGACAGCCACATTGAGGAGGTGGCCCTTATGGGAAGGGGCATCTTCTGGCTTAAGCTCTCCACTGCGAGAGCTGCGAGCAACCTGATTGCTGGTTCCCCCACATCTGTGGATGGAAAGATCATTATGATAGTCCCTTGGTACCGTGGATTCAGTGCAGCGGATTTTGATGCTCGTTTCCGCATACCTCGCCACCCAGTGACGCTAGTTTTTCCAGGCCTTGCTGCTGAGCTGCGGCCGATTGTCAGGGACCTGGGCTCCCACTTTGGCTGGGTTATGCATGACACTTTCGCCGACGCGGTTACTACGGCAGGAGCCCCCCGAGTCCGTGTGGCTGTGGCGGACCCTGCGACTCTCCCTGCAGTGATTGAGATCGTGACAGATGCTGGCAGCATTACCCAGAGCATGGTAGTCACAGGACAGCCAGGCCAGTGCCTGAGGTGTCACGGCTTTGGGCACCTGGCGGCTATTTGTCCACGATTCTCCAGCTCCTCTCGGTCCCCCCCGCCCCCTCCCCCTCCCCCTCCGCCCCCTCCCCCCCTTTGGGCAGCCACGTCAGGAGGAGCAGAGGCAGCCGGAGTCCGGTCCAGAGTTAGCTGGCGGTTGGACTGAGGTCAGAAGGAAAAGAGAAAAGAATAAGAAGATTTTCGAAAAAGGCAAGGAGGCAGAGGTTACCCAACCTGCAGCAGCGCCTCAGAGACCTGATAGGCAGCCGCCCCAGGGTCCTGGGAGAGCTTCTTCTTCGACGGTAGCCCGCCCTCCACAGCCTTAGGTCCCCCTCTCTTCCGCTCCCCAGCCCCCTTCCACTCAGTCCCAGCCCCTTTCCCAGTTGCACCCCCCTCTTCTCGACCCGCAACATCAGCCCCCGCCTCTCCTCTTCAGTCTCCTCCTCTTCCTTCTCAGCCCCAGTCCCAGGTTCAGCCCCATCCCCCCCCCTCCGTCTCTCTCAGCTCTCCTGTAGTGTCAGCTGTACCGATGGTTCCTCAGCCGCGGGCAGCCCCCACTCCCCCTCCACCCCCCCCGCTAGTCGCCTCCGTGGAGTCTGAGTTGCCTACCCCCCAGCCACCTCCCCCTCCCCCTCCACAGGCAGGACACCCGGAATCTACACCACCCCTGGAGCAGTCTTCCCTGTCTGCTAGCCCCTCAGTTGCAGACTCTGGTGGGCCTCAGCTTCAGGAGAGAGAGCTTCCTCGCGACTTCTACAGATCTGGCCCCTGGGACTACTTGGATGTGGCCGACCTTGGGGCCTTCCCTGCTTGTCTCGACATCAGTATCTTCTTGCTCCGTAAAGGGGCGGATGGGAAGATCGCAGCCTTGGCCCCGAGGGATGGCCCTAGCTTTGCTTTCACATTCCTCAGCGACGACACCGAGACTTGGACAGACGACTCGGTCTGGGAGGCTCTCAGAGAGCAGACGCACACTCAAGTTTGCTCCTGGATAGGCCCGTCCGGTGGACAGCTTCTCGAGACTCAGTGGTCCGAGGGTGACGTGCGCCTGCGGTGGCGTTGCGCCGCTAAACGCTTCAGATTGATTGTGATCCTCAGGCCCCCTCTGTCGTGGCCCCTTCCCCTGGATGTCAGAGCCTGGACCCCCCAGAAACTCCGAGCCTTCTACGGGATGACTACTTCAGAGATCTCGAGTTGGCTCGAGAAAGCGTTTGTTCATGGCACTAAAGGCCTTACGCCTTTGCTAAAGGTTTTGAAGAACGGGCAGGACGACCCCACCTCCCCCTCCAAACCCTCTCATAAGCGTCAGCGCCTCCATTCCGAAATGTCAGCTTCTTCATCGACATCAGCCGCGAGCAGACATTTGTTCGCAGCCTACCAGTCCTCACCATGAGCTTACACCTTGTCTCCTGGAATGTGAACGGGTTTCATTCTTCTGGCACTCGTGGTCCTAGGAAGCTCATCTTGAGACAGGAACTTCAGCCAGTAGTGATTGGTCGCTTGGATATACTTCTGCTCCAGGAGCACAAGCTTTCTGTGGCTCATTCCCGTAGCTGCGGGAAGATTCTCCCTGGACGCTCTCACACTTATTCGGAGCCCTCGATCGGCGTACAGGGGAGGAGTGGCGGTGTCTGCACTTCCGTGTGCGAGCAGTTAGCCCAGGGAGTTTTTGGTCATGGTACGTTGATCCCAGGCTGTGCCCTTTGGGTAGGCCTAGAGTTGGAGGGTTCCAAAATAGGAATCCTCAACATCTATGCTCCCACAGACCTTCGATGCAGAGCCACTTTCTGGAGGACACTCACAGGGATTCTCCCAGACATGGATTCCTGGATTGTTGGAGGTGACTTTAACAATCTGGAGACCTTGGAGGACCAGCAGGGCAGAGGACCAGAGTTTACAGGTATGGCTCAGGCAGAGCAGTCCGCTTGGGACTCCTTTATCTTCGCGACAGGAGGTAGGGAGAGCTGGAGAGACCCGTCCTTCCGCCGTTGGCACGGGAGCTTGGACTTCTCGTGGGGCTTCCGCAGGGAAGGAGGCAGACTCCTGGAGAGACTGGATAGATTTTATGTCAGTGATTGGGCCATCAGCAGAGGCGGTCAGGCGGGTATAGTGCCAGGGACGACACTTTTCGACCACACGCCTGCGCTCTTATCATTAGACTCGGTAGCTCAGTCCCTTCCTCCCCGTTCGTGCCGGATTCCCGACTCCATCTTCTCGAGGGAGGATGTGCGCAGTAGTACTGGAGTGGGAGGAAGCTATCAAAAAGGCCCATGCACACTTTCGGAAGAGAACACTCATCCTTGTTGGGCAACGCCTCATAATTCACTCATGCACTACTCCTTACACTCCTCAGTAGAATCCTGTTTCTGAAAGGAAAAACAGGTCCACAATGGAGATGGCCAGATGCATGCTTAAGGCCAAGTCTTTGCCCAATAAATTTTGGCTTGATGCAGTAATGTGTGCCAACTATGTGCTGAATAGATCACCTACACGAGCATTAAAAACTATCACACCTTATGAAGCATGGAAAGGCAGGAAGACTTCACTTTCACACATGAAAGTTTTTGGGTCTCTTGCATATGTTCAGGTACCATCTCAGCTGAGACATAAGCTTGATGACAAGGCAATCAAATGCATATTCATTGGTTACAGCCAGGAGAGCAGAGGGTATCAGTTATATCAACCAAATACTGGGAAGATTATTGTCAGTAGAGATGTGATCTTTGCTGAACATTCAGCTTCTCCTCTTGTGGACTGCAAAGCAAAGCCAGATGTTGACATGTTTGATGCCTTTGAGTCTTGGTTACCTCTGCCATCATAAGAGGAGGATTTTGAGCAGCAACATGAGCCTCCTGCAGGCCTTCCACTAAGCAATAATCAGCCACAACCTCATGCTGATTTGCAGGTTTCTCTTCCGGCACAAAATGATCCCACCACTCATGATGCAGTCATTGAAGAAAGAGCTGTCAATAGACAGCAAAGGCAAGTTCCCAGATGGCTTCTTGACACATTGAGGGACAGCAAACAAGATCAGCCTTTTGCTGCCCGGACAAGATCAGGGAATAGACAGCATGGTTACTTTCTTGAGTTTGCACTCCTTGCTACAGCTTGCAATGAAGAGCCTTTGTGCCATAAAGATGCTTTTGACAGCAAAGAGTGGATGGATGCAATGAAAGCTGAGTTACAATCTATTGCCAAAAATGACACATGGGAATTAGTAGATCTCCCACCTGGCAAGCATGCCATTGGAACGCGGTGGGTCTACAAATTAAAAAGGAAATCTGATGGCAGCATAGATCGATACAAAGCCCGTCTTGTTGCAAAAGGGTATGCCCAACAACAAGGCATTGACTTTGAGGAGGCATTTGCTCCCACATCCAGGATTACTACCATTCGATGTGTGATTGCCATTGCAGCCCATCATCATTGGCAAGTGCACAAACTTGACATCAAGACCGCTTTTCTTCATGGGGATCTGCAGGAAGAAGTCTATGTCACACAACCTCCTGGCTTTGAGGTTGTTAATTCTGAAAATAAGGTATGCCGGCTTAGAAAAGCCCTTTATGGTTTGAAGCAGGCACCCAGGGCATGGTATGCCCAAATTCATGCACACTTACTATCCCTTGGTTTTCAGAATAGTCCCACAGAACCCACTCTTTATTTCCATGGGAGTGGATCTGATTTTTTAGTGCTGATTTTATATGTGGATGATATGCTTATCACGGGCCCAGATACTCAGAAAATTGCAGCTTTCAAGGCTGTTTTGCAGCAGATTTTTGACATGTCAGACATGGGACGGCTCCATTATTATTTGGGCATTCAGTTTGCTCATGTTGAGGGGGGTACCATGATGTCTCAGTCCAAGTATATTGGACAGCTCCTTGATCGTTTTCAGTTTGAGGATTGCAAGCCAATCTCTACTCCAGTGGACCCTGGCTTCAAATTCTCAGCTCATGATGGGAGCCCACCATGTGATATCACTCTTTATCAGCAGGCTGTTGGATGCCTTATTTATTTATGTCACACCAGACCTGACTTGCAGTATGCAGTATCTCAGCTCAGCAGATTTATGCACATGCCCAGTTCACAGCATTGGCAGGCAGTGAAGAGAGTCTTTAGATATCTCAGAGGCACTCAGGATTTAGCCCTCTTCTATGGTGATCAGGGTTCACTTACCATGCATGCTTACACGGATAGTGGCTGGGCAGGATGTTCCGACACCAGAGTGTCACATACTGGCAATTGTTTTTTGCTTGGCAATTCATGTATTTCTTGGCTTAGCAAGAAGCAACCGACAGTTGCCACGTCTAGCTGTGAGGCTGAGTACAGGGCAGCTTTCACTGCTACAATAGAGTGTGTTTGGCTTACAGATCTTGGTATTTGCCAGACATCCTCCACTATTGTCTACACTGACAGCCAGAGTGCTTGGGTGGCGGCTGCAAGGATCCGAGCCTGAGTTAGAGACACGCTAGACTCGTCAGTGCATTGAGGCACGTAACACATTAGGGGATCTTCCTTCCATGCTCACTAGACCGGGGGCACGACCCATAGTAGTGATGGTGGCACTTGTTTTCCCCGTATGGCTATAGCCCGGAGACCACAGCGGACCACATGAGTTGACAGTCGCCAGCGCTCCATCACAGGTTTATGCCACCACAGCAGCCTCACACAGCGACACTCCCTTCTCAGGATTGAGCGTGGCCACTCTGACTCGCTGCGCTCGGAGAGTTTTCCTCTCTATGTATTGGTGCTGTTATGATCATGATTATGGAATTTACCTTTGTATTCATCATGGGTGTTGATGCCCGTTTAGTGGCTTCAACCCTCAGATCACGGTGTCAGGTTTCATAGACCCTTTGGTCTTCCGAAGGTTTTTAATAAACTCTCTCTCTCCCTCCCTCTCTCTCTCAGCTATTAGGCTTGAATGCTCATAGACCTTAGCTGTCAAGGTTTAGCATGAACATCTGACATATCAGAACTTAGGAACTAAAACTCAAAACTTAATTCTGAAACATATTATTAGTAACTAGACAAATATCAAGTAAACTTTGTCCAACTTAGAAGTTAAAACTCAAAACTTAATTCTTAAACATGTTATTAGTAACTAGACAAATATCAAGACTCAAGACTGAATCCACTTTGCGGCAAGTGCACTATTTCAGCTCTTTTGATAATATGTTACTTTTTAGAACTAAAATGAGGGTCATGCTGAAGTCGTATAAATCTGACCTTACGAGCTCGCTCGGGAATCCGCGATGCATAGGGTAGGCTGATCAAGTATCTCTAACATGACCAAGACATTTACATTCTCCTTAGTCATCATGCATAAACTTGTAGGTCAGGGAATCCCATGTACATTTGCAATGGTCTGTACAAAAAAGGAGAGCATCAAAAACAGCCCAATGTGCTTTTTATTATACCAACTTGCATCAAATTGTAATATTGAGGCATTTAACGATTGAGGATGAGTAGAGAAACAATGAATTTTTGTACTTTCCTCCAAGTAGGCATCCTTGGGATGGATGGTGAAGTGGATCTCTATCTTTGTCGACCATCGACAATTCCTTCAAGTGGTTAGGGATGGCGGACCTCTCTTAAATTTTTACGGAGTTATTTAATCTTTGAATCTTTTCCATATGAGTTAAGAGGATTTGGTGACGTTTTGTGTCTCCATGTTCAGACATGGGCAGTATGAAGGTTCTTAGGGAAAAGTAGATCCTGTCTGACTCATTATCAATCTTCATTACTAAAGATGCGCTTAAGCGACGGTTGAGCTCAATGTAAAGAGTCATGAAGATCTCTTGCCTTTCTGTTTCCAGAATCTCTAATGTAAAACTTGCAGTTATGGCTTGGCTTATGATGTGTAGGTCTAGGTCCCCTCAGAGGGATGTTGATAATATCATTATCATCACAGCAGCAGTAGTGTGCATTTCCAATTTATTTGAGAAGCCTATAAAATGAGAGGCTGTTTCCAAATGTAGCAAACGAGACTGCATGCTCAATCCAACTAAGAATGCCTGTACAATGACAGGGTTCTCCCACGTTATAGTGTAGCCCTCAATGACATGAAATTTAATTATACCCTAGATGAGACCACCAACCCTTTTTCACCCTAGCTGTTTAACATTTTTCATGTAGCAGACCTGCAATCTATCAAATGAAGACAGTGAGTGGGATGTGATTGAAGTAGGTGCCAGACATATTATACATCGCTTCTGTTTGCTAATTCTTCTGGTGTTTTCAGTCTATTAAGTAATGCCTAAATATCGTGAGATGTTTGTTTCCATGGAGGGTGACTGCTTTGTGCTTGCATTTACCTTTGAACCTCATTTCCATATCGTTTTCTCCCTTTGGTTATAATCATTGTGTGGATTTATTGAGTTGTACATTTTGAACAGGATTGCTGGATCGTTGGATGTATCGTATAATTGAGCTTGCAATAAATTCTTCAAGGACAAGTCTTGTGAGGTGAAGGCATTACCTCTTTACTTCGACTTTGCAGTATGGGTGTGTTTGTCAACAGAGGTTCAAAGCATTTGCATTGTTTCAGGTGATATACCTCAAGATTGAGGTTGCAAAGCTGAGAATTTCTTATTTTAGCTCCAATGGATATTGGGGATTCTCAAGAACACATGTTTGTTTAGTGGGTCTGTTCTTTCCTCACATAGCAGTTGTCCGTAATGTCTCTTCAGGGCAGAAGAATTTTGAGTCACTCATTTGTAGGTAATGATAGACCATAGAGGCTTCAATCAACATGTAAGTTGAGCTAATTTACTTAAGGCAGCATGTAATTCTGGAATATTATTGTATAGTCAGTGCTTCTTATCCAGGTTGCTTTCAAATTATGTTAAGAAGCATATTCCATTGTGTTTAATGGAGTTACCCCAAACAACGAGCAAGGGGGAATGAGCCATGGCAAGAACGAGCAAGGGGGGTCATCACACATTCTAACCTCTGAAAATACTTATACATTGCTATGTGACATTATGGACCTCTTTAGCTCAAATTTGTTTTGATAGAAAATGTAGGAAATGGAAAAATGCATCCAAGAGAGTTGATGCATAAATTCATTTTGATACACTATGTAGGAAATGGAGAGATGCATCCAAGAGATTGATGCATATAATGCAACTTCATAATGAAAATGATCTTCTATAAGAATACATGGGTGGTGCAAAATACTCCCCTAAAAAGGGAAGGTCTCTCGTCTCCAACAGGAATATGTACTTTCATGCTTCTACTTCATATCCTCATAGTAATCAAGCAACACACAGTTGGCTGGAACAATAATACCCTAGGGACTTTCACATAATCTTGTAGTAGCTATTGGGCTTTTTGATAAAATTTATCTAGCAGGCATTCTCTTCTCAACCAACTATACCATAGGATAGCTAAGAGTACATAAGAAGCAAGAAAACATTGTATCCCCATATTGACTAGCCAATTCTTGTGTGGATACTACAATGTCTAATGTAGACATAAGAAGCATCATACAAATTATCAATCTTCTTATATCTAACGTAGATATAAGAGGCATCCTAAGAATTATCAAACTTCTAATAAGAAATTATAGTTCTTGAATACAATCTGCCATGATACCAAATCCATTTCTAGACAATTGTTAGGAAGCTTTTTCACCATAATTGCTTGAAGATGCACTCAAATAACTCATCTCTAAATTAGCTCAGTTAAATATTTGTCTTCCAAATTGCAAGAGATGGTCAAAGTAGCACTCTTTCGAGTATGACTAGATGAGTTTAAACCCTCAAGCCTTATGGTCAAAGGGGTTAGGTTGATTGCATATGTATTTCAATAATGGTGGTCTATCATGCTATAATTTTGTCCCATGCAAAAAAGTGTTATCAATTTCTTCATACATCCCATGGTTGGGATATCTAGGATTGTATATGGGATTTAAAATAAATAAATAAATAAATAAATGAGTGAATGAATGAATGAATAAATAAATAAGTAAATATATATGTACATATATACTCTCTAAATCCCTTGCAATTAAAGCAAAACTTTTTATATGTATATTTTGATCTTTTTGGGATCGGAAATGAGTTCAGAAGGTAAAAAAAATCTTAGAAAAAATTGTAAACATGGGTATCTATTGGTGATTTCTTAAAACCCCCTCTGGAGAACACTTGCATTTGTTTCTAGCCAAAGCAGCTCGCATTGGCACGGGTTGCTTTGGTTAGAAGCAGATGCACTTTTTCTCCAGAGGGTGTTTTGAAAATTCTTTGAAAGATAGCCTTGTTTACAGTTGTTTCTAGGGTTTTTGGGCCTTTTGAGCTCATTTTTAATGCCAAAAAGAACACATTATGCATAAATAAAAAGTTTTGTTTTTATTTCAAGGGATTTAGAGTAAGCTTTCTTTTAGTGGAATAGTTTTTGCAGATAATTGGTAGTGATTTGCATTCGTGTTAAAAACCTTTTTATCAATTATGCTTTATATTGACTACATTTCTTTATAAGTGCTAACTAAGATAGGTACTTGCTATGTTCTTGAAGGCATTCTTGAGCTTACGTCCAATCAAAGTACCACTTCATATTAATATCCATGTTCAAACACCTTTGTATGGTTGTGAAATTGAAAGCAAGTCCCTCAAAACATAAACTACAATGGTGAGAGTACCAGAATTATAGTACATGGCATGCTTCATTGCGGAGAGAGTAAGGCCCACCCTTAACTTGAGTTGTCCAAAGGGTGTTCTGTAAAGCAAAAATTGTGATTAAGGAGCTTCTAGTCACGAAGCACAAAAGTTTGTGGAAAAAGGAGTAAATGCCATGAATTAACAAGTATCCCATCAAGGAGACTTTGTCAATTTGATTCATGAAGGAATTGAGAAAAAGGTGGAATAACAATTACATAACATATCAAGGTAGGTGGTCTGTGTGTGTGTGTGACAGAGAGTTGAGAACAGTCGGTTGCTCTTATGTGCAACCTTGTAATCTAGACTCCCTTGGGTGTATAGGTTTCATGATCATTCTGACCATGGCTCTATTTGTGTTGTGCAATCTTACGGCCAATGTCAAAGACATTTTTCTAGATTTTGCCAGGCGTTCGTCGAGAAAGGGGTTAAAAAAATGTAATTTATATTAATGATATCTCAAACATGAATAATTATCTCCAAACTCTCTCTCTCTCTCTCTCTCTCTCTCTCTCTCTCTCTCTCTCTCTCTCTCTCTCTCAGATATACTCATATACACTTAGTACTCTCGAAAGAGTCAAGACACATGTGACAGCTTGTACCAGGGTGCGTCACTGAATGTACTGAGCTCTCAGATACACACACATTAAGCACTGTTAAAAGAGTCAAGACACAAGTAATAGCTTGTACCAGGGCGTTCACACAATGCATTGGCATTTTGCTCGTTTCGGTGAAATGTTTCTGTAAGAAAATAATACGTCTGTGCTCAACAGATAATAGGATCTCGTATGCAAGAGAGAAAAAAAAATTTGATTACTGTAAAATTGATACAATAGATGGCGCTACCTCCCAGTCGTGTGCTGCTGTGTGAAGCTTCGATGGCGTGCTGGAAACAATAGAGGATAGAGGTTGGATGCTAAGGAATTAGGGTTGCTGTAGTCAGTGATGATGATGGGCTTCACGGGCTTGCTCTTATATAGCTACCAGTCGTACTCGGTTAGACCCAATTGGGTGACTGATCCAGTCCGTCCAAAACAGTCCATTGGGAATCGATCTCGAAATAGGTCACCGACCACACGATAGAACCGTGGCACAAAATAGAGTCGTCCGGGATCATTTGGGGCTCCAAACGAGCTAGAGCCATTCGGGATCATCCGGGTTCCGCAACTCGAGAGTGGGTTGCCCCGGGAAATGCTCCATCTACCCTCAGTGCGGTCAGTCATGGGATGCCTTTCTGCACTTGCATGTAGCCTAGTTGAGGGTGTGCCAACTCTATCTGAAGCCGTCCAGCCACATCGGGCCACACATGGTCCCCATCTGGTATCCAAACCAGGACCTACCGGATAACCGAGCTACTCAAATGCCTTCTCCTCATATGGGAGACTTACAAGTAGAGTTAGCTGGTTCCCGCGTAGTTACACGAGAGTGGAGCATTGATATCTAACACCCCCCTCAATGTCCACCGGCAAGTGAACTTACTTTTTCGGCCCAATGCCAAGTCGATGAAGATGCCTCTCCAGCAAGTCTCTTCCAAGAGCCTTCGTGACGATGTCCGCAGCATTCTCTGTAGTCGGACAGTACACCAAGTCGACCTCTCCATCCATGATGAGCTCGCGTATAAAGTGATATTGAATCTCAATGTGTTTTATGCGAGTGTGGAACACACGGTTCTTTGCAATTGCCATGCAACTCTTATTGTCACATGATAATTGTGTAGGCTTGTTCTGCACTACACCCATGTCCCCTAAAATCCTCCTCAATCACACTGCCACACAAGAAGCAAAACATGCTGATTTGTACTCAACCTCGGTAGAAGAAAAAGCAACTGTGGGTTGCTTCTTGTTGACCCATGACACAGCTCCAGATCCAAGTGAGAAATAGTAACCTGTCACTGATCTCCTACTGTCCACGTCTCTTGCCCAATCCGAGTCACAGAATCCGGTCAAGATGTTGCCCTTGGTATAGGTGATGCCATAATCAAGTGTGCCTTTGATGTATTTCAGCAGCTGCATTCCTGCCTTCCAATGGTTCTCCCGGGGCTTATTGAAAAACTTGCTTAGTATACCAGTCGCAAAACTGATGTCCGGCTGTGTGTTGCACAAGTAAATCAAACTACCCACAAGCCTTCTGTATATCGCTTCGTCCACGAGTGGTGATGAATCTTTGTTTGAGAGCTTCACGTTAACCTCCATAGGGGTGTCAACTGTCTTGCACTTAGCCATGCTAAATGCCTTCAGTATCTTCCAGCATACTTCAGCTGTGAGATGAAGATCTAATTTGGCTCTTGCCAAACTTCAATCCCCAAACAGAAATGCATCAGGTCATTTTAAACTCTCTTCCTAGCAAATACAGTACACCAAGTCGACCTCTCTATCCATGATGAGCTCGCGTACAAAGTGATATTGAATCTCAATGTGTTTTGTGCGAGCGTGGAACACAGGGTTCTTTGCAATTGCCATGCAACTCGGATTGTCACATGATAACTCTGTAGGCTTGTTCTGCACTGCACCCATGTTCCCTAAAATCCTCCTCAACCACACTGCCTCACAAGAAGCAAAACATGCTGATTTGTACTCAGCCTCGGTAGAAGAAAGAGCAACTGTGGGTTGCTTCTTGCTGACCCATGACACAGCTCCAGATCCAAGTGAGAAACAGTAACCTGTCACTGATCTCCTGCTGACCACGTCTCCTGCCCAATCTGAGTCATAAAATCCGGTCAAGATGTTGCCCTTGGTATAGGTGATGCCATAATCAAGTGTGCCTTTAAGTGTGCCTTTGTTGATGTATCTCAGCACCCACATCCCTGCCCTCCAATGGTTCTCCCGGGGCTTATTGGAAAACCTCCTTAGTATACCAGTCGCAAAACTAATGTCCGGCCGTTTGTTGCACAAGTAAATCAAACTGCCCACAAGCCTTTTGTATATCACTTCATCCACCAGTGGTGATGAATCTTCGTTTGAGAGCTTCACGTCAACCTCCATAGGGGTGTCAACTGTCTTGCACTCAGCCATGCCAAATGCCTTCAGTATCTCTCCAGCATACTTCAACTGTGAGATGATCTATTTTGGCTCTTTCCAAACTTCAATCCCCAAACAGAAATGCATCAGTCCGAGGTCTGTCATTTCAAACTCTATTCCTAGCAAATATAGTACACCAAGTCGACCTGTCCATCCATGATGAGCTCGCGTACAAAGTGATATTGAATCTCAATGTGTTTTGTGCGAGCGTGGAACACAGGGTTCTTTGCAATTGCATGCAACTCTGATTGTCACATGATAACTACGTAGGCTTATTCTGCACTGCACCCATGTCCCCTAAAATCCTCCTCAACTACACTGCCTCACAAGAAGCAAAACATGCTGATTTGTACTCAGCCTCGGTAGAAGAAAGAGCAACTGTGGGTTGCTTCTTGTTGACCCATGACACAGCTCCAGATCTAAGTGAGAAATAGTAACCTGTCACTGATCTCCTGCTGTCCACGTCTCCTGCCCAATCTGAGTCATAGAATCCGGTCAAGATGTTGCCCTTGGTATAGGTGATGCCGTAATCGAGTGTGCCTTTGATGTATTTCAACACTTTCATCCCTCCCCTCCAATGGTTCTCCCGGGGCTTATTGGAAAACCTGCTTAGTACACCAGTCGCAAAACTGATGTCCGACTGTGTGTTGCACAAGTAAATCAAACTGCCCACAAGCCTTTTGTATATCGCTTCGTCCACCAGTGGTGATGAATCTTCGTTTGAGAGCTTCACGTCAACCTCCATAGGGGTGCCAACTGTCTTGCACTTAGCCATGCCAAATGCCTTCAGTATCTCTCCAGCATACTTCAGCTGTGAGATAAAGATCTGATTTCGCTCTTGCCAAACTTCAATCCCCAAACAAAAATGCATCAATCCAAGGTCTGTCATTTCAATCTCTCTTCCTAGCAAATGCTTTGTCTGTGAGATCTTCTCTTCATGGTTCCATGTTATGACAAGGTTGTCCACATAAAGGACCATGATCATACACCCACCTCCTCCTCTGAAGATATACAAATCTGCATCAGATGGGCTCCTCCTGAACCCGTTTTGCAGAAAGTAGGCATCAATCCGTTGGTACCATGCTCGTGGGGCCTGTTTCAGCCCGTAAAGTGTCTTCTTTAGTTTATAGACCTTAACTTTTTGAATCGGGGATCACAAAACCTATGCTGCTAAAGCCAAAACACTGCGAATTATGGTTAGTCACGAGCTATGGGAGCAAAAGTATCATGATAATCAAAACCATGTACCTGTGCGAATCCTTTTGTCACGAGCCGGAGCCTTGTACATATCCAACGTGTCGTCAGACTTGTACTTGGTCTTGTATACCCACTTGGTGCCGATTACCTTGCGTTTTGGTGGTCGATCCACAAGGTCCCAAGTGTTGTTCTTCATTATGGAGCCATACTCCGACTACATAGCCTCCATCCACCTATCATCACCCTGTGTCTCTTCAAGACACTTGGGTTCTTCAGCACGGATCACCTCTGTCATCAAAGCATAGTTGACCAAGTGTTCCTGCGCCCTTCTTTGCTCCTCTAGTCTCTTGGACCGGCGGTGTTCGGATGGTTCCTCCTCAACCTGACTGCTTTACCCACTTCGGGAATGGCCGTTGCCATTGTGGTTCTGCAGGCTCTTCTTCATCTTCTTTATCTTGAATCCTCCCAAGCACCATTGGGGGAGTTCGGTCTACTGTTGGTGGTAGTATTGGATGGATATCCTAGTCCTGGTTGTCTAGGAAGGAAGCATCCTCCTCCAATTGATGCGGCTATTCTAAGAAGACCACTTTGCGACTTACTATTCCTTCTTGGTAACATGATTATAGAGATGGTAACCCTTCGTCTCTTCACTGTAGCCTAAGAAAATACATTTTCAGCTGTTCGGTTCCCATTTGGTCCTGTTAGCATCAGGGACATGCACAAAACAGTCACATCCAAAAACTCTGAAATGTGCAGTTGAAGGGTTCTTACCAGAAAAGGCCTGCAGTGGAGTCATTCCATTCACAACCTTCGTGTAGCTACGATTCAGAATGTAAACTGCAGTGTTATATGCTTCAGCCCAGAAAGTCTTTGGCAAATCTTTCCCATTCATCATACTCCTGCCCATTTCACAGATGACACACATCTTGCATTCTGCTACTCTATTTTGTTGTGATGTATGTGGCGGGGATTTCTGCCTCTTGATCCTGTGACTTTTGTAGTAACTTTCGAATTCACTTGATGTGAACTCACCACCTCTGTCTGATCTCAACTTCTTCACCTTCCTCCCCGTTTCTTTCTCGACCATTACATGCCATTCTTTGAACTTACTAAAAGCCTCATCTTTAGTCTTCAGGAAGTATATCCATATCCTTCTACTGTAGTCGTTGATCAGCATCATGAAGTAGTAGGAACCACCCAAAGCTTCCATCTCCATCTTTCTGCAGAGGTCCGTGTGAACGAGCTCTAGAGGAGCCTTTGCCTTGCTGGCCTCTTTAGGAAAGAGCTACCGATGCTGCTTGCCCATCATGCAAGCTTCACATACATCGGGCATATATGTAATTTGTGGTAGATCTGCAATCATTCCACTTTTATGCATCTCCTTTAAAGAACTAAGGTTTAGATGACCAAACCTCTCATGCCATAGCTTAGTGTTCTTCACATCGGCTCGAGCATTGAAAGCTGAGAGTTTATAGATGTTGTTGCGTCGTGTACCTTTACCAATGACCTTCCCTTGAAGATCCAAAATCTGTGCGCCATTCTTATTGAAGTGAACTTTGAGGTCCCGATCTGTGATCGCAGAAACAGACAACAAGTTCCTCTTGATATCTAGCACATAAAGAACATCGGACAACTGTTTTACAACTCCATCTGACTTGAGAGTAATCGTACCTTTTCCTTTTGTAGGACATTTTGCATCATTGCCGACTGCTACTAGGATGTCATTCCCTACCGGATGTAGAGAGGTATACCAATCCTTCCGACTGGTCATGTGGCATGATGCACCACTGTCAATAATCCAAGGTTCATCCGGAGGTACATGAACTGCCTCTGTGCAAATCTCCTCAATTGCTACAAATAGCTCTACTAGTACTGCCTGAGTGCTGTTGCTGGACTCTTTCTTTACTTCATTCTTCTCATCTGTAATCTTCTTCCAGCACTCATTTCATGCTGCACATTTTCTTTTTGTTCTTTTCATCACGATATTTCTCTTCCATACGATGGCCTCCGTGTATGGGTTGTGTGTGTGATGGTGTAATCTAAATAGCTTTATCTTTTCATTGTATTCGTTGAGTTCATACATCTTTTTTCTTCTTGTAAAGTTCTCAGTTTTTGTGTCTTGTTTGTAGATTTCTCTCTTCATATCCTCGCTTCCTAGTATTCTCTCTTTTCAGTCCTTAGTGTATTCGTGTGTTCCCATAGCTAATTATGCTTTCTATGTTGCTTATCTACCTCTTCTGTGTTTGGGATTTCCTTTGCCTTATACAACTCTAGTTTAGTCTTCTTCATCCTTTTTCGTTATAGTTCTTGCTTTTTGCTACAAAATTTCAGGTCATTCACTTCTTGCTTTTTGCTACAAAATTTCAATGTGCTTGTTCTATGATGGCTGCTCCTTAGTGTGACAAGGCTTACAACGAGATAGGACTTCACAGAATAAGAAGCTCAAGCAGGGTAATGGATTCTCAGGCTTCACATGAGGCTCAACTAGTTTTTAATGTGATGCATGAGGGTTTTGAAGATACCAGAAAAGAATGGAAGGATCCCATCCCATGATAGGAATCTTGGTTGAGGTTAATGAAATAGTGGATCCTGTCAGAGGATATGCTAAGAATGTTGTTATAATCTTCTTCCCCGGTCAAATGCCAGTTGTAGCTGATGTAGGAAATTGGCTAACTAGGATGTTGGGTGGTTGTGGTTGTTTTGTCCAAAAGATACATTATGTAGCTAAATGGTCTTTGAAGTTATTGTGAGACGGATGAGGAGCATAAGCATATAATATTAGAGCGCTCTCCTCTTTTTTATGGGCAATAGATGGTCCATGTCCTATCTTGGTCTCCTACACATGATTATCTTGCGTTGATCAGGCAAAGATGCCTAGTCTAGGTGGAAGAACTAGATGTCCCTCAATGTTTGGCCAAGCTCTTGCCAAAAATTGCAGCTTCTTTGGGCGAAGTGGTTTGTTCGTCCAAGCCCGCCCAGGCCAAAGGGGAATTCTAATATGTTTTGCATTTTGTGGGACATGGATGTTCCTACGCTTGAATTTTATTTTGAGACTGTTAATAATGTTAAGTGCCTTTCGTAAATTAAAATGGGGACTTTTGAAGGAGCTTGTTTTGAATGTAAAAAAGTTGGACATATGGCTTCACAGTGTCCTTTGGCTATGCATAAGATGCAAATCCAGACGCTATGCCTACCCCTATGCAAAACAAGGATGCCCCTAGACCTTAGCTCCTAAATATAAGATTGCTATATTAGCCATGGAAGCCTCGAGTAAGGGTAAGGCTAAGGTTGTTGCTGGTCCTAATGGTAATGGCATGATGCCTTCTACGTCTCAAGTTAAAGTCGACAAATCCTCAAGTGAGGGATTGAAAACCTCAAGAAACTTTATTATAGCTAGAAGGGATTCTCCCTCTTGTACATGGATAGGTGCTGGTGGGGACAGTTACTGTGAATTAAACCCTTTTTCTAGAAGATTAGACTGCCTTTTTAACGTCTACTCAATAGGAAGTAGCTCCACATCAAGATTGCATTTTCGATCTTGAGATGAACATACAAGCTTGATTTACCTTTTTGGTGTGATAAAGCATGTACATATCTGTAAATATGTTAGCACAGATTGAATACTTGACTATTTATAGGGGTCGTGTAATATGTGGAAATGGAAAATTGTATGGGCATTTATCAATAAATTACAACCTGACATAGTGTCCTTACAAGAGCACAATCAGCATGCTTATGTAAGCCGATTGGGGCATTTTGCAAGATCTCATATACTATATGAGGGGATCACTCCTTTTCACGTGTTGTGTATTTGGTGAAGCATGCGCTTCAGCCTATAGTAGCTTTTAATGGCTACTATAGGTGATGGACAGTTATACAATGCCTTTTGGGGGGAGATGTATTTGAGTTTTCTTTTGTTTATACATCGCAATTATTAAGTGCAAGGAAAATTGTTTAGTAGGCTATGCAATAGTATTCTTGGCGAGAAAATGCCTTTGTTTTGGGGACTTTAATAATGCTCCACAACAAGGGGATAATACGTTTGGTTATACTCACATGCTAGCTTTCAAGAGTGTGCAATGGTCTCAGTTTCTTCTATAGTCTAGATGATCTTGGAAGGAAACGTGGGCTCCAATCCCTAGTTACACTTTTCAGCATAATGCATAATCAGATTATTGTGCTCATTTAGATCAATGGTATATGCTAAATATGCATCAATATAATACATATAATTGTCATATGTGGGACGACTATGCATTGTCACACTCAAACCATGCCCCACTATGGCTTAAGATGGCTTTTTATGAAGTGTAGATGATCATCTTCCAAACAAGATATTGCTTATGGTAAATAGTAGTTATTTACAACATGATGCTTTTAAAGAACTGGTGCATGATGCCATCAATCTCTATGGGTAGAATTCTTACATTGGTCCAAATCTCCCTAAACCCTCGTGATTTATAAAAAGCTAGAAAGATTTCGCATCGTAACCAAATCTCCCCAAACCTTAGTGCTTTGAAAAGATTTGGCTGCATGGCCAAATCTCCCCAAACCCTGCTGCTTTGAAAAGATTAGACCCTCCTGATTAGAAAGAATTTAGCAAGATTTGGCCGCACAGCCAAATCTCCCTAAACCCTCGTGATTTATAAAAAGCTAGAAAGATTTCACATCGCAACCAAATCTCCCCAAACCTTAGTGCTTTAAAAAGATTTGGCTGCACGGCCAAATCTCCCTAAACCCAGCTGCTTTGAAAAGATTTGGTTGCATGGCCAAATCTCCCTAGACCCTCCTGATTAGAAAGAATTTAGGAAGATTTAGCTGCACAGCCAAATCTCCCTAAACCCTCGTGATTTATAAAAAGCTATAAAGATTTCGCATCGCAGCCAAATTTCCCCAAACCTTAGTGCTTTGAAAAGATATGGCTGCACGGCCAAATCTCCCCAAACCGTGCTGCTTTGAAAAGATTTGGCTGCATGGCCAAATCTCCCCAGACCCTCCTGATTAGAAATAATTTAGCAAGATTTGGCTGCACAACCAGATCTCCCTAAACCCTCACGATTTATAAAAAGCTAGAAAGATTTCACATCGCAACCGAATCTCCCCAAACCTTAGTGCTTTGAAAAAATTTGGCTGCACGGCCAAATCTCCCAAAACCCTGCTGCTTTGAAAAGATTTGGCCACATGGCCAAATCTCCCTAGACCCTCTTGATTAGAAAGAATTTAGCAAGATTTGGCCGCACAGCCAAATCTCCCTAAACCCTCATGATTTATAAAAAGCTAGAAAGATTTCGCATCGTAGCCAAATCTCCCCAAACCTTAGTGCTTTGAAAAGATTTGGCTGCATGGCCAAATCTCCCCAAACCCTATTGCTTTGAAAAGATTTGGCTGCACAACCAAATCTCCATAGACCCTCGTGATTAGAAAGAAGCTAGCAAGATTTGGCCACACGGGCAAATCTCCTTAGACCCAGGTGATTTGAAAGAAGCTAGCAAGATTTGGTGCTTTAAAAGAAGCCCATAAGATTTTGCCACACATCCAAACCTCCCCTTCCGGTGCTTTAAAAGAAGCCCATAAGATTTGGCCGCACGGCCAAATCTCCCTACACCCTGGTGCTTTCTCAAATCTACTACTATGTTTACTGTTAATTCTCGATTCTATTTCATATATGTTTATTGATAGTGTGTTTTGTCTGACATTAAAGATTATAAAGATGATAGCTTGTATATTGCTTGGATTTTTTATAGGAAAGACACAAATGTGAAGAATGTTGAGAAAGTTGTAAGTGGATTTGGAGAAAAAAGCATACCTTGGTACTTTGACATATACAGTATTGAGGGAGCACAATTGACATGAGTTCACTTATTTGTTTTGTTACCTAACAAAAGTGCATACACTTGTGTTGGATTGGTGCATCAAATCACAGAAGATGTGGTTGGAAAAGAGGGAGATATTGGATTGTTAATCATTATAAATCAAAATAAGAAATTTCTCTTGGATCCTAGCGATTATGAAGCATCTCGTATGAAGTCTGATGTAGATGACAATATGCACTCAAGAGGCTGGATAAGTGCTAAATCAATTGATGGAAATGAAATTGACACAGTGACAACAATCATTGAATCATATCACAAAGTTTCAACAACATTAAAGAAGCGCAAGAGTGGGGAAGATAGTGGGGAAGGAACAAAGAAAGGAAAGTTGACTATGGTTCAAGCACCAGGTGGTAGTGGAGAAGGGGTAAAGAAAGGAAAGCTCACTATAATTGATGTACCAGAGGAAGGAACACCTCTGGAGTGTATGCTAGCAGTGTAGTGAATTGGAGCCAAGTGGAAAGGTCATAGGAAAAAAAGGGCAAAAGAAACCATCAGGCTTGGTGGAATATGAAAAATACTACCCATTCGAGTTGCATGCAACATTTCCAATTCTAGTTGCAAGATGTCAAAAAGCTCCTCCAAGCTATGTATATAGAGGGTTGAACAAAGAGCATGTGGAGAAGCGTGCTGCATATCGGTTATAACTCTAGGCCTCCTGTTGCTGTAGCGGATTTAATGCCTTTCAATCCTGAAACAAAGCAGCCCCTAGAAAGGGTCACATCTCATGATGATAATAGCATGGCCCAAAGAAAGAACTACTACCACACTCATCAGGCGAGGATTGTAGTGAATTGTCCCGCATGCTTTTGTGTGGAGATATCAAAGATGGCAAACGTGGAGTCTCAAAATATCTTGAGACAATCTCCATACATTGATATACTTAAGCAGGTGAAACACTATATTAGAGAATTTGGGAAAATCCCAATTCCCACGAAATAAAATATAGTCACTTCAAAAGAAAATTTTGATATTTTTTATTGAAACATTAGCTCCATTAAGGACCCAAGTTTCACTTATGTTGGGGAAGAGACTAGACCATGCACAATACTTTCCCAATTCCTAGAACCCAAGCAACAAGCTTCTGTATGTTGCTATGGCAAAAGGCCTTAATAGATGTGAACATGGTCCCATGGCCAAAACATTTGTTGATTTGCTAGTGAAAGAAAGATGTTTGTTGTTTCATATACATCAAAACCACAAACAAAAGCCAATCTATAGATGTTGCTTTAGGAAGATTCATTGGAGTAAATTAAATTGCAGTATTGATATATGCAATAGGATTGTTATAGAGCTTTGACATCCATCATGTAAATGTGGTGTTCAAAAACAAAATTAAACTTGCAACAATTGTCAATTTTTATTTGGTATATTAGATGTATCAAATTAATGCCATATGCATATGTTTCTATGTTGATAAATTGCACTATTGACATATGCAATAGGATTATGGTAGAGCTTTGACATCCATCATATAAATGTGGTGTTCAAAAACACCGTCCCATCACAATAGAGCTCATGAAACTCTCCATCACAATAGAGCTCATGAAACTTAGAGACATGGTCTTGATAAAAACCTTTTTTTAAATTGCTTTCTCGTGCTAAATATAATCAAAACCATTGACACATAGCCAAATTTGCAACTAAATTTTGCATCACATCGTTTAACATAATCATAACAATTCCATACTAGTATTCATACTCACAAAGTAGCTCATCTTCGAAGGAGATATCCTTTATTGTTTGCATAGTAATATAGCCATGGGCACTCAAATCTCCTTGTGACTTTTGAGCCCAAGGTGGTAGCTTAGGGATGTATACAAATATAACATTTGTTCTTTCTTTATAATACATTGAGCTATTTATATATCTAGCAATGTTTCCATACAATACATCTCCCACAATACATTTCACATCTATCAATGGCTCAATGAATGGATCTTCAAACATTCCATACGTCTTCATCCTTGGGAAAAACTTGAGGAGAGATCTCCAAGTATCATAATCATACTTTGGACCATTATATACCATCAAATCTTGTTTCTTCTTGATGCTCGTATGTATAAAAAGACCATATCTTGCCCCAGGTATTGTTGATTTCTTTACTTCATAGTGGATGCCATTCATTTCGAACATATGCTCAATGGGTATGGGCAATTCATGTTTCCATAAACCATTGGATGCAGGATCAAAATTTGTAATAAGATAGCTCTTCAACTTTTTAGAACAATCTGCAACACCTATCATATGTTTAAAATCAAAGAATCATTCTTTTAGTGGAGGAATACAAACTCACATCACAAAGCACAAAGCATTTTTTGCACAAGGTACTAACTCAATGTCTATTAATTCTTTCACAAAACAAATTGAAACATAATGTTTTGCAAATCGAATCTAACCAAATAGTGTCTAAATATAAATCAAAATGTAGGTACAAATGTTTTAGCTGAGCATTTGTGTCTGTAACTCTAATTAACAAGATCACCCAGATTCACTAAGGGTTGTCTATGCAATAAATTTGAATCAAGTTGGCTAAGAATGCCCTTGCAGCATCAGCAGTGATTCCCCTTTCCTTGCATCCAAGAACCATAGCAAAGCATTTTGCCTCACTATCTTTCAACGGCCCCATTTTGGCAATTTTTCCTAGCATGCATTCTTCCTCTTCATTCAATGTAACATGTTGAGCATGCACCATACTTCTTGTAGTAGGACAAGTCCCTCTCACTCTAGTTTTGGTTATAGGTGAAGCAATACCTTTCTCTGTGTCTTTTTTTGAACTACGAGTAGACATATGAGATTCGACATTCATCCTTTCGAGCACTTCTTTGTTTTTTTCTTTGAATTCAAGGATCACTAGTTGAAAATAATAGAACATATCATGCCCTTTGACAATCGGAGCTTGACCAAATCTGTTAGAAGAGATGGCACTGCACACATCTACTGCATCATCTAGCATCTGTAGGTATGGCAATAACTCATGAAGAAAAATAGAATCACCACAATCTATATCAAATTTTGTAGGGAAAATGCAATTTTCTGCTGGATTAACACAACCTGTGTAAGGCGAAACATCAATGAACACTGTTCTTGCTGGTTTGCATTCCTCTTTGAAACAACACCACACTCTCATTAATGGTTTAAACTCCACTTCCACATTCATCCTATCTGGTCGAATGATTCTACTCTTTGTATGCTTGTGGCATGCCATCGCACCCCAAACCATGAAGAAATGTAACTTTCTGTTAACATGATGCTCCAAAGTGTCCAGCATGTGTTGCACCATGCCCTTTTCTCCTCCAGTCAACCAAATGCCAACATGGTAGTGATCGAGCAACCATTGTAGAAACTCTAAACACCCATGACAGAGAACAAGCCAATGCTTCCCCTTGTGCAAGCTCATATGTTTGTTTGACTTCGAAAAACAATGCTCGAGCAATAAACCTTTCAAATCTATTATCATGCTAGCCTTATTTTTGTTATCACCTCTTTTGACATTATTTCTGAGGGTGACATTATGTCTTCTCCTTTATTTTCTAAGATTTATTCTTGTACCTTGGCTTCATACAATGACATTGCATCTTCTCCTTTACCTTCTAAGCTTGCATCCACATTTGTCAATGGAACATTAACTCCAGACATTGCATCCTCAACATTTTCAATCAACCATGTTGAGCTTGGAACTTGCATGCTAATGTTCAAATTAGGCACATAATGAATCATTGGATCAGGTGTCACATATACAGGCAATGCTTCTAGCGATGTGAAATTGAGATGGCCAGGATCTGTTGATAAAAAAGGAAATGAAATTTATAAGTAGAAACAAACTGAAGATTGAGTTGGAAAACCAAATTGTCAAACTTTAGGTTGTGTGCTCTCAATGAAATTTGTTTGAGTGAAAGCAGTCATGTTTTTCTTTTTCAAAACAAAATTGGATTACTAAAAAAAAGAAAGCATTCATGTTCATATGCATAGTATACCCCCTAAAGTTGTTGAATCTATACCCTTTCAAGTTATTTTAATCCCCAAAACTACATATCCTTACAATGCCAAAAACCTTTGCATAATAGATAGAGTGGAGTCCAACATTATCTAGCATTGCCCAAGTGTTCCCACTAAGAAAAGATTTGGCCAAGTGCCAAAACATATTTGAGCATTCATATGAAGTGAATAAGGATAGAAACAACAATTTACACTAATTCATTCATCACGAAACATATTCAAGGATACATATGTTCATGTTTGAATATGGCAATGAGATAGAAGAAATTTCCAAGTAATATTAAAAGATCCTTGGAACAAAATTAATACATCATATGGAGAATATAGCAAGATAACATATGGAAAAGATGAACACCATATAAAAGGACAATTTCGAGTACCTGTTGCTTCCTCTTCTATTTCCCAAATCTTTGAAGTGTGTTTTTGTAAATGCTCACACTGCTCTTTATTGAAGGGTTGGAGCTCTTTTTGTCTTGGTATAGTATCAATTTCTTTATCCCCTCCACCTTCAGTTGTATCATCTTCTTTCGGTACCCCCTCTATTGCCAATATTGGTCCTTGCAAGCCAGCCATTGTCGAATTTCATGATTACTGTAAGCATATGTGCAACAAATACTTTCCACCTTTGCCAACTCCTCATAAGTCTCAACAACTAAAACAACATGCCTCTTACAAGAAAGAGACTTTATTGCAGCAAGCCCCTCAGAGAACAAGTCCAATACATACTCATCTTCTCGACAGAAACCCATGATCATGTCTTTCATGATACTTGAACGTTTTCTTTTCAAGGACAATTCAATGTCAAATTCATCATCATCATCCTTGTCACCTGATTCTTCTCCACCACTTGATTTTTCATATTTTTCATCTGCAACATATATTGATGGCTTACATTGTGCATTGTTATAGCGCTCAATATCGTTGAAATGCTTTTCCTTGCTTACCAGTACATAGGCAATTAAGCCATCCATAGATCCAGTGACAAATATATATGCAGTTTCAAAATTAAGGCAACCAAAGTGTATTTTATATTGTCTGCATGTCTTATTTAATGCATTCTTCAAACATGATACATGATCCATGGTCAAGAACACTATAAGAAGGAATTGCACTGGGGGAGAAGCGATTGTCATCAAGCTTTTCAACAAACACTCAAAGCGATCCTCGTTCCAATTTCTACTTCTGCTTGGTCCATACATTACGTCCAAAAAAGCAACCCCTATTGCCATTGCTCTTGATACACATTATGTATAAATTCCATTCCCTCCATATTTGAACCGACTGTGTAGAACCTCCAAGGCCGGGTGGAATTGGGTCCATGACTTGAACCTTCACTTTGTCCCATAATCCACCTTAGATACCCTTTTGCAGCATCAGGCAATGGTGGAGTTTCCTTGCCCTATTAAAGCTTCACTCATCCCAATTTTTTAACATTAAAGAAGGCCGTTCTGCCGATATAAACATATAAAGTTCTTCTTGTAGTGTAGCATCTCTCTTGATCTGCATAGCTCATCCTTCAATATCAAGAATCATGGCATTAGTCTTTGTTTTAGTTATGACTACTCTACCTTCCTTAATATCATTTTGAATTTGACCAATTTGATCATCACTCAATCCACGCAAGCATCTAAACATTGAGACTGTGGGTTGCCTACGGCATTTTCCATCTTGTGAATATTTGCCTGCAATGTAATCCTCAAGGATGGAGATCCAACCATCATAAATGGCATCGCTTGTAATTATCATATGTACATCCTTCGTGGCAAAGCTATTGCCCAATGTTACCTTGCCAGTGTCAATGAAAGCCTACAAGATATATGAATCCATTAGAATGCAATAATTAAGAAAACATTCTTGTGAAAAATGATTCATAATTAAAATATGTACTTACATCCCAATTCTCACGATTTGGATGTCCTTTTGCAAGCCCTTGTTGTGCTTTCTTGGATTTGTTAAAGAGAATCCATTGTCCCCTCACCTGCTTAAGTATACCAATGTATGGAGATTGTCTCAAGATATTTTGAGACTCCAGGTTTGCCATCTTTGATATCTCCACACAAAAGCGTGTGGGACAATTCACTACAATCCTCGCCTGACGGGTGCGGTAGTAGTTCTTTCTTTGGGCCGTGCTGTTATCATCATTAGATGTGAATATTTTAGCAGCATATATTGAATGTTGTCCAGATAGTATCCAATAGTGGCACTTGGTTAAATCATTTTTATCTACCCTTTCTAGGGGTTGCTTTGTTTCAGGATTGAAAGGCATTAAATCCGCTACAGCAACAAGAGGCCTAGAGTTATAACCGAAGTCTGCAGCAAGCTTCTCCACATGCTCTTTGTTCAACCCTCTATATACATAGCTTGGAGGAGCTTTTTGACATCTTGCAACTAGAATTGGAAATGTTGCATGCAACCCGAATGGGTAGTATTTTTCATATTCCACCAAGCCTGCTGGATTCTTTTGCCCTTTTTTTCCTATGACCTTTCCACTTGGCTCCAATTCACTACCACTGCTTCTTTCCACAGCTGCTAGCATACCCTCTGGAGGTGTTCCTTCCTCTGGTACATCAATTATAGTGAGCTTTCCTTTCTTTTCCCCTTCTCCACTACCACCTGGTGCTTGAACCATAGTCAACTTTCCTTTCTTTGTTCCTTCCCCACTATTTTCCCCACTCTTGCGCTTCTTTAATGTTGCTGAAACTTTGCGATATGATTCAATGATTGTTGTCACTGTGTTAATTTCATTTCCATCAACTGATTCAACACTTATCCAGCCTCTTGAGTGCATGTTGTCATCTACATCAGACTTCATATGAGATGCTTTATAATCACTAGGATCCAAGAGAAATTTCTTATTTTGATTTATAATGATTAACAATCCAATATCTCCCTCTTTTCCAACCACATCTTCTGTGATTTTATGTATCGATCCAACACAAGTGTATGCACTTTTATTAGGAAACAAAACAAATAAGTGAACTCATGTCAACTGTGCTCCCTTAATACTGTATATGTCAAAGTACCATGGTATGATTTTTTCTCCAAATCCACTTACAACTTTCTCAACATTCTTCACATTTGTGTCTTTCTTGTAAAAAATCGAAGCAATATACAAGCTATCATCTTTATAATCTTTAATGTTAGACAAAACACATTATCAATAAACATATCTGAAATAGAACCGAGAATTAACAGTAAACATAGTGGTAGATTTGAGAAAGCATCAGGGTCTAGGGAGATTTGGCTATGCGGCCAAATCTTATGGGCTTCTTTTAAAGCACCGGAAGGGGAGGTTTGGACGTGTGGCAAAATCTTATGGGCTTCTTTCAAAGCACCAAAGTTTGGGGAGATTAGCCTTGTGGCCAGATCTTGTGGGCTTCTTTCAAAGCACTAGGTCTCGAGAGATTTGGCCGTGCAGCCAAATCTTGCTAGCTTCTTTCAAATCGGTCAAATCTTTCTAGCTTCTTTTAAATCACCTGGGTCTAAGGAGATTTGGCCGTGTGGCCTAATCTTGCTAGCTTCTTTCAAATCGGTTAAATCTTTCTAGCTTCTTTTAAATCACCTAGGTCTAAGGAGATTTGGTCATGTGGCCAAATCTTGCTAGCTTCTTTCTAATCACGAGTGTCTATGGAGATTTGGCCGTGCGGCCAAATCTTTTCAAAGCAGCAGGGTTTGGGGAGATTTGTGCGTGCAGCCAAATCTTTTCAAAGCACTAAGGTTTGGGGAGATTTGGATGTGCGGCCAAATCTTGCTAAATTCTTTCTAATTATGAGGGTCTAGGGAGATTTGGCCATGCAGCCAAATCTTTTGAAAGCAGCAAGGTTTGGAGAGTTTTGGCTGTGGTGCCAAATCTTCCTAGCTTGTTTCTAATCACGAGTGTCTAGGGAGATTTGGCCGTATGGCCAAATCTTTTTAAAGCAACAAGGTTTAGGGAGATTTAGCTGTGGTGCTAAATCTTCCTAGCTTCTTTCAAATCATCAAGGTCTAGGGGGATTTGGCCGTGTGGCCAAATCTTTTTAAAGTAGCAAGGTTTAGGGAGATTTAGCTGTGGTGCCAAATCTTCCTAACTTCTTTCAAATCACCAAGGTCTAGGGAGATTTGGCCGTGTGGCCAAATATTTTTAAAGCAACAAGGTTTAGGGAGATTTAGCTGTGGTGCCAAATCTTCCTAGCTTATTTCAAATCACCAAGGTCTAGGGAGATTTGGCCGTGTGGCCAAATCTTTTTAAAGCAACAAGGTTTAGGGAGATTTAGCTGTGGTGCCAAATCTTCCTGGCTTCTTTCAAATCATCAAGGTCTAGGGAGACTTGGTCGTGTGGCCAAATATTTTTAAAGTAGCAAGGTTTAGGGAGATTTAGCTGTGGTGCCAAATCTTCCTAGCTTCTTTCAAATCACCAAGGTCTAGGGCGATTTGGCCGTGTGGCCAAATCTTTTTAAAGCAACAAGGTTTAGGGAGATTTAGCTGTGGTGCCAAATCTTCCTAGCTTCTTTCAAATCACCAAGGTCTAGGGAGATCTGGCCATGTGGCCAAATCTTTTTAAAGCAGCAAGGTTTAGGGAGATTTAGTTGTGGTGCCAAATTTCCTAGCTTCTTTCAAATCACCAAGGTCTAAGGAGATTTGGCTGTGTGGCCAAATCTTTTTAAAGCTGCAAGGTTTAGGGAGATTTAGCTATGGTGCCAAATCCTCCTAGCTTCTTTGAAATCACCAAGGTCTAGGGAGATTTGGCCATGTGGCCAAATCTTTTTAAAGTAGCAAGGTTTAGGGAGATTTAGCTGTGGTGCCAAATCTTCCTAGCTTCTTTCAAATCACCAAGGTCTAGGGAGATTTGGCCGTGTGGCCAAATCTTTTTAAAGCAGCAAGGTTTAGAGAGATTTAGCTGTGGTGCCAAATATTCCTAGCTTCTTTCAAATCACCAAGGTCTAGGGAGATTTCACCGTGCGGCTAAATCTTGTATGTTTTGAAAGAAGCTAGGAAGATTTGGCCATGCGGCCAAATCTCCCCATTTAAAATTCAAAATTCAAATCTTAAGATTCAAATTTCAAGTCTGAAAATTCAAAATTCAAAATCTTAGATTCAAAATTTAAAATTCAAAATTGAAATTTGGAATCTTAGATACAAAATTCAAATTTCAAATTTCAAGATCTTAAAGTCAAATCATATACTAAAGACCCTACTTTCAAATCACACTTCGAGATTCGTACTTTTATAACTCTTGCTTTCAAATCGTGGTGTTTCGAAATGGAAAAGATGGAGAACATGCAAGAATCAGGTACATTTTCTATTTCTTTCGTTTTCTTACTTGAATGATTAAGTAGCCATTGTTGTTCGTGAGCTTGTGCTCTTTGGATTTCAAGCAGGCACGAGATTGTGCTTTCGTGAAAAGCCCGGGGATTGTGCTTCTATTTGGATGGTCATAGTTCCAGAAACTTAGAGAAAAAGTTTCATCCCCTAGTAGGGTGGCCAAGATCTGCTCATGGAAGTAGAGATGCCAGTGATGGAAGGAGAAGAAAAGCCATGATCCGTGCACTTGGAACAATAGCTTCTCCAACGGAAGGAGCTAAGAAGTAGCTTTCGGTGGAGATTATGGTTATTGTGTTACAATAGCTTCTCCAATGGAAGGAGCTGAGAAGTAGTAGGCTTTCCCTCCTGGCGGCAAATCCTGGTGAAGATAGGTAACAGGTTTTTCCTCCTGGCGGCAAATCATGGCAAAGGTAAGTATTGGCTGTATAGAGCAGGAACAATAGAAAGAGAGCACTCGAAGTGCTACAAGGAGGGGCACAGTAGTCGAAGGGAGTTTCTGCAGTAGTAGTCGAAGGGAGGGGCACAACAGTTGAAGGGAGGGGCGAGGGGCGCAACAGTGGAAAGGAGGGAGGGGCACAACAGTTGAAGGGAGGGATGTAGCTGCGAAAGAGAGGGAGGGGTGCGCAGCAGTCGTGCCGAGAAGGCTCTGTGACGATGACGATGGGCGGCAGTGCGACGATGGGGCACGATAGTGGAAAGGAGGGAGGGGCGCAGCAGTTGAAGGGGGGCGCAACAGTTGAAGGGAGGGACACAGTAGTGGAAGGGAGGGAGGGGCGCACAGCAACCATGCAGAGAAGGCTCGACGACGATGATGGGAGGCAAAAGACAGAAAAGATGACGACGACGAGAAGCATGCACCCCCCAAATAGCATGTAGAGCCAAAAAAAAAAAAAAAAAGACCTCTTTCTAATCCAACTATTGAGTGTGGAACCTATGGAATGTTTAATTGGTAATGGAAGTTTAAAATCTACATAGTTAAGTGCACATTGTTAGGATAAATCTAGGATGGGGAACCTCCCGGGACCTCTCATTTTGACATAGTTTTGAAATTTTTTGCTTGCAATTAGCTAACCAAGGGTGGAGGAGTGTTTCCCAAGAACTACCCCATCTAAGACATTGTCCTAAGGCTCTCAAACCACCTAGTTACACATTTGAGATCTAGGAAGGGAGAGAACAAGGTGAGCCTAGCACTTGATCCCCATGAAGATGAATTCAATTCCTTCTCATAGTTTTACTTTTTATGCTTGGTTTAAAAGGTTTGTTTAGCTTTGCCTGTTAAAGTTTTGGTTTTTTAATAGTTTTATATTTTTAGGTTTGCTTTTAAAGTAAAAGTATGATTTTAAAGTGTAATAGTGTGAATCATGAAAAGCATGTACGATGTTTTTGAAAGTAGGATCTCTAGATAAATACTAATTTCAAAATTTGAAACTTGAAAATTGAAATTTGAATTTTAAATTTTAAAATTTGAATTTTGAATTTGGAACTTCAAATTTTAAATTTTAAAATCTAAATTTTCAATTTTTAAATTTAATGTTTGAATGTTTGAAGATTTGGCCATGTGGCCAAATCTTTCTACTGATTTGAAAGAAGCTAGCAACATTTGGCAGCACGGCAAAATTTTCCCAAACCCTGGTGCTTTGAAAGATTCGACCACATGGCCAAATCTCCCAGATACTGGTGATTTGAAAGAAGCATGCAAGATTTGGTTGCACGGCCAAAACTCCCCATACCCTAGTGCTTTGAAAGAAGCCTACAAGATTTGGCCACATGACCAAATCTCCCCAAGTTTGAAAGAACGCCACAACCAAATCTTCTTAGTGCTTTGAAAGAAGTCACCAAGTCTCGAAGGATTTGGCCATGCATCCAAATCTTGCTAGCTTCTTTGAAAGCACCAAGGTCCGAGTAGATTTGGCCATGTGGCCAAATCTTATTGCTTCTTTCAAAGCACTAGTGTCTTAGGAGATTTGGCCATGTGGCCAACTCTTGTTGGCTCCTTTCAAAGCATCAGGGTATGGGGAGATTTGACCATGTGGCCAAATCTTGTGGGCTTCTTTGAAAGTACTAGGGTATGTGGAGATTTGGCTTCTTTCAAACCACCAAGGTCTAAGTAGATTTGGTTGTGTGGATAAATCTTGATGGTTTCTTGAAAGCACCAGCGTCTTGAGAGATTTGGTTGTGTAGACAAATCTTGCTATCTCCCTTTCAAAGCACCATGGTCTGTGAAGATTTGGCCATGTAGCCAGATTTTGCTGGCTAAAATTCAAAGCACCAAGGTTTAGGAAGATTTGGTCATGTAGTGAAATCTTGTAAAGCATTTTCATCCTAAGTCACACCATCAGATATCAATATTGAACTATAACAAATGTTATGTATGTAGGTGCCACATTGAAAGTGGGGGTTAAAGTAAACTTGCTTGTCAGTGGAAAGATTGTTGCCATTAGGACAATATTCTCTACATCACATGATGACATGTGCCAAGGTGTGCCCTTGGGAGAAAACAATGTAATAGTGGCGATCGATATTTGTATGGATGAAAGTGCACTTCTTCCATTTCCTACAATGGATGCATTCTTAGTCTATAAGGCTTTGGGTAGTGTTGTTCGTTGGAAAGCACGATCAATGAGTTGTGTGGACAATGTCAATGGAGCTATTGTACCAATGAATGATATAACATCAGATACCATTGATGTTGAACCTCTATGTGAATATGATGAGTTTTCCATTCGTCAAGAATCATGGAAGGACAAGAAAGTTTTAATATGGGATGAGCCAAAAACCAAGAGCATTGCTGAGGGTGTTGTTTTGTATGTCTACCCATTTGAACCTATAAACTTTGAGATGCTTGGTGAAGGTAATCTAGGTGTGGGAATTGAAAAGTATCATAGTGATGTATCAGGCATCGATACCATCCACTTAATAAAATGGCCCATTGCACAAATGACCTTTTTACATGGAACTTCATTAAGAATCGATGACACCATGAATTTTCCAAGTGGTTCTAGGCGAAAGCACATGGAAGATGAGGACCCAAATGAAAAATCCACAAAAAAGAGGTGTTACTACATGATAAAGAGGAAAGCTAAAAAACATGGCATGCCATTAGCATCACCTAGACTCACAAGGAATGCAGTCACAAAAGTATCTATGATTGATTGTTGTAAACAAAATTATTGTCAATTTGCCGATCGTCAAATGATATCCAAATTACGCATAGAGTATTGGGGCCAAAGTTTGGAGGCTCGCACCAATTATGTATATGACACTCTTGGGGCTGCTTGTTGAAAAGATGACAATGGGCTGTTTAAATATGTCTTTTCATTGAATGGTATTCAAGTTTGTTGTAGAGCATGGTATGAAATGCATGGTATTCCAAAAACAACATTTTATCAATACAGGGAGCAATTTGAAATTGGTACACGAAGGTGTATGCATGGTAATAAAGGAATCGTGCGGAGAGGTTGGGACCACACAGAACTGGGTAGAGCCATAATCCATGATTTTGTGGATAACAATTCTGAGCGTATGCCACACAAAAGTAGAACACTTCAGGATGGATCAAGGGAAACACAGCTGGTGATACTGGATGTATACAAGCAGGTTGATATTCTCTATGAGGTTAACATGCAATTAAAGCATAGTTTGGGTTGTAAGGAGATGTCAACTTGCACATTCAACCATATATGGAACTCTGAATTCAAGCATGTAACTTTGTCAAAAACAAGTGAATTCTCTAAGTGTGGTTTATGTAGTGCAATCAAGGCTCAGATTGCAGCGACAAAATGCCAAAATGAATGTAATAAGTTGATGGAAGATAGAAGAAAGCACATGTTACAACAAAAAAGTTGTAGAAATGTGTACTACACTTGGCGCAGATTTTCTGAAATGTATCCTTAGACATACTTGTGCATTATCCATGATAAAATGGACCAAAAGAAGACAGCCATCCCTAGATTACGCAATCGTTCAAAGGACACAGACAAATCCTTTCAGCTCCCAGTGGCTTTGACTGGCATGATAACACATGGACATGGTTAAGGATGTTATGGTCACTTTTCTTTATCCTTGTGGCCGTACTAACTTCACAATCGGTTCATTGGCTTTGTGTTTGAGAAATCTTGAAAGATTTGATAACCATGCACTTGGAGATTTGGTACATGATGGGATGCCAAGGTTTGATAACGCTCTGCTAAATGCACTAACCTCAAGAGAAGCATTGGATTCTCACTATGTTTCTAATGACAAGCAACAACTTCATCTTGGAGCAGTGGGTGGAACATTCAAAGACCTTGGACTTGGAAGTTCCCATCAAGAAAATCCTTATAAGAAACTACTCGAACATCTATTGTTGCAGTTGGATAATTGTGGTTCTGAAAACAAGAATAGGTACTTGTTTGCTTACCTATCATTACTTGTTGCTCGAGGGATTTTCAAGTCAATTCAATTGGGATTCTTGATGGTTGGGCATACACATGAGGATATTGATGCAATGTTCAACAGGTTTTCAGAGAGGTTAAGAACTAGCCAAACATTGACATTTGCACATCTGATGGATACTTTTAGACAATGTGAGGAGTCTTCTCCAATGCTATTTTTGGGAACGGAAGTCCCTGATTTCAAGAGCTATGTTGATGGATGCTTATGCGATGGGCAAGATGCTTTAGTGGGACACTCAAAGCCTCTCCAATTTTGGTTATTTATGCGAAATGAAGTTCCTATCATGCAATATAAAGTGCATCCACGATCATTAGGTTGGCAACCAAGTGAAGGTGGCATTGAGTTGTGGAAGAGACATCCGGATGGTCATCCAATGCTACCAAGTGGAGAGACACCTTGTGTACCCATGTTCAAGTATGTGAAGGATCACTCACATGTGATAGTTGGTATTAAGGAGTATGTACACTTTTGGGAAAAATGGGTGCACCTGTAAGTCCAGAAGCATCTTTCACAAAGTTTTACAAGCCGGTAGTGAAGTACTGGAAGAACATGATTGATGAGCTTCATAAACCAAACAATAGTGTAGAGGGCATGTACGAGAGATTTTGGCCAAAGACGCAACATATTGATTGTGTGCAAGTAGTTGATAATGAAAATGATGAGTTTCAAGGAATTGAAGAGTTGAATGATCACTATTGTGGACCTCAAAGGAAAAAGCCAAAACAATCATTTGATCCAATGGTTGATGTACAAAAAGGACATTTTCTTTTGGTCCGACCAGCAAAAAAAATTTACCCAATTTGGCTAGGCATTGCTCAAACTGATGTACAAAAGGATAATAAATCTAAAAATTTCAAGAAGGTTTTCATACAATATTGGGCACCTATATGCAAAAGACGCAATGCACAAATTGAGGAGGTGTATGCAGATTGTTGGAACAAGATTTGGATGTGCAATAAAGGTGATCCTCCACGTTGGGAATCTGTTGATGCTATTGTATGGTCATGGGTTCCAAAAGGTAACCTCTCAAAGAAGGTTTCCTCAAAGAGTAGCAACCTCCCCATCAAGGTGAAGATACCAACCATTGCATGCAAGCGAGCTTTATCTAGTTTGTCTCATAGTAGAGATTCCAACTCTGATGCTGACTCCACAATGGAGTGAAGGTACTTGAAAAGCATGACGTTTTTTTCCTTGCACAATGATAATTTAATTGAATACTAACAAATATTTGGAAGGTATGACATTGATCTTTTTTCTTTATCTTTTTTTTTTTGTAGACCATTGCTTTGTGGTTGCAAGTTTTGCACACTTGACAAAATATCAAGGACTAGTGTTGCATTCTTACTTTTTCTCCAACTAAACTAAAATGGTGTTTTTGAACACCACCTTTTTTTGAGAAGAGACAAAAAATGCTTCGTTGAACTCAAACATATGATGTTTTTTTCTCGGCTAATGCAGAACATTCACACTCCAAACTGTGAGTTTCATATACACGGCCAAATCCAATGAGAAAGTCAATGGAGTGCACTTAATGCATTGTAATTGCAACCCCTCAAAAACTACCATGCATTGGTTGAAACCTCAACATTTGACATTTTATTTATGTTGATGCAAACCATGCACATTTGTGAGATTTGGATGGACTGCCAAATCTATGGGAAAAATCAATGAAAAACATTGAATGTTACATAATTACAACCTTTCAAAAATTCCCAAATTATCAGGATTTTCCCAAATTCTCTAATATGGTGTTGTGAGGGGACAATGGATTCTCTTTAACAAACCCAAGAAAGCACAACAAGGGCTTGCAAAAGGACATCCAGATCGTGAGAATTGGGATGTAAGTACATATTTTAATTATGAATCATTTTTTACAAGAATGTTTTCTTAATTATTGCACTCTAATGGATTCATATATTTTGTAGGCTTTCATTGACAATGGCAAGGTAACATTGGGCAATGGCTTTGCCACGAAGAATGTACATATGATAATTACAAGCGATGCCATTTATGATGGTTGAATCTCCATCCTTGAGGATTACATTGCAGGCAAATATTCACAAGATGGAAAATGCCGTAGGCAACCCACAGCCTCAATGTTTAGATGCTTGAGCGGATTGAGTGATGATCAAATTGGTCAAATTCAAAATGACATTAAGGAAGGTAGAGTAGTCATAACTAAAACAAAGACTGATGCCATGATTCTTGATATTGAAGGACGAGCTATGCAGATCAAGAGAGATGCTGCACTACAAGAAGAAATTTATATGTTTATATCGGCAGAACGACCTTCTTTAATTTAAAAAATTGGAATGAGAGCAGATTACATTTTAAAATTACTCTAGAATTGTATCATCGGATTCGTGGTTGCTCTGATTCATGGTTAAAAGTGAAGCTTCAACAGGGCAAGGAAACTCCACCATTTCCTAATGCTGGAAAGGGGTATCTGAGGTGGATTATGGGACAAAGTGAAGGTTCAAGCCATGGACCAAATTCCACCCAGCCTTGGAGGTTCTACACAGTCAGTTCAAACATGGAGGGAATGGAATTTATACATCATGTGTACCAAGAGCCAATGGTAATCGGGGTTGCTTTTTTGGATGTAATGTATGGACCAAGCAGAAGTAGAAATTGGAATGAGGATCGCTTTGAGTGTTTGTTGAAAATCTTGATGACAATCGCTTCTCCCCAAGTGCAATTCCTTCTTGTGGTGCTCTTGACCATGGATCATGTATCATGTTTGAAGAATGCATTAAATAAGACATGCGGACAATATAAACTACACTTTGGTTGCCTTAATTTTGAAACTACAGAATATTTGTCACTGGATCTATGGATGGCTTAATTGCCTATGTACTCGTAAGCAAGGAAAAGCATTTCAACGATATTGAGCGCTATACCAATGCACAATGTAAGCCATCACTATATGTCGTAGATAAAAAATATGAAAAATCAAGTGGTGCAAAAGAATCAGGTGACAAGGACGATGATGACGAGGATGATGATGATAAATTTGACATTGAATTGTCCTTGAAAAGAAAACGTTCAAGTATCATGAAAGACATGATCATGGGTTTCTGTCGAGAAGATGAGTATGTATTGGACTTGTTCTCTGAGGGGCTTGTTGCAATAGAGTCTCTTTCTTGTAAGAGGCATGTTGTTTCAGTTGTTGAGACTTATGAGGAGTTGGCAAAGGTGGAAAGTATTTGTTACACGAATGCTTACAGTAATCATGAAATTCGACAATGGGCTGGCTTGCAAGAACTAATATTGGCAATAGAGGGGGTACCAAAAGAAGATGATACAACTGAAGGTGGAGGGGATAAAGAAATTGATACCATACTAGGACAAAAAGAGCTTCAACCCTTCAATGAAGAGCAGCATGAGAATTTACAAAAACACGCTTCAAAGTTTTGGGAAACAGAAGAGGAAGCAACAGGTCCTTGAAATTGTCCTTTTATATGGTGTTCATGTTTTTCATATGTTATCTTGCTATATTCTCCATATGATGTACTAATTTCGTTCCAAGGATCTTTTAATATTACTTGGAAATTTCTTCTATCTCATTGCCATAATTCAAACATGAACATATGTATTCGTGAATATGTTTCATGATGAATGAATTAGTGTAAATTGTTGTTTCTATCCTTATTCACTTCATATGAATGCTCAAATATGTTTTGGCCACTTGGCCAAATCTTTTCTTAGTGGGAACACTTGGGCAATGCTAGATAATGTTGGACTCCACTCTATCTATTATGCAAAGGTTTTTGGCATTGTAAGGATATGTAGTTTTGGGGATTAAATAACTGAAAAGGGTGTAGATTCAACAACTTTAGGGGGTATACTATGCATATGAACATGAATGCTTTCTTTTTTTTAGTAATCCAATTTTGTTTTGAAAAGGAAAAACATGAATGCTTTCACTCAAACAAATTTCATTGAGAGCACACAACCTAAAGTTTGACAATTTGGTTTTCCAACTCAATCTTCAGTTTGTTTCTACTTATGAATTTCATTTCCTTATTTATCAACAGATTTTGGCCATCTCAATTTCACATCACTAGAAGCATTGCCAGTATATGTGACACCTGATCCAATGATTCGTTATGTGCCTAATTTGAACATTAGCATGCAAGTTCCAAGCTCAACATGGTTGATTGAAAATGTTGAGGATGCAATGTCTGGAGTTAATGTTCCATTGACAAATGTGGATGCAAGCTTAGAAGGTAAAGGAGAAGATGCAATGTCATTGTATGAAGCCAAGGTGCAGGAAGAAATCTTAGAAGGTAAAGGAGAAGAATAATGTCACCCTCAGAAATAATGTCAAAAGAGGTGATAACAAAAATAAGACTAGCAGTGATAATAGATTTGAAAGGGTTATTGCTCAAGCGTTGTTTTTTGAAGTCAAACAAACATATGAGCTTGCACAATGGGAAGCATTGGCTTGTTCTCCATCTCGGGGGGTCACTCATCATATGTAACCCTATCACGTGAGTTCAACAGAAGGAATTTTTTTATTTCTAAAATTTACATAAATAAATATACATAAGGGACTATTTAAAATAGTTTTGGAAAAAATTTACAGATTTGTATAGAAAAGGGGTACATTTTATTAATGAAATTTTTTATAGAGAAGGGACTTTAAATATAGGCCTTGAACGCACGTGATATAGAGGGTTTATACATAGTGACCCCCCTGAGTTCTCCATCCTGGGTGTTTAGAGTTTCTACAATGGTTGCTTGATCACTGCCATGTTAGCATTTGGTCCACTGGAGGAGAAAAGGGCATGGTGCAACACATGCTGGACACTTTGGAGCATCATGTTAATAGAAAGTTACATTTCTTCATGGTTTGGGGTGTGATGGCATGCACAAGCATACAAAGAGTAGAATCATTAGACTAGATAGGATGAATGTGGAAGCAAAGTTTAAACCATTAATGAGAGTGTGGTGTTGTTTCAAAGAGGAATGCAAACCAGCAAGAACAGTGTTCATTAATGTTTCGCCTTACACGGGTTGTGTTAATCTAGCAGAAAATTGCATTTTCCCTACAAAATTTGATATAGATTGTGGTGATTCTATAATGCTTCATGAGTTATTGCCATACCTACAGATGCTAGATGATGCAGTAGATGTGAGCAGTGCCATCTCTTCTAACAGATTTGGTCAAGCTCCGATTGTCGAAGGGCATGATATGTTCTATTATTTTCAACCAGTGATCCTTGAATTCAAAGAAAAAAACAAAGAAGTGCTCGAAAGGATGAATGTCGAATCTCATATGTCTACTCGTAGTTCAAAAAAAGACACAGAGAAAGGTATTGCTTCACCTATAACCAAAACTAGAGTGAGAGGGACTTGTCCTACTACAAGAAGTATGGTGCATGCTTAACGTGTTACATTGAATGAAGAGGAAGAATGCATGCTAGGAAAAATTGCCAAAATGGAGCTGTTGAAAGATAGTGAGGAAAAATGCTTTGCTATGTTTCTTGGATGCAAGGAAAGGGGAATCACTGCTGATGCTACAAGGGCATTCTTAGCCAACTTGATTCAATTTTATTGCATAGACAACCCTTAGTGAATCTGGGTGATCTTCTTAATTAGAGTTGCAGATACAAATGCTCAGCTAAAACATTTGTACCTAACATTCTGATTTATATTTGGACACTATTTGGTTAGATTCGATTTGCAAAACATTATGTTTTAATTTGTTTTGTGAAAGAATTAATAGACATTGAGTTAGTACCTTGTGCAAAAAATGCTCTGTGCTTTGTGATGTGAGTTTGTATTCTTCCACTAAAAAATGATTCTTTGATTTTAAACATATGATAGGTGTTGCAGATTGTCCTAAAAAGTTGAAGAGCTATCTTATTACAAATTTTGATCCTGCATCCAATGGTTTATGGAAACATGAATTGCCCATACCCATTGAGAACGTGTTCAAAATGAATGGCATCCATTATGAAGTAAAGAAATCAACAATACCTAGGGTAGGATATGGTCTTTTTGTACATATGAGCATCAAGAAGAAACAAGATTTGATGGTATATAATGGTCCAAAGTATGATTATGATACTTGGAGATCTCTCCTCAATTTTTTCCCAAGGATGAAGACTTATGGAATGTTTGAAGATCCATTCATTGAGCCATTGACAGATGTGAAATGTATTGTATGGAAACATTGGTGGATATATAAATAGCTCAATGTATTATAAAGAAAGAACAAATGTTATATTTGTATACATCCCTAAGCTACCACCTTGGGCTCAAAAGTCACAAGGAGATTTGAGTGCCCATGGCTACATTACTATGCAAACCATAAAGGATATCTCCTTCGGAGATGAGCTACTTTGGGAGTATGAATACTAGTATGGAATTGTTAATGATTGTGTTAAATAATGTGATGCAAATTTTAGTTGCAAATTTGGCTATGTGTCAATGGTTTTGATTATATTTAGCACAAGAAAGCAATTAAAAAAAAGGTTTTTATCAAGACCATGTCTCTGAGTTTCATGAGCTCTATTGTGATGGAGAGTTTCACGAGCTCTATTGTGATGGAAAGGTGTTTTTGAAACCACATTTATATGATGGATGTCAAAGCTCTACCATAATCCTATTGCATATGTCAATACTGCAATTTATAAACATAGAGACATATGCATTTGGCATTAATTTGATACATCTAATATACCAAATAAAAAATGACAGTTGTTGCAAGTTTAATTTTGTTTTTGAACACCACATTTATATGATGGATGTCAAAGCTCTATAACAATCCTATTGCATATATCAATACTACAATTTAATTTACTCCAATGAATCTTTCTAACGCAACATCTATAAATTGGCTTCTGTTTGTGGTTTTGATGTATATGAAACAACAAAGATCTTTCTTTCACTAGCAAATCAATAAATGTTTTGGCCATGGGACCATGTTCACATCTATTAAGGCCTTTTGCCATAGCAACATACGGAAGCTTGTTGCTTGGGTTCTAGGAATCGGGAAAGTATTGTGCATGGTCTAGTCTCCCCCAACATAACTGAAACTTGGGTCCTCAATGGAGCTAATGTTTCAATAAAAAATATCAAATTTTACTTTTGAAGTGACTATATTTTATTTCATGGGAATTGGGATTTTCCCAAATTCTCTAATATAGTGTTCATAGGACCTTCTCAAAAAATTGCTCAGGGTGGTCACTCATCATATGTAACCCTATCACATGAGTTCAAAAGAAGGATATTTTTTATTCCTAAAATTTATAGAAATAAATATACATAAGGGACTATTTAAAATAGTTTTGGAAAAAATTTACAAATTTGTATAGAAAAGGGGTACATTTTATTAATGAAAAAAATTACAGATAAGGGATTTTAAATATAGGCCTTGAACGCACGTGATATAGAGGGTTTATACATAGTGACGCCCCTGAGAAAAATTGTCATCTTCAATATAGAGCTACAGTATCAAAAAAGAAGCAATGAGAAATATATCCAAGTCATGATAAAAAAGATCTAGTAGAGAAAATAGTGAGATAGTATAAAAAAAGAAGCAATGAGAAATATATACAAGCCATGATAAAAAAGATCTAGCAAAGAAAATAGTGAGATAGCATACTTTCATATTCTCATCATCTTCCAAAATTTTATTGGTCCCCAAAGATCAGTGCTTCTTTCCATTCTACTTTGTGTTTTCCTTTGCTCTTTCACCTTTGGCTGAATATCCTTCTCCTCCTCCAACTTTTGTGTTCTGATCTTGTTAAAGGTCTCATCATCCATATCCTCCTCATCTATAGTTTTCTTAAAGCACATCGAGAGCATCTCCTTGGGATCAAATGTATCTTCTAGTACCATTAATTCATCATCTTCAATTCCAACATCCTTATTTATGCTACATATTTGAGCAATTAAGGCCAAGGCATAATCTTCTCTGAGGTAAACAATGACATGTATATATGAGAGCAGATAATACTGTTGACCTTGAATAGTGAAGGAAGGATAGGTATAGCTAGACTACTTGTCTCAAACTCCAGTTCTTAAGTAGACATAGCTCCATTTATTAATTGTGACTTTAAGGCTACAAGATCCAAGGTTGCAGCCTTCTTGCTCTCTTCCTCAATATTAATATCCTTCTCATCTAGTTCTTGTTCCTCTTCTATATTTTTTCCTTTTCTTCAATATTAGGTTCTTCCCCAGAATCTTCCATGGCCTCTTCTGGCATGTCTTTCGTACCTTCATGATAAAGATTTAAAAACACAGCAAAAGCAAGGCTTACCTCCAAGAGCCTGCATCCTTCACCATGAATATTACAATCCGCTTTGTATTTTTTTGGAAAGCCATCAAATCTCCTATTGATGGGAATCCGAAGCTTTTTGTCTATAATCAAATCCTTGGCATGGACATACGACTTCCCAGATATGGTTACTTTCTGCTTCTCTGAAATTTTTTAAAATTCTGCTAGCTTCTGCTAAAAAATGTGTGGCTCTCCAAAATTGCAGCATAATCGAGCTCTTTATTCCACATGTCATAAAACAAATGGTAATCCTGCTGAGCATCACACTTCTCAAGGAAATAAAAAAGTAACAAATCTGCAGGCTTTTGCGTTTCTTTTAATGTCTTCCCCTTCAACGGGACTGTTGTTTTTACAAAATACATCCCTTCAACACTTGCTAGCTCAAATTTATCATTTCTCTCCTTCTTGCTTGTACTTTCCTCTCCTTGAAGAGGGAAATATTGTCCCTGCAACCCTCTTTTCATCGTAAATATTAGTGATTATTCTGGAACCCCTTCAATTTCAATAAGTTAGAAAAAGCAATTTACTGTCTCTCTCCACAATCTAAATGAAGCAGCTTTCAATAAAGTTATACAATCAAAGTTATAAAAAGAAATTTACTCTCTCTCTCCACAATCTAAATGAAGCACCAATAATAAAATTATGATTTCCATATCCATGCATATCACACAAAATATATAATGCATAGTCCATTAAAATATTTACAGCATTGTTTTCTATGAAAAGCATAAAGAAAGTATACTGGCTACATGATTTTAGATTGTCAATTATTGATGGGAAAAAGTAATCAAAAATACAATCTCTTTTACATGTTTCAAATACAGTCAAAAGTGGTACTTTTTAGAGCTCTTTTGCCACTCTTGCTTGACTCTGCCACTCTTTTCTTTCTTCTTTTTTCCTTTCGTTTTTTCCTTTCCTTTTTCCTTGTCCTCTTCTTGCTTCATTTCCAAAGGTGTGTGTCCTTCTCGTTGGATCCATAATTTCATCTCATCAATTGAATCTTCTAAAATTTCTTGATCAGACTTGTTGTCAGATCTGAGACATAGCGGTCAATGACGTCTTGCATGCTAGGGATGAGAAACACCCCAGATAGAGTTTCTATTTCAATAGGGGGTCCGACAATATCTATGTATTGGAGATATAGTTGTTCTAAATATGTTTTCAAATCCTCTTCGGTTTGGAGGCATTGGAACCTATGAAAATACATCGTGATGTTGAAAAACACATTGAAAAATGAAGGGGACGAAAAGGGAGTGAGAGAAAGAGAGAAGCCACCTTAAGAACATTCTACAGTAGGAAAAACTTGATCACACCCGAGCGAGATGGATTGGACCAGACAAACTAGATTCATGTTCTTCCTCTCTCTCTCTCTCTCTCTCTCTCTCTCTCTCTCTCTCTCTCTCTCTCTCTCTCTCTCTCTGTGGCTCTAACTCTACCTCTTTCTTTGCTTCACGAATTGGATTCCTACACTTATCCTCTCTCTCTCTCTCTCTCTCTCTCTCTCGTGCATGCGCTCTCTCGCTTTCTCTACATAAAAAATTGGGAGGTATATCTTGAAAAAAATGAGTGATAGACCTGAAGGAATGTGATCCACAACATAAAGTATACAAAAAGTGAAATAAATAATTGACCAAAAGTGATTGAGGACAAGAATGCCTCGAAAAGGGTGCTTCTTTCACTTTACGTCATTGTCTAATCCCTCACTTTCCATCACTCTTGAAGGAGGGGTGGCTCACTGTGCATCCCTCACTATCACTCCCTCACTTTCCTTCTCTCATTTTCCTTCCCAAGATGATGGCCAGTTACTACATGACTTCATTTACTGAACTAAAATTCTATCTTAAATCCCTTTTATATGGACCCATGAGTGGAAAATAATTCGAGGAGGATATGTTACGCACATGGCTGCTTGATTTAAACTCAACAGAAGAGGTGAATATCTCTAGCTTTCTTTTTCGCTTCATTGAATCTCATAACTCTTATGCTAACAAGCTAAATTCTTATATAGGATATGGCAGCGGCTAGAAGCTGTATTGAACGAAATGGTGAAGATGAGGAAAGCCAAGAATGAAAAGAGGAGTTGATGAATGCTTACACTGTCGGTAGAAGATTCAAAGTAGGTTGTGAGGAAAGTCTGTGAGGAGATTTGCGGTGCCAGTCCTGGTTACAAATGGCCTGTGGATTTAAAGTCCACTTGTTTTCATGAAGCCAATGCCATATTAGGCACTTTTGAGGACATATGCTCTCTCTAATGGTGTAATATTCAAGTGATGGAAATATACTTCCATAGAGACTTTTGTGTTTTCTAAAGTTGTAATAGATAAGAAATGGAAATACAGTTCCACAAAGACTTTTCAGTTCTCTAATGTAATAGAGAAGGGATCAAAATATATTTCCCTCTCTCTTACACAGACTCTCTCTCTCTCTCTCTCTCTCTCTCTCTCCCCCCCCCTCTCTCTCTCTATCTATCTATCTCTCTATCTATCTATCTATCTCTATCTATGTGTGTGTGTGTGTGTACATAGAGTGTGTACAAAAGAAGGCGATTAGGAGGGTTGGGCACTTCTCAACCCTTCATATTGCTTTCTTTTGTCTCCCCTCTCCTTCCCTCTCTCTGTCTCTCTTTGTAGTTGTAGTAGATAGATCTCCCCCCCCTCTCTCTCTGTCTCCAGCTCCACTTCCCCCCCCCTTCTCTCTCTTTGTCTCCATCTATAGCTAGACCCCCCCCTCTCTATCTATCTTGCTCTCTTTCTGTCTCCCCCCCTCTCTCTATCTTCCTTAGTAGCTAGATCCTCCCCCCTCTCTCTCTGTCTCCCTCTACAGCTATACCCCCCCTTCTCTGTCTGTCTCGCTCTCTATGTCTCCCCCCCCCCTGGGCCTCTCTCTATCTTCCTCAACAGCAGCAGCTAGATCCTCCCCCCTCTCTCTCTGTCTCCCTTTACAGCTAGACCCTGCCCTCTCTGTCTTTGTCTCCCCCCCCCTCTCTATCTTCCTCAGTAATTAAATCCTCCCCCTCTCTCTATGGATCCCTCTCTCTCTGTCTCCCTCTCCAGCTAGATCCCCCCTCTCTCTCTCCCTCACCCTCTCTCTCTATCTCCCTCTCCAGCTAGATCCCCCCCCCCTCTCTCTCTCTCTCTCCCTCTCCCTCCCTCTCTATCTATCTCCCTCTCTCTCTATCCCCCTCGATCCAGCTAGATCCCCCCCCTCTCTTTCTGTCAATGGGAGAGAAGTGATGGATAGACAAAGAAATGAGCGAGGGAGAACTGACAGCCAAAGAAGTGAGGGACTGATAGCCAAAGGGATAGACATAGAACGGACAGAGAGAGGGAGACAGCCAGACAAACAGAAAGAGAACTAATAGAAACACACACACAGATAACTCACAAACACACTCACACACACACACAGAGGGAAAGATTTGAGAGATAGACAGAGAGAGACAAAGGGGAAGAGAGATAGTTAGATAGAGATAGAGATGAAAATTATTTTATTCAAACTTGCACCTGGATGATGCAAATCATTTTATTCCATGAAACCCCAAAACAAGTTTTTAATGTGTATATAGACCCTTTTCAAGGAAGCTTTATAGAGAGAACTGACAGAGAACTGATCCCTCCCTCTCTCTATGTCCCCCCCCTCTCTCCCTCTCCCTCTGTGTGTGTGTGTGTGTGTACAAAAGAACACGATATGGAGGGTTGGGAATTTCCCAACCCTCCATATCGCTTTCTTTTGTACACTTTCTCCCTCTCCCTCTCCCCCCACCTCTCTCTCTCTCTCTCTCTCTCTCTCTCTCTCTCTCTCTCTCTCTCTCTCTCTCTCTCTCTCTCTCTCTCTCTCTCTCTCTCTCCTCTCTCTCTCTCTCTCTCTCTCTCTCTCTCTCTCCATATATCTCTATCTCTCTCTATCCATCTCCTTTTCCCACCCTCCCATGAGAGAGAACTCTGTGTGTGTGTGTGTGTACAAAAGCAAGTGATATAGAGGGCTGGGAGATTCCCAACCCTCCATATCGTGTTCTTTTGTACACTTTCTCCCTCTCCCTCTCCCACCCACCCCTCTCTCTTCATCTCTATCTCTCTCTATCCATGTCCTTTTCTTGCCCTCCCATGAGAGAGTACTGTGTGTGTGTGTGTGTGTGTTGTTATGCATAAATTTGACCAAGGTAAAAGGCATAAATATTTGTATGTGCTTGTATTTGTGGCAATAGTATAATAAAATATGGTGTGCATAGGGCCCACAGTTGAGGTGGCACGACATGACCATGTGCCACCCTTCCATGTAAGAGGACCCATAAGGTGTGTTGTACATAATCCATGGTAGTAATATTATAAAATGTTAAGGTGGCATGGTCCCTCCATGTGCCACCCCTCCACCTAGGCGGTCCCATGCCTGCATTTAGTGAGACATGGCCCAAGGACCATGGGAGAAGTAATATAAAATAGGTGGAGATGGATATTATATTGGATTATTCCCTCCATGTAGAATAGGCCCATGTGGGGGGGGTGTAGATAGTCCAAGAATGCAAGTTAAATAATGGGGAAAGTAGGATGAGGTGGCAAGACTACTTGTGCCAACCCTCCACTTGTCCTCTTAGATGTTTGAACGTATTATAAAATTGGGAAGAGACCAAGGGAGTATCTTAGACTTGGGATATGGGGTTTGATTTATGTGGAAAAATGAGGCAAAGGGTTGTTGCACACAATTGAGAGTGCGTACCCACCTAGCCCACATGGGAGATTCCTCCACACACACCATGCATGTGGGAGGATGCATTTATTGGGAGAGACCCCCTCTCTTGGCTATAAAATAAGGGGGCTATTCCTTGATGGGACATGCTCATTCTTGTAAAGCCACCTAGCTAGTACTTTGATTTCCCCCCATCCTTCCTTTCAAACAAAGCATGACTCTCTTCCCTTGATGTCTCCATCTCTACATTCCACCTCCCATCATGTACATGCTCCTCTTCCCCCTCTCCCTTCCCCCTTGTGCCATAATCCCCCTCCACATTCCCACCCCTCTTAATCCCTTTTTCCCACCCATGTCAACTCTTCTCCCCTCACATTCCCTTTTCCTCTATGGCCCTCGAGCATTGCCATGCCTAGCGTCAAGCCTCATGCCCTAATTTCTTTTCTAATTAATAGAATTGGTGTGGCTGCTAGGATTTGAAGTCTCCACGACTAGTGGCATACAATCTGTTCATCGATAGCTATTACTCCTACAATTGTGTACGGTTCTGCGGCATCTTCTGCACACGATTCTTTGTTTCTGCACTTCCAATCTGTGAAATCTGCTTGTGGTTCTCCATCCGTATGGTTGCAAAACTACTTTATTTCTACGCCTCCAGTCTATGTGTCTTTTGCTCGTAGTCCCTATCTTCTGGGTTCCCGTGTGTCTTCTAGTCGTGGGCGCATTCACAAGTCTTTTGTATTCCTGTGCGCGTGGTGCATTTTCAAAAAAAATTCTATAACAAACCTCGCATTCACCCATACTCTTCTTCTCCTTCTCTTCTCTTCTCTTCTCTTCTCCTCTCCTTTTAATAAGGAGTGGGAATTGAACCCAAGACCTCCCCATTCACAAAAGGAAGACTTACTAATGGGCCAGCAAATAGGAAGTGATCAAAATGTAATGATATTGCTTATATGTTGAAATCTCATGAACTATAACTCTCTAACTGTGGGGAGTCTCCTCTTGCTGTAAAAAGAAAAATTACTTCACTTCAAGTGCTCTATTCATATCTCATACTAGATTGCAGATTCTAAACTTTTTCAAGTATGCACGCCACACGAGTAGGGTGGATATTTATGTCACTTCTTGATGGGTTCAAGGATTTGGTGCTTGGTCCTCCGCTCATTAAGGCTACCAATTGGTGAGATCTCTTTCTTGATCTTCATGTTGATCTTCAACCAACTGATTGTACAATGCATTGCTCGAGGAGACGATGGGTGGGATGATATACCATGGATGGTTCAAGGCGAAGAACTAGTGATACATTGGAAGGGATTTGATTCCAATTCTACTCATTGTGTGGTGATAGAGCTACTTGCTGCATCAGAGGTAATTAAAAGGGTGACATTATTCCAAGGGTGGGATGATCCACAAGCTTGGGGTGAGATTTGGTGCATCTACTTGTTAATTCCTATGGATAAGCTCGTCTTGAATGATTTCTTCTCAACCTCACTACAAAGGTTTCTAGGGCTCGGCTATGGTTGGTGATGTTTCAATCAAGGAATCCCTTTGTACCTAATCAACCCTTTGTGCCACATTTCAGCTTCATGTTGTAATTCTTTTTTGTCGAAAGATAAACTATCAACAAAGGATGGTAAGTTTGTTTGATGCTGAACGTCTTACTCAAGTATTGAATTCTCCCCACCCTCTCCTTCTACCTATCTTGGACTACCGAGAAACTTGGGATGTCTGGATTTTAGTCTTGGTGTAATGACATATTGGATCCTTCAATTTGATGGAGCATACAAACCTTCGACCAAGGCTTCTGGTGTGGGTGTGAAGCTCACTTCACCGGGGGTGAGGTGTATTGTTATAGCAAGTCTATACTTGCAAGTACTTGCAACCAAGTTGAGTACTCGGCACTCATTTTTGGGCTACAAAAGGGGCAAGATCATCACATCAAGCAACTTGAGGTGCGAGGAGATTCTCAACTCGTGTGTGAACAAGTTAGTGGAAGGTGGAAGGTGTGGAGCTAAGGCTTAATTCCACCACATCAACAAGCATTGGAACTTTGCAAACAATTTGAAGAGGTAAAAATTCAGCATATCACTCGAGCTCAAAATTTAGTTGCTAATTCCTTGGCACGTGAAGCTTGTACTTCAATCATGCATGAAACGAGTGGAAGCATCACCCCAACAAAGCCGCAAGCCACAAATGAGGGTGATCATTTGTAAGGAATGCAAAGTTTGTGGTCATCATGAAACTCAGTGTTGTGCATATTTGATACGAGTTTACCGACTTCGGAACATCATCAGAAAGGTCCTTAAGGACATTGCTCAAAAGAAGGGTGCCAAACCGCACACCCCTTGAAGAAATAGCATGGTGACTACAAGAACTGGAAGAAGCTAAAGGTGATGTGCAAGCTCTCCAACCGTTGACATTTGTCATGGCATTCTTGTTTGCCTTGATGAACAAACTCATGCAACGCCATGTCTCTAACCCTCACCTATAAAGATGGATGCAATATCATGCTTTGACTAATAAGGTTTGGTCCTTTTAAGATTGTTTATGAGCTATTCTATGCTGAAGATTCTTCCTGTATAGTGTTTAGTCACACCCTACCCTACCTATGTGTGCTTCGTGGATGTATCTTCACCAGATTTTCAATTCAAGCTACCTCTTTCCATTGTTTGCCAATAGATAAGCCTCATTTCATCTCTCTCTTTTCCATTTTCCAAGCATGGCTGACATTCCTATGTTCTGTGGTCGGGTTGAAGAAAATTCAAATGAGTATCTTGTGGCCTTCAAGCGCCGTTGTGTTTCTCTCAACTTTCTTACTGAAGATAGATGGTTGTTGGTTCTTCCCACATTTCTGGAGGGTTTGGTTGAAGTGTGGTATGCAAAGCAGGCTAAAGATGTTCGCCAAAGTTGGCCAAGGTTGACAGTAGCAATGATCGAGTATTTCAACAAATAAGAGGAGCTAGAGAATGTATACCTGCAAGTGGCAAACCTGAAGCAGTCAAAAGGTGAGATGATGCATCGATATGTGGATTGAGTGGTTGTGCTCTTGAATCATTTAATTGCTACATAGGAGGACAACGTCAGATTTCGAGCTGGAATGACTCAACATGTGCTGGGCTACCTTGTAGCAAGCGCAAGTGACGAATTCCGCCTCAAGCTTAAATAGGAGAATCCAGAGATCATGGTGCGAGCACAAGAGATTGCTCAAAAGTTTGATAAATTTCAATCTGACCCGACCCCGCTTCAAAGAAGACAGTTGTCCCTCTACAACCCACTCAATTCTTGCAACAACAACTTGGGGGGTCCAACTCAGGGCATACCCCCACCCCCCATTAGGGATGTATCCACCGCCTCCACTTGAAATGTATGGTCCTCCCTTAGATGCTTACCCTCAACAAGGTGTATATCCTCACCCTCCGCTTGGAAGATTTCCCCAGCCTCGCCCATGAGCCCCCCTCCTTCCTACTCCCCCAGCCCCTCTTGCTAAAGAACACGGAGTCAATGACCTAGCCAAGGCCCTGAACGACGATCTTCGGCTTGAGATGGTGGGCATCAAAAATCAAGCCAATCACCCTCCAAGAGAACGTGCCAATGTTGTGTGCTATGAGTGCCATCAGAAGGGTCATTATCGCACTGAATGTCCCAATATTCCAAGGGTGAATCTTCTAAGTGGATCAGACACCAAGGATTTTGATGTAGAGGTCCTTGACCTCGAGAAGAGAAGTCATACCACCTCGGACCCCTCTCCAAACTAGGCCACCCCAGGAAGAACGTGTCCTTCTCAGAGCCCTCAAATGTTGAGATGGCATACCCACCAATAGAGAAGACTAAAAGATCTCGCAAGAGTAAGTGGTCGCCCTCAGATTTTCCTATTGGCTTAGGGCAAGAAGACTATTTGGTCGTTCAGGACCTTGCTCATTGGTCTTTGAGCATCACACTTCCTCAACTAATAGCATTAAGCCCTAAGGTGAGACCTGAGCTGTAGCAAGGGCTCTCAACAAGGAGGAGCAAGAAAAAGGGAAAGGTATGAGAGATTTCTTCTATCTCTAAAGAAGTTGATCGGCACCCACATATAGTAGATGTCATCATAGGTAATTGCTGTATCAAAAGTGTGTGTGTTGATGGGGGACCTGCATGTAATATCATGGTGCCCCGTATCATGAAGAAGTTGAATTTGAAATGCACAAGGCATTCCTCCACTCGAATCAAGATAGCAGATGGTCGACGACTCGCCACCCTGGGAGTCATTGAGGATTTGCCCATCACTGTCAATGGGTTGACCACCATCGTCAATTTCTATGTGGTGGACATTGAAGATATAGGCAAGAGTTACCCAACCATACTTGAGAGACCGTGGTTGAGAAAGAGTGATGTAGTCACCTATTGGAAGAGAGGACACATGTCTTTTGGTGCTTCAAAGGAGAAGATCCTAGTGCAACCAGGTGCCACTAAACCAAAAGAAGAAGAGGAGCATGACAATGATACTCTCTCATCCTCGGTGTCAGAATCAATGGAAGATTCAAACAGGGGGGAGGAGTTCTCAGAGGAGAAAGTTCACATGATGGGCATGTCTCCGACCCCGCCAACCATAGAAAAGGTAATAGCTAATCCTCAACAGCTTGAATCTATGCTTTCCCCAGACCTCACTCTGAGTGAGAAAGATGAATTCCTAGAAATGTTCAAAGGTTTCCCTGATCTCTTCGCAACAACTAGCTACCACCACCTTCGCCATGTGACTGCCATAGAACACAAGATAGAGCTGAAGCTTGATGCTAAGCCAGTGGCTTAGAAATATCGGACGTTAGGGCCCCTACAGATTGACGCTTTGCGCTCAGAGTTGCGAAAGCTTGTAGAAGCTGGGTTTATTGTTCCACGCCACAATACTGAATGGGTTTAACCAATGGTAGTCACCCTAAAGAAAAACAAAAAGTGGCGGGTCTGCATCGATTATAAGAAACTCAATGCGACCACCAAGAGGGACCATCATCCTCTGCCCTTTCAAGACCTCATTCTTGAGAAGGTAAGTGGTCATGAGATGTATACTTTCTGTGATGGTTACTCTAGGTTTTATCAAATTAGAATTGCTGAGGAGGATGTGCTTAAATCCACATTTGCCACACCCTGGCAGACGTTTACATTCAAAGTAATGCCATTTGGCCTCACCAATGTTCCTGCTACCTTTCAAAGATTTATGCAGATGGTGTTTGCTCCTTATTTGGGGGTTTTCTTGGAGGTCTTTTTAGATGATTTTTGTATATTCTCGGCACAGAAGGAACACGTCATGAAGGTTAGGTTGGCCTTCCAAAGGGTCAATGATGCAAATGGCAGCCTCAACCCTGATAAATGCACCATTGGAGCCACTCAAGGGAGGTCACTGGGACATATTGTCTCATCTAAGGGTGTCCAACCTGACCCTGAGAAGGTAGAAGCTATCCTCAAGCTCTCCCCACCAACAACCAAACATCAGGTACGCTCATTTGTCAATCTATAAGGATACTATCATCGCTTCATTGATCAATATGTTGCTTTGATACGACCCATGACTACACTATTAAAAGATGGGGTTGATTTCTCTTGGGATGAGGATTGTGATCATGGGTTTGTACAAATCAAGAGTGCTCTGGCTTCAAAACCCATTCTACACAATCCTGATTGGTCAAAGACTTTCTATATCAATCCTGGGTTTGGTGAGCACACTCTGGCGGGTATTCTTCTCCAGCAAGGGGAGGATTGGTTCATGTATCCCGTTCGATTTGCTTCTCGACAATTGCTCGAAACTGAACGATGCTACTCTGAGGCTAACAAGCATGCCTTGTCTTTGGTGTTCTGCATTGAGAAATTTAAGCATTATGTGGCTGGAAAGTCCTTCATTATAATCTCTAGCAATGGTCTTGCAAAACAGGTTCTTCAATCACCAAATCCCATGGGCCGGTTGGCCAAATGGTTGGCAGTTTTACAAGAATATGATTTTTCTTTCAAATTTGTAAAGGGGGGTTGTTCCAATTTGAAGAATGCTTTGATTGATTTAGAGGAGTGCCTCGATGTAACCCTTGTAGCAGCCATAGAAGTTGGGAATCCATGGTATGGTGGTATCTATATGTTTCTAACCGCTTTCTCCTTTCCTTTAGAAAGTACTAGCTATGAGAGAAATAAGATCTGAAGAGACAGTAGGTGCTACACTCTCTTTGATGGGGTGTTGTACCATCAAGGCATGGATGGGGTACTAAGACGGGCCATTGATGCAAATGAAGTACCTAAGGTATTGAAGCATTATCATGTTGGATTTTGTGGAGGCCACTATGCCGGTGACTATATAGCTAAGAAGATTTTACATGTTGGGTACTATTGGCTAACCTTGTTCAAGGATGTCACTATGTATTGCAAAACTTGTGAGCCATGCCAATTCTTTGGTAGGAAGGATTTGCGTCCTGGGCAACATCATCCAGTGATGTCCATCCATCCGTTTCAGAAGTGGGGAATAGATTTTGTTGGACTCCTGCCCATGACTACTTGCCACAAAAAGAAGTATCTTTTGGTAGCCACTCAGTATGTCACTAAGTGGGCTGAAGCTATCACCCTCCCCACTGCTGCAAATGGTAAGGTAGTTTCAAATTTCATATTTGAATGTATCTACACAAGGTTTGGGACACCCATGGAAATAGTATCTGACCATGGGAGACCATTCTTAGATGAAGTAGTGGAGTTGCTCATGGATCGCATGGGTATTGATCATCGCACTTCTAGCATCTATTATCCAGCATCCATGGGACAAACGCAGTGGACAAATGGCCTCCTTTTTAAATCCATGGGAAAAATGGCCACAGGGAACAGGAGCCAGTGGGATTAGAAGGTCACTGAAGCCATGTGGGCTTACAACATCACCCATAAAATGTCTACAGGTCGCACTCCTTTTGAGTTGGTGTATGGTATTGAGGCAATTTTACCACTAGAGATAGAGATTTTGGCCTTGAGATTGGCACAAGAACAGAGAATGATAGAAGATGAACATGTAGAAGCCAGGTTGGTATAAATTGAGAAGTTAGATGAAACGTGATGCCTTGCACTACATCAAATAGAGATCCAAAAGAATCGACAAAAGGCCCGCTTGGATGCTAAGATTCGTAAGGGATGGGAAAGACACTTTGTTGAGGGGGATGTTGTGCTATGCTTTGATAACAAATTGGACCACCAAATGGATAAAAAATTCCTTCCACTGTGGACCGGTCCATACAAAGTCATCAAGGAACGTAGCAATAGGTCTGTACAAGTTCAGGAGCTGCATGAGCCATATGGCAAGAAGGTGATCAACAAGCGTTATCTCAAGCCCTTCTTTGTGTGTGATGGTCTCAGGCATGGAAATGCTGTGCATTCCCTGCCTGGGGGGGGAAACTGTTACAGATAAATTTGACCAAGGTAAAGGCATAAATAACTCCTCTTCTAATGCACGATGATCACTCTTGTCCAAGTCTTTTTGTCACAAAGTTGAAAAAGCTTGTCTAAGGATTTCCATACCTTCGCTTTAACATTTCGAGCAACACCATCTGCCATATCATCTTTAACTGCATTATGCACATGCTTCCAAAGGTCATATCTCACCCTAGAAACATATCATGATTGTCGACCAAGTTTCCCTTCTCTTTGTGGTTTTGATAAAAATATTCTTGCTTTGACTCCACCAATTGGTAGTTTGATAGGAACATCCTTTCCATTTGAGGAGTTCTTGATATCTGTTATGATATGAACATCTCTCCATGGAGACCCATGTCCACTAATACTTTTTCTAATGTAGCAATTGCTTTCTTCCTATTTTTTCCTGGTCAAAGCTTCTAGGAAAATACAATATACAAAAAGACCAACTTTTCGATGATTTTACATAAAGCATGAAATGTGCATATATGTAAATTGCACAAAGGAATATCAAGAATTGCTTTAAATTTAGCATAAATCTTGTCCCTATTAGGAGCTTTCTCCACCATTTAGGATCCATGACATGGGCTGGTTCCTTGCACCAAAGGCATGGAGATTTTGAATTACCTCCTTTGCTTATGTTGAACATACATTTGAGGGTCTTGAGGTCCCTTGCCATATGCCAATCAACTTGGAAATCACCCTTTCCTTCAACATGAAGTTGCCCTCCTTGAACTTGGTTTTTGATGACTTCTGGTATTTTGGTATGGTGAAACACCCAAAACAAGGCTTGATGGTCCTCTGTCTTTACCTGCCATTAAGAAGAAACTATATTGAAGAATCTGCATCTAATAAATGAAATCCAACAGCAGTATATTTGAAAAATGAAAGTTCATGCTTACCTTAAATGCTCCCAACCACCAAATGTGCTTCTCGGATTGTACAGTGAAATGCTTCGAGTTTTCTATAGTGATTGATGTATCAAGTGCCGATTCATAAGTGTGATGGTCACTCTTTCAATCTTTTTCTCTTTCATAATTTCACATTCATCTAACTTTATGACAAATATAAGCTGTCCCTGACACTCTTCAAATGTGATTCCCTAGAATTCAACCATTTTTTGTAATTGTTGAAGATCAACAAAAATATTATTCCAAGGATTATACTTTGTGGTCCCATTACTACCTTCAAATACATCCTCAATATGCAACCACTGACCAATAAAATTACCTACTTGTTCGTTGATCCTTCTGCAGGATTTGGAAGAAGCACAAGTTTGATCCTTTGATCTTTAAAAGTTGATGACACTGCTTTGAAAATAGAAGAATAGCATTTCCTACTCTCATCGAGAGCCTCCTGAATTAAGTTTACATCAACTTTATTGATTTCCATGAACTATCGCACAACATTGCATTTAATGGTTTTAAACTTCTTTTCCTCAATCATCCCTTTCACAATAGTTGTTGAAAATAGACCTTTCATTTGTTTTATGGGAAGAGCGTTCAGATCAATATTTTCCTTTTGGGGCTCCAAAACTTTCCTATAAACCGGATGCGTAAATACGAGTTAACAAAGGAAGATTTACATAGCCACATTGCAAATAGTAACCACTTTAAACAATCTCACCTTGCTACTTGTACTTAATGCTTGCACCCTCCACTTCTTGCTTTCAAATCTACAAGGTTGCGAAGTTTTCTTCTTGTAAGCCTATCTCCCAAATGGGTCGCTTTTGATCTTGCTTTATGTAACTTCTCCCTCGTCTTTGTATGTTCTTAAATTTCATTATGTAACTGCTCTTTCAATCTGGAGCTTTTGGCTATCTGTTGTATTATGTGCACTTGATACTGAGCCGTGATGTATCCATGTATACCTTTTGTTCCATCATCCACAAATTTAAGCAATGTTGTCATATTTGAGAATGGTGGTGTAGAACTTTGGACAAGACGTTTTGGATACATCTTCCCATCACACCATAAGTTGATATGTTGTAAACCTTCTCTCCTCATGTTTTCTCTTTGCATGGTGCCGACGTGTTGTTGTTTTGGAAGAGGCACATATTCTTCAGCTAAATCAATATGAAGATGGTGTTGCCATCTCTTGTTGGCTTGTTCTGTAGAGTTGGAGTTTAGTGTTTCCATTTTGAGTGCAATGTTTTTTCATTGCTTCATTCTTTCATAAGGCAAAGACTCTTGATGGTGGTAAACTTTGAAAAACAAGCATATGGCTCGCATATGGCAAGATTAGTTATGGTGTCCTGACGGAGAAGCTTAACGATCATGGAGATGGCTAGAAAATGATTGAGATAAAGACGTGGCTTGTAGGAGCATTGAATAATAACGTTCATGAGATATGGGAGTGAATATAGAAGAATATCTTTATTCTTTCATCCTTTGTCATCCTCTGACATGTTTATAGTACTCTTGAATATTTTAAGGAGTATTTTATTACTTTCCCATATTTTGGACTCACGAAAAAAGAAGAAATTGTGAATTTCTCTCAGGGCCTCAAAATGAGCTCCCTTTTTTCCTAATGCATCACCTCCCCTTAGTGCATACCTTGCTACATAAGGTGGTCAAGTGTGGCTTTTACATGTCAATACCTCCCCTAAGTGCTTGCATGGCTACTTGCCAGTGGTCAGGTTGATTACAAGAATATAGGCTAAAGTTGTAAAGGTTTTTGCTTCTCAATACACGTTGTCGATGATGTTTTCTTCTTTGCTTGATGTAGCTTGATGCATGATGTTTTGTTCTTCCATGTGCCTTAATACTTTATGTGTGGATGCCATGCTTTGTGCTATGGTCATCTCATGCATTTGTGCTTTTGGCATGCGATTCTTTTCCATTTGTCACAAAGGTCTTACCATGAGCTTCATTTTGTGTCAATGGCAGGGTCTAATTGCATACAATGATTCTGACTTGATAGGCAGGACAATTACATTTAGTCCAAGCCTAGATTAAGCCCGGGGGATTCATAGGGGAAAACTTATGATATCACATGAGTGTACAATAGGGGGGTTTTTTGAAATGAGGCATAAGCTTATACATTAGGGGTGGGGGCCCTTTTTATGTTTTCCCAATATTGAATTTAAGTTAGGGGGGCCATGCCACATTTAAGAGGGGGGACATAGTATAGGCTACCTTGGGTAACTAGTCCAAACAAGTTTGGTTTTAAATAGTCATAGGGAAAGTAATCTAAATTTTCTTATTGTATGATTTAAATTCTTGAGAAAGAACGTAGATTTAAGGAAAGGGGGAGACATAATAGAATTTTGGTGGTATCTTATTTAAGCTTAAATAGGGGTGTTTTATCATCCTACATGGATCTTAAATAGGGGGTTTTCTTGAAGTTCATGCACGCACGTGACATCCCCCTTTAATGAAGAGTGAATCCCCTGGGAGTTTAAGAAATGAAACAAGTAAACTATCCCAAAGTTCAATCACAAACTACCACTAGGCTGGTTTAGGCACCACTGACCTACATTATATCTAGCATGTGTATGACGTGCTCCTCAAACACCTTGCGTCCCGTCCTCTTTTTACGGATGTCCTTTCTATTTGGAGAAACTCTCGTATTTTCATGCCAAAGCTTCATCATAGTAGCAATGACTTTCTCACTTAGGCTGTGTCTCCTTTTCTTTCATTCTGTTGAAGCCCACAGACTTCTCAGATTGGGATGATCGTGCATTGCTTCGATTGCTCTACGTTCAACTGCTAGAGCCACATTGGTCCTTCTGATTGATAACATCTTTGACATTGTGCGCCCAAGCCGTTTCTCCTTTGTTTGAGGTGACACCAACATAGCTAATGTCACCCTCTTTGCAGCTCGTTATCTAAGCTATGCACCCCTTTCACTTTTTGTAGGCCATCTCTCAGGTTAGAGAGCATCGCCTCTTGGGCGTGCATCTCCTAAGGTGTTGGTAGGGACGAACTTTATGAAAAAATAAATAATTTAAAATTAGAAATAGTATGGGATTTATTAAAAGATCTTTGCACATGCACAACTTGCACTTTTTCAACTTCTTCCATTTTAGGGTGAATCTAAATACCAATACCAACAACTATCAATGTTTTTAAGATCCGTTTTCATTTTAAAAAAAAAAGTTATGGAGCGTCCCCTCAAATGGGTATGCATCACTTTGGCACAACATCGGAGGCCCATTAATCCATGCCTAATGTTCTCATTTAGGTGTGTCCTTGGGTTGAGGAGAAGCTCACGTAATGTACTTTTGAACGATTACTTGGTTGCATTATGTATAGAATAAAATTTCGATGTTTTTGATTAAATTGCTATATCATATAGTCTTCAGGATGCATGCTTCACATGCAACATAGCAAGTCTGAAGGAACATGTGGCAAGCTATCTCTATGAATGGAAAGGAAAGAATGCAAGACAATGGAAATAAAATGAAATGGAAGTAGACAATAGTATTGAACCAAAATACTCACATGTAGATAGCTTGATGTTGACTGATGTAACAAAACTAGAAAGTACAATGCCTTTATAGAATAGGCACACACACTCTAGGTGTCACATGTATATGGGATAAGTCCCATAGTGACACATGGCACTCTAGGATATAGAGTAGTCTAGTGCTACTCTAGAACACTAGAAAACACTCACTTTGGCTTCATGTTCCAACACCCCCCCATGAAGGCAAGGTGAGAGATTACTAGAATGGAGCCAAGAACAAGACATGACATGATGAATCTACTAATCTGTACATCCCAAATAGCTCAGAGGCTCAAAAGAGAAGCATGGCTACCTGACCCAACAAAACGGTCTAGGGAGTGCACCAACATCCTGGAACTCGACCAGGCCAACGAAATCCATCAATGCCAATAATAGGACTCTCATAGTACATCCCCCCCTGGCTTCATAACATGAAGTGGTAGGAAGCCACACACAAATAAAGTAAAAGAGAATAACATCATTTTAGGAGGACTATCCAAGGCTGAGAACCTTTATTGATTCAACACACATGATTTATTTGCATTCATTTTAGGGGGACTCCCAAGGCAGAGTACCTTCGACACACTCAAAAAACAAAGTCAAGATCATCCGGTGCATAGACCTCTTTATTAAGAGAGAGATCTTGGATGTGAGCAGTGAGAGCATGAATTGGAGTAGAGGTGTCTGCATCGTCTTCATCTTCGTTGGATATAGTCCCAACCAAGTTGGCATGGTCTTTAGATTGTTGTTTGGCCAGCTTTTGGAAGCAACGATCTTTGGTGTGACCAAGCTTTCCACAGTAAGTGCACTTGAAAGGTTTGAAGTCACCTTTCCCTTTAGGAAACCTCCCTTTAGAAAATAGTGCATTGGCATCAAAAGTATCACTATGCCTTCTTTCATGATCAAGAAGCATAGCAACCATGTCATGGTAGCTCATGCTTGCCACTCTTAATGCTGGTATGATCTCCCGATACTTAGGAATTTCTTCAATGCTCATGAGGAGCACTGCAACCTGGTCATCATCCCCAGCTGGGGCCTTCAACGTAGCAAGTTGAGTGATGAGAGACTCCATATGATTCAGATGGGTGAGAAGAGAGTCCTCATGCTTCATCTGGAGTTTGAAGAATTCTTGACGGAGAAAGACCTTAGAATTGATTACCTTATTGCCAAAGAGACCTTCAAACTTCTCCCATAATTCTTGAGCAGTGGAATCAAAGTCGAAATGATGAATAACTTCATCACCCAAACCCAGACCAATGAGAGAAAGGGCTTTGTCGTTTAAATTCTCCCAGTGTAGAATTTTCTTCTCATCTGATTGTAGCTTTTTATCCTTGCCACAAACAACATTCCACACCCCGTCTTTCATAAGGATAAGATGCAACTTTGTTTGCCATGTCGAAAAGTTCTTACCCGTGAACTTTTCAATAAAGGCACTTAACTTCGAGGACTCCATGGCAATCAACTTGCAAGTAGCAAATTCAAAGGTGGAACCTTGTGAACGTCAATACCTCGTGTAGGTAATGAAGCAGGGAGCCACGAGCTAGATCCAGGGGCAGCCACGAATTGGAGCAAGGTAATCCATGAACGAAGAAGACATCACGGGCAGTTGGAGTAGATGCAGCAGGGTAGCGACATAGGAGAGGTAAACTGCATGTTGTTATGCAGCCAAGAGATGTGCCACAAGGAGGAAGAACACGGTGCTCGATGAAGACAGTAGGTGCGTGTAGGAAATGGGCAGAATTCAGCAGCTTCTCCACGCAGATAATAAACAGCTGTAGCTTCTTCTTGTAGGCAGCTTCTCCACGATAAAATTTAGTAGCTAGAAATTGTGAAGATGATCGTGCTGAGGATGGGCAGCATTTGTGCTCATTGAAGAGCTTCTCCACGCAGCAGGGTGCACGCATGAAATAGGTAGAATTCAGCAGCTGCTCCAAACGATCTGCTGCAGCAGGAAATGGTGAGCTCACGATATGGAGATGAAGGTGGACAGCGATGCGTGCTTGAGCTAATGATCAATGGTAGCAAGTTCCATGGAAGCTGGGAGGCAAGTAGAGTGGAGAAGGGAGGAAGAAGGAGACGATGATGAGGTTAAGGAAAGGGAGCATCTCTCTTGCACTTAGAGAAAGAGAGAGAGGGCGTGGCTTCCTTTTCTAGCCTCCCTCTCCTCAATCTCTAAGAGCAACCTGGCTCTGATACCACATGAAGGAACATGTGGCAAGCTATCTCTATGAATGGAAAGGAAAGAATGCAAGACAATGGAAATAAAATGAAATGGAAGTAGACAATAGTATTGAACCAAAATACTCACATGTAGATAGCTTGATGTTGACTGATGTAACAAAACTAGAAAGTACAATGCCTTTATAGAATAGGCACACACACTCTAGGTGTCACATGTATATGGGATAAGTCCCATAGTGACACATGGCACTCTAGGATATAGAGTAGTCTAGTACTACTCTAGAATGCTAGAAAACACTCACTTTGGCTTCATGTTCCAACAAAGTCTTGCAATGCTTCAATGGTCTCGTTTCAAATCCTTATTCCATAGTTTTTTTCTCTCATGTTCAATTTGAAATGTGTACTACAACTTGAAGACAAAGTTTTCCAAATTCCATTGAGAAATGCATAAGTTATTGGTCATGCAAGATACTTATATATAGAAAATTCCCCAAAGCTCACCAAAAATGGCTACACCCAAGCAAACAATGACCCAAAATTCTAAAACTGTTCCTCTCATGTTGGAAAAATCGTTCTTTTACACCCCAGAAACCACTATGTGAAAGCCTTCTAAAACTCTTCCTCCCATGTTGGAAAATACACTACTACACACGGATCCTATTGCGATGTTTAAGTACCAACGTTTAGTGCACACGGGGCACTAATCATCGGTATGGGAAGCGCGTCCTGTAATGCGTCGCTATATAGCGACTTCAAGCAAACGTCCTTATAGCGCGACGATTTCTAAAGTGGCTATATAGTGATGTTTGTCAGAAACGTAAGTGTCGCTATATAGCGACACTGAGATACTATTTTATAGCGACGTTTTTTAGAGAGCTTTTTTACTCATATAGGCCTTAAAAGTTAGTTTTTTCCAATGACAAATTTTTTTAAATTTTCATACATGTTTGATCTTTTGAGAGAATAAAAGTATGAGAGCATGTACATTAAGCCTTTGAAGCTCATATATTCATGTCCAAGTTTGAGATGAAAAAAATCAATGCAGAGCATTTACATCAACTGTTTCATCTTGAGCCAAGTCTAACGTGCCAAACAAGTCTATCTCTAACTCTATACCGAGTTGATCTCCTATATCATCATCGTACTCTAGCATCGTACGTTCACCTAAAAGTACTTGATCATCTTCTTCAATAAAGTGTGGTGATTCTTGATGATCGTTGTCTTGTTCCTCAATATCGTGATCTCCATCTTCCTCCCATGCGATGTCATTATGCGCATCTTCCTCTTGGCTCATATTGTGATCTTCATCTTCTTCGCTAGATTCATCGGGATCAATTGGATCTGGCATTGGTAGTGGCATCTCCATATCCACGTCTCTATCTTCAAAAATTTGCTTACTTCGTGGTGTAACTTGGATCATGTACCACCCTCTTGGATTAGAATAATCCGGATGAAAAACCACCTATATTGAAGATGGGTGCCAGATGTCATCAATTACATATATGAAATTATGCTTAAGTACATGTATTAATGGATCTTTAAAAATGAAAGCTTCGATTAATTAAATCATTAGTATGCACTTGCTCACAGTGCTCGGGAAGAACAAAAGTATCACTTTCATCGGTCCAATGTTTGGTGGAGTCTATTGCAAAGAAACCGCTATTATATTTTCTCACTGTCGCATGGGGACCGTTGTAAATAGTTCTAAACCATTTTACATCAAGAATGAAAATACTAAATCGTCTGAAATCAACTTCATAGATTTCGCGTATGGTCCATAGTAATCCAACTGTGAGGAGAGAAGATTGGTATCCGAAGCACTTGCTCGGCTATCTTGTGTGAAGTTAGCCGTGACTCCACAATCATACATGACACTCTTTGAATCGATGCGTTCCACGTGAAAATGTCATCCATATGACCATAATGCACTGTACTTTTTGTACTGTAAAAGAGCATCATTAAAACAATGAAGATGCATCTATTTTATAGCGTATATTGCCATAAATAATTACTTAATTATGTTAAGAGGTAGGAAACTTACATGCATCATACATCCAGATGATAACTCTCGCTCGCGCTCATTTATTGTCTCTCCATCGCATTCGGCTTTACGTAGAGCCAGTTGTAGCCAATTAAGTGACATGTGAGTGGGGAGAAGAGCAAGATACTGTGGATATGGTTGCGATCGCCTGTACATTACTCTGAATCTCGTCCTTGCATTTATTCTTTTTGCTTTGGCCACTTCATATCTCTCAATCCACTTCTGCATCTCAGGGCTATTGAGGATACAAAACTTATTGAATTTCTCCATTTGCTCTTCGCTCATCTTTCTTTCAATCCCTTTTCCTTGGGGAATCTCACCAACGACACGATCATCATCCTTGTTATGCCAAGCTTGCGGCATATCGGGATCCATGGATGCAAGAAACTCCATGATATATACTAATGACTCTTGCACAAGCCATCCCTCTACCATGCTTGCTTCTGGTCTTGCTCTTTGTCTTACAAATCCCTTCAAAGTTTCATAAACCGCTCAAGAAAAAACATCCATCGACTATGAACGGTACCTGCAATAGCCACCTCATCAACTATGTGCACAAGCAAGTGGACTTGAGTTGTCATAATGCTCGAGGGAAAGTGCTTCTCAAGCAAGCATACGGCTTCGATGGATTCCACCCTAGCCTTCTCGATGCTCGATATGGAGATCTCTTTTTGAGATATCCACCTATTTCACATGTCCATGTAAGATGTTTTCATAATCAGTCTACAGATTAATCAGCTTAAATTGAAGAAAATGCGATCAATGCAATTTGATAGTAAGCATACCTCACAATACCACTGATCTTGAATATAGCATTTCTAACATCTTCTTGTAAGCACTCTTTTATTGTAATTGGGAGGATGAACTATCAAAGCAACAAAGAAGTCATGTCAACAATATAACATAATCATAATTATGCTAACGGATCACGATTATCGGTACACTAATTCTACAGCTTAGAATACCTGTAAGACCTTGTGCCAATCATGGGACTTAAGCCCACTAAGCTTATTGTCCTTTGAAAATGCTCCTTTCAAGCAATGCATGTACCCTATCAGTGTTTGAAAAGAGGCAATGTCTACCTTGACCGCTGCCTCCTCCTCGTAGAGAGGATCCACGTTGCTTTCAGGAGGACAACTTTTCCTGAAGCATGCACTTGGGGCCACAAACGAGACATCCTATTCATAGCATGCAAGTCTTCTCGCACTTCTCTTGAGTCTTTGGAACCAACCAAGTGTGCCCAAATAGTAGGCCCCACATTCTTGAAGATATGCATGGGATCCAAGAGATGATTGATTTGTAACTGACCCTAATAAGAAAGCTCGTGAAAGATCGATAGCCTCTTCATACCAGGAGGACGTTCCTCTCCATTCACTCTCCAAGCTTGAATCCAGTCACTTGCCTTCAAATATGATGGTGGTGGATCAAGCTAACCTCCCTGGTCCAGCGGAAGGTATCGAGCATGACCTTCATAAACATTTTTCCTCATATGTTTGGAGTATCGTGCAAGCGATTTCAAACCCGGTCCACAAACAGGACAAGCATGGTACCCACTTGTAACAAGTCCTGCATGCGTGCATGAATGTGTTAGTATAAGACGTGCATGCGAAAGAGAGTCATAAAAGCATAATCCTATATTATACTTGTAGAGACACAACCACGTACCTGTGCACTCTCCATATCGTGGGTAGTCATGCATGGTCCACATCAAGATACCCCTGACCAAAATATCATTGGTATGTCTAGGAGCTCTGGAAATATCAAAGACCTGCACTTCTCTCCATAATATCTGTAACATCTATCAAAGGTACCATGTACACGTCCATATTTTTTCTCTTCATCATGTTTTAAGATTTCGTGTAAATATAAGATCTTGTCTCAAGGTTTCATACCATAATGGTATCCAATATTAACCGTGAATTTAAATAGCTTTGACTTACCGATAATCCATCAACATGTGCAACAACAACGGTGGATACTGGTTCGGGCTCCTCCCCATACATCCTCAAGTGGCGCATGATAATACGACATTGATGTCGTACTTCTCGCTTGCAATGAGTGCAATGACAATATAACCTCTCCGTAAGCCACTTTGTGCTCCCGGGCATTAGCGCATCAATGTATAAGCTTCCACTCGTCCCTTCCATTTGCACTTATAAAATCACAACATAAGTTGCAAGGAAATATATTAACAGTTATAAAATAGCATCTATGAGCTTCTTTTTTAACTTTAAACATAAAGTGTCCTAAAGCGTCGCTATATAGCGATGTTTTGACCTGTTCCGTCGCTATATAGCGACGTTTTGACCTGTTCCATTGCTATATATCGATGCTTTTAAATATAAGCGTCGCTATATAGCGACGCTGTGGGTTAAACCTCGAACCTCGCGATGCACGGCGCTTTCTTTAGCAATCTCTAGTGTACGCTACAATCTCTTCTCCCACCTATTTCTGATGACCTCCCACTCTATTCTCCCTCCTCACCACTACTCACTCCTCTCCTAACACTTGTGCTCCCTCTCCACCTTCTCCCTCTTTGCTTTCTTGAAAAGAAGTTTTTCAAGGTGAGTCTCTTTGAACAATGTAGGTTCGTTTTTTGTGAGATTTCGTTTTGTGAGTGTTGAAGCATGTTTCTCCTTGTATTGCTAAGGCTATGTGCTAGTTTTCATGCTTGATTTCAAAGAATTGAAGACAAAAAATGAGATTTTGTGAAAGATAGAAGACTCACCTCTTCTAGTCTTTTTTGTATTTCTCATCCTTCTCTTTCTCCTTCTCTCCTCAATCCAATCTCTTTGAGAAGTTCCTTCTTTAAACTCCTCCTTCGTCTAACTAGTTATTTGAAAAATGGTATGTTTCCTCTCTTTTGTAGGGCCAGTCCACAAAACACCGAGCGGGACGTACTATTCCAAGTAAGAAAGTGCTTCCTGTTTTTTCCTTTTGTTATTTTTGTTATTTGCATTGGCCTGCAGCTAGCGCCTTAAGCGCTAGCTGCAGTGATGGGCATAGGAACCCTCTCTTCCCCTGTCTTCCCTCTCTTCCCCTCTCTTCCCCACATATGCTCATGCTTATGCTTATGCATGAGCATAAGAGAAGGAGACATATGCTCATGCATAAGCATAAGCATGAGCATATGTCTCCTTCTCTTATGCTTATGCTTATGCATAAGAGGAGACATATGCTCATGCATAAGCATAAGAGAAGGAGACATATGCTCATGCTTATGCTTATGCATGAGCATAAGAGGAGACATATGCTCATGCATAAGCATGAGCATATGTCTCTTTTTCCCTCTTTCCTTTCCCTCTTCTTCTCTCTTTCCCCCCCTCTTTCCCCTCTTCCAATCGCCCTTCCTTTCCCTCTTCTTCCTCTCTTCCCCTCTTTTTCCCCCTCTTTTTCCTTTTTCATGCTCATGCTCTTATGCTCATGCATAAGCATAAGCATAAGCATGAGCATATGTCTCTTTCTCTTATGCTCATGCATAAACATAAGCATGAGCATATGTCTCCTTCTCTTATGCTTATGCTTATGCTTATGCATGAGCCGTGTTTGTGTCTATGTTAGACATGGGATCACGTCGCACGTCCAACGAGTACGGACAGCCTCGCAGGAGGAGACATCACGATCTCTATGCTCCAAAGGACTTTGATTCCTCTCAGGCGACACCTGAGGGGACTACCCCTGGTCCGACTCCTCTCGGACGTAGCATTGCGACTACCCCTGGTCCGACTCCTCTCGAACGTAGCACTGCAATTACCCCTCAGGGAACTCCTTTGCTAGTAGCACATGCTTTTGTTGGGAGTCACGACGAGTTTGTAGCGCAGATGACCGATGAGGAGGCAAAGAGATTCTTCTCTCTGCTATCTTAGAGGACCTCAACCATTCCCTCTCCTACACCGACGGTTGGACCTACTGCCTAGCCGTCCCCTCATGCCCCTTTGACCGAGGGATCATCACCTGTGCGTGCCTATCATAAGGGAAGGAAGAGTAGGAGGGGCCGCTTATGTTGTGCTGACTCGGGAGATGTAGACGAGTTAGCACACTCACATCCCTACAGGTCTCCACTTGGTCCCAAGACACAGTATCAGTCAGGTCCCTTGCCCTCTCCTACTCCCACTGCTACTCCTCGCTCCGGAAGCGCTTGCACAGCTTCCACTCGCTGTGACTCTGCCACTACCATCAGTCCTCCTTACCCAGACAAGGACCTCTCCTATCAAATCATGGTTGCTGGAGAGATAATAGAAGATAGAAAGGGCAAAGCAGTGATGGCCACCATGAGGCGGTTGATGAGCCATCACTTCAAGAGTGGCATTGCTACCGATTGGCGATATCAAGATGACCAAAAGAAGCAGGCAGTCATCGATGAATTAAAACAAAAGTACCCTAACCTGCCAAATTGGGAGTTTAATGAGAATTATATGCGAGAACGCATGGGTTTGGTCTTGAAGCATCGTCGATCAACCTTGCGTACTTCCATCGCAAAGGGGATGGCTAAACCCAACTGGGCAGACAAAGCTGATTGGAAGTTCTTCAAGAAGCAGAATAGGGACCATCCAAAAATGTTCGAGGGTCAGAGGAGGGCTGCGAGGAGATGGTTGGACACCGTAGGTACTTTGCACTTTGGTACAGGCGGACGGGCGTTCGAGGCAACCGTGGTAAGTCTACTTCTTCTCATTTAATGTATTATTCTGTTTGTTTTACTACATATTACATGCACTTTATCTAACTCTAACTCTCATAAATTGGATCCACAGCAAGCTGCGATGGGTCATCTTTCTATAGATATAGAGACGCGACACACGTTTCGCATAGGAACAAAGCCGTGGTTTATTGAGCAAGAGGCAATGGGAGCGACAATTGATTGGGCTGAGGTGGCTGCTCGCACGGTATAAGTCTACTCCTACTTGTAATCTCACTTTTTAAATTGTTTTATTCTTTAAGTTCCAATCTAATATTTAATTTATATGGTTCACTCTTAGGGTCAAAGCTCGAGCATCCCATCACCGGAGGTGAGCGATCACCAGGGCCAAGGATCAGACGCACGTGACGAGGGTCATGGAGAAGGCGCAGCTCACAAGGACCAAGGATCAGGCCAACAAGACGAGGACGAGGACGAGGACGACAAGGACGATTCGAATGAGTAGTAGTAGTAGTAGTAGCACTTTGCATATACTTCGCCATGTATGTCATTTTGTATATCCGCTCGTTTGAGCGATTTTGTATCACTCTTTTAGAAAGGGTAATTTTGTAACAAACAATGTTGTATATGTTCGACATGTATATGCTTTTGTTTCTCGATCATTTCATTTTGAGCGATTTTGTATCACCCTTTTCGCAAGGGAAATTTTGTAATAAAAAACTTTTTTTTTGTAATTACAAAAAAAAAACATTAGTGGGGCAAAACAGGGCTTGCTATGGCCCTGTTTAGCCCCACTAATGCTTTTTTTTTAGTTCTGTCAAACCAGTGTCACTATATAGCGACGATTATCAGTGTCGCTATATAGCGATGTTTATCAGCGTCACTATATAGCGACGGTTTATAGCGACCCTTCTTTTTCGACGCTTTTAATGACTTTAATAACGACATTTGCGCCCGTTTAAAAAAAAAAATAATGTAAAAAGCGTTGGTATTTTCATCGAAAAAGGGCCTATGCCTTGTAGTGATATATTCTTTTACTACCCAAAAGCCACCATGTGAAAGCCTTCAAAAAAGGAGAAAATCGATACACCCTATTCATGCTTTCACCCATTTGAAAGTTCACAGGATGCATGGGACTTCGCTATGGACGATAGAGAGTCATTTGATGCTTCCTTGGACTAAATGCTGAATTATATCCAAATATTTTCAAATGACCAATATTATCCACATGATCCACAATTTATCTTCTCAAGGGGGCCACTAAGAAATATGTAAGATAGCACATGCAATCAATGGAAAAGGTTTAATATTTTTATGGAGTTACAAAAAATATACATACATAAGGAGTTTTTAAATTCAAAGAGTGAAAATTTTCATACATAAGGGATACTTTAATCATCTCAAAACTTACAAAATGTGTGTATATAGGCTTTAAAAATCCATAGGTAGGGGGTTTTCTTAATACCCCTTGATCACACGTGTTATATGGGGTTTTTAAATAATGGCTCCCTCAGGTTTATCTTTCAAACATCATGTTAAATGAAGTCTAGCTCTTTTTATCGATGTTTTTCTCAATGTAGTCATGAAAGGTTTATTCTAGCAACACTTTCGACCTTTATTTTGATGCTTAGTTCAACGTTTATATTGATGCTTATATTGCCAAAAATATGAATGCTTAATTTGACACCCATCAAAATAAAAAATTATTTTGACCTTTTACATTTTCTAAGTAAGAAATGCCAAAATTAATAATGTTTTATAGTAGTGGTAAAATTCTGGTCAGCACTTTTAACTCTATCTCTTCTATGACTAAAAGTACTATTACATTTCGATGGTATTGATTGTATATAAAGCAAGACTGTGGTATTGATGGCATCAATAGTGCCTATGCTGCTATGCAACTGGGTCCAAAATGCATGGTTTGTCATACCCCCATCATAGATGACTGCATGATCGGATGGCCTCCGTGCTACCACCCTGTGCACGTTTTTTGCTTTAGGGTGTTTGTGCATGCAAGATCGCTATGTAGAGAATGCCACTTGCCATTGCCTTGGTCATGGATAGATCAAATGTGTCTGCCTGCTATAGCTATCTATGACAAGAAAGTAGATGCTGCAACTCAATTTGCCATTTGGGCAAAAATACAAAACACAAGGAGCTCAAATTGAAGAAGGCAGCTTGACTATGACGAAAAGAAGCCTGAAGGGAGGAACGAACCCCTTCAGGAAAGGAGCAAGAAGAGCCGAGCCTGCAACCAGGAAGCTCAAATCAAAGAAAGAGGAAGTGACATGAAGGGAGGGGCTGGTTTCTTTTGCATATATAGCATTACTTACATGGAAAAGTCCCATAAATTCAAGTTCATAGAAAGATGTCCGCTTTGGCTTTCCCATCCTTCCATGCCCATGCTTCTAGATCTCCTTTCTCCTCCCTTCTGAGCTTTGGATCATTTCCGATCACAATTCGCCATAGGATTTGCTCTCTCCTCATCTCTCTCCTCCTCTCTCATGGCTTTGCATCACAATTTGCCATAGAGCCTTTGCTTTTTCAAGGTTGAACTAGTTATCTCCATTGCAACTATCAAAAGGGGGTGTGTGGAAGATTCAAGGTTGAACAAGTTATCTCCATTGAAACTATCAAAAGGGGGTGTGTGGAAGATTCATATAATAGAGACGAGGGCGTTACAATTGATTTGCATGTAGGAGGGCCGTTTAAAACAACGTTTCATATCACAAGACTGCTCCAATTGACATTTTTCTGGTATTCTATGTACACACCACTGCTTACACAGGTGAAATTGATTAAAAAAGGAAACGATTTCTGTTCGTCCTGAAATCGTTTAATAACTTTGGTTGTTCTTATTTCGATTGCGAGAATTCCAGTTTCTTTCGTATGAACAAAATAAATTGGACAATGCGACAAAGTTCGCTTACGATCCCTCTGATGCCCTCGTGGATTCTTGTGCTTGAAACAGGAATGCAGACTCTGGATGTTATAAAAATTGGAGAGGTGAAGAGAGAAGACAGCTGCAGCAATGGATTTGAGACATTGAGATGCGAAGAGAAACATACCATTTTGGATGCTCTTTTTTTCCGTTTTTGGTTAATACACAAAACTGTTGCAGCATGTGATCAGAGTTTAAGGGACCGATCTGAGTAGCGATCAGAACTTAAGAGCCGATCTTCGTTGCTGATCATCGTCTAAACTATTGTGGCTAACCGCAATTGGCTCTCGAAGGGCATGTTACTACAATATTATCTCGTCGATCTACTTGATGACTATGTACACAAATTTGCAGTTGTGCTGCAGCTTTGAGGTTCACCGTTCCTATGATCGCTATTTTGTGAGGAAGGTTTTCAACATTCATACAGAGTCCTGCACGGACAACGGAGATTTGAATGATCAGATTTCTTCGCTGCTTGTGCACACATTGTCCCCCGCGAAGTCTGAGAATAGGCGAAGCAGATCTTTGGCCTTCTGCTTCGTCCTTTGACTGCAATCCATCTGCATCAGGACCAGCAGCCTCTTGAAGGTACCCAACTGAATGGCTTCCTGAAGAATTTCTTCATTCGAGGAGTGGATGCACACCGACCACAGCACCCCTACCGCGTGCTCCGTTGTGCTCTCGGACACCACCAACAAGCATTTCACCACGCCGGCTATAGTCAGTGCGTGCCCGCTAATTGCAGCTCTACCCTCCGCACATGCTGATAGCACGTCTAGCAGAGCCATCACTCTCTCGGCCATTCCCCTTTCGGCTCCCGGTAGTAGCTCTACTAGCGTAGGCACCACGTCCATCTCCACAATCATGGTCCTCGTCTTCAAGGGCTGGCTGAGCGCCAGCAAAGTCTTCAGGCCTGCTTTCACTGCGTTTGGATATAAGTTCTCCTTCAAGAGCGTGATCAATCCTCGGATGATTTCCTCGTCTGTGCCGATCGTTGCTTTTGTGGATCTGTCAACCGCTAGCGTTTCCAAGAGCTGGGCTGCGTTGACGCGAGCATCTACGTTTCCCCTGAGAAGAAGGCGCGAGAATAACCTGAGCTGCGGTTTCTCCAACAGTACCCGTCGAGAAGAATCGTTTAGGGAGAAAAGGACCAATATGCCGATGGCTTCCTGGATGATCTCTACGAACTTCGAATCCGAACGTAACCGATCCGAAGTGATAAGATCAAGCAGAACTGCAATCGCGCCTGCCGTCTCGATGCACCTCCTGTTCCTCTCGCTCTCCTTTGCCAGGGCTCGTAAGGCCTGCAGAGTAGCCAGTCTGCCATTCCCGGAAGATATGGCCTGCATCATCAACCGTACCTGCTGAGGCTCTACAGGGGGCCTGGGCGTGGGGATCCGCTCGATACCGTAGGAAGGATTAGCGATGCACCATTGCTGGATCAGGCGTCTAAGGACGTGATTTGGGGTGAGCTCCTGGGAATCGAGGACGCTCATGGTGGCAGGGCAAGTGTTGTGGCCTTGGTCGAGCCATTTCTCGATGCTGGGGCGGTCGTAAGTGACGCCTGTGCAGAGGCTAACGGGGTCACGCATGAGCTCGAGGGAGATGGGGCATTTGAAGAAGGAAGGGACGGCCTCAGGGGAGAGGGGGGGCATATTTGGGAGCTGTGAGTTGTGTAAGGAGTGCTACGACGGTTTTGAGCTAAGGATATTGGAAAGGTTGAATTGATCGATGCTTTGAGGGGAGAGAGGGTGAAGATTTTGGGTGATTGACGATGTTGTGAGATCAGAGAAGGAGCAAAGCTGTGATTGCTCGGGAAGGATGGAAGGTTGCCTGTGGCGATGGATTAATGGTAGCAAAATATAAGGTGGATTGAGTGAAGAGGGACGATCAAAGGAAGATTTCTTTGGATTGTCGATCCGAGAGAGAAGGAGAAGATGACGGAGAGAACGTGGGTGGGCAGCTTCATATAAGAGGCGACGGTCGCCGGAAGGCAATTTCGTCAACGAACGAACCGTCCGTCGACGTCCGCAACAACCTGATCAAAATTCAAGGTGCGACAAATTCAACGTGAGGCCACACCAACGGTAGCATGGCAGGACACGTGGACGGTGGAGATGGAAAGTCAACAAGTACGTAGACGCTAGCAGGGGGTTGAATTTTCCCGGCAACGGAATCCAGAGTGGGCGGGTGGGGATCGGGCCGCGAGGCGTGCTTGTCGGAATGTGCGGTAGATGGGGCCACGGTCGCCGTCGATCCTTCTGGAAGAGGCGACGTGGCGGAATACGTGACGAGATTCTAGCCGTCCACGCGTCCAGTAACCGACTCCACTGTTATTCTACGCGGGCGGGTGGTTCTGGCCGAGTCCCAGAATTGAAACCGGGCGTACACGCAATGGGCGTTGATTTGCTGTTTCTAAGCTGGCGGCAAAAGCTAAAATTGACGGCGACCGCCAAATGTAGAACGTCGGAAGCTCGGTTTTCTTTAATATTTCAGGCCGGTATCTTGGGCGTAAAAAGCTTGACCGACTTTTTTGGAGAAATTCGGGGCCCCGCGCGTGGCCTGCCGTTCAACTTCGCACCCGCTTTTTCCAACTCGTACTCCCACGTCATCAACGAGGACTCCGAGGTCTCCACTCTATCGTCACAAGGCCTTTGCTCGACTTCCATGATCCATCTCGCCTTCCTTGAAGCCTCTGATGCTTTCTGTTTCCCCGCGATGTGCCCTCACAGAATTGGAGGCCAAAGTCCCAAGACAATCGAGGAGCGTATACGGATTTCCGGATATTCCCAGAAATTGGCAAGTCCTGGAAACATACAGCTTACAGTCTCTCAAGAGAAGTCTCTTGCGTCCTGACCAGAGACTTCATGGACTCCGGAGGTTTCTAGAATTGGCCGAGTCGTGCAAACAAACAGTGAGGTCGCTCTTCTGGGACCGCCAACACATTGGCGATGGGTAACATTCTCACATTCTCTCTCTCTCTCTCCCTCGATAATGTCTTTGCATTTCTTCCGCAACCCATTCAAAAGTAAAAGGTAAGCATTTCGTTTTCCCAATGCTCGGTCAGAAATGTCGTTGCGTTTCGTTCGCAACCCATTCAACCGTAACAGGTTCGCCCTTTCTTACTATATGTTGATGCCCCGCATCTAGCGTTCAACCCCATGCCCATCGCAACACGTTGATGGGACATATTTCTCTCAACGTGCACCACACGCTACCGGTTCATTCTCACGGTTTAGTCACCGTTTCCTCTGCTTCATTTAATTGCGCCCAAAGAAAGGAGTTAGCACCGCCTGTGGCCATTTGATGCGGGAGACGCTAGGCCCAATTTCGTGAACGAGAGGAGCCAAGTTGGGCTCAGCAGCCATTGTGCTTGCTTCATCTGCAGTGGCTTCACCGCCACCATCAGGGCCTTTTCACTATGCTCATTGCTGCGGGCACGATCATCTGGGGAGCGAGCGAGGAAGGCTGAGGCAATCGATCTATAAGAGTGGGGTGTTGATCGCAAGTCCTCGCCGAAGCCCCGTACAAATCATCGGATCGTTCAGGCATGTCCTTCATCGTCTCCTTCGCATCATTAAAGTACCCAAGTGTCCCTCTTGCTCTTGCCTTTTGATGCCGAATTGTCTTTGTTGCGTCACAAACACACGACTTTGCGATCTTTACCGGGAGCGCAAATGGTGTGGATAAGGGCTAAATCACCGAGCTAGGAAGGGATCTCGATTCTCCATAACTAGCCCACCGTAGAGCGTTGGGCGAAAGCAGGGAGGTTAACTCAAACAAGCGCATACTCGAAGACAAGTGTGCGGAACATGTATTCAGGGAGACGTTTCTCCCTGTACTTTATCTCTACGAGCTGCTACGACGGCATTGAAGCTTTTTAATAGGTCTGAAGGTTGGGATCTAAGGTTACCTTGAAATGGGTCTTAAGGTTGGGATCTAAGGTTGTGTAATTTCAAGAGCTCTTGCAGTATACCTACATAGGATCACCAAATGGGTAGATCTTATATTTCTCACCTAGGGTCCAAGCTTTAAAAAGTGACGTCCCAAAGCTTTGGCTTGTTTAATAGATCTCTCACATCATAAATCTCTTCTTGCACGTAGACATTGGATCTTGCAAATTGAACCTTGGTTAGAAAAAGAATCAACTTATAGCTGCATTGAAACTTCAATCACCCATTATATGCACATAATTTTAAGGGCAAACAATGACTAACTATATTTATGAATCCCCCAATTTATGAATGATCTTAACAGCCATGTCAAAGTATGCATCATTGAAAATTATTAATAGTGACTTGCCATCCAACTCTAGGGTGCATGCTTCAAGTTGCTTTTGGAAGCTCCTTAGGTGATCATGCTTTACCTACGTTCTACTTCCTTCTCCACTCATCCAAGGCCAAACCAAAGTCGTCGTAACCTTGCGACACAGAGCAATCCCATTAAAGTCAATTAAACCCTCGTTAAACCAGAAGCTTGAATAGGCTTGCCTCTCATCCTCTCTCGCATGGACTCTTCCGTAATTGTTGCATCTACTTCCCTCTCACTTTTTGTCGCCTCCCAGTCTACCTCCTATCTTCTTGTTTTGTAATATATTCTAAGTCATTATTGGGATTCTCCTAAGGTCCAAACTTCCTTTTGATGTGCTTGGCACCACCTTTGTAGGATCTCCTTTCTTCTTTTTGTTGTTCTTTGTCAGTGGCAATCATCCCCTTCAACTGCACAATTCCTTCAATCCATGAAAGATCAAGCCCAAGCTTTCATGGTTGTCAAAAAGACTTATGTAAAGCTCGGCATCATTTGAGCAATTAGTAATCATTGGAGATCCTTTTGGGTAGTTTTGTGAATATCTCATGGCACCCAGTTTCGATTAGCTCAAAGGGTTCCTTGACCTTGGTGCCCAATTTTTTGTACCCGCCCTATCGCATACCAAAGTCAATTTCTCAGGCATTTATCTCTCTCTCTCTCTCTCTCTCTCTCTCTCTCTCTCTCTCTCTCTCTCTCTCTCTCTCACACACACACACACACACACACACACACAGTTTTTTTATTTTAGTGAAAGCTCTCTCTCTCTCTCTCACACACACACACACACACACACACTTCTCTCTCTCACCTCTCTCTCTCTCTCTTTGTCTATCTATATACAATATAAAATATATAAATAATAATATTTATGTACATAACCCTCTCTCTCTCTCTCTCTCTCTCTCTCTCTCTTCCCCTTCTCTCTCTCTCTCAGTCTCTCTCTCTCTCTCTCTCCCCCCCTCTATATCCCTCCTGTAGGATTTTGTCCTTTACTAATCTCACATAAAATGACACAAAAAGAGACCACTTAATCTATTAAGGTGACACTATGTTGAGGACAATCGACTATACAAGACTCTACAAGAATAAGTAAAGGCAGCGCATCTCTACCGAGCTTGTTGCTGCCTTCTACATGGACATGACCTAGTAAAAGACATCGAGCAATAGCTCTAGAGGATCACAAGCAGCCACCAAAGTGCGTGGCACCGACTCTCATGGACAAAAGGATTGATTGTAGATCACGACCTTGCACACATGGTTGAAGATAACCGCCTCGAATGGATGCAACCAAAATCTCCATGCGAACACGACACCAACCAGCTTCACGCTGGCAAGATGCTATGTACTCGTGCATGCACTACTCAACCAATCAGCATGAATCCATTGCATGGTCCAATAGGAGCCCTTGGTCCACCCACGTATTTTATCAGAAACCCACGATCAATTAACGATGCAACTCAATCACGAACCTATGAGGATCATTCTCCAATGTTCACCTCCCTTGATTCGAACGAGTCGGCAAAAGAAAATACATAACAATGGCTCATTCCTACGGGACTTGTCGCCAATACAACTAATAGACTGAAAGCTTCATAGCTTCTCACAACACAAGACATAATAGTCTATACCAAAGACACTCCTGAGCATCATAGCTCAATCACAGAAATTACTTCTTTCAAGCATTAAAAAAAATTGAGTATTCGGCATCATAGCCATGCCTCAGATCAAAACGCCGAGTCTTGGTTAGGTAAGTCATCAGAGACCAATCCCACCGTCTGCTTTGGTGGTGAATATTTTTGAGCCATGCAAGCCTTATTCTTCTCTGCCTCGTCCTTCTGTTTCTTTACAAAAAATCTTTCAATATGTGATGGTTTACCATAGTAGTAGCATGTGCGCTTATCTCTTACTGCAGTCTTCTATCCTTCATAGCATATGTAGTGTCTCCAGTAAATGTGTTCTGCCCGTGTTTGTCCTTGGCCATAAGCAAGCCCACACAATCGATGAAATCTTCCTCATCATCTAGTTTTAGCAACGACTAGATGCGGTTGAGGAAGGTGGCCAGGTCCTCGTTGTCATCCATGCATAGATCATACACTTGTTGTTTCAAATTGGCCTAGAATGGCACATCTTCACTCCAGTCTCCAAACTAAAAACGGAAGTGAGAGAGGGAGAGAGAGAGGAGTGCACACGATATAGCTACCTGTACACTAAGTGTATTGACAATGAACATGAAGATATACATGTGAACCCCTTAGGGTTAGGGTTAGGGTTAGGGTTTTTCCCTATGCCCTATGTGGATAGTGCAATTTACACTAGATCTTGATAGAGGAAGTGAGAGAGGGAGATAGAGAGGAGTGCACACGATATAGCTACTTGTACACTAAGTGTATTGACAATGAACATGAAGATATATATGTGAACCCCTTAGGGTTATGGTTAGGGTTTGTCCCTATGCCCTATGTGGATAGTACAATTTACACTATCTTTAGCACCCTCTCTTAAATTCCACTGGGTAAGTAGAGGGTGCATGTAGAAGACCTTTTTATGGATTTCGTTTGGTGCGTATGCTAGCATCCAAAAAACTGAAAAGAAATCATAGTATGTGCGCATGTGAGCACAGTGACTACGTAGCGGAAGCATGTACAATGAGTACAACTTTTGTAGTCCTATACAAGATGTGGATTTCCCCCTCTTAAGTTATGGGTCATCCTTCACCTTTGGGAATGAAACCCAGAAGATAGGACAAAGGGAAGATGAAGGAAATATTCAGAAAGTCAAGGGAAGTAGCAAGCTAAGGGTGTCCACTTTTTGTTCACTTCCCAATCCTTAGGAGGTGTAAAAACAAGCTTTTTAGCACACAAAAATGCAAATCTCACCTACTTCCCTATGGATCTAGTCTTTGAAGTCTTCTGACACAACATCACACTTGCTATTGTGCACACAATCATATAGTCTGATCGAAAATTTGATGCACACAAAAAATTTCTTTGTGTCACACGGCATGGTTCCAGGGTGGTCACACGTTTGTCACGAACAGAGAGTGTCATATTAAATTCTAAATTTCTCACTCATTTTAGATTAAATGTTATTGAAACTTTGTAAGTGGTCTCTTTGCATTATGTAGAGCTTAACTTGATTTATTGGTAATTTTTTGAATGATTTATCTAATTATAAATAATTATTTATAATAAATAATGTCATAAAATACATGCATTTTAGTAGCACACCACATTTTTTTAGTATTTTGAATAATTAAGCAAATCCAATTCGGTGGAAGGTTAGTAGGCACATAAGGGTGTGTGGTTGAATCATCAAATCCCAAATCCAACGGTTAGATTCAGGAAGATTGAAGTTTAATTTTTACTTTTACTCCTTAGAGGATCAACAAAGAATATTAAAAATAAATCTAGTAATTCTCAAACATGACCAAACATTTCAAAAATGTCAATATTTTTAGTCGTCTGCATGATGAATAAGAGGAAAAAATTTTGGTTAAATTTGAGTAAGGGAAACGTACGATATGGCCTCCAATAGTGAAATCTCCCTTTTGTGGGGGAAAAAGGGCCACCCAAGCCTAATACCAAGATAAGGTAGGCTTGGTGAGGTAGGCTAGGAGCATCACCGACCCTAGTGGCAAGCCTTTGGAGTCTGCATGCTGCCCATGCGGAAGGCTAAGTCATCAAAACCATGCCACGTTGTTAGACCACATGGTGCCATCTCATCAAGGAGATGTGACATCACTCCTTGCCATGTCACCTTACATTGCCACACGTGCTGCCACATGTGCCACCTCATCATTCCACATCATGAGCCATGTGATCACACCATGCCACCTTGGCATACCTCCTCAACCTTGCCACATCACCAATTTCTCCACCTCAATTTGCCATGTCAATCTACCACCTCATGAATGCCAACTCATCATGCCACATCACCTTTCAATGTCATGGAAGAGACTATATTACCACATCATGACCATGCATGGTGCCACATCAGCTAGATGTATACACATGACGATGTGCGAGGCATAGAATACCTCGATCGAGGTATATGACCTGTGTGAGGCATACAATACCTCGATCGAGGTTTATACATGCGTAATGCATTGAATACCTCGATCGAGGTATATGGTCTGCGAGGTATATGATCTGGGCTCTGGGCATAGTAGACCTCGATCGAGGTATTTGAAGGTACAAAACTTAGCCAATTAGTTTCAATCTTAGCACCAAAACTTAGCCAATTAGTTTCAATCTTAGCACCTCTCCACCAATAATAATGAAGAGCAATCTAGAGGATGAGTTGAGGCTCTCTATAAGACACCACGTTTTGGTTCATTTCACCCATTCTTAGCCATTCTTGCCTCCTCATCACTTTGTCACACCTTTCATCCTACTTTCATTGAGAATGGGTTCTCAAAGCCGTAGAGCTAGTAGACGTGAAAGATGTAGGAACCCCCCCCAAATCTCATTGACGAGGAGCGCAAGCGAAAGGCTCGTGAGCGCAAGAGAGCCTCTAGAGCTCGAGCTCGCGCTGCCACCAGATCCACCTCCAGCTCTACCTCTACATCCCACCTCCACCCCCACCTCCACCCCCACCGCCACCTCCATTGTCCCCCCATCCTCATCCGCTCCCCTACCTCTAGCCTCCGCCCTTCCCCTAGCCACCTACATTTTGGCCTCCACCTCTACCTCTTCCCCCTCCACCCTCCCCCCTCCCCCCGCTCCGCTTGGCACCTCCCTTCCCCCGTCCACCCTACCATCTCCCATTGATCCCCTTGCCCCACCTTGCAGCAGTAGTGTTGCTTCACGACGTGACTTGCCGAAGTCCACTATCCGTCGTCGTACTAGCAAGATTGTGTAGTCTTTTTTTTGTGACCTCACGCCAACTTCGCAGTCTTCTCTTCTCACATCCCTGATTGATCACCCTGACTTGGTAGAGTGTAGGAGGCTTGTTGGTCTTGGTGCATGTAGAGATAGGGTTGTATCTAGCGAGGTCCTTAGCAGTGTTCGACGTTCCTATGCTTCTATTAAGCATAGGAACTCCAGTGATGCCTTGGCAGCACCTCGTGCTATTGTGGCTGCCATTAGTAGACCTCATATGATACGCCATGTGCGTACCGCTTCACGTCTTCTTCAGATTGAACCGCGCACATTGCGAGCAGGCATCATTAGGAGGCAGAGTCTAGAGGATAGTGAGACTGATGCTCTTTGGGCTTCGAGTGGTCGTGCACCTCACAGCGATCGATTGTTGGATGATTCCACTAGGTCCTTCATACAATAGTTTTGGGAGGAGCATTGCAGAGCATCCCCGGTGTTCAAGAAGGCATTGCGGAAGAGGGTGTCACGCGGTGTGTACATTGAGCATGGTGCATGTTTTTTGGAGTGTACCCAGACTGAGTTGTACACTCAGTTTGTAGAGGCGCACCCGGAGTTCAAGATTGGGCAGAGGTCATTTGAGCGATGCAAGCCATGGTTTGTGCGATGCTCTCAGGAGCGTGACACATGCTGTTGTCGCTACCATGTGGATTTTGGATTGATGTATGATGTATTCCGTTCCCTTGATGGTCATAGGGGAGTGGTTCCTACTAGCCCTTGCGACTTCATTCATTCCATATTGTGTACACGAGATGGTGATGCTTTATTCCACTCCCTTGATTGTGTGGAAGGCATGTGTACTTTGTGTGGTGACTTTGCTAGAGTGCCACGAGTTGCACTAGATACTTGTGATGTGCAAATGGTTCGTTGGCAGCAGTATGAGTACTGTACCTTGACATTAGATGGTGGTGCACAGTCGAGGAGGTTGCAGCTTGTGGGGAAGGAGACACCACGTGTTGTATTCATTGATAGTTTTCGAGGGAAGCTATACCGCTACATACGCCACTCGCACACTGTGAAATGGGAGGATCGTCAGTTCCGTGCATGTTTGAGGACATTTCCTACAGGGGTGGTTGTCTCACTGGTGGACTTTGCAGAGAATTGAGAGAGAATTACACCTTTGCACCACAGCATGAGATCCAATCGGAGTATTATTTCTCCGAACAGGTGACGTGTGATTGAGTATTGATTTTTTCCCCGCCTCATTATATTGAATTATTTCAATAGTCATATTTTTTTTCAATGCCATATTGCAGGTTGCTATATTTGTGCACATTAGCTATCGTCATGCACAGGCTCATGTGGATGGCATTGATAGCACCATGGACTCACGCGTCATTGTGCAAGAGTATCACTTCTACATTAGTGATGATCGATCACATGATGCCCATTTTGTGCAGCATTGCTTCACTTTGCATGATAGTTTCTTGAGGGATCATGGTGTCACATGGCAGCGGCACTGGATCTGGTCAGACGGCTGTGGTGGTCAGTTCAAATCCGCTAGACAGTTTTATTGGTTCTGCAGATGGCACTGTGAGACAGGCATTCCGATCACATGGAGCTACTTCGAGACAGGGCACGGTAAGGGAGAGCACAATGGTGCAGGTGCTTGCGTGAAGCGTGCTTTGCGTCGATACCAGTTGCGTCACAGTGCCGATCGCTTCAAGGATGCACATGATGTGGTGCGGTGGTGCAGCCATTATCCACTAGTGCTACCTCCTCGTTTCAGTCGCGTGTGTTTCAGTCGCGTGACGATAGGGTGGTGAGCCGGTATTTTTGGTGCATGGACATTGGGAGTCTTGATCGGTCCAGGCCTTTTGATTGTCATTCTGTGCCTGGCACTCTTGATTTCCATTCCATCAGGAGCGTAGGTGAGTCTCACCTCGCGATCTTTTCTCGACGGTTTGCATGTTTTTGCTCTGCATGCATTGATGATGATTGGGGAGGATGCTCCATGATACCATGGGCCGATCCATGGGTACGGCGAGTGCTTTCTCCCTTCAAGCCTTGGGAGGAGGTACATGATGATCAGGATGCGGGATTCAGTTCCTCTAGAGATTATGACCAGCTTACAGATATTTTGCGTATTGGTGATATCTTCACGGTTATTGCTTCAGAGGGCAATGAGGAGGGTGTGGATTATTACTTGTTGCGATGCTCTATGCTGAAGAGTGTGCTGAATGAGGATACAATGGATGGGCATGGGATGCACTTCAATGCTCATAGCATGATCATAGGTGGCCACTATTTTTAGCAGATACAGAGGCGTGGTTGCTATATTGAGTTCCAGGAGTACATGGCGGATCAGGAGGCATACATGTATTCTCATCTTGTTGTTGGGATCAAGATTACTTTGAGTCATGTTCGCACTCGCAAGGTGACGTCCACTCCACGATGGTGCCTTGCAGTGGCGGATCACGAGAGTATACTTGCAACTATTGGCATGAGAGCTGATCCTGAGGAGTAGCACATTACATATCATATTTTTTGGGATCATCAGTTGATCAGATTGATTTTTATTGGGTATCACTACTTGATTACACTTTTTTGTATTCGATATGTATAGGCTCACTGTGTGACCATACCATTGTAATTTTCATGGACTCATATTTTGTATTTCACTATGATGGCTATATACATGTTCATACACATCATTGTATTAGATTCTATTTTATACATGATGTCCGATGTCTTCTCAATGGGATTTGTTGTGTTTGTAAAACGAAAAATTGTTTATTAGTAGTAATGTTGTAATTTGTTTTGTGCTTTAGGACATTTTAAAAACGTGACTAAGAAAATTCGCGCACGTATTAACGAAATACGCGTGTGGACTTACTTGTTGGGGATGAAACTTCGCACGACTCTTAGGCCACCCTAGACATACATCCACGTGAGATTTGGTCTGAACTGATTTGGTATGCACCACGTGGAAGGTACAATGCGTACATTTTTACAATCCCTACTAGCACGACTGCGGCAAAGCTATGGCGCATGTACTAACGAAATACGCGTGTGGACTTATCTGTTGGGAATGAAACTTCGCACGACTCTTAGGCCACCCTAGACATACATCCACGCAAGCTTTGGTCTCCAACTGATTTGGTATGCGCCACGTGGAAGGTATAATGCGTGCATTTTTACAATCCCTACTAGCACGACTACGTGTGAAAAATGGCGCACGTACTAACGAAATATGCACGTGGACTTATCTGTTGGAGATTAAACTTTGCACAGCTCTTAGGCTACCGTAGACATACATCCACGCAAGATTTGGTGCCCAACTGATTTGGTATGCGCCACGTGGAAGGACAAATGCGTACATTTTTACAATCCCTACTAGCACGAGTACGTATGAAAAATGGCGCACGTACTAATGAAATACGCATGTGGACTTATCTGTTGGGGATGAAACTTCAAACGGCTCTTAGGCTACCCTAGACGTACATCCACGCAAGATTTGATCTCCAACTCATTTGGTTTGCGCCACGTGGAAGGTATAATGCGTACATTTTTACAATCCCTACTAGCACGACTGTGTGAAAAATGGCGCACGTACTAACGAAATATGCGTGTGGACTTATCTGTTGGAGATTAAACTTTGCACGGCTCTTAGGTTGCCGTAGACATACATCCACGCAAGATTTGGTGCCCAACTGATTTGGTATGCGTACATTTTTACAATCCCTACTAGCACGACTACGTATGAAAAATGGCGCACGTACTAATGAAATACGCACGTGGACTTATCTGTTGGGGATGAAACTTCACACGGCTCTTAAGCTACCCTGGACGTATATCCATGCAAGATTTAGTCTCCAACTGATTTGGTATGCGCCACGTGGAAGGACAAATGCATACATTTTTACAATCCCTACTAGCATGACTAAACCCTAAACCCTGAACCCTGAACCCTAAATCGTAAACCCTGTTGGGGATGAAACTTCACACGGATCTTAGGCTACCCTAGACATACATCCACGCAAGATTTGGTCTCCAACTGATTTGGTTTGCGCCACGTAGAAGGTATAATGCGTACATTTTTACAATCCCTACTAGCACGACTACACCCTAAACCCTAAACCCTGAACCCTAAATCCTAAACCTTGTTGGGGATGAAACTTCACACGGCTCTTAGGCTACCCTAGACGTACATCCACGCAAGATTTGGTCTCCAACTGATTTGGTATGCGCCACGTGGAAGGTATAATGCGTACATTTTTACAATCCCTACTAGCATGACTAAACCCTAAACCCTAAACCCTGAACCCTAAATCCTAAACCCTGTTGGGGATGAAACTTCACACGGCTCTTAGGCTACCCTAGACGTACATCCATGCAAGATTTGGTCTCCAACTGATTTGGTATGTGCCACGTGGACGGTATAATGCGTACATTTTTACAATCCCTACTAGCACAACTAAACCCTAAACCGTAAACCCTGAACCCTAAATCCTAAACCCTGTTGGGGATGAAACTTCACACGGCTCTTAGGCTACCCTAGACGTACATCCACGCAAGATTTGGTCTCCAACTGATTTGGTTTGCACCACGTAGAAGGTATAATGCGTACATTTTTACAATCCCTACTAGCACGAATAAACCCTAAACCCTAAACCCTGAACCCTAAATCCTAGACCCTGTTGGGGATGAAACTTCACACGGGTCTTAGGCTACCCTAGACGTACATCCAACCAAGATTTGGTCTCCAACTAATTTGGTATGCGCCACGTGGAAGGTATAATGCGTACATTTTTATAATCCCTACTAGCACGACTAAACCCTAAACCCTAAACCCTGAACCCTAAATCCTAAACCCTGTTGGGGATGAAACTTCACATGGCTCTTAGGCTACCCTAGACGTACATCCACGCAAGATTTGGTCTCCAACTGATCTGGTTTGTGCCACGTGGAAGGTATAATGCATACATTTTTGCAAGCACCTTTTCAATGCTTAATGTTTACAATTACGACACACGGCATTATTTTTAAAATACATTATGTATTAGATGTGTGAATTGAGATATTTGAAATTCAAAATCATACTCTTAATTTTAAATATGCACATGGGGATGAAACTGAGAGGGAAGGAAGCAGGGAGAAGAGCAAAGGGAAAGAGAGTGAGAGAGGGTGAGACTCAAATGTGCGGGTGTGAAGTGATGAGCCACACCACAAACTCATTAGTTTTATTAGGATTAGGTTTTACCCTATGACTGTCTTAAGACAGTCATAGATGTCCTATCTTTAATAAAGGGGTGGCAATGTGCCTTTACCCCAACAACCTCCCACCTAAAGGCCAATGTGCCTAAAGGGGAGAAAAGAATAAAAATTACAGCAATATACAGTTACTGTATACAAGACCAGAAAATAAGAATGGTCTTATCCTAATCCCATGATGTGGCGGCAATGCGCAAACCGCTCTGTAGGCAAGCTCTTAGTGAGCAAATCTACAGGATTATCATCAGTATGCACCTTCACAAGCTCAAGTTGCTTGTCTTCCAGTGATGAAATGATATTTCACATCTATGTGCTTGGTCTTCTGATGAAAGACCGGATTCTTTGCCAACATGATAGCACTCTGACTATCACAATGCAAAACTGGCATATCTCCTGTAATGCCCAAATCTCCCACCAGCCGAGTAAGCCATATTGCTTCCTTGCAAGCCTCAGTGGCTACAACATATTCAGCTTCAGTGGTTGACAGTGCAATGCATTTCTGCAACCGAGACACCCATGATATAGCACCTCCTGCAAATGTGAAAATATAACCGGTAGTAGACTTTCAGTTATCTGCATTCCCTGCATAGTCTGAATCTGTAAAACCATGCACCAATGCATCTTGCCTACCATAGCATATGCACAAGTCTTTGGTACCCTTGAGATACCTCAAGACACCTTTCATTGCTTCCCAGTGCCTCTTGCCTTGGGGGGGTCACTCATCATATGTAATCCTATCACGTGAGTTCAACAGAAGGATATTTTTTATTTCTAAAATTTACAGAAATAAATATACATAAGGGACTATTTAAAATAGTTTTGGAAAAAATTTACAGATTTGTATAGAAAAGGGGTACATTTTATTAAATGAAAAATTTACAGATAAGGGATTTTAGAAATAGGCCTTGAACGCACGTTGTATAGAGGGTTTATACATAGTGACCCCCCTGAGCCTCTTGCCTGGATTTGCCATATACCTGCTGATGACTCCCACCGCAAAGGCAATATCCGGACGAGTGGCAACCATGGCATACATCAAAGAACCAACTGCAGATGCATACGGAACCTTGGCCATTTCAGCCTTATCATCATCTAATCTGGGGCTGTCCTTACTGCTGAGTTTTAAATGTGGAGGCAACGGGGTACTAATAGACTTCCCCCCCTCCATTTTAAATCGCTGCAGTACTTTGTCAATGTACTCCTTCTGTGACAAAAACAAAAGTCCCTTGCACCTGTCACGAGTAATCCGCATGCCAAGAATATGATTGGCATCACCCAAGTCTTTCATGTCAAAAGACTTATGCAGTTGTTTCTTCAAAGCACTAATCTCATGCTGAGATTTACTGGCAATAAGCATGTCATCCACATATAGAATGAGTAGCATCAAACTGCCATCCTTTGCCCTTTTGTTGGTGTACAAGCAATGATCGGTCTCACACCTATGATACCCTTGGGACTGCATGAAGGCATCAAACTTCTTGTACCATTCTCTTGGCGCCTGCTTGAGTCCATACAAGCTCCTCTTGAGCTTACACACAAGCTGCTCTTTCCCTTTAACAGCATATCCCTCTGGCTGACTCATATAGATCTCATCATGGAGATCTCCGTGAAGAAAAGCTGTCTTCACATCCATCTGACATAAATCCATGTCGTCATGAGCAACAAGAGCTAACACTGCTCTCAAAGTAGTCATCTTGACTACAGGGGAAAAGATCTCATCAAAGTCAATGCCCTTCTCCTGCTTAAATCCCTTGGCAACCAATCTGGCCTTATACCTCGGTAAAGCATTTGAATCCACTTTGACTTTGTAAACCCACTTGCATGGCAAAACCTTTCTGCCTGCAGGTAGCTGAACCAAGTCCCATGTATCATTTTGAAGTAGGGAGTCCATTTCTGACTGCATGGCTTTCTCCCACTTCCTTTTCTCTGTTCTTCCCATAGCTTCCTTGAAGCTGGAAGGCTCACCACAATCTGTCAGCATGATAAAATCAGCCACATTATTGGCTCCTGGAACAAACCTGGCAGGAGGCCGTTGTACACGGGTGCTCCTCCTAACAAAATGTTCCGGATTAGGCTGCTGTCCAGCCTGTTCGTCATGCATGACGGGTGGCTGTACCACCATATCTGGCTGTTCTACAGCCCCATCTGCTGGCATATCCAGTGGTGCATCATTGGTAAAATTATCTGGCTGATTTTCAGCCTGTATACCCTCTTGAATAGGGTTATCTGCAGCAGCCTGCTGCTGCATATAAATGGGCATTCTTTGCTGTCCAACATCATCATAAATAACCCTCCTGTATTCCACAGGTTGCACGGGTTCCTTGTGTACACTATCCTCTTTAAAGATGACATCATTGCTGTGTATAATCTTCCGTTTAGCGGGATCCCATAACCTGTACCCCATTTCACCTTCGTCACCATAACCCATAAAGATGCATCTGATAGACTTTGGATCCAGTTTGGTGCGCAGTTCTTTGCGTACATGAGCAAAGCACTCGCAGCCAAATACACGTAAGTGCTTATATGAAGGTGGCTTGCCAGACCACACCTCCTCTGGCACTTTCAACTCCAAAGCCTTTTTTGGCGACCTGTTAATAATGTGAACTGCTGTTTGCATGGCTTCTGCCCAAAAGCCATGGGGTAATGCAGCATAAGACAACATACATCGAACCTTCTCCTGAATAGTTCGATTCATCCGCTCACTTGCACCATTTTGAGATGCATTATGAGGGGCTGTGAGTTCCTGTTTGATGCCCTTAGCTTCGTAAAACTGCACAAAAGCATGTGACACATACTCACCCCCATTATCGGATTTGAGGCATTTCAGCCTACGACCTGTCCGATTCTCAACCTGAGCGACAAACTTCTTGAAAGCATCTAAGGCATCGCCCTTATGCTTTAAGAAATAGACCCACATTTTGCGTGTGGCATCATCAATGAAAGTAATAAAATATTTTGCACCCCCTAGTGATAACTGTGGCATCTCACACAAATCAGTGTGCACTAGATCAAGCGGTGCTCTATTCTGGGGAGTTCTCCTCTTATGAGGAGTCACAGAATGCTTGCCAAATATGCAATGATCACAAGTAGGCAAATCTGAAAAAGAAAGAGACGGAAGATAACCCAAACGTGACAGTTCTTGCATTCCTTTAACAGACATGTGTCCCAACCGGCTATGCCACAATGAAACCTTTGGCAACTCAGTTATGGCAACAACATGATTACCCACACTGGAAACATAAAGAGGGTACAAGGTATCACTCTTATAACCCTCAGCCACTACAACTTGGCCATCAGTAATCACCCATTTGGAATCCCCAAATGTGGTGTGGTAACCACTGTCATCCAACAAGCCAGTGCTAATCAGATTTTTCTTGATTTGCGGCACATGGCGAACACCATCAAGCATAAATGTGCGTCCATCAGGGAACACTATCTGTATACTGCCAATCCCTGCAATCTGACATGCATAGTTGTTCCCAAGGTGAACAACTCCATGAGTACCTGTGTAGGAAGTAAACCACTCCCTATGAGGAGTAACATGAAAAGAAGCACCTGAATCCAAGAGCCAAGTGTGCATGTCATGGCCATCAATAACCAAAGTATGTGCTATTACAGCAGAAGAGCATAAAACATCATGTATGTCACTGTCACTGTCCCCTCTCCTCTGCTGCAACATTCACTGCATCCAAGTCATCTGCCTTGGCCTTGCCTTTGCCTTTGCTTCCATTGCCTGCATCCTTTGTTTCAGCCTTCTTGGCTTTCTGATCCCGTATAAACTTGAAGCACTTAGACTTCACATGTCCCTTCTTGCCACAGTAAAAGCATTCAATATCCTTTTTACCACGGGACTGACTGCGGGATTTGGACTTACCAGCAGATCTGCCCTTCTGCTAAGTCCTGCCTCTATCCTGTACCTGCAAGGCATTTGAAGACTTGCTGCTCGCATTATTCTTCTTGCTCATCTCCTCCATAAGGAGAGAGCTCTCTACATCAGCATACATAAGAGTGACATTCGAATTTGACAGGGTGGTCTTGAAAGTGTCCCAACTCTCAGGGAGAGTACACAACAAGAAAGTAGCCTTGAACTCCTCATCAAGGTTCAATCCCTGTGCAATAAGCTGTGTAAAGATGGCATTGAACTCACTCAAGTGTGAGGTCATAGCTGTACCTTCCTTCATGTGAAGATCAACCAGCTTCTTCAACCAATAAACCTTACTGGCTGAGCTCTTTTGGGCATACAACTCTTCTAGCCTCTGCCATAGGCCACAAGAGGTCTTTTCAGCTTGAACATTGAACACAAGAGTATCAGAAATAGTGAGCATGATGGCTGCCCTTGCGGACAAATCAAGCTCTTCCCAGTCATCATTTGTCATGTCAGATGGCTTGACACCCTTCACCCTGATGGGCTTAGAAATCTTCTTTAACAAAAGTACATTCAAACACTGTTCTGCCCATAATGCATAATTGTGTGCCCCTTCCAATTTCTTTATGTTCAGAATTGATGATTCACTTCCCCCTGATGCCATATCAGATAAGGAAAGTACCTAACTCCCTGTAAGTCAAGAAAGACTGAATAAAATTCTGATTTCTCAGAAAAAACCTACTCTATCAAGAGCCAGGAGCACTCACAATAGTGCTGTTTTTTACTGTCAGAAAATCTGCAGCAAAACAGAAAATTCCCCCCCAGTTACTGTACCTTCTGACACACTGTACCGTGCTCAAATAGGCATAAAAAACAGTAATTTCAGAATGCTGCAGCTGCTCCACAAGTGCTTTAACAGTGCATCATCAGCTGACAAAGCTCAAACACTGCTGTCCTGATCACTTCTCCCACCTCAGATGAGGTATTGCACTGATTTACTATGCATAAACCACTTGACATACACCAAAAAAAAATCTGACACTTCAGCCTGTCACAAAACCTGCAACAGAAAATGGGATAAATCCCAAGCAATCACCCTTCTGCCAAGGGGATAAAATGCATCTGAAGATCTCTGTCGGTAACCCAAGTGCTCTCAAACAAAATCTGGGCAAAAGCCCCTTGATCTGACACCTGAACCAAGTGAAGAACACCTCAACACTGAGGTAGCATGCAATGTGAAAATCTCTCTGACAAAATCAACCAACAGTGTAATGCATATACTGCCCTGTGTAGAAATGACATACACAGATCCCAACGTACAAACACTCAATGAGGAACCTTTTGAGCACTGTCAACGATGGACAGTTAGGGACCGAGTAAACTCGATGCGCCCTGGCCAAGCGTGGCTCAACTGAGGTTCTCTGAGTGTTGCACAAGAAATGTGACCTGCATGAAAATGTCACCTCCACACTGCAAAAATCGAGGCAAATGTGTGCTCTCTGGCACCACACTACCTCAAGGCATACAAAGCATCAACTGCTGGGCAAAAGCCCTATGATCTGCTCACCCGTAAACTGAGATTCAAACCCAGTAAAAGCATATATACTCTGTCAGATGCATAAATCCCAATATCTGCTGTACTTTCTGTACTAGCAGCAATGTACCTGCTGTACCTGTGTACGTGTGCAGGGTACGGAATCCCAGAAGAGAGAAAAAAAATTTTTTGAAAGTTCTTCCCTGATGCAGCTCCCTGTAGGTACGGCAGTACAGACGGCCGTACGTCCGTACTGTTTTGTACGGTGTGCGAAAAAAGGCGCGCTGCTTGTGCCCACACATGCGCTTGCGCGATGCGCTGCTGCTGCAGCCCGCACTGCCTCTGAGCTCACGCTGTCGGCGTCCACACGTGCGCGCTGCCTTGCTGCCCGCAGATCTGCTGCAGCCCGCGGGGCTGTACGGGCGAATCCTGTCCGTACGGATGTACGGACGACGTACGTCCGTACACCTGCGCGCCGCCTCTGCTGTCCCGCTGGCCCGCGATGCGCCCTCACTGCCCCGCTGCAGCCTGTGCTGCCTGCGCAATGCCAAGCTCCACCACGCTGCCTGAGGGCACGAGTCCCGAGGGGGTAGAGGAAGAGGTAGGCAGGGGTAGAGAGGAAGTAAGGCTCTAATACCAATTGAGAGGGAAGGAAGCAGGGAGAAGAGCAAAGGGAAAGAGAGTGAGAGAGGGTGAGACTCAAATGTGCGGGTGTGAAGTGATGAGCCACACCACAAACTCATTAGTTTTATTAGGATTAGGTTTTACCCTATGACTGTCTTAAGACAGTCATAGATGTCCTATCTTTAATAAAGGGGTGGCATGTGCCTTTACCCCAACAGAAACTTCGCACGGCTCTTAGGTTTAGTGTAATAATTGCAAGCATTGATATATACGAAATTCAATATGATATTCAAAATGATAAACACTTTTTCAATGCTTAATGTCTATAATTACTTCACATGGCATTCTTTTTTAAATACCTTATGTATTAGATGTGTGAATTGAGATATTCGAAATTCAAAATCATACTCCTAATTTTAAATGTTTATGTTACATTTAAACAAACTATAAACTGAGATAAACAAAGTGTGAAGAACATCATGAAAGTACGAAAATGCTCATACATCATAAAAGTAAGAACAATATCATGAAAGTACCAAAATGAATTTGTACATCATCATCATCATCGTGCAGAAGTGCATCCCTAAACAAGAAATGTGTGAAGCCTAAACAATCATCCTGAATCAGAATCTAATAACTCCACATATGATCCTCTAGTGGAACATTGACGTGGCTCCTGTATGACCCGCTGCCCAACCATCCGCTGTGTACCCTCAGGCAAAGCCGGATCAGATGGGCCAGTCTCATCACCTGCATGAGATGGGCCAGCCTCATCCTGATGAAGAGGAGGGCATGCTGCACGCGCCACCGCTGCCATCTCTGCCTCCCTCGCCTCCTCTATGTATGTGCGTCTCAGCTCCCATAGCCGTGCATCTGCAAATACTCGTGCCTTAAATCCAGCGCGAGTAATCGTCTCTACATGTAGAAGACGTTGGTCTCAGCCCCGCCCAAGCTGCTGCTCCACCCACTGCTGCAATGATGTCTGCAGCTCTGCCTCTCGCTCAATCCGACGTGCCTCCTCTGCTCGTGCCTCGTCACCTGGCATGAAATCACCATATGAAAAGCATCGTGGAATGCACGCTGCAACCACCGATGTATCAGCACCCTCCTGCATCAGCAACGCTCTCTGTGCCTCCTCCCTATAGTGCTCTGTCAAGACTATGCGGGCGAATGGATCAATGGCCTGACGATGACCAGGATATAGATCATCCATGCCTAGTCCTCTATATGTGGCCACATCAATGTCAGCAAAGCATATAGGGCACACTGATCATGCCACCATGTGGCGGGTCATGCAATGGAGATGTGCGATGTGGCCGCACCCTAGTCCAAACCACCCTACGGTGTCAAACTCCTCGTGGCAAAGGACGCAAGTGGCAGTAGGAAGCCTAGCTATGACTGCTGCGTCTATGGGTGTCCTAGTCGGCACATCTACAGGAGGAGTGGGGTATAGGGCCACGCTGGGGTCGATCCTATGGCGAGATGGATCACGACTAATATGCCTCAACTGCAAAATATGATGCTCCGCACGATGGTATGCTATGCGTGTTCGAATCCTCTGCTCCTCCAAATCTGTCTGCAACAGTCGTACACAAGACTCCATCTCCTGACGCAATAGATGTGCCTGGAATGCAAACATGTCATGTACATGGTGAGAATTAACCAAAAAACTTCAGTTCAAAATACGCTACAAAAAAATAAACTAACATAATCAAAATAACTAACCTCGTCCCTAGACTCGGCCAACAATGCCTCCAACTCTGCAATCCATGCGTCTCGAGCCTCCGACTCGTGCTGAGGCAGTGTAGATGTGGGAGGTGGTGTAGATGTGGGAGGCTCCATCGATGATTGAGGTGGGGGAGGTGGAATCGAAAGTGATCTCGATAGGGCAGAGACCATGTGCTGCAAGGATGATGCCACTAAATGAACATCCCCCTAATCTGTCCTCCAACAGCTCGCAATGCCAGTGCAGGGATGGTGTGCAACTCTGGTGCCTCGCGTCAATGCCGAACACCTGCAATCTGACGCTCCTAACGCCCCATCCTACCATGTCCCGCTCCTGATCCTGGATGGGTACTAAGGTAGTCTAACCGATGACCAAGCACAAACTCAGCGTATAGCTGCATGATGGCAAATGACTTGGCTATCTGACGGTTGTGAGGCAATCGACCACCATTCGCAGCGAGATATCTTGGATAAATGTGTGCTGCTATGATGGGGTGCCTACAACGTAAAATATGCAAGGGGAGCCCTGATCGTGGTCGCATCGCCTCAGTGTGACCATCCCAAAACATATCCTCTAAGGCCTGCCTGTGATGTGACTCACACTCAAACAACTGTCGAATGGCTCTCCAATCCAAGCCACCACCAGTGATCTCTGCCTCAGCCTGTGCCTGAAAGCTATCCACAACGTCCTCAACTGTGTCCAATCGACCCAGAGCCTCAATAACTGAATCTAGTCTCGCAACCAAGTGAGGGGGTGCCCTAGCATCCTGTAGTGCCCTCATCTCAGCTCTCAGCATCTCTATCTGCATACGAATAGTGGTGCTAGAACCTGTGCGCTGGCTAGCGCATGCACAAAAAAAACACATGGAAATTAATATTCTATTTGGGTAATGAAAATAATATTCTATTCAATATGACTTATAATCTATTTACGTAATGAAAACTATTTGTACGTACTCCTTGATGAGATAGGATGTCGTTGGGATCATCCTATGCACCTACCAGTAGATGGGCCAAATGTGTGGCTCAATATTATGTTTATCAAACTCAATATTATTAAAAATTCTTAATTTTGATTAAAATTTTTTCAAACTCTAGTTGTTGCATTTTTAAACTTAGATGTCTCAAATATTTTTTCCTTATATGTTTCCCTTTTTTTACTTTTTATCCAATATGAAACTTTTCCACATGTGGTGTAAGGACCACATTGTCCACTTATGGCCCCTATACTAAGGACAGATAGTGGAGAGGTTTGGTTAATAAGACCTTCTTTGAATGCTTTACTGCCTTGGGTTTGCAATAGATATGGAGGAGATAGAAGGATACCTAATACATTACTTTGAACGATACACAAGCAAGGCGCATCTAGTATTTCTCGGACTACACATTAAAAAAGAGAGCGGGTTGACACTACAGACCTTTTAAAGCGATAACTTTGACAAAATAATTAAGCCTTTTCAATATTATCTATTTTGGTTGGGCAATCCACCTCAACTAGTGGCCATTCCTATAGATTATCACTTGGTTCCCATGCTTGGGGAGAGAGGAGACCTTTGGACAATCATAAATTACGTATGTGTTTTCGATGCACTAGTGCATTTAGAAGATCCAATTAGCCATACGCTTATGCATCTAACCACTCTAGTGTTGGGGTCTTTGCCCATGTGGTGTGGTGTTTTAGGGATAATGCCCATGTGGTGTTTTATACAGCCTACTTACTCTACCTAAATTATGAAACAACTCTTAACCAACTATATAATCTATAATATTCCACATAAAATATGATTTTTTAAAAGATGGTTTTGAAGACTAAAATTTAAACGTTTTTTTATTTAAATAAAAATAGCACCAATTTCAAAAATAGCATAAAACCTACTTTAATCTCTCTTTTTCTTGTTTTCTTGTTTTTAATACATGATTTTCTTATTTTAACAAAATTCTTATTTTCTTGTTCTTGATACATGATTTCTAAAAACAAAATTTAAACGTTATATTAAATTCAAAACTTCAGTAATTTGTAAACTTCACTTATAATTTTTTTTAAATAGATTATTTTAAAAAACAAATTATATACTTTTTGACAGCTAAATAAAAACTTCGCTAACTTAAACTCTTATTTTCTTTTTTTTAAAAGATCATTTTTAAAAATAAAATTTAAACGTTTTTTTGTTTAAATATAAATAACACTAATTAAAAAAATATCTTTAATCTCTTTTTTTTAAAAGATGATTTCAAAAAACAAAATATATACATTTTCAAGCTTTAAATAAAAAATTACGTAATTCTAAAAATAATTAAAAAAAACTTTAAAATGCATTTCAAATTTAGAAATATTTTATAATTATTCCTATAAACTAAAATTTACACGTTTCTTTATTTAAATAAAAATAGCACCAATTTAAAAAATAACTTTAATCTCTCTTTTTTAAAAGATGATTTTAAAAACAAAATATTTACATTTTCACATTTTAAATAAAAAATTACGTAATTCCAAAAGTAATTTTAAAAAACTTTAAAATGCATTTCAAATTTAGAAATATTTTATAATTATTCCTATAAACTAAGATTTAAATGTTTTTTTATTTCAATAAAAATAGCTCTAATTTAAAAAAATAACTTTAATCTCTTTTTTTCCAAAGATGATTTTTAAAAACCTAATTTTTACATTTTCACATTTTAAATAAAAATTTAAAATGCATTTGAAATTTGAAATATTTTATAATTATTCCTATGAACTAAAATTTAAACGTTTTTTTATTTAAATAAAAATAGCTCTAATTTAAAAAATAACTTTAATCTCTTTTTTTTCAAAGATGATTTTAAAAAATAGAATTTTTACATTTTCTTTTTGAATTAAAAATGTCGTAATTCAAAAATTTAAAAAAAACTTTAAAATTCATTTCAAATTTAAAAATATTTTATAATTATTCCTGTGAACTCAAATTTAAACGTTTTTTTATTTAATTAAAAATAGCTCTAATTTAAAAAATAACTTTAATCTCTTTTTTTTCAAATATGATTTTAAAAAACAAAATTTTTACATTTTCACATTTTGAATAAAAAAATGTCGTAATTTAAAAATTTAAAAAAAACTTTAAATTGCATTTCAAATTTAAAAATATTTTATAATTATTCCTGTGAACTAAAATTTAAACGTTTTTTTATTTAAATAAAAATAGCTCTAATTTAAAAAATAACTTTAATCTCTTTATTTTCAAAGATGATTTTAAAAAACAATAATTTTTACATTTTCACATTTTAAATTAAAAATGTCGTAATTCAAAAATTTAAAAAAAATTTACAAATGCATTTGAAATTTAGAAATATTATATAATTATTCCTATGAACGTTTTTTTATTTAATCAAAATAGCTCTAATTAAATTTTTTTTTTTCATTTTCACATTTTAAATAAAAAATGTCGTAATTCAAAAATTTCAAAAAAACATTAAAATGCATTTGAAATTTAGAAAATTTTTATAATTATTCCTATAAACTAAAATTTAATTAAATTTTAGCCAAAAAAAAATGCTACATAAAAAAAACCCTACCTGGACTCTCCCGCTCCATCCATGTCCGTCGATGTCCGTCGGTCGCTCTCCGTCGCTAGCGCAATTCCGTCAACGTCCCGCAAATCCGAAATCGGTCAATGAGGAGGAGCTCGATCGAGGTATGCAGAATGAGGGGGGTCGCTCTCCTTTTATAAGAAAATTTAGGGTTTTCCTACCTCGATCGAGGTATTTCGCATGCAACATACATATCAGATCGAGGTATAGACATGCCACGATACCTCGATTAGGTATTTTGACATGCCCATACATCTCGGTACATCTACCTCGATCGAGGCATAGACATGCCACGATACCTCGATCGAGGTATTGTGACATGCCCATACATCTCGGTACATCTACCTCGATCGAGGTATTGACATGCCACGATACCTCGATCGAGGTATGTCGGCAGCAGCCAGATGCCACATGTCTCGATTGACGTATTCGACATGCGGCCAAGTCATCGGTCCAGCATACCTCGATCGAGGTATGTCAGCTGCCCTGTCGGATGGCACATACCTCGATCGAGGTATGCTGGACATGCCACATTACCTCGATCGAGGTGTAGCTGGATTGCCAGGATACCTCGAACGAGGTAGATGTGGCATGTATACAGCAAACCTCGATCGAGGTATAGGCTCGGTCCGGTGAAAAAAGCCCAGCACCTCGATCAAGGTATTGGCTTGGCTCGGTTGTCCTCGTGTGTGATTTTCATTGGAACTAATACCTCGATCGAGGTATTGCAGACCGAAGCAAAACCTTTGTATTTTCACTCGAGCGAGTGTCACACTCACCCGAAAGTGGTCCGGAAGTGGACACCCTTAGCTTGCTACCACCCTCAAGTCCACCTAGATCAAAGATTGGTCGATCGAAAGATGACTGCGTGAAGAACTATGTGTATGGCTGTGTGCTAAGCATGTTAAAGCTGAACATGTCATAAGTCACTGTGGACTGTGCAGCTGCTCTGAGGCATCCGGATGTGAAGCTAAGCGATGTAGCTATGTTGATGTGATCCGGTAGGTTGTGACATACGAGGGTGTCGCTAACCCAAAAGAACTAACAGATAGCAATGTGTGAGGTATGTTGCAGTAAAACAGTAAAACTATAATATATGTCGAATGATGCGGGTCGAAGAAGACCACATAGTCAATGTGGACATAGTGATCCAGGGGCTAAAAATCTAGGGCCGAAGGTGTAGGTATGATACACTACTCTGCTGATGAAGTATAGGGCTGTAAAATAGACAAGGTATGGAAACCTGTCAAACGTGTAAGCTCAACTGTCATGAGTTGAAGGTCATCTGATGTGTGCATAGCTAAAAGTCCATTGGGATCAGATGTAGCATCTATCAAAGGCTCATCTCGAGAAGGATCTGATAGTATAAAGGCCTAGAAGCCTTGAATACCATTGAAAATGCATAAGATGTCCCTGGGGCATAGAAGGTGCCGAATTCTGATGAAGGGATCGATCTGTAGTCATGGATCCAACCACTAATCTACATCAAGTATGGACTGTATACGAAAGCCATAAGTGCATGATGAAACATAGAGGTTCCCCAGGTTGCGTTGTGGCTGAGCTTGATGATGTCCACTACATTGATGCATAGGTGTCCTCATTCTGAGGAATGATCTGCTGATCGAAAGAGGTGGTGATCACTAGATCCAAGGGTGCAATGCGGCATGACTGAGCTGATGCTGAAATGTCATGTAGATAGGTATGCTCTGTGTCAGAGGTGAAAGCATCAGTGATGGATGCTGGAATGTAATCATTTGAAGAGCTGATTGCATTGTGGCATAAATATCTGCATGCGGCTGGAGATGTGAGTGCCTCGTACTGAGGACTTACCTGCTGAATAACTGCATGATCATTGGTGAAGTCTTGCTGAGTATCTGCATCTGTGGTAAAGGATGGAGTCGGATCCATGTGTGAATGTGTCACTAGAATTAGTTTGCACTGATGTAGATGTGATTGCCTCGTACTGAGGACTTACTGTCAAATAGGCCTCGTGCTGAGGGCTTACTACCGAATGTGCATCATGTTGAGGGCTTACCGACGAGGAATGTGCATGATTAGAAACTATGGGTTGATCCATGCTAACATGTGAAGTATCGGCATCTACATTTGATCTATCAAGGCCAATAAGGCTCGAGTCTGCATCATAGAGTGGTACATATCTTGTGGCAATGAATGGTCGAATAAGGTTCTATTTCCACTCACGGATCTCGTCCGGAATCATGACTAGTGTATCATCAACTGCGTGATGTGAATAACTCCATGCTGGAGGCGGTCTGGTGCTTTATGCAAGACGCTTACCCATGTACCGGTGAGAGTGTCTAGCCATGAGAACACTTCAAAAGAGTTGCCACTGGGGGGCTTACGCTAATCTATCAAAACCAAGTCATGGTGGAAGAACTGCAATGTGCCAAGGATCAAGCCTGTAATCGAATGATGACAACTGTGTGTCGGGAGTAGCCAAGAGGCTATACAAGGCTGATGTGTATGTGCGGAAACCAATGCAAAAAATAGTCAACAAATGTGTTTGTACATGGGTGGCATCTGTGCGTGCAAAGGTGCAACAATCTTGAATTCGAGAAGGAGAACTCTGCCAAGTGTCATGCTGAGGTGCTGAAGTGCCAAATGCCAAGAGAATAAGCTGGTGTCAGTGTGTGAATGTGTATCCAATGATAGAACCGAAAGGACTAACGCCAGTGGGAACTAATCGGGTATTGTGGCAATGACTTACTTGGTTTGGTGGAGTTGGATCTCCACTATGGTGGTGCTAGTCTACAGCTAGACTACACATCGGTGCGCTGCAGAGGATCATGAGGTGGATGATGCTGATGTGTCATTGTAAAAAGGCTGTTGATATGGCAACTAATGTGGCATTGCCATGTGGCACCTTGGGAAGACTTGCTTGCATTGGCAGATTCTACACGTGGTATTTAGGATAAGGCTACCACTTGGGATCCTATGAACCAAGCCACAAAGATAGAATAGAATCAAAATATTCCATCTTTGATTCTCCGGAATTATGGAGATGCTTGACGTAATCAACGAGATTCCGCAATCGTGAGGAACGGAGTTAGAGGGCTGGCTGGTTGGCTGTGCGAGGCTGTTCAGATGTGTTGAGGAGCGTTTGCTGGATGTAGAGGCTTGACATCGCTTGTTGTGAAGCTTTCTAGGTGAGGCCAGGGAGGACGCTGGAGTGAGTGAAGCTCTTTGGTCGGGCCTGAGATGTGGCGAGCCGACTCGAGTGCAGAGCTCAATGCGTGGTCTCCGCTGTGTTGTCGGCCGTGTGAGTAGCCCTTGGGCTCAGGCATGCGTTGTTGTGGGCCTTGAGGGAGCAGTTCATCGGGAGTGGCTGCTATGGCTCTATGGAGCTTTGGGCTCGTTGTCTGCTGGGCGCCTCGTAGAGTTGATGGAATTGGAGGATGCTATGGGCTTGTGGAGGGTCGGCTAGCCTGGCTAAGCTGCGCTAACTGCATGGGTTGGTCGGTGAGGCTTGGAGCGGAGGAGTGCGGTAGGAGTTGTAGATGGAGGTCTCTTTGGAAGCTGCGGGGTGGCAGTCATTTGACGGGCTGGAGGATGGAATATGCCTTTGTAGCCATCGCTAGTGTGTTCTCTTGACCCAGGTATTGCATGCTATGGAAGAATGGCATGGACGGTGCGAAGCTCTCAGCTACCCCCGTTGCTTGTGCGGGAAATCTCTGGACCATAGGTTGGAGTTGCTTGATCCGTCATGGCCGTTGCTTTGGCTTGGGCCTGCTGTTTCCATTTATGAAACTTAGGGGAGCCGTTGCTTGAAGCTCATGTTTGGCTCATGTTAGAGATGGAGAAGTCGCTGTGCCAGCCATATAGCCAGTTGTATTTCACGCATGCTTGTTTGTGCTTGGCCGTTGGAGCCTTTGGCGCTTAGCCGAAGGCTGCTGGTTATCAATGGCTGTTGCTTGTTGATTGGCACTGAGGAGAAGGGGCTGAGCCATAGGTCGCTTACTGCTCTGTGAGCTTGAAGTGAGCCACTGAGTGGCGCTTGAAGGCTGAAAGGGCTTGTAGAAAGGTCACCTTTGGAGTTGAGTTTGTTGCTAGGCAGCCGAGGTGTTGCTAAGACTCTCAGTCACTATTGTTGCTATAGAAGCCGGTGGTTTCGGCGCCAGCTTCATTGAAGGAGTTGTAGGAGCACTTGTTAGTAGCCTGTTGAGTTTTGGACTTCATCTACTAGATTTTCTAGATGTCTACTTGACGCTGTGCGAAGTAGAACCTTACCCAAGGATTGACCTTGCAAACTTACGAAATCTGACCTTAGAGAACCTCAGCATCTCTGAAGACTCATGACCTGAACTAAGAGAACCTTAGAAGTCTCTCAAAAAATAGAGAGTAGAGTAAACATAGTACATGTTTCTCATAGAACAATGAAGCAAGAACTTCATTACGAAAATGAACATATCTAAAGTTTCGAATGTCGAAATTGGACACTTTCTACCTCATAACGAATATGAGGATGAGCTCTACGTGAAGAGTTGAAGATGGAATGGAGATGCTTCAAATGCAGGGCTTGTGGCTTGACGGAAGCAAGGGATTAACACCTTGACGGAAGCAAGGGCTTTCGTTCTCTCTAACGGAAATCTCTCTCACGATGGAAGATGCCTCACAGAAGGAGGGCTTGACACTCATGAAGGGACTGAGAGCACCTGGTGCTCTAATACCATGATAGCAGAAGTGAGAGAGGGAGAGAGAAAGGAGTGCACATGATATAGCTACCTGTACACTAATTGTATTGACAATGAACATGTAGATATACATGTGAACCCCTTAGGTTTAGGGTTAGGGTTTTCCCCTATGCCCTAAGTGGATAGTGCAATTTACACTATCTTTAACACAAACAACGATTTGAGAATAGTCCAATTAGTAGCAGCTGACTTAGTGACTTGAAGATGATGAAAATAATCCTCACCAAGGGCTCGACCCACCATTCCAATGGCTTTACCCACTATCTTTTCTCCATGCTCATTTCTCAGCCTCTCTAGTAGTTGGTTCTTTCTCTATCCCAGACACAATACCCCACAAGCCTTTCTGCATGAACCAGAATCTAGTAGATAGTTGCTAGCTCGCAAAATTCCGGCCATTAAACTTGATTAGCATTGCCTCAGACTTCATTCTCTTCATTGGATCCATAGGCATACGAAAGATACCCAATTGCTCTTGAAAACATGCCTCTCCTAATACGGTCAGTGCAGATCTTCTCCCCAGATGTGATCTGCTTCTTGGTCTTCTCAAATTATTTAGAAACACAAGTAAATGTTCTTTGAGTCTTCTGGCAAATCTTTTCGACATGCATGCAATGCTTAAAATCTCAGAACACTCACAGACCATAGAATTCAATCGATCCCGCTATGATACCACTTGTAGGCTTTTTTCCTTAACTAATATCACATAAAATAACACAAAAAGAGACCATTTAATCCATTAAGGAGACACTGTGTCGAGGACAATCGACTATACAACACTCTGCAAGAACAAGTAAAGGCAGCGCATCTCCACCAAGCTTGTTAATGCTGCCTTCTACATGGACATGACCTAGTAAAAGACCTCGAGAAATAGCTCTAGAGGATTCTAGAGGATCATAAGGAGCCAACAAAAGCTCATGGCACTGACTCTCGTGGAAAAAAGAACCGATTGGAGATCACGACCTTGCATAAATGCTTGAAGATAACCGCCTCGAATGGATGCAACCAAAATCTCCACGTGAACATGATGCAGTCAGCTTTATGTGAAGATGCCATATACTCATGAATGCACTACTCAACCAATCAGCATGAATCCATTGCATGGTCCAATAGGAGCCCTCAGTCCAGCCACGTATTTCATCAAATCTCCACGATCAATTAACCATGCAATTCAATCGCGAACCTATGAGGATCATTCTCCAACACCTCCATCTCTCTCTCTCTCTCTCTCTCTCTCTCTCTCTCTCTCTCTCTCTCTCTCACACACACACACACACACACACACACACACACACATGCACACATGCACGCATGCATGCATGCACACAGGCACACACACACACACACATAAACACACACACACGCACACGTACGCACACACAAATGCACACGCACACGCACACACACATAAAAACACACACACACACACAACTCTCTCTCTCTCTCTCTCTCTCTCTCTCTCTCTCTCTCTCTCTCTCTCTCTCTGTCTTTGTATCTCTCTCTCTCTCTTAAGTTCTGCCCGCTGGTAAGAATGTCTCGGCGTGTCAACATCATGTGTGTCATAGCATGTCTACATGTTAGCACGCGATTTGATCTAGAATTGGAGTCCTACCAACAGCTGTAAGAGGTGTTACTCTTCTGGTGTGCTGTCAAATGTTTGATGTGCACAATTCTTGGGTCTGCGGACCCTTGTCAACACATGGCGACTCCGTGCATGTTGCCCTATGAACCCGCTGTCTTTGTCGTTGCCCCTCACCACATGGTGACCTTGTGGATGCTCTTACCTTTGCGCTATGCCATGTGTCATTGTCGAAAGGTCCAGACCCTCTGAAGCCCCCCAAAGCTCCCCAAAGCTCCACCCAAAGCACTCTAAAGCTCCCCGAGCCACGTTCTTCTTTAGAGATATAGAGAAGAGATGTTAGAACATTGTAATCCTAATCTGCATAGTTAGTACTATAGGCTTTTTAAGAGCCGTGCACCTCTTCCACACCTGAATAACGGATGCGCATTGCATATCTTGAAAGTTTTTTTCTTTTGAAAAAACAAGTCGATTGTATTGATAGGGGTCCAAAGAAAAGGAAATCCTAGTTACAAAAAAAGGCCAAAAAAGGGGCTAACCAATGCCAATGTGCTGCTACAAACTATTTAAGCAACCGAGAGATTTCCAACAAGTAAGACCCAACCAAATCATCTAGGGACAACATTACCATCCCCATATCGTGTAGGTTGACAGCAGTAGTAGCAACAACCAATGTCGAGGCCAACCCACCCACCACTTTCCCCCGTCGAAATACCAAGTAATTTCTCCACCCCCTGCAGCCAAAAGTACTATAGCTCTCATGTAAGGCCAACACACTGCTAAAGATGATGGAAGGCCCTTCGGAGTGCCCAATAAGACGGTTCTCCATTTCCCCTTGAGGTTAAGCTGGGCCATTAATCCGACTTGTCTAACCGCCTTTTGGACCTTACTCCACACGTCCTAGACCATAGGACTAGCCCATAACAAATTCTTAATCTTCTTTGGAGCTAACTTACAAAATTGTCAAGACGAATCAACATTAATCCACCTAGAGATAGCAATGAGGGGAAGAAGTTGAGGTCACAAATGCAACCAAATTGGATTTTGGGAGAATGTTCAAGTGATAGGGGATATGGTAGGACATGGATGACACATGGGCGTGTGCGAAAGAAGTGAATTTACTGAATAATTTGTATGCAATAGTGGAGTTGTCAAATTTTGGGAAAAACCAATGGCTATGTTTTGTCACCTCTTGTTGTACAGGTCACCAACTTGTGCCCCTAATGAGTGCAAAGCCATCCAATTATAGATCAGAGGCTTGTTTTTGGTCTCACGTCCACCAGCCCCAAACTGCCCTTACCCTTCAGGGTCTTGATCACCTCCCAAGCTATGTACTGCACACGTCTTCTCCCACTTTCTTCAGCCCAGAAGAACACTCTAAAGAGCTTCTCGATTTCTTGCAGTGAGTTTTTTTGAAATGCCACACTGAAGCCAATTAAGTATTGGAATCAGAGAGGATATGCTACAAGACCAATAGGGTGGTAGAACATTTGGTCGGTACGCTTTTTGTGCTTAAAATCATCGCTAAGAAAGCAAAATTTTAGCACTTTTCAAGAGGTGCTTGCTTGTGACATATATCTATGAGCCATGTAAATTATGATTGGGCATTTTGCACATGTATCCCACGACACTCGTAAGCTTGTAAGCTTTCTTGATACCACTACTTTAGTTGTAAAATGTTGCTTCATCCCTCGCATGTCGTCTCCCTCCCATGCAAGTCTTCTAGCTCAGCTGAATCCTCTCCCTAGCAGAGCTCATCAGCTCAATCCTCTCCCTAGCAAGTTCTATGCACTACTTCTCGAGAGGGCGTTGTCACCTTTTGCTCTCCCTCATAGGTCTTGAGCTCAACAATCCTCTCCCTTGCAAGTTTTGAGCTCTACCTCCATTTACTTTCCCTCACAAGTCCTCTAGCTAAGGTGTTGCAGCTCTCACTCTCTATTTTAGTACACACCTCTTTAAGCGGGTGCTACAAGAATGTCTCGATCATCCACAGACTTGCAAGCCAAGAGATTTTGTTATAATCCTGTAGATTTTCATGACGTTTATGGTCTTATCATGGTTTGGAAGAACCCGTGAAGGTTTACAGATGATGACCTTTTGGTAAGAGAATGGCTCACTATGTTTAGTCAGCCCCACAAAAGTTAAAGGCTTCACTTTTGGGTTTACTAGGAGGAACCCCCAAATATGCAGTTTGGGATTCCATTTGCTCGAGGTTTTTCCCTTGAGCATTGCAAGGCTAATCCCCTACAAAGGACGATTTCACTATCAATTGGGCTAAAGTTGCTAAAAGCTTGGTTTGTATGGTGCAACAACAAGGTAAGCTCCAACAAAAAAATTAAACGATTCCAACAAAAGAATAATCTATCAGCTCACCCCTCCAAAATACCAATGGAGGAAGATTCCAAAAGTGTCTTGAGGTATAGAGTGTGGGGGTTAAAGGTCACTGTGCCTTGTGGGGGTTAAAGGTCACTGTGCCTTTACCCCGATTATATACAATACTCAAACACATACATAAATGAATGAAAAAGAAGATTAGGGTGGTTCTGCACCCACCAAAACTTGTGGCTCTCTGTCTCTCTCTCTCCTTCTTCCGTTCTTGCTTCCGTTGAGAGCACTCTCAACTGGTATCAGAGCACGGGTGATCTAGCTGAGCGTGCGTGAATGCTTGGAAGCTCAGTAGCTCTGTGGGAGGAAGGAGAAGCTCTGTGGGAAACTTTGTGGGCAACTTTACTTGCATCCGAGTGTGTAAAGACCTTGGAGGAACCTTTGGAAAAGTCACTTTGGCTTTGCGAAGTGGTTTTGAGAGCCTATTAAGTGTTTTCAAAGAAAAAGTCGTTTTTTGAGCTTTTCCCTGTTCCGTTCGATGATAGAGACTCCATATTGACTTATAGAGGAAACTATTGCTTGCTTTTGGTGTCCACTTCACTTTAGGAGCTTGGAAACACCTTCATTCTTGAATCTGGGATCATTTCATTGGATTTCTGACTCACTGTGTCAATTTTTGCGTTTTTTTCCCGGGTGTTGGAACTCAAGTTTGGAGCAACCATTTGCAAATCTGTCAGTTCCGGTGGACTCAGGAGGTCCTAAAACTTCTATGTTGCTCATCATTTGCACTCTGGTGGAGTTTACAAACAGCTCTATTTTCAAAAACATTTTTCAGTCCTTGTGTTGGACCCAATGATTGAGACCACTGTTTCCAAAACTGTCTGTCCCATTGCGTTTTGGACGCCCAAAAACCCCTACCTGTCAGTTCTTGCACGATTCGGTGGAGGATTTTCAGAGTTATAGATCTCTGTGTATTCGATTTTGTCTCTCTGTTATGCATTTTTCATTCTAAGGTTTTGAAACCTTAGATTTATGCCACATGGCAGTGGATAAGTGTTGACTCCCATTTCTCACTCATCGGTTGGGATTTTGGAGTTCTGGCAGAAGAGAGATATTTGCAGATTTTCTTGTTGAGTCCGATTATGCAATGGCGCCCATGTTTTGAGGCATCTTCGGTTCTATTTTCAGTAGCGGTCATTACTGTGGGACTATGATTTCTTGAGCATACCTTATGCAGATCACTCTGGTTGCAGTTTGAGCAGTGTGTGCTCATTTGTGGTATGCATTGGGTTGCAGTGGATGATTTATAGGCCATTTGGATGAATTGCGGTCCTTATTGGATGCGTTGATAGGCCCAAATTGCCTTGTGGGATGCTATTTTTATGGACGCTCTGCACATGGATGCTATTTTATGCTGAGGGACAGCTTTGACACATTGCAGGTGATGCACTGATAGTGCTATGCTCTCTTGGATGAGATATTATTGATGCATATGCCAGTGGACGGTGTTTATGCTTGAGTCATTTGGCACTTATTGGCATTTTCTTTTGGGCCAGATCTGCTCATATGGATGCATAGTATATGCACATGAGTCAGATGCATCTTTTGATGCTTTGAGCTTTGAGTTTTGGTGATATTTCAGTCTATTGTGGCATACACATTTGGGTGCACCTGGTATTTGGTGTGATTCTCTCTTGCAGGCACTAGCATTTGGGATTTTGTTTCATTTGCATCATGGCATCCTCTTCCATGTCTGAAAAGGATTTTTTCAGCATTAAAAAGTTTGATGGGACAAACTTTTCTTTGTAGAAAGAACAAATAAGGGATGTGCTTATTCAAAAGAAGCAGATTAAACCCTTGGCAGGGATTGAAGCTAAGCCTGCAAATATGTCTGAGGATGATTGGAATGAGTTGGATGAATTAGCAAAGTCTACTATTAGACTTCATCTTGCAGAGTCAGTTTATTTCACAGTAGTAAATGAGCAGACTACGGAAGATTTGTGGAAGAAACTGTGTGCCACTTATGAGATGGAAACTGCCTCTAATAAAGTTTACCTCATGAAGAGGTTGTTTGAACTGCAGATGAAGGAAGGGGTCTCCATTGCTTCTCACTTGAATGAATTCAATATTATTTTCAGCCAGCTTTAGGCTCAGAAGATGAATTTTGATGTGGAGACTAAGGCAATATTTCTCTTATGTTCATTGCCATCCTCATGGGATACCTTCCATACAGCTGTCAGTAACTCTGCACCTGGTGGAGTACTGAAATTTGATGATGTTGTGGGTAGCTTATTGGCCGAGGAGATTAGACGAAAGTCTATGGATGGCAACAAGCAGGATGCAGCCTTAAATGTGCAAAGGGGCAGATCACAGTTCAGGGGGAAGTCCCAAGAAAGAGGGAAGTCTCGTAGCAAATCCAAGGCACGGAACATTGAGTGTTACCACTGTGGCAAGAAGGGCCATATGAAAAAGGATTGCTACAAGTTGAAAAGACAGCAAAAGGATAAGAAAAAGAATGCAAATTGGGGTGCAAATCAAAAGCAAGAGAGTCCAAGGGAGGACAAAGGAAAAGTGAAGATCTAGGAGATCAATGCAGTTACACATGATAGTGACAATGACGTTCTCTTCATGTCTAGTTTATCTGTAGAGTTGCTCACCACTTCAGATGATGCATATTCCCAAGATTGGATTTTGGATTTTGGTGCTTCATTCCATGTTACTCCCCATAGGGAATGGTTCTCCACTTATGACAGTGGAAAGACAGGTTGTGTGCATCTTGGAAATGACTATGCATGTGACATAGTGGGAGTAGGTGACATAAAGTTTTCTTTTGCAAATGGGTCTGCATTTGTTTTGAAACATGTGAGACATGTGCCTAAGCTGACCAAGAGTCTTATTTCAGTGGGTCAGCTAGATGATGCTGGTTTTCACACCACTTTTGGCTTTCAAAGTTGGAAAATTCAGAAGGGCTCTATGCTTTTGGCCAGGGGTGCCAAGTGTGGGACTTTGTATCCCTTACATATATCAGGGGTATTTGATCATGTTGTTGCAATAACCGAGCAGCCAAGCACTTCTTTGTGGCATTGCAGGTTGGGGCACATGAGCCAGAATGGAATGAAACTCTTATGCCGTTTGGGTTATGTACCGCATTTGAGTTTCTCTGATTTTGAATTTTGTGAGCATTGTCTCTATGGGAAGCAGACTAAATCAGCCCATAAAAGAAGGGGAAAGAAAGAGTTTGAAATGCTTGATTTGGTGCATTCAGACGTATGTAGTCCCATGCCTACACGATCATTAGGTGGGGCTGAATACTATGTGACATTCATTGATGATGCAACTAGGAAAGTGTGGGCTTATGCTATGGCTCGGAAGAGTGATGTGTTCCAGGTATTTTAGAAATGGCTGGCCTTGGTTGAGAATCAGTCAGGTCGAATGCTTAAATGCCTGTGGACTAACAATGGTGGAGAGTATCTCTCTCATGACTTTCAGCATTTCTGTGATACACGTTGGATTAAGAGGGAGCTCACATCCCCTCGTACTCCAGAGCAAAATCCAGTTGCAGAAAAGATGAACCGTACCATTCAAGAAAGGCTGCAATGCATGCTTTCCAATGCAAGTCTTTCTGGTGGTTTTTGGGCTGAGGCAATGAAGACTGTACTGCATGTGATCAATAGATCACCTAGTAAGAGTTTGGATGGTGGTATTCCTGAAGAGGCATGGAGTGGCAAGAAGCCCTCTTACTCTCATTTGCGTATATTTGGGTGTGAGGCATATGCACATGTGCCAAAAGAGCTTCAAAAGAAGCTAGATCCTAAGTCTAGGAAATGCATCTTTTTGGGTTATGGTGAATGTGGAGAGATGGGCTATCGTCTCTCGGATCCAGAAGCAAAGAAGATCATACGCAGCCATGATGTAGTCTTCAATGAGAAGAAGATGCATAAGGCACCCATGAGGGATGTGGAAATGAGGAGAATCACTTTCCAGGATGTGAATCCACCTACATATGTTGATAGACAGCAAGCTATCCATGCACCAAATGTGCAAGAAATGGTACCACCAAGTATTCCCACAGGTATACAATCAAGAGTAGATGATGGATCATCTATTGGTGGAAATGATGAGCCAAATGTGGCTGATATGCAGGTGGGACAGCAAGCTGAAATGCCCTTGAGAAGATCTTCTAGAGTGTCTAGACCCGTGATTGCGGGGAGCCTTCTTGCTACAAAGAGGCTATGATGCACGAGGATCAACACAAGTGGGAGTATGCTATGCAATCAGAGATGAGTTCACTTATGAAGAATAAGACTTGGGACTTGGTTTCCTTGCCACATGGAAAGAAAGCATTGCCATGTAAATGGGTCTACAAAATGAAGGTCACAGGTGATGATGTGCCTAGGTACAAGGCCCGTTTGGTTGCTAAAGGGTTCAAGCAAGAGAAGGGTGTGGACTTTGATGAGATATTCTCTCCGGTTGTGAAGATGACCACACTTAGGTGCATGCTTGGACTAGTGGCAGTAGAGGATATGGAGCTTATGTAGATGGATGTCAAGACAACTTTCTTGCATGGGGATTTGCATGAGGAAATTTACATGGTGCAACTGGAAGGCTTTGAAGAAAAGGGCAAAGAGCATTTAGTTTGCAAGCTGAAGAAGAGTCTCTATGGTCTTAAGCAAGCGCCTAGAGAATGGTATCAAAAGTTTGATGCTTTCATTTGGTCCCAGGGTTTTAGAAGGAGTGAAATTGATCACTGCCTCTACACTAAAAGGGCTAAGGATAATAGCCTGATAATCTTGGCACTATATGTGGATGATATGCTATTGGCTAGCAAGAATACTTATGAGCTAGATGCATTAAAGGCCAAGTTGCATGAGGCCTTTGATATGAAGGATTTGGGATTTGCAGGTCATATTCTTGGTATGCGCATCACGCGTGATCAGAGTAGGAAACTCCTTTAGCTTTCACAAAAAGAGTATGTTACAAAAGTATTACAGCGTTTCAATATGGAGGGGCGGAAGGCAGTGAGTACTCCATTGCCTCCATATGTGAAACTGAGTCATACAGATAGTCCCAAATCAGATCAAGAGAGGGCCATGATGGCCAAGATTCCTTATGCATCAGCAGTTGGGAGTCTTATGTATGCTATGATAGCTACTAGACCAGACATTGCATTTGCAGTGGGAGTTGTTAGCCGGTATATGGCTAATCCAGGAAAGAGGCATTGGGAGGCAGTTAAGTGCATCATGAGGTACATGAAGGGTACCAAGGAGATGTGCATTTTCTTTGGTAGAGGAGACATGCGTGTACTTGGGTACATAGATTCAGACTATGCAGGGCATATGGATAGTAGGAGATCCACTTCTGGTTATGTGTTCACCTTTGCAGGTGGTGCAGTGTCATGGATGTCTCACGCACAGAAGTGCATTGCTTTGTCTACCACAGAGGCTGAGTATGTTGTTGCAGCCAGAGAGGGTTGCAAGGAGGCTATATGGCTTGATCAGCTAGTAGGAGATTTGGGGATTCATACAGGTGTACCGACATTGCATAGTGATTCCATGAGTGCTATTCAGCTAGCACGGAATCCGGTCTTTCATGCAAAAACCAAACACATTGAGGTCAAGTACCATTTTATTAGGGAGGTACTTGAGGACAAGCGCATAGAGCTTGTCAAGGTTCATACAGATGATAACCTTGCAGATATGCTGACAAAGGGTCTACCTAGTCAGCGGTTTGAGTATTGTCGTGTATTGATGGGCATTGGATAGTATGCTCACTGGTTGTTCTCCCTTGAAGGCACATTGTCCTTTAAGTGGGAGGTTGTGGGGGTTAAAGGTCACTGTGCCTTTACCTCGATTACGTACAATACTCAAACACATACATAAATGAATGAAAAAGCAGATTAGGGTGGTTCTGCACCCACCAAAACTTGTGGCTCTCTGTCTCTCTCTCTCTCCTTCTTCCGTTCTTGCTTCCGTTGAGAGCACTCTCATAGGGAGGGGGGAATTGTGGTGGCACTCTATTTCTCACGGGCCATGGTCTTCCTCTGGCCAAATCTCACATGGCAATTGCACACCGTATGTAAACTACACAATGCCCGCATGGTCAACAATCAAAAAATCCTCCATGCTGCGAAGATGAGACTTAACGAGGCAAGTGAAGAGGTGGATGCAACTGTAAATGCATTACATAAGGCCAAGAAAGACAAGCTATGCCAAGAGAATTTGCTGACAATAGTACATACAATGAGGATTGTTAAAGATAGTGTAAATTGCACTATCCACATAGGGCATAGGGGCAAACCCTGACCCTAACCCTAAGGGGTTCACAAGTATATCTTCATGTTCATTGTCAATACAATTACTGTATAGGTAGCTATATCGTGTGCACTCCTCTCTCTCTCTCCCTCTCTCACTTCCACTGTCATGGTATTAGAGAACTAGGTGCTCCCAAGCCCTTGCATTCCATGAAGGCACTAAGCCCTCTGTGTGCGAGGCATTCTTCAATCCTTGTGTGAGAGTTTTCTGTTCGAGAGAGAGTACAAGAAGTTGTTCCATCAAGGCACAAACCCTCACCTTTGAGGCATTTCTATTCCTTCTTCAATTCTTCATGTGATGCTTTTCCTCATCTCCAATTTGTTGAGACAGAAAGCTAGTGATTCTGATTTTTGGAACTTGAGATATGTTCAGTTTAGTCTTGCTATGTTCATTCTTATGAGACGCTTTTGAGGTTTTTGACCTTTAGTTCTGTTCTTCTTCTTTGGGGACTATTTGCTGGTTTTTTTGTTCTTTGGCTGTAGCCAAATAGCCTAATAGTGAGCTACGGCAAGCTGCTAAGCTACATCACATGAGTGATCCAATGACCTGATGAAGGGACTATGAGCAATAGACCAACTACAAATGACTTCTAAAGTCATGGCTCAACTCCAACGCCTTATCTCCTGCCAAGTGCCTCCTAGACTCCTAAGCTAGCTTTCGACCCTCACGACCTCCAATGCAAGGCCGTCTAATGTAGCTCTCCTCCAACCACTCAAAAAGAGGCAACCTCCACAGCAAGACAACTCACAGGTAGTCTCCTCTCGATGATCTACTCTCGGATGGCCACGGCCACTCTTGCTCATCAGCATGCTCAGATGACCGCAATCGAGCAACTTGAGGATCATCTCCTAACTCCATTGCATGCTAAGATGACCTCAATGGCTTGATGCTCAAACAACCAGTAGCAAATGCTACTGCAATGTCGAGGCTATTAATCCTTCATCAACCTACAATCAACGAATGACGACCAAAGCTCCAACCAACAACTCAAAGCAGGAGACTGTAACTTCTAGCTTCTACAAACCTCACGGGCTCCCAAAGACTCAAGCTACAACCTCTGCAGCCCGTGCCTAGCACCTCTCCGTCTCCACAAGCACCCATGCTCTATGATGTCTATTGCGAATGTGGACCTCAGCCGCCCATGCACAACGAGCTGCGATGACCCTATAGCCTCGTCCACCAAAATGGACTTCAACCCACGCTACACCAACGATCCTCCCACCCTCAATGAGCATAAGCACTGCGCCCAAGATCTCCATCGCCTTCAAAATCCACGTGTAGAGCTTTCTCTCTCAACAGTCTCTGTCTAAGCCATCCTCAAACACATGGTAGATAAGCCCACACTAGGGTTAGTGACATTGACCTTGGGCTTAGTGATGACATGTGGCAAATAAGCATAGACCCTGGTTAGGTCAAGTGGACCTTGGGTGTAAGGAGCCCTGGTGACCTCTGACCACGGTTCAGTTAACCATGGTTAGATCTCAAGTCTAGTCAGTAAGTCCATGTGGTAGAGCACCTTGCCACCTCAAACAAAATGCCACGTCATTAACTACCATGTCAACAATCAGTGACACATCTGCATGTGCCTTCTAAACACATAGCGCCACACATGCACAGCCTTGTAAGCAACATGTGACCACTATTGCCATGTCACACCACCACATCACTGCATCCACCATCATCATTTTTCCCCTTCTTGGGATCAAAATATCCTCAGTCGATGCAACTGTGTCTGACTACCTCGTCGAGTGGGCACTGTAGCATATCGCACCGATTGATTTCCCCACCGATTGGCACATTAGTCGGATCTCGTTGGTCAAACTTCATTGACCCAGTGCAGTAGCATGAGCTAACCCCTAACCACGGTCACCCTGACAAAATATGAAGAAGGGAGAGGAGAAGAGTGGAGATGAGGAGAGAGGGCACAGCTAGAGAGCACACCACAAATGACTAAATGTACACTAGATTTTGTTGAAATAATAGAATTTATACAAACCCTTTTAGGGTTAGGGTTATGGGATCCAACCCTTTCCTTTATAGCACTCTATAAGGTTAGTGCTATGCACATATGATCACGTGATGGTGCTATGCACACATGATCACATGACGTTGAGCGTGAACTCTCAACACCTTCCCTCAAGATCAACATCATGAAGTAGGCCTTCCCTCAAGATGATGATTCTGGGGAGTCAAAGAAGGACTGAGCATTACATTCCATCACACCCCTTTAATGGGAATGTCCTTCCTCTGCGTCAAACCAAGAGAGGGTCGGTGTTTTTCAAATAGGTCTTTACTGAGTGGTTTGGTAAAGATGTCTGCAACTTTTTCTTTGCTATCACAATGCTGCAGTGTGATGTCACCAAGTAACACTCTTTCTCTGATGAAGTGCTCTTTGACATCAATGTGCTTTGTTTTGGAGTGATATACTGGATTCTTGGCTAATGCTTGAGCCGATTGATTATCACAGTGTATTGTTGTTGGCTTTGACTTATCAAAGTAATCTGTTTTTGACAATAGTCTTCTAAGCCATATAGCCTCACATGCACCTGTGGTGAGTGATCTATATTCTGCTTCAGTTGAAGACAAAGAAACAGTTGGCTGTTTGTTTGACAACCATGATATAGCACCTTGACCAACGGAAAATGCATATCCCTGTGTCGATCTCCTAGTCTCATGATCTCCAGCATAGTCACTATCATAGTATCCATGCAATCATGGATGACTTTCTCTGTATTCTATCCCAAACTGTCTTGTACCTCTGATGTATCTCAAGTCTCTTTTGGCTGCATTCCAATGAGACTATTTTGGATTTGCCATAAACTATGCTAGTGAGCTAACTGCATAACAAATATCTGGCCGTGTGATTGTCAGATATATAAGAGATCCGATGAGCTACCTGTAGTATCTGTCATTGACTATAGGCTTTTCTGAATCTTTAGTAAGTTTCAAACTCTGTTTCATGGGAGTGGCTACAATCTTGCAATCTGCCATATGAAACTTCTTCAGGAGATTGTCAACATACTTGAGCTGACTCATGAATGTGCTATCTGAATCTCTCCAGAACTCAATTCCAAGACAATAGTGCATAAGTCCAAGATCTTTCATGTCGAACTCTGTAGATAAGTCTTGTTTTAATTTTTTGATGAAGCTATCCTTGCTTCCTGTCACAATCAGATCATCTACGTACAAAAGTGCAATAGTAATGTCTTCCCCTTGAACTTTGTAGTAGAGATTATGGTCTACATTGGATTTCATGTATCCCAGATCAGTAAAATACTTGTTAATTCTACTGTACCAATTTCTGGGTGCTTGTTTTAAGCCGTAGAGACTTTTCTTGAGATGGCAAACCTTATTCTCCTATCGTGGTTCAACATAACCTACTGGTTGTTGCATGTAGACTTCCTCATCTAGATAACCATTGAGAAATGCATTCTTGACATCGAGCTGATACACATTCCATTTGCTGAGTGTTGCTAGTGATATCAAGAACCGTATGGAATCCATCTTTGCTACTGGAGCATAAGTCTCATCATAGTCTTGACCATATTGCTGTGCAAATCCTTTTGCAACTAGTCTGGCTTTGTATCTCTGAATACTGCCATCTAGATTGTACTTCACTTTGTATACCCATTTGTTTGCTATGGCCTTTTTTTCTGGTGGAAGGTCACATAATTCAAGTATTATTCTTATACAAAGCATCCAATTCTTCATTCATAGCAGTTTGCCATTCTAGCTTGTCTACTGCATCTTCGAAGTACACTGGCTCTTCTGTAGCAATGATGGTAGTCATAAGAGCATAGTTGGTGGTTTCCACCGAAATTGCTTTGCCTTTCTAAGCATATGTCAATCTAGCTAGAGGTCTGCTTTCCCTAGTAGACTGTCTGAGCTACTGTGGCTCTGCTTCGGGTGTTGTTGGCAATTCTTGCTCTTCTTCATCAACCTGTTCTGTAGATGACTGTGAAGTCGATGCTTCTATCTCCTGTGTAGGTGAGATTTTCCATTCTGATTCCTCATCAAAGATTACATCTCTGGAGATAATGACTATGCGGTTGTTGGGATCATACAATTTGTATGCTTCGCTTTCTTCACTTTAGCCAACCATGATGCATTTGTGTGACTTTGCATCCAATTTTCTGCGATGATCATCATGGATGTGGGCATATGCTATGCAACCAAATATGCAGAGATGCCCAATGCGTGGCTTGTGTCCAGTGAATGCTTCATAAGGAGTCATACCATGTATCGGTTTAGTAGGAAGCCGATTAAGCAAGTAGTTTGCTGTAGCTATTGCTTCTACCCAATACTGATTTGGAAGATGCTTTTCACTAAGCATTGCTCTAGCACTATCTGCTAAAGTCCCATTCTTCCTTTCAGCTCTTGCATTCTGCTGAGGAGTATCTGCACATGTGAATTGTCTTCGAATGCCATGATTTTTGCAAAAGTTCATGAATGCTGAAGACATGTATTCACCTCCTCTGTCTGATCTCATGATCTTGATCTTTCTGCCTGTCTGGTTTTCTACCATGGCTTTGAATTCTTGAAATCTGGAAAACACTTCAGATTTCTCTTTTAGAAAGTAGACCCAACAATATCTAATGTAGTTGTCGATAAAGCTCAAGTAGTAAAGTGAACCATTGATGCTGCAGATAACCCCATACATCTGTATGTATCAAATCAAGAATACCTCATGCACGAGAGGTACTTCTGACAAAGTTGGTTCGCTTTTGTTTGTCGAAGTAGCATGCTTCACAAACTTTTCCAAGAAATTGTAGCTTCGGAATCCCAATTGCCATATTCTGATTCCTGAGATCTAACAAGTACTTGAAATTAACATGACCATATCTCATGCGATTTTGCAGATAGTGGCATCTGTTGCATTTGAGCTGACATGGCATGCTGATCTGGTACTGTAGCTAGCATTCTATATAAGCGTCCTTCGTTGACACCTTTTGCTACTAGCTGACATCTTTTGGATTTGTCTCTGATAGTGCATTCATCACCGTCGAAGATGAGTTTGTAGTTGTGTTCCATCATTTGACCTACTGACAAAAGGTTCTTGCTGAGCTTTAGAACATAGAGCACATCTTTGACTAATCCTTTTATACGAGTGAAATTGTTCATAGGGATAACACCTATCCCTTGAACTGGATTCGGTGTATTATCTACTGTGTAGATGACATTTTTCTATCCTTCTAATGGTTTTATCTCTGTGAACCATTCCTAATGATTTGTCATATGAGATGATGCACCGTTGTCGATGTACTAAGGATCCTGTTCCACTTGGTCGACTTGATAGCTGAAATCCTCTTTGGGATTAAAATCAGTGTCTAGGTAGTCTAGGTACACTGTATCAGTCTGATGCAATTCCTCCCTTGCAAGAAACATATTTCCATGTTCATTTGCAAAATGACTGTGACTAGAATGTCCACCACGATGATTTCCTCTGCCTCGAGAATTTCCTCGATTACTACTGGATTGACCGCCTTGGTCGTACTGCTTCTTGCAGCAATCTCTTTCGTAGTGTCCAAACTTGTTACAGTAGTTGCACTGGATGTTTGACACATTGGTGGATGCATTCCCTCATCCTTGGAATCTTCCTCGATTGGAATGATTTCCTCTTTGCCGATTCTATGTTACTAAGGATGATGCTGATGCTGATGCTGATTCTGACTTTGTTGTTGATGATGACCACTTTTCTGGTATGATCTACCTCTGCCTTTGCCTCTGCTTCTATTTGAAGCTGTGAATGCCTGATCATTAGAATGACCTTTATGTGCTTGAATGGCCTAAGTCCTGAGTTCTTCACCAAGTAGGACTGATTGAAGTTCTTCCAGTGTCGGAATTCGCCATTGGATGGCAATACTCTAGACTAGATTCTCGTATCCCTCTCCTAGTCCATTCAAAATGACTTGAACAATTTCTGCGGGGTTCATAGTCTCTCCTGCTGTTGCAAGTTGATTATACATAAGCATGACCAGTTTCACTGCTGTTGCGGAAACTCTGGTTGATCTGGTTTCTCAGGGTGAGAATCCTGGATGTGTTCTTGGACTCAAGAGAGCTGCGAACATATCCCATGCTTCTTTTGATGTCTTGACTATGTTGAGCTATCCTAGCATGACATCTTGCACATTCTGCTTGATCAGGTGATAGGCATACTTGTCTTTCTTATCCCATTCTGCTTGAGGTCGGGCAATGGTAGCATCTGCTACTGGTGCAAAAACTATTTGTGTAGATGTAGATCCCATTGCTGGTGCTGTGACAACAGATGGAGTAGAGCTATTGGTGGTTGGATTGTCCAATGGTCTAGGTATAGACCCATCGACATACTCCCATTTGTCCTGAAGCACAAGAATGGTCTCCATTCGGTATTTCCATGTACCATAATTGGAGTTGTCTAACTTAGTAGATGCCTCCAAATTGAGGTTGCTAGTCGACATGGTGCAAGAAATGTACTCAAAATTGTTGTGAATATCTCTGTATGAATCAACTGCAAATACACTGAATATGCCAAGTGAAATCTCTGTACCGTCGTTGAAGATAGAACTGCAATATATAAAATCTAATCTATATTACAAGGCTTGTGGCAGTGATGCGGAGAATAGCGAAGAGGCTTTACAAGGCTGAAATGATGTGCATGATGCCTTGAGATAGCCGAATAGGCTTTACAATGGTGGCATGTGTGTGTGAAATCAAATGCTACCTACCTCCTACCTACCCACTGAATCAATCTGCAATGCCTCTGAACTCTAAAGTCTGCTCATTGAACTGATGAACATAAGGTTTCAGGTAATGTAATGATGTGAAACCATATGTGAGTGTATGGATTGATTCCGATTAGGTACTAGTCGGGAATTTTAGGCATGGCTTAGATTGGCAACTTGGGAAAATTCAAAGCGTCCCCTCTATGGCGATCTAGTCTACTCTCATCTAGATCTAAATGAATCATCGATCGATGAAAGAACAGCAAATCATTCCTTTTCTTTTGTTCTTTTTAAGTGCTAGAAGAGATGCATCGATGTAGAGGCAAATGTGCGTGAAGGAAGTGGTTTTGGCAATGAGGCTCAAATGTGAGTGCAACTTGGACCGAAATGTGCACATGATGTAACGAGCACGTAGAGCACGAAAAAACGAGCGACTTTCCTTTTTGGAGCACCCTCAAATTCTTCCTGGATCAAGAGATATGACTTGATCTAGGTGGAGGGGCAAAAGGAGTGCAAATGGTGCTCAATGATGATGTGTCACTGTGAGTCACATGCAGTGATGATGTGGCATTGTGCCTAGCAAGAGGTGTGCCAGTGGAGCTCTATGCTGAGGTGGCAAGAGTGGTCACATGAAGTGACTGTGAAGCACTGTGTGTGCCTGTAGAGGTCAGGGATGACTGGACTGCTAAGGTGGCACTACTGATGATGTTAGCAAGGTGAGGCTGGCCGATGCCTGCAGGACTTGGCGAGGCCAGAGAGGCTTGAAGAAAATAAGGAGATCACGAGTGTGTCATCGTTGGGAGCTTTGCTGTAGATGGAAGAAGGAAATGGCCAGATGTGGGCTTAAGGCTTTGTTGGAGTCGCGTGCGACGTGAAAGGAGACCCGTTGGTGCAGTGGCACAACGTTCATTGTAGCCCACAATATTTCACATAGCGGCTTAGTGACTGAATGGAGCCGTTGCTCAGCTGCATTCGAGGACCTTGGAGGTGGCTTACAGGGGCTGCCGACTATGAGGATTAGGTAGTTGTGCATGCAAAAGGTAGCTGCGCCTTAGAAGATCATTGTCTTTTGCCAGTTGAGTCAAAGCTGCTAGTCACATAGCTATTGATAGGAGCTTTGTAGCTTATCTCGTCGATGGAACCTTGGTTGCTGGAAAAAGAAAACACTCAAAAACTCTCTTGAGACACCTCTCTATCTCTTGCTCTCAGAATGAGACTAAAACCTTTCTTTCTCACCCTATCTCTTTCACACAGTAATAGCTCTTGAAGCTCTCAATGAACACTCAAAGGTCTCTCTCTCTCACGGAATAAGGAACACTCAAGAGAGGGAACTAAAATCTCTCAAGAATGAATGCTCAATGAATGGAATTCCCTCAATGCAATGGAAGGAATCAATGGACGGAAATCTTCTCTCAACGGAAGTGAAGGGAAGAATCTCACAATCACTCAAGAGAACTCTCAATCTCACAATCTCTCTCACACTCTCAAGAATCACAATGCCTCAGTGGAAGGCAAGGGAGCTCTAATACCATGACAAAATATGAAGAGGGGAGAGGAGAAGAGTGGAGATGAGGAGAGAGGGCACAGCTAGAGAGCACACCACAAATGACTAACTGTACACTAGATTTAGTTGAAAAATAGAATATATACAAGCCCTTTTAGGGTTAGGGTTAGGGGATCTAACCCTTTCCTTTATAGCACTCTGTAAGGTTAGTGCTATGCACATATGATCACGTGATGGTGCTATGCACATATGATCACATGATGTTGAGTGTGAACTCTCAACACACCCCGCTGCCCAGAGTTAATGCTTGTCAGAGTTACTTCTGTACTGATCTAACATGTCGTTGACCGGTGCTGTAGTGGTTCCCCACCGACCATTGCTATTTTACTATCCTGCCGTCGATGCGGTGAAACTACCCCTCCAACCATAGTCATAATCATTCCCCCCCACCGTTGCATAACTACACCGCACTGCTCATCGCTGTGAAATCCCACCATCTAGTGTTGTCTGCATACTATGTCGTCATTGCTATCATATCCCACCGAGTCATTTTCTCATTGACTGGTGTCATACCATATCCCTACACCCGTGGGGATACTCCATCCTTCCGATCGTGCCAACCACATGACAACTATTTTCCCACCGATTGTCACCATACATCCATCCCACCGTTTGGTGCCATTTTCTTATTCTAATGATCATCGCTCGTTCAAAGGTTATGTCGTCGATCACCACCAAAACCATACTACACCACTCGTTTTGCCATACATCCATTCCACCGGTCGGTGCCATTTCCTTATTCTACCAATTGTGCTGAAAGGTTACATCATCAACCGTCGCTAGAACCGTACTACACCGCTCATCACCATACATCCATCCCATAGTCCAGTGCCATTTCCTTATTCCGCCGATCGTCACTGAAATGTTATGCCACCAAAACTATACACCACCCGTCGCCATACCAATACCCTACCGACTGGTGTTGTAGTGTTACCCCACCGACCAGTGCTGTACTTCTGGGGTAGCTAAGGAATTAACAAAAATTTCCAAAACCTCAGTTTAGCTTAGGTGTCCCCAGCCAAAGGCACACCACATGCACCTGAGGTCTGGAAGGATTTTTCCAAAGGGTCCAGTGCTAGAGGAAAGCACTTCGAGCTACGCTCAACCCACTCTCCGTCCTAGTTGGGGGTCCGGCAACTTGATCCCTAGCCTCCACTCATTTGTAGGACCCTGCCAAGAAACTCAATCTAGTTCAGACGACACAAAGAGCCTTGAAGGAGTAATGCAAGACCCCATGGGACCAAGGGCATCAGAAGCCCCTTTCACAAATGTAGCCTCTCCCAAATCTCCTGCACCTTTAGTTGCATCTACACTTAGAGGCACATTCTCTAATATGTTCGGTTGCTTGAGAAGTGAGAGTGCTATCAAGGAAGTAAGAGCGGAAGAGGGAGAGAGAAAAAACAGAGAGCCACACAAGTTTTGGTGGGTGCAGAACACCCTAATCTTCTTTTTCATTCATTTATATATGCATTTGAGTATTGTACATAATCGGGGTAAAGGCAAAGTGACCTTGACCTTTAACCCCCACAACCTCCCACTTAAAGGACAATGTGTCTTTAAGGGAGAACAACCAGTGAGCATACTATCCAATGCCCATCAATGCACGACAATACTCGAACCGCTGACTAGGTAGACTCTTTGTCAGCATATCTTCAGGGTTATCATCTGTATGAACCTTGACAAGCTCTATGCACTTGTCCTCAAGTACCTCCTGATGAAATGGTACCTGACCTCAATGTGTTTGGTCTTTGCATGAAAGACCGGATTCTGTGCTAGTTGAATAGCACTCATGGAATCACTATGCAATGTCGGTACACTTGTATGAATCCCCAAATCTCCCACTAGCTGATCAAGCCATATAGCCTCCTTGCAACCCTCTGTGGCTGCAACATACTCAGCCTCTATGGTAGACAAAGCAATGCACCTCTGTGCATGAGACATCCACGACACTGCACCACCTGCAAAGGTGAACACATAACCAAAAGTGGATCTCCTACTATCCACATGCCCTGCATAGTCTGAATCTGTGTACCCAAGTACATGCATGTCTCCTTTACCAAAGCAGATGCACATCTCCTTAATACCCTTCATGTACCTCATGATGCACTTAACTTCCTCCCAATGCCTCTTTTCTGGATTAGCCATATACCAGCTAACAACTCCCACTGCAAATGCAATGTCTGGTCTAGTAGCTATCATAGCATACATAAGACTCCCAACTGCTGATGCATAAGGAACCTTGGCCATCATGTCCCTTTCCTCATCTGATTTGGGACTATCTGTATGACTCAGTTTCACATATGGAGGCAATGGAGTACTCACTGCCTTCCCCCCCTCCATATTGAAACACTGCAATACTTTTGTAACATACTCCTTCTGTGAAAGCCAAAGGAGTTTCCTACTCTGATCACGCGTGATGCGCATACCAAGAATATGACCTGCAAGTCCCAAATCCTTCATATCAAAGGCCTCATGCAACTTGGCCTTTAATGCATCTAGCTCATAAGTATTCTTGCTACCAATAGCATATCATCCACATATAGTGCTAGGATTATCAGGCTATTATCTTTAGCCCTGTTAGTGTAGAGGCAGTGATCAATTTCACTCCTTCTAAAACCTTGGGATCAAATGAAAGCATCAAACTTCTAATATCATTCCCTAGGTGCTTACTTAAGACCATAGAGACTCTTCTTCATCTTGCAAACTAAATGTTCTTTGCCCTTTTCTTCAAAGCCTTCCGCCTGCACCATATAAATTTCCTCATGCAAATCCCCATGCAAGAAAGCTGTCTTGACATCCATCTGCATAAGCTCCATATCCTCTGCTGCCACTAGTCCAAGCATGCATCTAAGTGTCATCATCTTCACAACCAGAGAGAATATCTCATCAAATTCCACACCCTTCTCTTGCTTGAACCTTTAGCAACCAAACGGGCCTTGTACCTAGGCACATCATCACCTGTGACCTTCATCTTGTAGACCCACTTACATGGCAATGCTTTCTTTCCATGTGGCAAAGAAACCAAGTCCCAAGTCTTATTCTTCATAAGTGAACTCATCTCTGATTGCATAGCATACTCCCACTTGCATTGATCCTCACGGATCATAGCCTCTCTGTAGCAAGAAGGCTCCCCATAATCAGTAAGCATCACATAGTCTACCCCTAGAACAAACCTATCAGGCGGTCTAGACACTCTAGATGATCTTCTCAAGGGCATTTCAGCTTGCTGTCCCACTTGCATATCAACTACATTTGGCTCATCATTTCCACCAATAGATGATCCATCATCTACCCTTGATTGTATACCTATGGGAGTATTTGGTGATACCATTTCTTGCACATTTGGTGCATGGACAGCTTGTTGTCTATTAACATATGCAGGTGGATTCACATCCTGGAAAGTGATTCTCCTCATTTCAACATCCCTCATGGGTGCCTTATGCATCTTCTTCTCATTGAAGACTACATCATGGCTACGTATGATCTTCTTTGCTTTTGGATCCCAGAGACGATAGCCCATCTCTCCACTTTCACCATAACCCAGAAAGATGCATTTCCTAGACTTAGGATCTAGCTTCTTTCGAAGCTCTTTTGGCACATGTGCATATGCCTCACACCCAAATATATGCAAATGAGAGTAAGAGGGCTTCTTGCCACTCCATGCCTCTTTAGGAATACCACCATCCAAACTCTTACTAGGTGATCTATTGATCACATGCACTGCAGTCTTCATTGCCTCAGCCCATAAACCACCAGAAAGACTTGCATTGGAAAACATGCATTGCAACCTTTCTTGAATGGTACGATTCATCTTTTCTACAACTGGATTTTGTTCTCGAGTACGAGGGGATGTGAGCTCCCTCTTAATCCCACATGTATCACAGAAATGCTGAAAGCCATGAGAGAGATACTCTCCACCATTGTCAGTCCATAGGCATTTAAGCATTCTACCTGACTGATTCTCAACCAAGGCTAGCCACTTCTGAAATACCTAGAACACATCACTCTTTCGAGCTATAGCATAAGCCCACACTTTCCTAGTTGCATCATCAATGAATGTCACATAGTATTTAGCCCGGCCTAATGACCGTGTAGGCATGGGACCACATACGTTTGAATGCACCAAATCAATCTTTTCAAACTCTTTCTTTCCCCTTCTTTTATGGGCTGATTTAGTTTGGTTTCCATAGAGACAGTGCTCACAAAATTCAAAATCAGAGAAACTCAAATGCGGTACATAACCCAAATGGCAGAAGAGTTTCATTCCATCTAGCTTATGTGCCCCAACCTGCAATGCCACAAAGAAGTGCTTGGCTGCTTGGTTATTGCAACAACATGATCAAATACCCTTGATACATGTAAGGGATATAAAGTCCCACACTTGGCACCCCTGGCCAAAAGCATAGAGCCCTTCTGAATTTCCTAACTTTGAAAGCCAAAAGTGGTGTGAAAACCAGCATCATCTAACTGACCCACTCAAATAAGACTCGTGGTCAACTTAGGCACATGTCTCACATGTTTTAAAATAAATGTAGACCCATTCGCAAAAGAAAACTTTATGTCACCTACTCCCACTATGTCACATGCATAGTCATTTCCAAGATGCTCACAACCTCTCTTTCCACTGTCATAAGTGGAGAACCATTCCCTATGGGGAGTAACATGGAATGAAGCACCAGAATCCAAAATCCAATCTTGGGAATATGCATCATCTGAAGTGGTAAGAAACTCTAGAGATAAACTAGACATGAAGAGAACGTCATTGTCACTATCATGTGTGACTGCATTGATCTCCTCGATCTTCACTTTTCCTTTTTCCTCCCTTGGACTCTCTTCCTTTTGATTTGCACCCCAATTTGCATTCTTTTTCTTATCCTTTTGCTCTCTTTTCAGCTTGTAGCAATACTTTTTCATATGGCCCTTCTTGCCACAGTGGTAACACTTAATGTTTCCTGCCCTGGATTTGCTACGAGACTTCCCTCTTTCTTGGGACTTCCCCCTGAACTGTGATCTACCCCTTTGCACATTTAAGGTTGCATCCTGCTTGCTGTTGTCCATAGACTTCCGTCTAATCTCCTCAGCCAACAAGCTACCCACAACATCATCAAATTTCAGTACTCCATCAGCTGCAGAGTTACTGACAGCTGTACAGAAGGTATCCCATGAGGATCGCAATGAACATAAGAGAAATATTGCCTTAGTCTCCGCATCAAAATTCATCTTTTGAGCCTAAAGCTTGCTGAAAATAATATTGAATTCATTCAAGTGAGAAGCAATGGAGACCCCTTCCTTCATCTATAGCTCAAACAACCTCTTCATGAGGTAAACTTTATTAGAGGCAGTTTCCTTCTCATAAGTGGCACACGGTTTCTTCCACAAATCTAATCTTCCATAGTCTGCTCATTTACTACTGTGAAATAAACTATCTCTGCAAGATGAAATCTAATAGTAGACTTTGTTAATGCATCCAACTCATTCCAATCATCCTCAGATAGATTTGCAGGCTTAGCTTCAATACCTGCCAAGGGTTTAATTTACTTCTTTTGAATAAGCACATCCCTTATTTGTTCTTTCCACAAAGAAAAGTTTGTCCCATCAAACTTTTTAATGTTAAAAAACTCCTTTTCAGACATGGAAGAGGATGCCATGATGCAAATAAAGCAAAATCCCAAATGCTAGTGCCTGTAAGAGAGAATCACATCAAATACCAGGTGCACCCAAATGTGTATGCCACAATAGACTGAAATATCACCAAAACTCAAAGCTCAAAGCATCAAAAGATGCAACTGACTCATGTGCATGTACTATGCATCCATATGAGAAAATCTGGCCCAAAAGAAAATGCCAACTGCAATGGCAATCCAAAATGCCAATAAGTGCCAAATTGCTCAAGCATAAACACCATCCATGGGCATAAGAGAGCATAACACTATCAGTGCATCACCTACAATGTATCAAAGCTGTCCCTCAGCATAATATAGCATCCATGTGCAAAGCGCCCATAAAAATAGCATCCCACAAGGCAATCTGTGTCTATCAGTGCATCTAATAAGGAAAGTGATCTGCATAAGGTATGCTCAAGAAATCATGGTCCCATGAAAAAGACCGCTACTGAAAATAGAGCCTGAGATGCCTCAAAACATGGGCGCCATTGCATAATCGGACTTAGCAAGAAAATCTGCAAATATCTCTCCTTTGCCAGAACTCCAAAATCCCAACCGATGAGTGAGAAATGGGAGTCAACACTTATCCACTACCATGTGGCATAAATCTAAGGTTTCAAAACCTTAGAATGAAAAATGCATAATAGAGAGACGAAATCGAATACACAGAGATCTATAACTCTGAAAATACTCCACCAAATCGCACAAGAACTGACAAGTAGGGGTTTTTGGGCATCCGGAATGCAATGGGACAGACGGTTTTGGAAACCATGGTCTCAATCACTGGGTCCAACACATGGACTGAAAAAACGTTTTTGGAAACAGAGCTATTTGTAAACTCCATCGGAGTGCAAATGATGAGCAACATAGAAGTTTTAGGACCTCTTGAGTCCACCGGAACTGACAGATCTCTAAATGGTTGCTCCAAACTTGAGTTCCAACACTCGAGCAAAAAAACGTAGGAACTGACACAGTGAGTCAGAAATCCAATGAAATGATCCCAGATTCAAGAATGAAGGTGTTTCCAAGCTCCTGAAGTGAAGTGGACACCAAAAGCAAGCAATAGTTGCCTCTACAAGTCAATACGGAGTCTCTGTCATCAAACAAAATAGGAAAAAGCTCAAAAAACGACTTTTTCTTTGAAAACACTTAACAAGCTCTCAAAACCACTTCGCAAATCCAAAGTGACTTTTCCAAAGGTTCCTCCAAGGTCTCTGCACACTCAGATGCAAGTAAACTCACCCACAAAGCTTCCCACAGAGCTTCTCCTTCCTCCCACAAAGCTGCTGAGCTTCCAAGCATTCACGCACTCTCAGCTACCAATTGAGAGTGCTCTCAATGGAAGCAAGAACGGAAGAGGGAGAGAGAAAAAACAGAGAGCCACACAAGTTTTGGTGGGTGCAGAACACCCTAATCTTCTTTTTCATTCATTTATATATGCATTTGAGTATTGTACATAACCAGGGTAAAGGCACAATGACCTTTAACCCCCATAAGAAGAACAGAGTCGACAGACATGGAGAATCCATTTGTCGGCATGTCCGTAGGGAGGGAAGGCCAGCAACATGCAGTTCCTGAGCCACAAATCAGGCCAGAAAGTACTTTTGCCATCCAGGTTCCTTCTCTTACGTCAGACCCCCCCAGTGGGAGAATATGGATGATGAGGATCCATGGATGAGGGAACTCTGTAGACAAGACCCAAGTTGAGGGGATGCTAGGAACTTCCAAGCTGGAATGCCTTATGACCCTCTGACTGCCTTGGCCCCACTAGCCTTCATCAACTTTGGGGCACCGCAGTTTTCACCCTACCGCCCATAGCATGGGGCCAATGCTACCATGCCCCAAGACCCCCCACCTCCGGGAGTCCATTCCTTCCCATCTATACTAGTCGCGCCAATGAACACAGGCATGGGTACTTCGGTCCTGATGCTGACACCAGCAACTACATGGACACCACCACATGGGCAAGGCCTAAGGCCACCATCCCTGCGACCCGTCTAGCCCACAGCAACACCACCTCTGCTAGCTGCTCAAACAGTGTTGACTAATGAGGCTATGTGTATTTTGGTGAATGCCCTAGGAAGGGGGGCAACATCGCCGCCACCCACCCCAGTGTTACCTGTAGGGATGGCAAACCCCTTGAGGAGCTGTCCCATAGCCATTTCCAAGCTGATGACCAAGTTCCTCGGAGGAGTCCCAATCTCTCATGTGGAAAGGTTCGAGCAGATTTGTAAAGCCTTTGGTGCACCAGGTGACCTTGAAATGGCCAATGCATTTGGCCTTAGCCTAGATGGCAAGGTAGGTCAATGGTATAGAGCTCTCACCCCAGAAGGTCGATTGGGAGATGTTGAGAAAGGCTTTTATTATGGGATTCACTCCTAGCGGTCATAAATGGAGCCTGATCAACCAGTTTTATGGGGTGAAACAAAATGACAAGGAATCCCTTAGGGATTACATTGCAAGGATTAAGCACCTCAATGCCCGCTGTGAACTTTATGAGTGAATGAGCAACAAATGACTATTGCCACCCTTCCTTATTGGGTTAGCAGACCCAAAGCTGCATGACCATCTCATGGTGATGAACCCCACCTCCTTTGATCTATGCAACAAAGTGGCCATCCGTATATGTGACAATATGATGGACAAAGTGAATTTGGATAAGGCCTCGACCCCCTCCGAAGTAGCCCCATCAGTTAGGTCCTCGAGTGTAGAGTCAACTAAGAAGGAGGCTAACGAGCCTAAAAACTTGGATGTGAGTGAGCTAGCCTCCAATTTGTTGGAGCATCTAGGTCAGCAATGGAGAGCAAGAACCTCCAAGGAAGTGCCGAGCAACCCACTTGTGTCCACAATGAGACAATGTATGGTGTGGGGTATGCAATGGCAACCACCCTTTCAGTGAGTGCCCATGCCTAAGGGCAAGGCCAGCACTCTACTGTACACACTGCCATAGGTGGGGAACCATGATACCTCCCAATGTTGCTTTTCGAGGTCCCTTTCCCAACTCATGTATCAAATGCGACCCCCATTGGCCCTAACTACCCCACCCAACCCCCAACTCCCGCAAGGTGGCCTTGTAGCTAGTTCTAGCTAGTACCATGCTCAGCTAGCTTCGTTGTCTCCACCCAAACTAGGCCCACAACCCCCGCTACCTCACATCACCCCAGTCAATCAAGTGTTGGTTGAAGAATTGCCCAACGACTAGGAGGAAACGGACCCTGATCATGGACCTCATAATTATTACCCTTATGAGGAGGGAAGTGGAGCCTTATCTCACTACCTCTTGCCAGAGGATCAACAAGTCCCCATATTCTAGACTGCCCCCATAAATGCAAGGTGAGAGATCTGAACTCAATTGCTCAGAGGCCCCCGCTCCAATGTTATACCTACCAAAGTCCCCATAGAGCAAATGAATTTCCCTACCGAGGCACGTCAAACCCGCCGGTGTCCTATTTCAAATGTCAAGGCCCACACTTCTTGAAGAACTGTCCATTCAAGGATCGTACACCCACTGCCCTGACCACAACCAACCCTACGCCCTTGTGCATAGGATGTGGGATGGAGTATCTATTCCAAGACTAGCCCACAAGGAGACCAACCACTCCACTGACCCTGCAAAAGAGCACCAACCTCAATCTGCTTAGCATCAAACAAGGCCATGTGCCACAGTGCCACTGCAAGTCATTACACAGATGCAGGCTAAGGCACTAGGCAAGGCCATGAAGAAGCTCACCAAGAAGGGTAAGGTATCCCCAGTACCGGGTCCCAAGATTCCTCCACAGTCTCTAACTCATTCCAAGAAAGCCATTCGAGTAGGTGACGGTTTCGATCTAGTGTTCATCCAGTACCCAGCTTGCCACCTCCTTTGCCTCCAAACAGTCTTCCATCCAGGGTGATCCTGAGGTAACCCCTATTCTAGAAGTAAACACACCAGTGCGGGCTCAGGGCCTGGCACCAACTCCCACCTATAAAGAGACCTACCCTGACTTGGTCTTAAAAAAGCAACATGTAAAGGATGCCTAGGACTTGGTGCGTGAGTGCCAGGATAAGTTTGAGCATCAACCAAAGGCTAGTAGGGGACCAGATACTATCCATCTAGCCCACCTGATGGGGCATCGAGGAGCAAAATCTCTCAAGGTCCCAAAAAGAGTGGAAGAAGAAGAACACCTCAGCTTGGAGTAGTCGAAAGCTCTAGATCTGATGCAGAAGATGTTCCAAGAGGACCCAGTGCTGTAGAACCTCCAAGACGAAGGAGACTTGTACAGCTTTGATGACATGTTATCCATGGAGGAAGAAGCTTCACCGGAACCCTACGATAGTGTCGGGTTGGCTGCCTTCCTATCTATAGAAGTGAAAATGCCGATCGCATCTCTACTAAGAGGAAATCCCATCCTGTGGCATGATATGTCCAACTGGATGAACATGCCATTCCTATCTCCAACCCCTGCCAACCCTAAGCCCAACCAATCAACGCTTAATAAGGGGCCGAACCTACCCAAGATTCCCATCAACAAGCTAGGCCAGTGTTTCGAGGGTGATGACACAAACACCTCAATCCCCATAGTCTACCAAAACCAAAAGGTAGAAGCCATCCCGGATGGGGGAGCAAGAGTGAGTGTCTACACCAAGAAATGTTGGGAAAAGTGGGGAAAGCCCGCACTTGAGTAGACCCATCTGGTAGTAAAGCTAGCCAATGGAGGAACCGCTTAACCTCTGGGAGTACTTGACTGGCATCAACATTAAGGTGTTTGGATTCACGTACCCTGTCAGGTTCATGGTCATGGACTTTACATGACAGCCCGGATAGAAGCTATCCTAGGCAGACCATTCTTACGAATGTCCGAACTCATTCATGAGTGGCGTAATGATAATATCTACTTACAACACGAGGAGCAAACCATGAGAGTGGACCTACATTCCTACAAGGCCCACCCATTTTCAGGACACCTCTTTGCTACAGAGTCTGACACCACCGCCCAAACCACCTCCGTGAAGCTATTCCAACCTTGTGACAAGGGAGAGGATGAGGAGTCTTATGACTTCTAGTATGCACCCTCCCCACTCCAGAATTCTCGTGGAATTGGATGCACATCTTATCCAACATAGATGTTCCAGAAAAAGTAGGGTTTCAGATTACCACCCCATAGCTCGAGGGTCTGACCCTAGTGGTTCCCCTAATGATGTTCAATATTCTCAAACCATGAGAGGTAAGCAAGGGAACAATAAGGGTAAAATAAGATCTTCACTGGCTGACCTACATAGGCGCCATGACCACCCACCATGAGTTCTCCTCTAATTGGGGAAACAGGGTGAGTAAGGTAACTACCCCTGTTGGCTCTATAAGTACAAGGGAAGAGCCCCCTTCAGGTTCGAAATCCCTTGCATCCAAAGGCAAGGCAAAGGCCAAGAAGCCCACTGCTCCGACAGATAATCAGAAGGAGATTGAGAATAAAGAAGACCTATGGCAGGTGCCAGCCCACTACAAGGCCTATACTATTTAGGATCACAAGATCTTACACCAACACGCCAAAAGAACCCGAGAGGATGGTTGTTCTCAAGGATATGATGGATTGGCCCCAGTTAAGGAAGTAAACTTAGCCTCGGAAAGCCAGGACCCACAACCTGTATTTGTCACCGATGACCTCAGTCCCACTGAGGAGAATGCCTTAATATCTCTCCTACAGGAATTTAAGGATTGCATGGCACAGAAGTACATGGACATGAAAGGAGTATCGGCTGCAGAAGTGCAGCATACAATCCCCATGATGGATGATGCCTGGCCAGTGTGGCAACACCCCTATCATATGAATCCTAAATATGCACTCATAGTGAGGGAAGTAATCCAAAAACTCATAGATGCCAGATTCATCTACGAGATCAAGCATATAGACTGGGTATCACCCATTGTGATAGTCCTAAAGAAGAATGGAAAAATCAAAGTATGCATGGATTTAAAGAAGGTTAATGTGGCCACAAGACTACCCCTTGCCATTCACAAAACATGTTCTAGAAAGGGTAGCTAGAAAGGAAGCGTATAGCTTCCTAGATGGGTTTTTGGGTTACAATCAAGTCTTAATTGCCCCCCAAGATCAACATAAGATCACCTTTGCAACCGAATGGGGAGTATATGTAGCCAGGGTTATGATCTTTGGTTTAACCAATGCCCCAGCTACTTTTCAATGTATGATGATCACGGTATTCAAAGAATACCTGAGGGACTTTGTGGAAGTCTCCTTGGATGATATCTGTGTGAACTCAAAATGGGATGACCACCTGAAGTATCTCAGGCTCGTCCTCGAGAAGTGCTGCTTATACCGCATATCCCTCAACCCCCTTAAGTGCCAGTTTTGGGTCAATCACAGTGTCATCCTGGGCCACATAGTGTCCTAGAATGGAATCTCTATGGACCATAATAAAATCAAACTCATCTTGGAGTTACCGCCCCCCACCAACGCTAAGGGAGTCCAATGATTTACTGTTCGTACGAGCTATTACCGGAGATTAATTTTATTCTATGCCAACATAGCCCACCCGTTATACAAACTGCTAGTATCCTTTGAGTCGACCGAAGAATGCCAAACATCCTTTGAAACCCTCAAGCTAGCTCTAGCCATCGCCCCAGTACTAAGGTCTCCTGACTGAATTTTAATATTCCACGTCCACATTGATGCCTCTAACTTTGCCATCGGATGTGTGTTAGCTCAGCTTAGGGAGCATAATTTTGATTACCCGGTATACTTTGCAAGCCGTCAACTAAATGAGGCCAAAGTTAATTACACCACCACCGAGAGAGAGAGGGTCTCACCATGGTCTGTGCAATCAAGAAATTCAGGCACTACTTGTTAGCTAACAAGTTTGTCTTCTTTGTGGACCATCAAGCACTGTTGTACTTGGTCAACAAACCGTGCACGACCACCTATCGAGGATCCCTAACGAATGAAGCTCCAACAAGAGTGGAAGATGATCTCCCTGATGCTTCCCTCTTCTTCCTCGACATCATTCCAAAATGGGCCGCCAAAATCGGCCACTACTTGGCCAACGGACTATCCCTAAGCTAAGACCTTAAGAAGGATAGAGCTCGTAAACTCATTAAGGATGCAGCACCATATCAGCTGATAGCAGGCCAACTCTACCACATGGGTAAGGATGGCAAATTGCAAAGGTGCGTATGCAAACATGAATACATTGAGGTGCTTGAAGAAGCCCACTCAAGAATCGTAGGAGGCCATTTTGCCACTGAGGTTACAACACATAAAGTGCTGCAAGTGGGTCTCTAGTGGCCAACACTCTTTGGAGATGCGATCGAATTTGTCAAACAATGTGACCCCTGCCAGTGCATCCAAATCCCACATAGGCAGACATGATGCCCCTGACCAGATTCCTAGTTGACCAACCCTTTGAGAAGTGGGGCATCAATTTCATTGGTCCCATAAGCCCAGTTGCTAAGGGGACCGGGGCTCAATACATCATCCTAGCCATCGACTTCTTCACCAAGTGGGTAGAAGGAAGGGCCACAGTAAAGGCTGATGCAAGATCCACCACCAAGTTCTTATATGAACATGTCATCACTCAGTTTGGATGCCCGTTGGAGTTAGTTAGTGACCGAGGAACCCACTTCCTCAATGAAACTATAGCAATCCTAACAAGGGAATTTATGATCATTCATAGGAAGTCAATGCCATATTACCCCAGAGCAACGACTTGCAAATGATGAGAAAGTGGACAAAGGAACATAAACCATATCCGTATTACACACTTTCTTGCTAAGAAGAGACTCCTCCTTTCATGGATCATCGTCTACAATAACAAAGGACCCTAAATTAAATTTGTAGGAAGATTCTAATCACTTTTTAAAAACATGAAAGAAAGAGTCATAAGAAAATAGACCTGTGTTAGAAGTGCCTGTTGGTTTAGGTCTTCCACCTCGTTTGTTATTTGGAGTGACATGACTTGCCTTTTGCTTTTCTACTATTGCTTTTTGTTCCTCTTCAAGCCTCTTCTTTTGTGCCTCATCCATGTTGCCTGAAGAACCCGAGTTTGACTTGCACTCACCTTTTAAATGGCGATCATAAGTTTCCTTCTCTTCCTCGACACATGTTCCAGCCTTCATCTCAATCCACCAAGGGCAGTGCTTCCTCTCCCACTCCGTAAGCAACATATGACCATCCTTATGCTTATTCTCTCTAAAAATATGAGAGGTGTACATGCAATAAGTAGTAGGTGCAAGCATAGTCCAAGCCTTGCAAATGGATGGTACCACCTTAAGACTCTTATTTGCAGCCAAATAATGAAGATACCTGAATGATTTCTTGGATAACATAAGAAATTGCAAGGTATAACAAAGATATCTTTCCATTGAATTCGAAAGCCATACACACTTGTAAACCAATCATCTAATGGCATTTGTAAGATCAACTTGCTTGGATGGAACAACAGCAATTGTCATCAATGAAGCAAAAGGCTCAAATAAAAAAGGCCTGTGTCTCAGTATAATGCCATCAAAGTATTCCAGAATAGAAGGACTGTCTACAAGTGTAGCTACATCCTCAATGCTTGATGATTTCATAACTTGGTCAAGCAATCGTCCAGCATCTATCAACACATGGTCCATCCACACTTCTTTTGCAAGCCAAGGTATGAAACCATGGTCAGTCATAGGCATCCCATAACTCTCCTTTAGATTGTCATCTGCATCGAGAAGAAAAAGAATAGATAGTTACTTTGGCTTGGAACATGTTGCAATTGATACTTGGTAAAGCTTCTCCAAAGTGATCTTCATTGATGTATCCTCAAATGGTAAATTCCAAAGGATATTAAACCACTCCTTGCCATGGGAAGGATTGACTATTGAAAGCATCTGCCAAATAGTAAAGTTTTAGAAGAGACTTTGATACACACAACAAACTATATATTAAGGTTTTCAAAGTGCAAACTAAAAAATTGCAAGTTGTAACTATAGATTTCTGAGATATAAAATGTAGAATTTTGTGGACTACAATTCAAATTTGTGATTTGTAAATAGAAAATTTTGTAAATTGAAAACTTACCCGTGTAATTTTTCTTTGATATGTTGCTCCCACAGGCTTTTAATCTCATAAATCTTGGACTCTCTCTCATCCTTTGGCATGGAAGAATGCAATTTCTTACATTGAGCCTCAAAATCGTATTTCAATTTCCCCTTTCAACATAAATAGATAATCTCATCATTATTCATTGGAACACAAACCATAGTCACAAAAAAAGAAAATATATAAACTAAAGAACTAATACTTACAGCAAATACCATCCTCCCAAGAATAGTTTGGGTGAGGGGATGCCATACCCTTCGTCCACTTCCAACCTCTTTTGTCTTGCCAACTCAATAGCTTTTTTCTCCTCCTCACTAAAATCTTGAGTAAAATATTGAGCATCACAAGACACAAGTGTGCTTGTGTGGTACAAATAATCCTTGAGATTAGTAACAACAATTGCATCTTCATTAAGCCTGCAACCATTGACTTAAATAGATCAAAATTGGTTTCATTTATAGGCACTTACCATCTAATAGCAACAATCCAACCTTTTTGCCCAATATAGTGAACATAAACAACAAGGCTTACAAGTTAAATCTTTGTAGAGTAGCAACAAGCTTAAGCTCATCATTTACCTCCCGTTCAATTATTTGAGCTTGCACTCTAATGTGTCTGGACTTGATATTTGTGTAAAGCTCTTCTATGCTTTCCATCCAAGATTCCATATGATGATTTCGCTCCCACACGAAGAACATTTTGTTTGATAGAAAGCTCCATGGTGAGTCAATTATCTCTGATTTAAACTCATCAAACTAAGCTCCAATTCTTTTCCCAACGTTCTATTATGACATCATAATATCCTTAAAGGACCCATCAGGCATTTTGATAGATAGAATGAAAGACCCTTTTGTTGGAATTATCCCTCTGTTTCAAATGCTCTTTTCAAAATGGTCAAATCATTCCTAATTTGACACACAACTAGGTTTATGAGACAACGACACAAGGGAATTCGAGGAGGCGGAGTTTCTTTATTTACTATAAGAAGCTCTAAAATATATGCACCTGATGGTCTCTCAACACACTCTAGAATGATATCCTCCACATCATCTTTAACTCCTGCTTTGTTGGATGGACCCTCTGTGTCTTTATCCTTGTTGTCCCAAGGATCCTCAATATCGTTTTCAATGTCAACTTAGTTCATTATTGACCTTTGACTCTTGCTTCTTTCTTTTGCCACCTTTCCTTGTGATAGGACTAGACACATCACATTTCTTTCTCTACACATTAGAAGAAACTCAATTACAAGATTTGAAAAAATACGATGGTGAAATGCAACTAGAAAAAAAAAAGAAACCAAACTTACTGAGGCATTTGTTGCACAACTTTCAATAAGCTCACCTGCACAAGAAGGAAAACAAATAAATGACAAAGTGAAACTATCTTTGAAATGATAAAATAAAAATGACAGAGTGAAACAAGGTAGGAATTGAGCAAGGGGGGAGGAGCCAAAGGAAAGAAATAGCAGAAGGGGGGCACGAAACGCTAGAGAGGAGGCATAGGGCAAAAGGCTCAAGATATAGTTTCGCCAGCGAAACTATATCACTGTAGCAGTGCGAGACTCTAGTGGAAATTGTAGGAAGGCCATTTCGATGAAGCTCTATATTGTTTGTTTGCGATTGCGCTTTACTTATGTGTGTGCTAAGGCTCCTTCCCACAGCTTCTAAGCATTGTTGTCCGCATAGCCGAGTTTCTGCATCATCCGCCATAGCCGAGGTGCTTCCAAGGTCTAAGATAATGATGCAGCTAAAGATGAAGATGATGATGAAGACAATGAACATGAGACCTTCACAGCTTGGCAAAGAAAAAAAGGATCAGTTTCGCCAGTGAAACTATGCAGAGTAGAGAAGATAATGAACATGAAGACCTTCACACCTTGGCAAGAAAAAAAGGCTCTAGACTAGTTTCGCCAGCGAAACTATGCAGAAGGACTTTTGTTCTAATCAAGTAACGTCCCTCTTTCACACCGACATGACGGGCCGGAAAGTGATGATCCAGAAATTGCATGAGTTTTGCCAAACCAGAACAATGTATGCATCAATAGATGAACTCTCCCGCCTCTCGCACTCCACTGGTGATACGGGTGTTGCGATAAGCTGCTTCTTCACCGGAGGCCTTGCCTTGTGAAGAAGATATATCCGGCAAGGAAGCGAAAGAAAAAGTTCCCACAAGCAACGTAAGGAATCCAAAGCTGCAGGGAGCACGTTTCGCAAGCTTCTGTGTTTTTCTATTTCGCACATGCCTGCAAGTTCCCGTTCTATTTCATTGCAAGTGTTAATCCTGTGTTCTTTTGTCGATAGAAACGGTGCAAGTCACGAGTGCATTCTTTCAATACTTCATGAATTCGAGAAACTTCTCAGATTTCTATTCGAAAAAGGTCATTAAAACACAGCGCGATGTTGCTTCCAAACTCTGAGCCAAAACTTGAATCTAAACACTAGAGAAGCAGCAACGATCAAAAGCGAGATCTTTCACTCAGATTTAGCATCACAGATTTGTTTTTTATCAAGCCATCAATCTTAGTCCTCTTCATCATCAAAGTCGTGAATTCGTTCCGCGGCTGTGAATTCGATGTAAAAGCCCACTGCCCACTTCCATCGTCAGGCCTGGGCAAGCTTCCTGCTGTGTAGATGTAGGCAGATTTGAACATGACTACCGTTTCGCAATTTCTCCGCACAAGCTGCCTTGCCTTGCCTTGCGCTCCAACCGTTTCGCAATTCCAACTCTTACCATTTCGCAATTCCCTCCCCTCTCGCTTTTCATCCTCTCTCACGCCGAATCAGCACACCCAGAAGTCTCCCTGCTGCAACCGCCGTAAATACTCCAAGTGAATCGCTCTCCTTTACAAGTGAGCTTCGTAAACTGAAGCTTATTGTCACCCTTCAATTTTGAAATGTAGACATGGTTGCTTTTATCAATCCTCTCCCATGCGCCCACTCTGACAGCTTCCTCGAGCACCTCCCAGATGGCCTTTCTGAGGTTACTGCTTCAATCACGGACGCTTCAATCAGAGCGTTCCTGAGGTTACTTCTCGTAGAGAGGATTATGAGCCATGAAGACGATTATATGAGACGTGTCATAATCCGCCCCTGGAGAGGATTATCAGGAACGTACCTCTCCCTTCATGAAACTTGTGGAGAGGATTATGACCCGTTCGGGAATTATAGCGGATTACAGTGGTGACATGTATTATAGCAGATTCTTTCTGCTCGTGGATGCTGAACGTAGGCGACAAGCTCGGTATTCCCAGGGTCTCGCTCTGGACCACTCATTGTTCTAGCACGGGATGCGTTCTTGTTTCAACTCATTAGCTGCTTCCTTCACGCCAAAACCAACCCAAAATAGATCATTCACGCCTTCAAAATGGTGGTTTTGGCTTCCTGGAGGCGCCCTATGAGCAGCTCGAAAGTCACGCTATTTGGGCTATTATGACAGTGGTGGTTGCCTTTATCTCAGATGCATCAACAGTTTTTCTATGAAGTGGAGTTGATACAGAGCAGACGAGTGAGAGCTATCTTTCAAATGAATCGCATCTTAGAGGCTTTGTGAAATGCACCTGTTCAAGGCTTTCCCATTATCTCACTAGCGTCTTCAGCTTGCAATCGTTGTTCCAGAGACTCTCTCATGAAATAATCGTTGTCCCGTGAGCTTCATTTGTCTCCCGTGAGCTGTTCAGTGTTCAAGGCTTCATTGGTCTCCGTGATCTTGTTGGAGCTCTATAACGTATGCTCTGACCTGCGTGAATACTCTAGTTTGTTGGAGCTCTGTAACGTATGCTCAGACCTGCCTACTAGCATTGGTGACGAGAAAGCGAAGGCAGGGACAGCTATCTACTTCAGGTGTTTGCAACCAGGTGCTCATAAACTTCAGGTGAATATGTGAGAGGTTCATTGCTCACCGTCAGAGGTTCATTGCTATTCCGGCTCGCTCCAATTCTTCTGCGACGCTCCAATTACTGGTGGTCACTGTTGCCAGCCTTTAAATCTTTCAACGTACTCAACTAGTTTCTTTCTCATATAGTTTCGCCAGCCAAAAACTAGAGTTTTTCTCTAATTTGCTATCTTTCAGATTGCATGTGAAATGGCCTCCCCATATAGTTTCGCCAGCGAAACTATAGTTTTACTGCTTCTGCAAACTCAAGACTTGTGAACTACAAATGAAATGGCCTCGGTTAATGTTTCGCCAACGAAACTATAGTTTTGCTACTTCTTGTTAACTTGTAAACTCCAAATGAAATGGCCTCGGATAGTGTATTGCTGTTTCACCAACGAAACTATAGTTTTGCTACTTTTTGTTAACTTGTGAACTCCAAATGAAATGGCCTCGGATAGTGTTTCACCAGCGAAACTATAGTTTTGCTACTTCTTGTTAACTTGTAAACTCCAAATGAAATGGCCTCGGATAGTGTTTCGCCAGCGAAACTATAATGTCTCTATTTTTTGCTACCACCTTCAATCTATGATTAAATCCATGAACCTTCTTTTAGATCTAATGATGGCATCATGTCTATCATTTTTCTCTCCCAACAATTCCATCCTTTGGTGTGATTGTTTTTTGGAGTAAATATTATACTAAGAATACACACCCATTTAGGGCCTCTTCGGCAAAGGTATCCTAAAGATAATGTTTTCCATTGTTTAAAGTAAAGTACTCACATTGTGATATTTTTCATTTATTAAAACATTGGGCATTTCAAAATATTATATGATTGAGAGCCCTAATTTGGTCCCTAATCCTTTGGGCATTGGATACTAGTCTGTGTATCTACTACTTGTCAATCTCAAAGAGTCATTAGCCTTAGCATGATTTAGAATTGTTTAAGATGCAACACTAATGACTGTTGCCTACACGATCTATAATTATAATTGATTAGAACACACATAGCATACATCTCTTTAGTGCTATTCCAAATGGTAACCAAAAATGCCCATAGTGTGCTACTAAAATTTTGTCGCCGAAACTGTAAGAGATATAAGCAACAGCTCCCATCTATTCTTGGAACTTGCTAGTGTAGTGAAACTGCCAAACCCTCCATCCAAGCTTCTGTTAGCACCTCCCATCCATTCTTTGAGCTAGTTGCATCTGCTATATAGTTTCGCCAGTGAAACTAATTTGGAGTGGTACTTTTTCGTGTGCATTAGTCTTGGAAAGTAACATGACTCTTTTATGACTCCCCATCCTCTCCATCCTAGAGAGAGTTTTAATGAATGATCCATGGGGTGCCAACTTGAGTGCTTGGAACGTGGGTGGTCAAAGTGAATGTTGTGAACTTATTATATGAGTAGATTCTTGTGAATTGGTGGTTACAAGGACTTGTGTGCTTGGGACGTGGCGGTGGCAATGAATGTGGTTATATTATGAGTTTGATCTTCTAGCTAATATAGTATCAAAGAACAATGATGTCCTCTTTCTATGCTTTTGCACTGTAAGTGTAGAGTTGGTCAGTATATAGTTCGAAAGGAGACAAGTGCATGAACAACTGTTGCTCACATGCTCGGTAAGTTATTTTGCTATTCTACTCCTGCTTACACACAAATCTTCAAACTCGGCCACTCACTTTTGACTCATTTTCTAGCAGTAGATCTCAACACTAGTAAAGACCAATTTTCATTTCACTTGAAGGAAGGGAGATTGTGTTCCATAAGTTCCATGGATTTTGCCATCATTTCCAATGACAATAGGTCGAAGACACTGCAAGTTGCAACAACTAATGGTGTTGCACACCTTAGTAGGGAATACCTTCACTTAACAGCTGGACTTTCTCCGAGCTCAATCTCTTTGCATCAACTACTTGATAGCAAGTGTGATGACTTGTCCTTCGAGGTTCCCTTTGTAGGTGAGGAGTCCTTGTTTCATCTCGACACCCAGTTTGGAACCACCTAATTCATTGTCAGAGGTGTAAAGCTTTTGGTTCCTCTCTTGAAAAACCTTCCTTCAAGAAGTGCACTGAAAAAAGCTATGGACATTATAACAACAATACAAGAAGTTCATGCGCTTCCAGTAAAGTATGATGGCAATATTTTGTTTAAGCTTCCTACTTTGGACCTCCCTAACCTTGCTCAGGGGGCAGAAAGCAAATATGACATCCATGTTTGGATGGATGATATAACAAGCAATATGATAGGATTTGATGGTTTAGTTCAAATTCAAATATGTGGTGGCCATCTGCAATGCAAAAACATATTTTGTTCTCACTTGGAAAGAACCAAAGAGGCCAATGAGAAGCATTGGCAAGGGATACTTTCACAAGTGTGTCCTCAAAGATCATATGTTGGGAAAAATAGTACTCTTAAGTGTTTGCATTGTGGAGCTCGTCCTTTTTGTGAGCAAGAGTTCCCATGTAGGCTATTCTTATGTTACCCACACCCCAAGGGTGATACACAATTTAAGAGGTGTGTTATACACTCAAGGTATCATTTGCATCCAGTTGGTGAAGGAAGTTCTAGAGGTGCTGTGAAGTTAAGGCTAGGTTGAATGAGCTCATACAAAGAGATGGGATGGGAAGACCTAAAGCCTTGCAAAAAACTTTAGCAAAAAATAATAATATTGGACATTGTCGTTGTTCAAGATGATCTGAAAGCCATGAGTGATGCTGACTTGACATCATTACTAGAGAAGATTACTCTAACTTTGGACAAGAGAAGCTATGTGCATACCTTGTCCTTTTAATGTGATAAAAAATATGCAAGTTTTTATGAAAAATAAGTAATGGGATTTTGATGCTACATGTTCTTAACTGTAGGCTCGCATGTTGGAAAAGGGAGGCCCAAATTGAAAGTGGATCCTTTGCAAATGGTTATGATGCTCTTTTTACACAACTGAAAAGAAAGTGTGTATATGATTATTTCCAGAGCATGGTGTTCTCTAGACAACTTGAATTTTCTTCATTTGAAATATGTCATGTTTTTAAGATATCTACCAAGGGACATGGTAGTGGTGTTGATCTAGTGAACAAGATAAGGCCAAGTGGAGTGTTAGGATCATGCTGGGTTTGCTTTGATTTTGTCAAATGTATGCATGATTGGAATACAATGGCATGCCATGTTTACAACCCTTTTGTTCAAGAGCTACAAACTATTGCTATTGGGGATTTCAAGGTTGAGGATATAGAAGCCCAGATCCTTTTTTAGGAACTGTTAAATAGAGTTATGGAGAAGGAGGGATTCCCAAAGCCTCAATTTAAAGGGTTTATGGCTGATAAGGCACAAGCAAATTGGCGTGCAATTAGAACGGTATTCAATGGTGACGCCAATGAGGTGCTCAAAGGAAAAGAGAGATCTTGCTTATTCCATTGGGAGCAAAGCTTGGAAAACCATGCTAAGTTCCTTCCATCGTTTGATCGTGAGGAGTTCAAGCTAAGGTGTAGACAGTGGAAGAATGCTCCATCTCAAGAAGCTGCAGACATTGAGTTGAAAAACCTCTGTTCATGGTTCAAGCATCATGCACACAAGAAGGACATCTCCATTTTAGAAACACGGATTGTGTGGTGGCATGCAAGAGTGGCTCATTGGGGAGAATACATTCTCACGGTAGGTCTATTGTTATTTCATTCACAAATTTATTGTTTGTTGTTTATTGGAAACTAATCTATGCTATGACACAAGGCATGGAGGGATCTAACAAGTTCTTAGTTCCTAGAGCAAACTTTGCAGAGTCAGCAATCCATGGAAGTTGATTGGCATCTAATGATGGAGTGAAATATGTCACACTAAAAAATGCTTGTGAGACAGATATGACTAGTGCTCTGCTGCAAACTGCAAGATACACAGAATATCTAAAGGGACTACACATGGGTTGTGGACCTAGTTTGGAGAAGCTATCTCGAAGGCACTCTTATGGGAACATAGGGAGCAACTCATGCAAGTTCATTGATCTCAGTAAAATGAGGTGGCTAAGAAGGTGGATACAACTATTGGAGGTCAAGATTGTATGGGTGATTTGAAGACTGTGAGAAGGAAGCGATCAAAATCTCTCTCAAAAGTAGTGTATGCAAATGATTCACATCATCCAGAATATGAGTATGTAAATCAGCCAAGAAAGAGAAAACAAAATACCACACCAATCCTGAAAACAAATCAATATGTTGAAGAAGAGGTGGTACACAAGACTATGTGGGCTATGAGAAGAACTAATGCAGGTAATGAGGTGAGGTGTGAGGACAAAGGAATCAAATGCCACAAATTGATAGGTCACAAGGGTAGGATGGGAAAGAGAGGTGTTCTTGCACCTAGCTTTTTTGGGAGAATCAACACCAAAGTAGGCATTCGAAGGCAATTGATTTGGTTTTGTGGGGATAACATGGACCACACATGGACACCATGAAATTGCATTGAAGGAAAACCACTTGAGGTGCCGAGGGAGTGATCTATTGAGAAGGCGGCAATCCTGCATGAGGAAGAAATGAGGTTATTAGTAGCTGGAGGATTTAAATTAAAAAAGCAATGCACTAGGGCCACAAATCTATTGATTTAATAGGTAGACCGAGCATAAGGGATGGCATGGTTGTGGAATGGGTAAAGGAGGTGACATGTGAAATGAGAACAAGGATAGCTAAGTCTATTTCCTTGGAATGTGTTGTTTACAATGTTAATATAGTTGTCCCTAGAGAGCATGTGGAGTACCTAGTTTCCACTCCAGGATCACATAAAAAAGGGGGAAAGTTCAATGTTGTGGTTTCAGTGTTTCCTTCATGCACAAGGCTGGACTTTGTGGTCCATTCTGAAGGGCAAAAAGGACATATCCCATGCAAACATCTGTATTACATTTATATGCAATACTTGGGTCTAGATGAGAAGATACACATGTTCATTCACCAATCTGCGCTAAGTAGGCAAGAACTCTACCAAGCTCCACCTGCTTGCTGAGAAGGGCGTTTATCTCTACATGTGGTTATATCAAAGGAACTTGCATAGGTGCATACAAATATTGTATGACCAGAGTAGCTTGTGTTGACTTTTTGGGTGCATTTTGATAGTCATTTGCTTGACACAATATAGCTATATGTATGTAAACAATATTTTGTTGGCCATAGCTTCTTTGTGAGTTGTATATGAACAATGTATTACTCACCACACGCTATAGGTTTTGGTGACCTTTTTGTGTGTTTGAATGGTTCTTTTATAGAAATCTATCAATCTAATAAATGCACATTGGTGGCAGCTACAAGAGCTTTTCATAGTTTTGGCAAATTTTTATAAATTTATAGTGGTGATTTTTGGTTTTATTTTCTTACTAAAATGATTATTAAAATATGCAAGAATTCTGACTACAACTACTCCATCCATGCACCATCCATGGCTCTCAATTCAATCCTCCTTAGATTCTAGACCATTTGACTATGAATTGTTTGGAAAAAATATCATTTTTACTTTATTTTTTTGCACATGATGTTTATTGAAAAAATATTTATACTGAAGGTATCAAATTAGACTTGACTAAAGGTCCACTGCTCAGATCACTTGTACGTTTTTGCTCGAAAAATGCTCATCCCCAGTAGGAATGCATGGGTGCATTAATAAATGGTAGGCATAAAGTGTCATAGGCTAAGGGTAGAATAATGGGGTATGCCCAAGGGATGGATCCCAAGAGGCATGAGAGGTTGTGACCTCTCGTATTCATGGAATGTGTGCATGAGGCATTATGCATTCATATGTGGTTTGTGGATTATAGGAGCATGGTAGAGTTGTCAATAGCAAAAGTACACTCACGTGGGCACTCCTTCGACCCCATTTGGAGGGTCAATGCTTCTCAATTTATGTGTCATTATCCCACACATGCATCCTCCAACCGGTACTACGTGACAAGTGGCATCAGAGCAGTGATTCTCTGATTGTGTGGACCCACCATGTGGAAGCTGTCACAAATGTTGACATCAATGTGACATCATCGAGGACACAAAAAGACAACAAGATTACCAAGGGGCTCCTTGTTATTTCATTGTCTTTGAATTCATTTCAGATTTTAATAAGAGAAAGGGACGAACAATAGAGAAGAGATAAAAGGAGAGAGAAAAGACAGGACAATCAAAATTCAAATAAGAGGGGGAAGCCAGATCCTTTTTATCTTTATTTTTCCCACCCTTGAATTCGTGGTCAGCCTGTCTGTCCTCCACTCTTAAACTAGGGGAGGCTTCTAAAAGCATGCAGTTTTCTCCCCCCCATCACGCAATTCCCGAATCCCCACTGTACTTTACCATGTGGCGTACCGAGATACACGTCGGAATGCCCAGTCGCCAGTTAAGGACTTTTGAGTATGTAATAAAGGGGAGGAGCCTTGTAATGTGGCCCTCAAAATCCCTACAAGCCGCTACCTCTGTGACGGGTCACGCACCACGAGCCTCTATGATGGGTCACGTGCTGCGAGCCACATCAAAAAATGTGCCGCTAACCATGCCGCTGCAGCCACAGCAACCTCAGCCGCTATCCGCCAGCCTGCCTCTCCCCTGCGACTGTGCCACATGTCAGCGTAGCAGCCCTATGCCACATAGACAGTCTGGCCACCACCTGTAAACCTGCTAGCACCAATCTCTGGCCCCTCTGCTCCCTCCGCCATTGGCATTTAAGGCCACTTTTCATCTAGAAAGGAATGGAATACACAATTGTGTGATGATGACAAGGGTCAAAGGATTGATCTACTTAAACTTAAGATGAGCATTTAGGATATTAAATTAATAGTGCATTTGCATGTGGGCTAATGAAGCAATAAATGCATTTGCATGTAGGATCATACACTTGGGGTAGAAAAAAACTCAAGAATTGAGCACATGCACAATTATTACCTCGGAAATGTAGACAATGGTATTGTACAAAGACGTTGGGCAACTTGGGCTTTGGAAGGCACCCATGGTGCCAAGAGTCTTGAAGTTGGAGTACTAGAGATGGTTGTGTCATTCTCTTAGGTTGGGTTGATGAGACAAGGTAGTACTTGGGCTCTTCCCAAGCAAGAGGGTGCTATACATGGCCATAGGTGTTGGACTAAGGTGGTGGATATGTAGGCACTTAGTAAGGTCTAGTGACCTTAGCGAGATCTCAAGTAATTGGTAAGTCATGGACGCATGACTATGGGTGGATCTACGATTAGAGCTGGTGGTCTAGAATGAGTACTCAAGTAAGATATGGTGATCTTGATCTTGTAAGTTAGGCCTATTTTGTAAGTTTTGGGTCTGATCAACCTAAAACTAATGGTTCCAAACTAGTCACTTGGAACTTGGACCAATGCATGCATATGAGAGAGAGAGAGATTAGGAAATGGTATCCTATTGGAAAGGAAAAATAGAACAAAAATGGATTCCTAGTAACCCTAATGGGATAAAGTTAAATTAGTCTTTGTAGGAATGTCCAAAGCAAAGGAGTATATGGACAACACAACATGAAAGATAAACACTATGTCTTTCTTATTGATTTATTTGAAAATTGGCTTTAAAGGAACATACTAATGTTGGACTTGTATGGTAGGAGTACTAGACATGAAGATGAAACATTGAAGATGTTGTATGGAAGTTTATGCAGGAATCTAATGAGTGCTAAAGACCATGAAGACAAAGAAGAATACCTAGTAGATGAGGACATCTATGCCCCAAGCAACAGGGCATGTCACGACACGATTTTGTAGTCTAGAATATATTAGGCTAGCATGATCAAATGTAATAATTATAGGGTAGGCTAGGTAGGTTTAAATGGCTAAATGCCATATGGATAATGTATTGGATATGTTAATGGATTAATATAAATGGTGCACTCACACATGTAGGTCCTAGGATAGGAATGGGTAGGAATGCATGGGTACATTAATAAATGGTAGGCATAAAGTGTCATAGGCTAAGGGTAGAATAATGGGGTATGCCCAAGGGATGGATCCCAAGAGGCATGAGAGGTTGTGACCTCTCGTATGCATGAGGCATTATGCATTCATATGTGGTTTGTGGATTGCAGGAGCATGGTAGAGTTGTCAATAGCAAAAGTACACTCACGTGGGCACTCCTTCCACCCCATTTAGAGGGCCAATGCTTCTCACTTTATGTGTCATTCTCCCACACATGTGCATCCTCCAACCGGTACATGACATTTTAAGACTAATAATGCAGCCCATCTAACATGCAGGGAATGAAGCCTTTCAAACATCATATAGTACTTCATTATTTGCATCACCATTCCCAACCCCTAATTACTTTTTGGTTGTATGAGTGCCAGATTTATTCATTGCTAATCTAATAGAGGGACATGGACAACAATTGTGTGCCTGCTTTGAAGGTTCGCTTCCACAACAAAAATATTTTGTTCTAAATTTTATTTTTGTTGTGATGGTGCCATGTGATTTGGTGCACCTCTCAGCCAGGTTTGTAGAATAATATCATTTGCACAATAATATGGCAAATATGAAGTATGTTGGAAAGAGGTTGGAAAATGAATAATTTACTTTTTGATGCACTGGTTATATACACATTTATAAAGACTTTTTGGTAGCAAGAAGAATTTTTGGAGGATTCATTTTTCGAATGACAATTGACAACCACTTGGGTAGAATCAAAGGAAAAATGAACTACTTCATTAGTCATTTTGCTTCGGAGATGATGTATATGACATATTTTGACTTGAAAAAATTGATATCATTGCTCATATTAAGATAGTATATCCTTTATATATTGACCCATTAGGAGTATTAGCCCAATTTGTTTGAGCAGGAACTAGATGGAAACTTGGAAAAAATGGGAGGTTTGCTAATATTGGATAACTTGAAACATGTTTGAATGTTGAACTTTCATACTTGGAAGGATCTTCACAAGCTTACTTGGGTTTAGATTATGTAACTTTTTTGGACTTGGTTTCCCTTTACTATGATACGAAAATGGATTCTCGTTATGATAATTTTGACACATTATAGCGTTTTAGCTTTAGACTCATACTTTATATCATGGTTAATGGTATGAGAATATGATTTACAGTAATGTGATCCTTTTTCTCTATGCTATGAGGATTCCTTTGGAATGATTGTAAGGGATTTTGATTGCCGTTAGGATGGACTTTGAACTACAATGAAAGAAGAAATGATAGAGATCTAGGATGAACGCACACTTGTATAACCATTGTGGGATAATAAAAATCTCGTAACTAATGGTTAATATGGGAGGAGGACAATACTTCCCTTATGAACTTTGCAAAAAATGGAGAAAAAATGTCCCCTAATACTTTATGTGTATTCCAATCTAAGTTATCTCTTTATTAGTTAATGGAGGAGGACAATACTTCCCTTATGAACTTTGCAAAAAAATCCCCTAATACAATATGTGTATTCCAATCTCCCCCTTCCAGCAAGGCCGTTGTCCCCCGACAATATGCAGTTGCAATGCTTTTCCATACTAGAAGGGTCTTCATCTAATATGATGGAGCATAGCTTTGTGAAAGGCTTGAGGGCCTGTCTGATGATGTTTAAAAGACTATTTCTTCATATCAGCTAATGACCACCAAAATAACTCCGAAAAGAGCTCTACTCAGAAATACACCAATCCCTTTTTTCCACCTCATTTTTTGGAAGTTGAATTACTGGCTTGTGATAATAAAGTATGGTAACTCCATGATATGAGTCTTCTTGTCCCCTTTGCATCATATGTGGATTTTCTTAGCATACCTTGTTAATTCTTCAAAGTCAATGAAATCTTAAGCAAAAAAACAAGTGTAAAACTTCAATATAAGCATTACCCACAATTATGCCTGATTTAGTTTCTTCCCAATGTCAGCCTTTGCCCCATCGATAGATGCTACTCCCTAGTAGGCATATTTGATAGGTATAAAAGTCGCATTTCTAAGACAGAAAAGAAAACAGCAAAGTATTTGAATGACGTATTTAACATTGGTCTCCCTTATATCAAATGCAGATGCTTTGAGGGAAAGATGAATTGCATGGCACAACACCTACGGTATGACCATGCAATATGGTATATGATGAATAATATACCAACCTTTTTCCCTAACCAACCATCAAAAACTACTTTTAATTCCTTCCTCTTGTTTATGAAATCAAGTGATTTGGTTCAATTTTGCAAAGCATCTCTTCCATTTCATTACATGGGAGAATTGGCATTAATGGCTGTCAAGAACTTAGAAAAGAATCCACATGCACCATTGTTACCTCAACCTTCACCCGATGTGATGCCTTATGGTGAGTTGATGCTAAGTCCCCAGATATATAGCCTTCCAAAAGTTATGGGCCGAGCAAAAGAGGGTGGTTTACTAGATGCCTTGGATATAATGTGGGCATGGATGCACCAATTATTACTTCACAAGAGCGCGATAATTGAATGGCAGTAGCCATCCTCTGAGAGCTCAATTCATTTGGATAGCCGAAAATTACAGGTACGACCTTCCAAGATATTAAAGGGTAGAAACACTATGTAATTTACGGATACAAAGAATAAGAAACTCTCAGTACAACATCTGCTTTATGATGACAAAGATTGACTTGTTACAGGTATGCGAAGCATACCAAAGGACCATGGTTGTTATGCCTCATGGTAGAACAACTTTGATAAGCATAAGGAATAGCTCTAAATGCTTTATTCATGCTCTATTTGATAATCCACTCTTCGAATTGTTTTCAATCATCACGAAGCTAATGATCAATTTCTTATACCAATATGGATTATATAAGATAATCGAGGTTGTCAAAAAACTGAACTTTGGTTGGACTTTCTCTCAGAGTTTGGCTTCATTGCTTTGTAAACCTGGAATGACCTTTACATATGGATGGAATAATGTATGTCATGGCCATATGTATGAGTTTAATATGTTCTTTAACAAAAATTGGGGACATGTAATTACCATAGATAATGATATCATTGGTGACAATACTTTAAAAGAAGAGGTTAAGAAAAGCCTAGGACACATCCCTAGAAGGGATTTTAGCCTTAATGGGACCTTGGATTCCATCTTGACGATTTGGAACCAATTGATACTTTTAATACCATTAACCAATAATGTATGGGACTCAAGTTTGCATAATATTATCATTCGCACAATAATATGGCAAATATGAAGGATGTTGGCAAATCAAAATTTTACTTTTTGATGCACTAGTTATACCGACCTTTATAAAGACTTTATGGCATCAATAAGACTTTTGGAGGATTCATTTTCAGAATGACAACTGACAACCACTTGGGCTTCATTAGTCGTTCTTCTTGGGAGATATGTTTATATGACATATTTTGACTTCAAAAAACTCATATCACTAATCATATTGAGATAGTATATTCTTTATATATTGGCTCATGAGGAGTATTAGCCCAATTTTTTTGAGTAGGAGCAAGACGGACACTTGGAAAAGTGGGAGGTTTGATAATATTGGATAACTTGAAATAGGTCTAAAATGTTAAAATTTCATATTGGAAGGATCTTCACAAGATTACTTGGGTTTACCTTATGTAACTTTTTTGGACTTGGTTTCCCTTTCTTATGATATGAAGATGGATTTTGATAACGATAATCTTGACACATTGTAGCTTTTTAGCTTTAGACTCATACTTTATATCATGGTTAATGGTATGAGGATATGATTTAGAGTAATGCGATCCTTTTTCTCTATGCTATGAGGAATCGTTTGGAATGATTGTAATGGATTTGGATTGCTTTTATGATGGACTTTGAACTCCAATGAAAGACGCAATGATAGAGATCTAAGATGAACACACACACACGTGCACGCGTGTGCACACACACATGCATTCCACACGAGTGCGCGCACTTCCACACATACATGACAATGAATTACAAACAACCTGATGATCTAGAAGGTGGTTCATGAGTTGTTCCATCTTAAAAGTATCCACATCCTTATGGGAGTTTTGGGGTTAGTTTATTAGTAGATTAGTATAAGAAAGAAACAGAGACCAATGGAAGACAGACTTCAAGACAAAGGCTAGATTGTATAAATGGATGGTGATGCCATTAGGATACTTCAATGCACTAGATTGTAATTTTAGCTATTGGGTAGATTGTTGCTCTCTTGTTTAGCTTTATTTTTCGCATATCAAAGCCCTTTACCTAATCACTTCTACCACATATGTTAGGCTATGCAATTTTTGGTAGAATCATCGTAATGGTTCTCTTACAAGGGAGATGCTATGAAGGTCTAGATGTCCTCACATCGTGGCTACTAAGAATGAGAGAGATTTTTTAACAAGAATCGTTTGCTACAAGGCACATAATGAGGATGGACATATGAGTCTCTCAAGTAATGTGCAAGTCAATGGCTTGGAATTACATCGAAAAACAAGCTTTTGAGGGCGAGGAAAAGTGAGCATCTGGGACTCTTTGCCATAATAGCCACCTAAATTTTACAATTTCTCTAACCTATCGAGACAAGCAAAATCTAAATCATTGGATAGTGACTGGAAAAAATAACTCATCATGACTTTTGATTCTTGTAGTAAACTTGACTTTATATCAAATTCGTTTCTCTTCATAGATCTTAAACTCTTCCCAATTATCTACACAGACTCTCCTTTTTTTAACAACAAATTTCCTTTAATGTGTGTTTCATTTTAGTTTGGCTTTGCATTCTCCTTCTACCGATCCTAAATTTGTTTTCTTTCAACCAATTTTTAGCACTCCTAAGCTTGGTTGCGTTAGATGAGGCCTTTTATGTAGCCTTCATGTTGCATCACAAGGCTATAATTTCACTGCATTGGTGAGATTTTTATTGGGTATCATTGACCTTGCCTCTTTAGACATATGGCTAGGGCAAAATAAATACTCTATCGTTTGTGACTAAACTTTTTGTTCTAGCATTTTGTGATTGTACGGGTAAAACTTGCTTTGGGTAGAGTTAAAGCCCTTAAAAATACAATATCGATGTAAGGCAATTTGCTAGACAATAGAATTTAGTAGGCTAATCCACATCCCTAGCTTGCTTTTGTGAGATAGAAGGCGGCTTGATACTCCACTTGAGCACAACTCAATAAGTATTCTAGTTAATCAGTGACCAATGCAATTGGCACATAGCTCTTTTCTATATATAAAGGTAGGGAGTGAGAGAGTTGATGTGCTTCCTTACCATTGTATTTATCCATCCTTGATGGATTGCAACCCATTTCTTGCATGGGAGATCTCCGAGGCAACCCGAGCCTTCTCATTTTCAAGCTTATCTTTGCCATACGTGATTGGTTAGAGCTAGTCTCCTTGTATAGCTCTACATTGAAATAATTCTTCTAGCTTCTTAAGCATACTTTATCTCTCATCTATGAGGAGGATGTACACAACAAACTTTTAATTTGCTTGTGCATTGCTAAGGAACACGCATTCAAGCACTCTCATGCATAGAGTTGAGAACATATTCATGGATTGGTGGTGATAAGAAAGTAATTGTATAAGAAAGCAATTAAAAAATGTGTACTTTTGAAAGCAATCAATTTAAATTATTCAATTACTTTTCAATTTTGGAGACTTGTGAAAGGTAACAAGCATCCAAATCGAGTTGTTAAAGCAATATCCGCCAAACAAGATAGTGCCCTCTAACCAGTGTGGAGAGACAAAGTCCACTCATTGTAAATTTAAGCGTGGGCATCACATAGGAGCCTTACGTATATAGAGTACCTCCTTATTTAGAGCTTAAGGTTTGATATAGCTTTTCACCTTAGCAGCCTTATGTATAGTAATTTTGTTTTGAGTGCCGGTTTCTTCCGTGTGAGGCACTAAGACCCACCACACAACTCATGGGGAAAGTCTGTGTAGTAATTTTGTTTTGAGTGCCGGTTTCTTCTATGTGAGGCACTAACACCTACCACAGTGGCGGTTTCTTCTATGTGAGGCACTAACACCTACTCATGGAGAACTCTTTCCCCCCACCATAGAGTAATCTATATAATACAAGATTGATGTTCTTCTCTCTACGCTCTTTCTCTATACTATTCTGGAAAAGCTTCTAAGAAATTCTGGAGAAGATACGGCATTGATACAAAAACGGGCAAGCACGTACTGTTTCCAAGTCCGCTGTTTCCTGGAACTAGGTACAATCAGCAACGCTACTAGTAATGTTTACTAAATTCTCAAAACGTTTAAGGGGAGAGGAGGGAGCCACCGCTGGTGCACATGAACAATTCATGTTTCGTGTTTACGCATGAGGTACTGAGGTGCGTCCTTCGGATAAGTCGCTGCTTAATTCCCATCAATTTTTACGTGGGTTCACTCTTGTGCCTCAAGGGCCGATTTCCTTACCTTGCTTGGCCTCGTGAACCCAATATATCGGCACAGCAACGGCTCCAAATCGATCAATGCACCCTCGGCTCACAAGATCTCAGTGAAAGCGAAAGCGCTAGAATACGAAAAGAAAAGGGATCCTGACAGAAGATTCTGATTATTGACCAGTACCCACAGGGTTCATTTTCCTCTCCAGTCTGCTAGTATTCGAATGGCTGTATGGATTTTATGCTAACTCTGAGGGCTAGGACTTTTTCTTAGCACTTGCAATCGAGATCTTTGAGGTGTTATTTGATGCTTGTTTCCCGGGCGGTAAGGATTTCTGTGCTTGTTTGTGCTTCGAGCCCTTGGTTCTAGAGGGTGGATTTGGGAGCGCAGTATTTTTCCCTCTTGCGCAGCGATGATTCGACCTATGTAAGGAACAGGATCTAGTGACCACCACAAGTCACGCTCTTTTTGTGTTCCAAAAAGTGGGTGAACTTTGCTACATATACGTGTGTTGCTCGGGGACAAGGACATATACTATACTACAGGTCTTGCTAGCAAGAAGCATTTTATGATTTATAAGCTAAGGTCTCTCCATTCCAATAGAAGACATGGTGTTGATCACTTATTCGTTTGCATATCTTCAATCCCACACATTAATTTAGGGACTTACGGCCTTTTCGCACTAGCAATTAGGTTATGTTAGTGAGCTTTACATAACTAGTTCTCTTAAGTTAAAGCTAACCTTAAAATGGAAATTACATTCCCATTGGTAACCTAAGTGGTCTTAAATAAAACTTTCGGGGTATTTTTTATACAAAATGGTTTATCTCATCGATCCAAAGTCAGTTCTTTAAAGTTAAGATCACAATGGTTTCTTCTTTTCATGACCTTTCAAACAAGTACCCATGTTGTATAGTTTCGAGTTGATCTTGATCATGAAATTTTCTTAACAAGAATATTACTTTAAGTATCACTCCCACTAGTCATCTTTAAGTTAACAATTCAATTTTCACATTCCAACTTCTTTCTCTTCTTTAAAATCCTTGAAGTACCTATTTTAAAGAGGTTAAATTTACAAACATTTTAACGAGCAGTTAGGAAATTTAACTTAACTACATTCTAAAAATGCTAATGGGAATGCACACTAATGTGGACACTCCATTATGAGTCTTAATTAGTGCTCCCTAACTAGTAATGGGAATAGGCTCTAGGTTAAATTTTCCCTAGATGAAGTGAATGGTATTTTTGCTTTACCTCAACGAAGCATTTGTAGCTGTCATGCTGTTGTTGTGACTCAAGGATGCCAAAGGGCAGAATATCAAATTTGCGAGGTAAATTTTGCCTCTAAGAGCTTGTTCACGCAGGAGCTTGAGTTTGCAACCAAGTTGTCCCTGTTGGCAATTGGTTTTTTTGTTGGTTGCCCCTCTAGAGCAGGGGCTTAAGCAATGACTAGGTTTTCCCTCCAAATCCACCATGCGTGAACCCAAATTGAAATTCTTGGTTTGCAAACCACCTCTCTCTATGCTCTAAGTTGCCTACAATTTTTTGTATGAGAATAACCTTTGCTGTCGTCAATTTTAAATAATATCCCTTGCAATGTTAACATTTTTCCATGAGAAAGGACTTCTTCAAATGAGCAATGTTATGACCATAGAAATCCTCTCCAGAACACCTTTAGAATGACCATTGGTTTCATCATATTTATTCTTGAGTACCTTAAAAGGCTCAAAGTCTCTTATTTGACGTTTAGGAATTTCCATAATTTCAGGAAGATGATACATTGGAGGGATCTTCCCATGACTCTTTTGGGAATGTTTCATCACCATCCCTTACATGTTTCTATATGTCAAGAACACTTTGGGCATGCTTGGTGCATGAAACTTCCTTCCCTCCACACACAATGCATTTCCCTAAGTCTACTCAAACATCAAGGCTCCCTATTTTCTCTTAAAGGTGCCCACTTTTTGTGATCCTTAGAGCGAAGAGTCCGTGGGTTAGACTAGAAGAAGAAAACAAAAGCAATAAATTAAAAATCTCAAGTGATTAGAAATTAAGTCAAAACAATGAGGGATCTTCACAAAACCAAAAAGATTTCTTTTCTCAAGGCAATGAGATCCTCACATCACAAGCTAGGTTGTACAAACTTCAAATCTTTGATATATATTGTGTATGTCTCCATCATCGCTTATAGTCCTATTTATTTATCATTTGCCCTCTTGCTTCACTTTTTGTTAAGATATTAATTTCTTGAGCATAGTTACTAGAAATGGGGTACCCCTTTCATAAAACAAACCTTAGAGGGAAGTTAATGAGACAAACCTTGTAGGGCATGCCAATATTCTCCCACAATTGATATAGGAAGTGTCTCTTAATTAGGCTTTAGGGAAAAGGGCGTTGAGTTTCTCCATAGTGCTACCTCCAGTAGACGATTGTGACAAAATCTTATAAAGCATGTCAATATTCTCCAACAAGTGGTACAACAAGTCTCTCTTGTTTAGAATTTAGGTGAAAGGGCGTCAAGTTGGGCCATAGTGCTACCTCCATTGCACTATCCAATAGTTTCCCCTTTTGAAACCTAAGCCCATCTTACTTTGTACACTACATTTGAGCCACTATGTCTTTCTAAGATCATACAAATTGTCACCTTAGGTGGGGAATGAGAATGTTAGATTCTAAAATTGATGTCCATCTTAGTTGGACTTACCATCTTGCTAAACAACCTAACTTTACTTGCTTAACATCTTTGCTCTCTTTTCGCTTACCATTCTACTAAATAACCTTGTCCTCCTAGCAATGATGTCTCCCCCCTCCCCCTTACGTTGAGCATACATGCCCCCTCAGTTCCAATGCTAATGCGCCCAATAAAAGAGGTTGTGCATATATGTTCTCCATGGATGCATTGCATTTTGTGCACACATTTCTCACCCTTAGATGAGCTCATGTGCATAAATGCCCCCCTCACCCCCAACTCCAGGCTTATGTAGCATAATACCTCCCCCTCCCTTGCCATCCCTTACTTCTCCCCTTTCCGACAGCATACCTAGATTGTTTAGAGCAACAACTAGTTGGCCCTTAGGTTAGGCCAACAAGCAAACTTACCAACACAGGTGGAGGAACGGGTGGCACCTATGATTGGCAACCAGGCGGAGCTCCTCTTTGGTTGACTTTTGAATGGCGAGTGGTAGCGAACCGGTGCAATTTTGTTTACTTTTGAATGGCAAGCACATGCAATAGGAAGTGGTGATCGCGTGTCTGAAGCAAGTGAAGTAGGGGCAACCACAAACTAAGGGCGGTAGACCAATGGCGAGAAATGGTTCTGCTAATTAACTATGTCAGTTTTAGAAGTCGGCTCTATAGTAATTGTAGAAGAAGCATAGTAATAGGGAGGAGATCGAAGAGAGTGACATTGTATAGCTCACGCTCTCTCTCACTTGGCTTGCCAGAATAGGAATTTGTTATTGAGTGAATAGTTTAAGCCGAGGCGACTCAAGTGGTTGTAACAGACTTCTTAATACAAGTACGGCTTTTACTTCAATTGTCTATTGTGTTTCCTTCTGCCTATTCAACTGTTAATAAGTTCATTCACCTATCATCACATGGTTTCCCTATCAGTATAGCAACCCTGACCTTTGAGTTATTTTGTTGGCATCTGCGTGACACAACCAAGCACGCATATACGCGATTCCCTAACGATTGCAAGAGCGAGCATCTTCGTCCAAGCACTACACAGTTGGGTGAATATTTAACAAGCAACATGCACTGAGCACTTGTGAGTTTACTGTTGAGGAGTGAGCAAACCAAAGCATCAACATTTGGTGATCCTGGTGGAAAAGGGTCACTTGAATTTGTGAGTTAAAGTGTTGTTAGTTTAGGGAATTGAGTGGATTGATTATAGCAAGCCTATGATTGAGTGCACAGTCATTAAGAGAGGTTCATGTTGACCAACGACGAGCTGAAGTAGTTGCTAGGTGTCCTAGTGTGGACTACAAAAAGTATTGACACTGCCAATTAGCTAATTCATGACTTATCCAATGTCTGATACACACTCGAAACGAAGACAATGATATGTAGCCAGGCACGAAGAGTTCCTGAGTCAAAGAAATCAGCTACGTCCAATCATGAGAGCTAGGGCGATCTCAGAGCCATAATTGAGTTTCCAAAGGAGGCACAAGAAGAAGCATCAACTATCCAACAAGAGCATAGAACACGAGGACAGAGACTCGTCCTCACTACCCCAGGGGTGGAATTTGATTATTACGTAGTGCTAGAAGGATGAACTACTGGTTATTGGCTGAGGCATTCCAAAAGATTAGCAGGTGAGGGTCCATCATGGCAAATGGGGTCCGAGCACTCGTCTACAGGAAGTTTGGACCTAGAACAATTAGCCATTTTCTCCATTGATCCTCATCATGAACATGACAATTACAAGATTGAAAGAAGAGAAAGACCTCTTCGACAATCGGATGTTGCATTGGAAAGACACCGTCGAGAGAGGTGTGACCAAAGAATACCTACAACAGCAGATGGTCCATAACAGAAATAACAAAAGGCGTTCTTTTTGATGGAGATAAATTCCACCAAGCACCTCAAGGGGTGAATATAGAGCAACTAAAGCAATTTGCCTGAGCTGATCTTCCTATGGACATAAGGCCTATACAATCAGGTGTAAACCTCACTGGGCCTTTAAGAAAGATAAGGCTTGTAGCTCTTTCTACTAGTCATCCACAACCTCATACACACGAAGATGGGTATGACAGATGGAGGACTGGAGACATGTTCTATCCAGTGGACGTCATGCACACCCAATCTATGGAGCTGACCAAGTGGTAGACTCGGGAGAGTAACAGAGAAATCTAAGGCTCTATCAAATATTAAGTAAAATTTTAGAATTTTAGGACTGGTGATAAAGATCCATATAACCATCTTCAAAGAGCAAGAACTTGGATATTCTTTCATGTGGTACATGAATAGTGTTTGTAGGAAGCATGCAGATCAAGGGAAACTTATCACAAAGATAATAAAAACTCATGATGATTGGGCCATGAGGAAATTGAATATGACGAGCTTGAAAATGATCATGTTGGTAAAATTTTGTTGGGTTTTGCTTCCTAGATCCTAAACCCTATTTTTAATTCCAGACTAGTTGGAGAAATTGAATAAATTGAACTCTCCACTCCCACACCCCCTCCCACTTGCCCCTGACACTCCAAAACGGGACGAAATTAGGTTTAGGGTTTTCTCACATAGGGGACAAAATTAGGCTTGGAATTTTGTTGGGTTTTGCTTCCTAGATCCTAAACCCTATTTTTAATTCTCTAGCAGTTGAAGCAATTGAAATTGAACTCTCCATTCCCACACGCCCTCCCACTTGCCCCTGACACTCCAGTAGGGGACAAATTTAGGTTAAGGATTTTCTCACATAAGGGACAAAATTAGGTTCAGGGTCTTTAATCAGCCAATAAACTTGACACCACACAATGGATGAAGCTAGGAAAGGTCTAATCTATGAAGCATGCACTCAATGCTAGGGTGGCAAGGGAGGAAGGGCGAGTAAGAGGGGTAGAGGCCATTGAAGTGCCAGTAGCTTCAGTGCCTTACTGTTTTCTAGGTTTCTGAGAGCTTTGGCCTCCTATCTCAGAATGTGAGGAAGGTCAGGCGAGGTGAGCCAAAAATATGGATTAGCGTTTTCTCACAGGGGATAAATCAACTCTCAAAAATATCATCTCCAAGAAACCATTGAGGGCTTATGGTCCATGTGCATGATTTTCAAAGGAAAAAAAACCCTGGGCCCTGGTTGCATGATGACGGATTTAGGGCTTACAAGGTTTTTTTCCCTCTGAAAATCATGCACATGGATCATAAGCCCATAATGGCCTCTGAGAGATGATATTTTAGAGAGTTGATTTTTCCCTTGTGAAAAAACCTTAATCCTTATTTATTCCTAAAAATGGATGCTTTCTTAATTTTTATAATCATAAATCATGGTTTAGGGTTTTGATGTAATATGTTGGTTGCAAGATATCTAGTGGATTGATGAATATGCTAGATGCAAGGGTGGAATCAGAGGATGGTATGGCTTCAATTGGCCACTACATCAATAGAGTGGCTCAACACATTTTGGTCTTCCATCGGCAATTATTGCTAGATGGAAAGTTAAATATTATGAAGTTTAGGGTCCTTAGTTGAATGGTGAAGATGAGGGCCATCCGTCCTACTGTGAATCGTGTTGTTTTGATTAGGCATAATGTAGCTTTATTTTTGCTCTTAGACACACGATATGGACCTCTCCATAGCATCATAGTTGTTGTGGGGCTAGCTGGTGTTACGGATCCCCAAGCCATAGAAAATGAAATTGTGCAACCCTCTCTTCTTTAGTAAGCTCAAAAGGGAGCTAAACCAAGCAAGAAGAAGCGTAGACTAGAGTATGTGCCCTAAAGCGGATGTTCTTTGTAATAACACTCTGAGTCAATAAAGAATACAATTTTGAATTTATTTCCTTGTTTGCTATTGAATATTGTTTCCTTTTGCATGTAAGTAAAATTGAGTATTATTTCCCTTTGCATGTTCCATTGAGATTTGTTGAATATTATTTCATTTTGCATGTAAGTAAATTGTTGATTGCAAATACAATGAAAATAAATTGGAGATTGCAAATACAAAGACGATGTGAAAAAGGACACTTTATTATATTCAAAAGAGGATGATACAAAAGTGATTCTCAAAGGCAAAGTACACCAACTGAACCCTAACTATCACCCAAGGTGTATATACAAAAAACCTAAGTGCCCTTGGGCTTCCTAAGATGCATAATGAACTGCATATCCTTTGTAGTCACAGTGACCCTTTTCCTATGGATTGCACTATTTGCAATGCTCTTATTGCTTTCACATCACCTTTCCCATCCTTTTTGAAAGGTAAGCGGTGCAATTTGCCAAGGGCACACCCTTCACATACTTCATTAACTGGCTGCTGTAATTTTGGCATTCCAATAACCATGTTGTTGTTAAACAAATAGGTCAAAGCCCTGGGATGGATATGGCCAAACCTGGCATGCCATAAATCACCCTGAGATACACATGATACAGCCATAGCATGCTGATTATAAGGCTGAGCATCAAGCTTGTACAGCCCTTTTTCATAAGTGCCTGTAGCCACAATAGCATAACCCTTTTTAGGATCCTTAATCCTGCATTGGCTGCCTTGAAACTCTACCAACATATGTTGATCATGAGCAATGGAGGAAACTGAAATCAGATTCTTCTTCAAATCTGGAACATACCAAACATCACGGATGTATTGTTTCTTTCCTGAACCATCCAAGAGAATAGGAACATGTCCCACTCCCGTGATATCCTGAGTGGCATCATTAGCACAAACAACATGTCTGCCATGGACCGGTATAATGTCCTCAAACCAATCTCTGTGATGAGTCATATGCTTAGAAGCACCACTATCCAAGTACCAAGGATTAGTGGTGGCCAAAGATGCATCAATACCCTCTGACACTGGCTCAATAAGAGCATGAGCATGTGTAGCATGTGACATACTGGGCTCCCCCCCTGTGTCAATGATCTCATGATCCACAACACCAAAGGCAAAGTCCTTGTCATCCTGGGCATAATGTGCATGAGAAGAGGCATTTGAATTTTCAGCAGGTGCCACAAAATTACTGTTTGTAGTCCCCCTCTTCTTCTCATTAGCAATCCTCTTCTGACACTCGGCAATGTAATGACCAGGCTTTTTGCAATAGTTACATTTACCCTTTTTCTTAGAGGCGGGACTTGCCTGAGAACTTGCATTTGCCTCACTTTTGGGCTGAAATCCATTGCTGTTTTTTTTGTGAAAGTATCCTCCTTTTGACTGAAATTTGCCCTTTCCCTGCATAGCAAGAGCTTGCTCACCTTGGCGAGATGAATGAGCAAAATTAGAGGTTCTTTCCTCTTCTTGCAGGAGCAGCCCTACCAACTCATCAAATGAGACAGGTGCAGCTCTAAGCATGATAGACAAAGAGGTAACAAAAGTGCCAAATGACGGAGCCAGGCTATTGAGAGTGATAGTGACCAACTTTCTGTCTTCTATCTCCTCATCAACACCTGCTAATTGATCTCTAAGATCAGTAATCTTAGCAATATGCTCTGCAATTGTTTGCCCTTCTTCCATCTTCAACTCCTTGAGTTGATTTGTCAAAGCTAGCACTCTAGCTTCATTTTTGACCTGATACATACATGCCAGTTTAGCCCAAGCATCTTTAGCATACCTACAGGACTTGATAGTAGACATAATGTGCCTCTTCACTGAGAGGGATATCAAAGATAAAGCCTGGGCATTTCTTCTATCAAACCTCCTTTGCTCCTCCAATAGAGCAGGAGTAGGAGCTATGGATGTAGATGTGATGGATGAAGATGAACTAGTTGCAGCAGCAGCTGGCCTAGTTTCATCACCACTCACAATGTCCCACAAGCCCTTGCCAACCAAAATATTGCGGAGCATAAATGACCACAAGGCATAGTTTGATCCTTCCAATTTATCCCCTTCACTGATAGTGCCAAAGCTTTCAGAAAGAGACATTATTCCTGACAAATAACTGACAAGAAGATTTGGGTGTCCAAGAAGCAGGAAAAGAGCACTGAAGCAAATCGATTTGAAGTAGGAGCTTCCGAGATGGATGTCAGTTTGATTCGGGGCTGGAAATTGCTGAGAAGAGCACCAATGTAGCAGTAGATGAACTCGTATTGAAGAAGATGGCTGCTGCTGCTGAGAAGAGCATCAATGCAACTATAGGAGACTGCTGTAGGTAGTAAAACAGCAAGAGGAGATGCCGGAAAGTGCTGGAAATCAGGGCGACCTGAAGTAGAAGCCCTCGGGCTCAAGGGCGACCTCAAAAAGAGGGGCGAAGTGAAGGCGACCTGATCTGAAGCTGTTCGAGCTAAAGTCTGAAAATCAGCAACATTGGTTGTCGACCAAGTCCTGGAGAGAGGCGACCTGAAGAAGACTTCCCGGGGCAGCAAAAAACTCAAGTTCTTCACGACAACTGACTGAAAAACGAGCTGGAAACTGAAGTGGGCTTAATGTAGGATTGAGAGCAACACGAGGACACGAGAGAACTTGCCACAAGACGGAAGGCAAGGCTAAATCTCGGTTCAAGTGACTGACGCTCTGATACCACTTGAAGGAACACAAATGGAGACAAAAGTGAACACCAGTGAATGGATGTGCTCACACACGAAAGCTCCGACAGATGTTCAATCGATCAGAATACAAAGTACTTGGCATATATAGTGACCAAGTAGAACATAAAAATAAACCAAGTACTAGACTAGCCTACAAGGTCATATCTTTGTATATGTCTACAAAAACAAGGAAGAAAGTAGGAGGAGAGAAATGAAGAGGAAAGGAGAATAGAGGACAATGGGAAAATTTTGAAGGGGAAGAAAGGGGGACTTTTGAAGGGGGACAATGGGGAAATTTTGAAGGCCAAGAAAGGGATGATAAAGAGGGGAGAAAAGGGGGAGAAAGGAGGGGGGAAAGGAAGAGGAACGAAGGAGAACAAGAAATACTAAAGCAGGAGCAATGGGAAGAAAGAGGAGGAGAAAGAAGGAGAAAGAAGGGGAGAAAGAACATTTCAATATTACCTCTTGACATAAATGGAGTGTATGACTACATGCTTGAGTCTCTCCACCTAGCTTGAGTGTGGTTATGATGGAGAGGATGGATAGAATGGATACAATGTTTAGGAGAGGATGGAATAGGGAGGTAGTTTCTGTAACCAAATGGGACAAGAGGGATGAATAAATAAAGGCATTGCAATGTCATAGTAGTTATGGTTTTAGGAAAATAGGACCAATAGAAAGCATAAAAAAGTATTCGATATTGTTGATATAAGCATCAAAATTTTTTCCCATAAAGTGTTTCAATGGTCTTATTGACAGTTATACCAACTCTTTCTCTAAGGCCATATTGATGATTATTTCCATCAATGATTAGGATTTTTTAAAATATTTTGAACATTATGTTTTAATTAGAATGAAAATTTAATCCAAAGGGTGTCAATGCATGAAAGATCTAGTGATTCTCCTCCATGCAACATCTCATGTCAAATAGACCTTGTTAAGCCATCCTAAACCTAACGCTATGAAAAATTTACCCTTTAATGTGTAATATGATGTCAGTAATTAAAGATTTTGAATAGCTGAACAAATTTCGATCGTGGTGGGGCATTCCACATACTGCTATTTGTGTGGCATTAAATTATGTCAAAAATAGCTTGTGAGATAGAAGCTTAGTCCACTATGTGTTCTTATCCTATGGAAAGCTAGTCGAGATATCTCAATAATGTCATGCAAAACCATGGGGGAATTATCTATATGGTTCTCAATAATGTTTGATAATACCATGCTCCACAAACTTTCCAAGAAACTAAAGTTTTGGAATTCCAATTACCATATTCGGATATTTTATCTGTATCAAGCTTTTGAAATTTACATGTCCATATAACTTGTGCCATACTTGGAAAGTGGCATCTATTGTAGTTGAGCTAACATGGCATGCAAATCTGGTACTGAAGCTAGCATTGTGATAGCCTTGCATATATTTTTATTGTAGAAAATAAATAAAGGTTGGATTGTCTAAACATCCACGTGATTAAGTGCATAAATACTGTAAAGAGCATGCCCAATCATGCTCAAACATAAAAATTTAGAGGCAAGTGAATTCAAATGTTAAAAAGGGGTGAAAACGTGTATCTCCTTATAATGCTAAGACTTTAAAAAGACCCATGGTTCTTTGGAGGGGGAGAGAGAGAGAGAGAATTAAAAATATATATATCACAAGAGAAGATTCAAAGTTGTCTCCTCTTTTTTAGTCGAAGTGTTTTTCCAAATTATAACTCAAAGAAGATAGATACATTTGAGCCATTAGTCTATTTCTCAATCAAAAATCACCTTGTCATTGGATATCATGCAAAAATTTTCCTTTAATTAGATGGTAGCATGAAATTTCCATAAGATTGAGTTTGATTCTTCACAACCTATGACGCATCAAGAGATCTTTTGTGATTGCATTCTTTTGTCCACATTCTTTCTACATACCATCTTACATGTAATTTGATATTATGATATGTTTTTTTTTTTTTGTGTTTTACAATTTAATGCCAACTACATGCAAGAGAATCCTTAACCCCTGAGTGGGGTATTAAAATTGTGATTTGATTGACCTAGAATAGTGAGGTAAAGTTTCCAACTAAATCTTGGCAACTAACAATGAGTATTATCGCTATCGTTTCCTTGAAAATTCATAACTTCCATAATCCAAATGACATGAAGACCTTGAAAATTCATAACTTCCATAATCCAAAGTCAAATGACTCGAAGACATACAAAAAGAGTATTTTTTATTTCCAACACAAAATACACATGGAAAAAACTCAAATTAAGTTTTGAAAATTCCATGAATTCATATTAACATAATCTAATGTTGACACCACTTTTTTTATTGCTACAACTTGATGGCTTCAACTAGGGTAAAGGGGCCAATCTTGTGTACCCCTATGTTTTTCATAATGTAATGGGTTGTGCCTATGGATTTTTTAATCATTTCCAAAATGTAAAGGAATCACATGAATGGCAATATAGAGGATATAATTTTCCCCAAAAAATGAGAAACTTTGAACTTGGTGGAAAACTTAAATACCCTACCCAATGCTAAAGGCATTGGTGGAACAATACTATGCCACATGTAAACTAGCTTAACTTTTCATAAGAGCTTGACACCAAAGCATATTTTCCCTTTTTCATGCCTCTTTATTGGGTCTTTGCATGGGAAAAAAGGGGGTATGCTGACATATTCAAGGCACCTTGTCTTTACTAGCCCCTTTACGCTAGATTTCATGCTAACTAACCTCAATACAAACCTAACCAAATCAACCTGAAGTAATGAGGACATAATGGTTGGCGACAAAGAGATGAGTGAGTGGAGTCGAGAAGGGTTGGTGGCAAGCTAGGGAGCGCTGCAAGCAAGGGAGTAGGAGCCAACAAGAGGAAGGGCGGAGCCAACAGTAGGAAGGGAGGGAATGAAGGGAGACACCGACGAAGGGAGGAAGAACGAGAGGAGCCAACAAGAGGGAGGAAAGGGAGCACCCACTAGGAGGAAGAGGGAGGGAGGGACGGAGGCCTAGAGGGAGGGCGAGAGGTAGGAGGAAGGGAGGCTAAGAGGGAGGGAGGAGCCAACGGGCCGATCGAGCAAGAGGAGCGGCGGAGCAAGAGAGGTCCCCGAGCAATAAAGACGAAGGGAAGCAATCAGAGCGTAAATTTTTAAAAATTTTAATTCAAGGGGGAGCGTAGATTTCATTCAGGAACTTCAATTAACTTGGGATAAAACAATCATTCGAGTTTTTTTTTTTGGCAATGAAATAGTAGTAACATTCCATTAAAGAAAAGAAAAGAGAAAAGTATACAAAGTAAAGAAGAAGAGCAGGAATCTCAGTTCCATATTCTCCCTATCATCTCATTCTTTTTCCCAAAAAACTGAACCGCTCTTTTAACTTCCTCTATTATGACCACAGCCAGCCATATGCATGATCACAAAACCTCTGATCAACTGCCAGAGTTCATGTAAAGGGTCAGTCATGCTACCCTGTCTCCAAAAAGAGCCATTTTTTATCTGATCTTCAAGTGAATCTGAACCTTAGCAAGGCTTAGGCTGATCGGCCTCCAAATCTCTTTGTGTAGAAGCAGTCCCAAAAGAGGTGCATATGAGTCTCATTTCCTGTCTTGCAGAATAAGCATCCTGGAGCAACGTTTGGATTCCATTTAGCAATCCTTACCCTCATTAGGCATTTTCCCAATAATCACTCTCCACATTACAAGATTTAGTTTAAAAGAGGGGGTGGCCCTACATACCCTTTGGAGCCTTGCAGCCCGGACTTACAAGCTGTCACCCGGGGCATGGAATTTGCACTGTGTGCTAGCAGCCAAAGGGGCACTTAGAGAGTCAATCTCCTTGAAATCCTTCAGTCCTATTTTTGAAAAGGGTTTACCCGACCTCCAAACAAATCCCCTAAAGCTAACTTCCTCTTGCATATACTACTAGTTGGCCATTCATATTTGATCTTACTCAATAAGATTCTTACAACCTGTCCCTCACGAGCTGTCAATCCATATCTCTGTTCAATGTCTATAAGCTGTAGCCATTTTCTACCTCCTGGGTCCCATATCTGAAAAAAGGTCTGGAGCCCTTTTCTAAACAGCCTGGCTACCATTCGTGGGTGGCTCTTGAGAAGCGCAGGTCCACTGTCTAGTGCCCAGTCCGTCAGCCATAGAGATCTCCCAAGGGATGCATCCCCATGAAGTGATCTTAACCCTCTCCAAGCGCAGCCCTTAGCCTTATTCTTCCATATCTGAATTAGCCTTGTGAGTATCTCTGATTGTGGGGTCTTAATAGGGAATTTTGATAGATCACGTCCTGCCACGGGTAGCTGATCCCTTTTGGAGCATTTGAGCATTTAAAACACCTTGCAATAACTGCCCAAGGTTGGCTGCAACCTAGCTGTAGAAGCCATTTACTGCATAAAATATTGTTATTTTCTTTCATATCAGTTGGACCAAGTCCCCCAGCCTCTTTAGGTGTTGTCATCAACTCCCATCTCATACCATGCCACCTTCCCTCCCACACAAAGTTCGAAATACATCTGTCCAGTCTTTTTAGTTATAATTTGGAGAAAGGTAACAAAGACAGCACGTAGACCATGGTTGACTCCAGCATGTGCTTAGCGATAGTTACTCTGCCCGCTAGCGATAGAGGCTTTCCAGCCCATCTATCAAATTTCTCTTTAATTCGAGAGCATGTTCAACTAATACTAATTGAATTTCTCTTTCTTATTCGTTGGAGTCACATAATCACTTTATAGCATTGCCAATATATTCATGAATACCAACATTAGTAGTATGAGGATGTAGACATCATACATACAATATTGACTCAAGTCATACTCCTTGAATACCTTTTCTCACTACTAACACCTTCAAAAAAAAAAAAAAGTATGGAAAGATGAATAGCAACGAGCTAGTTAGTTCTTGCATTTTACTTTAAACGAGCAATGAGCACATGCTTAGCAAGAAGAATGGATGGAACAAAGGCATGATACTAAAGTAACATATCCAAAGAACATACTCATGAAAGCAAGGACTTAATCAAATATGCATATATGTAATTGAAGCTATAGTAGCACAATGCTTTCAAACTTTGCATGAAAGGTCCAATTATAGTTTATAGAATGGTCACACCAACCCGAAAATTCATGTGACATCCCCATTTTGCAAACAGGGTTTTAGCATGGCAAGGTGGAGAAGCAATTTAGATTGTAGTAGCTCCACAGAAGAAGGGGCACAACCTCAAACAATGGCTTCTCTGCCAAGTTTTGGAGGTTCAAGCATGAGTTTTGAAGGTTCAAGGATACGTGTCACCATACTAGTGTACTGCGGGCTAGTAGGGGAAGCCTCCCACCATAAAGTCAGATTACTTGATTGCAAGTGTGGCCGCACTACACTTCGACTAGATGTCACAGACGTGGCTTCCCAAATTTTCAAGCTAGTGTGACTACTCTTTTGAATTTGATATGTATACACCTCGGGCATCAACCAACCTTTTTATTGAGACTCTTGAACATGCTTCTTTTAGTCAAGCATTTACTACCAAGGAAAGACTCAGGTTTGGCTATTTAATAACCAATGTTTAAGATTCATTGCAACAAGCCCTAGAGGCAGCAAAATTACCAATACAGCAAAAACGGTGGCGTAATACCTAGCATGAGACATTTCCCCATCAAAAAAAAACCTTTAAAAAATAGTGTATACAAATCTATACACAACTAGTTGTAATGTATAAATGATAGGATTGAAGGACATGCCTTCCGGGCTTTCAAATAATCCCGCTCGGTGGTCTCTCTACTCATAAGAATGGTGGATGGAATTGTTGTTGACACAACGTGGCAGGCTGGTAAGTCTCTTCGCAGTTGATTCATACTACAACCCATTTTGGAAGAAAAGCAGCACCTTGTCATACACTTCACTTCTGGCAGATTGTCCGAGCACAAAATCTCCGTGAGCGTATTGAGGAACAAAGAGAATTTCGGTCACGCCTGGCAAATCTTCAAGGAGATGCCTCACATCAAGCTCATCAGCGAGCTCATCCTGCCCGCCATGGGCCAAGAGAAAAGGAATGCTCTTAGGAATGGCTGATAGATCGTACGAAGGAGGGAAGAAATCACCGTAGTGGCCTAAATTTCGAAACCAACCATAGTCATACATGCCAAATCTCCCTGTCCTAAGCACTGCGTAATAATTCAAACAAAGATGCGTGTTAGAATGACAAGGCCGTAAGGTTAAATGAGTAAAACATTGCCGGACGTCCTTCAATCCTTAAAGGTATGGAAGTAAGTATGTCATAGTACATTACATTGAGCCATTTGTGCTAGGTTCCTCATGGAGGTAGTTTGAAGTTCGAATTTGTCGTAGTACGTAATCAAGGATTGGTTCAGGCAACAATTGGGACCTGAGCATGTCACCACAGCAATCAGAAAATGCCTCCTCTCGAGTCTCAACTAAAAGACTTGGTGAGCCGCTAAACTCGAAAGGTAAAAAGTTACATGCATACCTGTGACCAGACTGAGCAAGTCACTGTAGCAATTACTACGCTTGATGTTCTTGCAAGTCGCATCGATCACCTGTTTGCCTGCATCACTGTCCAAATCCACATGAATCCAGATCATCATAGCTTAGCCTTTGGTAACCTCGCAACGGGTTCACCATTTAAGTTCGTGACTTGCTTGCGAATTTGAGAAGCTGTAAATTTAATCAATTGGATTGCAACTGTCACATACGTTGAGATATTGAATTCGTGGACGCCAGCAACTAATAGCAGCTGCAAACAAAGTCAGCCCAACAAGAACGAAGGTCACAACTGTGTTTCACCAGACCAACCATGAGGCTTAAATGGTTCAAGAGCACCAAGCTGGGGATTACAGAGTTGTCCGGCTAAAGCCGCGACATGGAATAATCAGAAGCACCTTACCTTGTCAAGGAACAACCAAGCCACCGCAGCAGCCACAGGAGAGGAGACATGATTCAAGTATGCTATAGGACTAAGCATCGCTGCCTTTTTCACTAAGCTCGCGGTCTCACTTTGAGTAAATGCAGCAAATCCGGTCATCGTTCCCTGAATGCAAAGACGCATTTGATACTTCAATCCAGATCGTTAACTTTGAAGACCATTCGGCCCCAAGAAATGAAGCACACCTGTGAATAGCCCACGTAATAGATGAGCTGATTAGTCTGTAGATGCACAAAACGTAGCATCGAAGGCAAATCTTGGGAAACGAGATCATCCCAGTCCCAGTTCCAGTATTCCTGCAATTGTCAGTACAATCTTCAATTGAGAAGCTCGAAACTTTGACTACTCAAATACATCGTCCGAGGCCTAAAGGAGCAAACGTAACACAAGCAACGGGCTTCCATTCCTCTACGAAAGAGCTGCAGCTAATGAATACTATCAATATGAGCTGAAAGGATGAGAAATGAACACAAGACAGATAGATTAGCAAAAATAACTTTCTCCATGAACCTTCGCTCATTTCTTGTACGTGTTCTTGCATTGATTTTGCATTCAAGCATTGGCAGCAAAGCACTTATACATGATTCACAGCCTGAGAGATTTAAGGTAGCAGGGAGAGAGAAGTACAGGATCAGTTCTCTTATAGGTGACGTGCCCGTAGCTGAACTTGGAGGATCGCGTGCTACCCAGCCACACATCGTATCCGCTGTCCGCCAGAACGAACCCGAGCGACTCATCAGGCTCGTTTAGCACCCAAATATCTCCACCCTGTCACCCAACCCAATTCAAGCTATTTCTACTTGATCTTGCTGCGATGGCTAATGTGTCCAAGGAGGCTCAGAAATTTGTTTAATCGCCGGTACTTTGCTGATAACAAGTACCTGCATCAACCCATGATAGAGAAAAGCGGGTCCCTTGGTTGATTTAATCCTCCTGCTCGAAATGCGTTGCATCCCCAACAAGAATCCATCCCCGGTAGGCACCTGAACATACAAGGTGTTCTTTCAAATCGTAACGAAATGTGACACCAACATTATAAGCAACGAAAGTGACTTTTTCGCACCTTAAACTCTTGGCAGTTATACCCGCGTTTCAACACCAGTAGCGCACATACGCCCACAGGATTGGACACGGCCTGAGCTTCCATCGTTATGGACCGAACTTGGCCAGCAAGCGCTATTACAAGGACACCAACTACCACGACTATATATGGCCACTTCGACGCCATCTCACCAAGCCCTGGCGCCCAACACCTGGCGCTCGTTCTTTCTTTGAAACTAATCACGCGATCGCAAGCGTACCATTCGGAAAATTTGAATAAGTCATTGTATATGACCGTTTTTGTCATTGGGGCACGACGGCACCAGCTGAAACTCCATCATACGCGGCGTTGGTGAACAGCTTCGGGATCAAAGATGGAGGAGCGAATACAGCGTTTAAAAGGAGCAGTTGAGCGAGCTGGGAGCAGCAGGAGGATGAGGCAAAGCGGGTGATGCGGTGCGATGCGGTACTGGGGAAGGAGCGTTAAATATGGAAAAACGAGTGGCCGATGTAGAGACTGGTCGGAAGCGGTGCTAGGAGGGGTGGGCCTAAATCCAGCATGGGCGATGGCGATGGCTACGAAACCAAAGCAGGCAGGCGGCAGGAGACCAAAGAGCAGTTGGAAGGGAGAAAAACTTTGTGGTGAGGAAGGAGGAGGAAGCAGGAGGGGCAGGTGAGAGCGGGTGACATTCAATGGCCGTCGTTACTATCAGCCTCGGTCAGGACTCAGTCTCAGACACTTCATCAACTCCATCAAGGAGCTGCAAGACTCAAGAGATCGTATAATAATGTATTCTCATAATATGTCATAGTAAAGCTTTCGAACAGGATACTTCTTGCAATGCCTCTGCAAATCTGCATTTCGCAACAATCGAATGAAGTTTCCATCTCTCTCCATTCATGTCCTCATAGTCTCTTGGGTTTGAATCAGGTTTTTGGGCATCTATAGCTATCTTGAGTTTGAACCAGGTTTTAGAGAATTCAGATTCCATATTTCCCCAAAACTGTTGAGTTTGAACCAGGGGTTTAGTGAATTCACATCCAAGACATTACTCTCTCAGGCTTTACCCTCCAAGTTCCACTCCCAAAACAGTTCGATCCAGGTTTCGGTGACTCCATATGCAAGACATTCCTGTCTTGAGTGTGAAACAGGTTTTAGAGAAACAATAATTTCCAAGCTCCACTCCGAAAACAGTTGCGGTTTTAGAGAAACAATATTTTCCAAGCTCCACTCCGAAAACAGTTGCGATTGAACCAGGTTTTAGCGAATCGATAGCCACATTAACTACCAAGTTCCACGTCCAAAACATCTCGCTCATCTTTTCCCCACCAACTCTCCCTCTGTACACACTTAGCACCATCACCAAGTCAACATCTCTTAACTCCTTCCGTCATTTTTCTCACTCCCACAACGTGTACGTACTTACGGGAGCATGCATTCTCGTAACGTGTCACCAAGAACACCCAATATCCCCAACCCACGTAATGGCCGACATTGAAATGCCCTTCCAAGTTCCAACTACAAACTTTTAACGCTTCATGAGCATTTACTCACTCCAAATTGTAAATTGTGAATGGTGACCTCTAGATTGTAGAGTGGCTCTACTTGCCCACGCTCAACAATCTCATGTGACTTCTTGATTCCATAGACAAGGGGTCCTTAAAATGTGAGAATTAGTCCCTAAGACTACATAGTACATCCTCATTATTTTGTGTGGCCACGGCCTCATAGGTTAGCTACTAACCCCAGTCACCGATAGGTATCTAGCTTGGTGGTTGGTGTGTGTGTGTGTGTGTGTGTGTGTGTGTGTGTGTGAGAGAGAGAGAGAGAGAGCGAACATGAGTTCGAATCTTAGCTAGGCCTCGGCAGCACTAGCAAAAAAGAAAGACTAACACAGTCGATTAATGCTTTCAAAAGAGACTCACATGCAACTCACCCATACAGCTTGCTAGTCTCCTACCCACCATTATTTTCATGAGTTTAAAGAGTGCTTGCATAACTCTCCTACGAGCAAGAGAGTGTTTTATCTCCATGCCGCCATCCTAAGAGCAAGTCACATGGGCGAGTTACAAAAACAACTACACTTGCATGTGGTTAAGCAAGTCCATCAAGGAGCCAACCTACTCATCTGCCTACTAATGGACTTAGAATAAAGGAGCCCATAATGTCTAGGATAATATAGTAATGTGATAGCGTTGGAGGGGCACTATTTTCCTAGAAGGGCAATGCCAAGAATACAAGTGGTTGATAGACTATGAGTTGTTAATCTAACTACTTCTCAACGACTTTCCTAAACATCAAGGTGTAGAGGCACGTGGATATCGTGTGCAAGATTGTGAGTGCATTATATGGGGTTTATAAACGCATGAATTCTTTGTATGCAAGTGCATGTTTTATATTTTTTCCTTATTTGTCTTATGAACAAAGAGAATAAATGAGAATATTTAGTGTGAATGCATTCATCGTGTGTGTTAATCCTTCATGGATGGCTTTATGGATGGGTTGCCTTATTCATTGACTATGAAGCTAAGAAAATATGGAGAGGGAGAGGAGAAGAGTGGAGATGAGAAGAGAGGGCATAGCTAGAGAGCACACCACAAATGACTAACTGTACAGTAGTATTAGTTGAAAAGAATGAATATATACAAACCCCTTTAGGGTTAGGGTTTCCAACCCTTGTGCCATGATTACATGATGTGTTAGTGTTATGCACATATGAATAGATGATATTGTGCTGAATCCTCAACACTTTCCCTCAAGATCAACATCATGCAATAGGCCTTCCCTCGAGATTGTAAGAAAATAATACAACGTCTGTGCTCAACAGATAACAGGATCTGAGAATCAAAAATTTGATTACTCTATAACTGATACAATAGATGGCGCTACCTCCCAACCATGCGCTCCTATGAAAGAAGCTTCGATGGTGTGCTGGAAATAGTAGAAGGCGAAGGCTGGATGCTAAGGAATCAGGGTTGCTATAGCCAGTGATAAAATGGGCTTCACGAGCTTGCTCTTATATAGCCACCAGTCATAGTCGGTTAGGCTCAATTGGGTGACTAACCCAATCTGCCCAAAACGGTCGATTGGGAATCGGTCCCGAAATAGGCCACTGACCATACGATAGAACTAGTGTGCAAAACAAAGCAACTAACCTATAATTACCATTCAACCCAGAGCCATCCGGGATCATCTGAGGCTCCAAACGGGCCCTGCAAGGGCTGCCTCGGGAAATGCTCCATCTACCCTGAGTGCGGTCAATCAAGGGATGCCTTCTCGCATTTGCATGTAGCCTAGTTGGCGGTGTGCCAACTCTATCTGAAGCCGTCCAGCCATCAGGCCACACATGGCCCCCATTTGGTATCCAAACTTGGACCTACCGGATAACCGAGCTACTCAAATGCCTTCTCCTCATATGGGGGGCTTACAAGTAGAGTTAGCTGGTCCCCGCATAGTTACACGAGAGTGGATCATTGATATCTAACACCCCCCCTCAATATCCACCCGCAAGTGAACTTACTTTTTCGGTCCAATGCCAAGTCGATGAAGATGCCTCTCCAGCAAGTCTCTTCCAAGAGCCTTCGCAAAGATGTCCCAGCATTCTCTGTAGTTGGATAGTACACCAAGTCGACCTCTCCATCCATGATGAGCTCGCGTACAAAGTGATATTGAATCTTAATGTGTTTTGTGTGAGCATGAAACACCGGGTTCTTTGCTATCGCCATGCAACTCTGATTGTCACATGATAACTACGTAGGCTTGTTCTGCACTGCACCCATGTCCCCCAAAGTCCTCCTCAACCACATTGCCTCGCAAGAAGCAAAGCATGCACATTTATACTTGGCCTCGGTAGAAGAAAGAGCAACTATGGGTTGCTTCTTGCTGACCCATGACATAACTCCAAATCCAAGTGAGAAACAATACCCTGTCACTGATCTCCTGCTGTCCACGTCGCCCAATCTGAGTCACAGAATCCGGTCAAGATGATGTTGCCCTTGGTATAGGTGATGCCATAATCAAGTGTGCCTTTGATGTATTCCAACACCCGCATCCCTGCCCTCCAATGGTTCTCCCAAGGCTTATTGGAAAACCTTCTTAGTACACCAGTCGCAAAACTGATGTCCAGCCATGTGTTGCATAGGTAAATCAAGCTGCCCACAAGCCTTCTATACTTCACTTCGTCCACCAGTGGTGATGAATCCTCGTTTGAGAGCTTCGCATCAACCTCCATAGGGGTACCAACTGTCTTGCACTCAGCCATGCCAAATGCCTTCAGTATCTCTCCAGCATACTTCAGCTGTGAAATGAAGATCTATTTCGGCTCTTGCCAAACTTCAATCCCCAAACAAAAATGCATCAGTCCGAGGTCTATCATTTCAAGCTCTCTTCCTAGCAAATGCTTCATCTGCGAGATCTTCTCTTCATGGTTTTCTATCATGACAAGGTCGTCCACATAAAGGACCACGATCATACACCTACCTCCTTCTCTGAAGATATACAAATTTGCATCAGATGGGCTCCTCCTGAACCCGATTTGCAGAAAGTAGGCATCAATTCATTGGTACCATGCTCGTGGGACCTATTTCAGCCCATAAAGTGCCTTCTTTAGTTTGCAGACTTTACCTTCTGAACCAGGGATCTGGGATGCATCAATTTAACGAGCATAAACCTATGAGTAGGTTTATCTGAGCGTGTTTTTCAAGAGATTTTTAAAAATGTTTTTCTTTAGGAAACATGGTTTTTACACTTTTATTTTCACTAGAACTAGATCCCTTTATCATAAAAATATACAGACTAGTCACTCATTCATTTTTACACAACATAATTTTCTTATTTAGAGACATCCCTTTGTACCCCTGTTATTACCTTAAAAAAGTGTTGATTCCTTTAAGAAACATTCCTCATAATCACTCTCAATGTAATAATACTATGCATATATAATTACTTATTAACACATTTATATCATATGGCAATATCTTTTTAGTGTTTTTATAGCATATTTATGGACATGTTTCTAAAGAAGTTTAAATTACTATAAATAAGTATTAACTTAGGCTTATATATCACTCTCATAAAATACATGTAATATTTAATCCTATATATGAAAGATTTTCCAAAATATAACTTCATAGATGTGCTCAAATGGGGTGTTCCGATCGATTTGAGTGGTTGAATGACTATATTTGGACATTGGATATGAAAGTTATGTCACTTTTAAAAGTGCTGTCCAAGGTAGTTTCGCCAGCGAAACTACCTTGGGAGACTTGCTTCAAAGGGGTTTCGCTGGCGAAACTACCTGGATGGCTTGCTTCAATGAGTTTTCTTTGAAGAAACTCTTTCATGAAGATAGGTTGAGAGAGGGTTTTCAATGTCACCCCCTATTAAGTAAAAGTTGTAAGAAGGATCATAAGGGAATTTTCATAGAGAAGTCTACTCGACATGTGGGTTTCTTCAAAAGCCATCCCATTATGCTTTCACCATTCCTACAGATTCACCTAAAGATTTTTGTATAAAATAGGCATTGCTATAATACTTTGCATATTTCTAAGTGAAACTATGTTTTCTTCTTATCGATTTTTGCCATATTTATGCATAGTTGGAAGCTTTTTTTTTCCTTCGCTCGGATGCTCGGAAGATTTCGCTCAGAAAATGCTCGTCCCCCAGGGATCTCAAAACCTGGTGGTTGTTCCACATATACCTCCTCCTTGAGATCTCCATTCAGAAAGGTGGATTTCACATCCATCTAAAACACGAGCCAACTTCCCTAGGTAGCTAAAGCCAACACATTGCGAATTGTGGGTAATCGAGCTGTGGGGGCAAAAGTATCTTGATAATCAAAACCATGTACCTATGCAAATTCTTTTGCCACAAGCCGAGCCTTGTACTTATCCAACGTGCCGTCAGACTTGTACTTGGTCTTGCACACCCACTTGGTTCCGATTACCTTGCGTTTTGGTGGTCGATCCACAAGGTCCCAAGTGTTGTTCTTCATTTGGAGCCATACTCCAACTGCATAGACTCCATCCACCTATCATCGCCATGTGCCTCTTCAAGACACTTGGGTTCATCAGCACAGATCACTTTTGTCATCAAAGCATAGTTGACCAAGTGTTCCTGCGCCCTTCTTTGCTCCTCTAATCTCTTGGACCGGCGGTGTTTAGATGGTTCCTCCTCAATGGTTGGAGGTTCTCTGCCATCCAAAAGCTGCTTTACCCACTTTGGAAATGGCCGTTGCCGTTGTGGTTCTGTAGGCTCTTCTTCTTTGTCTTGAATCCTCCCAAGCACCATTGGGGAAGTTCGGTCTGCTATTGGTGGTGATACTGGATGGATATTCTTGTCCTGGTTGTCTGGGAAGGAAGCATCCTCCTCCAATTGATGCGGCTCTTTTGAGAAGACCACATCGCGACTTATAATTACCTTCTTGGTAATAGGGTTATAGAGACGGTAACCCTTCGCCTCTTCATTGTAGCCCAAGAAAATACACTTCCAACTCTTCGGTTCCCATTTGGTCTTAGTAGCATCAGGGACATGCACAAAACAGTCACATCCAAAAACTCTGAAATGTGCAGTTGAAGGTTTCTTACCAGAAAAGGCTGAGAGTGCTCTCAACGGAAGCAAGAATGGAAGAAGGAGAGAGAGAGAGAGAGAGAGAGAGACAGAGAGCCACACAAGTTTTGGTGCGTGCAGAACCACCCTAATCTTCTTTTTCATTCATTTATATATGTATTTGAGTATTGTACATAACTGGGGTTAAGGCACAGTGACCTTTAACCCCCACAACCTCCCACTTAAAGGACAATGTGCCTTTAAGGGAGAACAACCAGTGAGCATACTATCCAATGCCCATCAATACACGACAATACTCAAACCGCTGACTAGGTAGACTCTTCGTCAGCATATCTGCAGGGTTATCATCTGTATGAACCTTGACAAGCTCTATGCGCTTGTCCTCAAGTACCTCCCTGATGAAATGGTATCTGACCTCAATGTGTTTGGTCTTTGCATGAAAGACCGGATTCCGTGCTAGCTGAATAGCACTCATGGAATCACTATGCAATGTCGGTACACTTGTATGAATCCCCAAATCTCCCACTAGCCGATCAAGCCATATAGCCTCCTTGCAACCCTCTGTGGCTGCAACATACTCAGCTTCTGTGGTAGACAAAGCCACGCACTTCTATGCGCGAGACATCCACGACACTGCACCACCTGCAAAGGTGAACACATAACCAGAAGTGGATCTCCTACTATCCACATGCCCTGCATAGTCTGAATCTGTGTACCCAAGTACACGCATGTCTCCTTTACCAAAGCAAATGCACATCTCCTTGGTACCCTTCATGTACCTCATGATGCACTTAACTGCCTCCCAATGCCTCTTTCTTGGATTAGCCATATACCGGCTAACAACTCCCACTGCAAATGCAATGTCTGGTCTAGTAGCTATCATAGCATACATAAGACTCCCAACTGCTGATGCATAAGGAACCTTGGTCATCATGGCCCTCTCCTCATCTGATTTGGGACTATCTGTATGGCTCAGTTTCACATATGGAGGCAATGGAGTACTCACTACCTTCCCCCCCTCCATATTGAAACGCTGTAATACTTTTGTAACATACTCTTTTTGTGAAAGCCAAAGGAGTTTCCTACTCCGATCACGCGTGATGCGCATACCAAGAATATGACCTGCAAATCCCAAATCCTTCATATCAAAGGCCTCATGCAACTTGGCCTTTAATGCATCTAGCTCATAAGTATTCTTGCTAGCCAATAGCATATCATCCACATATAGTGCCAGGATTATCAGGCTACTATCCTTAGCCCTTTTAGTGTAGAGGCAGTGATCAATTTCACTCCTTCTAAAACCCTGGGACCGAATGAAAGCATCAAACTTCTGATACCATTCTCTAGGTGCTTGCTTAAGACCATAGAGACTCTTTTTCAGCTTGCAAACTAAATGCTCTTTGCTCTTTTCTTCAAAGCCTTCCGGCTGCACCATGTAAATTTCCTCATGCAAATCCCCATGCAAGAAAGCTGTCTTGACATCCATTTGCATAAGCTCCATATCCTCTACTGCCACTAGTCCAAGCATGCATCTAAGTGTGGTCATCTTCACAACCGGAGAGAATATCTCATCAAAGTCCACACCCTTCTCTTGCTTGAACCCTTTAGCAACCAAACGGGCCTTGTACCTAGGCACATCATCACCTGTGACCTTCATTTTGTAGACCCATTTACATGGCAATGCTTTCTTTCCATGTGGCAAAGAAACCAAGTCCCAAGTCTTATTCTTCATAAGTGAACTCATCTCTGATTGCATAGCATACTCCCACTTGCGTTGATCCTCATGCATCATAGCCTCTTTGTAGCAAGAAGGCTCCCCGCAATCAGTAAGCATCACATAGTCTACCCCTGGAACAAACCTATCAGGCGGTCTAGACACTCTAGATGATCTTCTCAAGGGCATTTCAGCTTGCTGTCCCACTTGCATATCAGCCACATTTGGCTCATCATTTCCACCAATAGATGATCCATCATCTACCCTTGATTGTATACCTGTGGGAGTACTTGGTGGCACCATTTCTTGCACATTTGGTGCATGGACAGCTTGCTGTCTATCAACATATGCAGGTGGATTCACATCCTGGAAAGTGATTCTCCTCATTTCCACATCCCTCATGGGTGCCTTATGCATCTTCTTCTCATTGAAGACCACATCATGGCTGCGTATGATCTTCTTTGCTTCTGGATCCCAGAGACGATAGCCCATCTCTCCACTTTCACCATAACCCAGAAAGATGCATTTCCTAGACTTAGGATCTAGCTTCTTTCGAAGCTCTTTTGGCACATGTGCATATGCCTCACACCCAAATATATGCAAATGAGAGTAAGAGGGCTTCTTGCCACTCCATGCCTCTTCAGGAATACCACCATCCAAACTCTTACTAGGTGATCTATTTATCACATGCACTGCAATCTTCATTGCCTCAGCCCAAAAACCACCAGAAAGACTTGCATTGGAAAGCATGCATTGCAACCTTTCTTGAATGGTACGGTTCATCTTTTCTGCAACTGGATTTTGCTCTGAAGTACGAGGGGATGTGAGCTCCCTCTTAATCCCACGTGTATCACAGAAATGCTGAAAGTCATGAGAGAGATACTCTCCACCATTGTCAGTCCGTAGGCATTTAAGCGTTCTACCTGACTGATTCTCAACCAAGGCCAACCATTTTTGAAATACCTGGAACACATCACTCTTCCGAGCTATAGCATAAGCCCACACTTTCCTAGTTGCATGATCAATGAATGTCACATAGTATTCAGCCCCGCCTAATGACCGTGTAGGCATGGGACCACATACGTCTGAATGCACCAAATCAAGCATTTCAAACTCTTTCTTTCCCCTTCTTTTATGGGCTGATTTAGTCTGCTTCCCATAGAGACAGTGCTCACAAAATTCAAAATCAGAGAAACTCAAATGCAGTACATAACCCAAACGGCATAAGAGTTTCATTCCATTCTGGCTCATGTGCCCTAACCTGCAATGCCACAAAGAAGTGCTTGGCTGCTCGGTTATTGCAACAACATGATCCCCTGATACATGTAAGGGATACAAAGTCCCACACTTGGCACCCCTAGCCAAAAGCATAGAGCCCTTCTGAATTTTCCAACTCTGAAAGCCAAAAGTGGTGTGAAAACCAGCATCATCTAGCTGACCCACTGAAATAAGACTCTTGGTCAACTTAGGCACATGTCTCACATGTTTCAAAACAAATGCAGACCCATTTGCAAAAGAAAACTTTATGTCACCTGCTCCCACTATGTCACATGCATAGTCATTTCCAAGATGCACACAACCTGTCTTTCCACTGTCATAAGTGGAGAACCATTCCCTATGTGGAGTAACATGGAATGAAGCACCAGAATCCAAAATCCAATCCTGGGAATATGCATCATCTGAAGTGGTAAGCAACTCTGCAGATAAACTAGACATGAAGAGAACATCATTGTCACTATCACGTGTGACTGCATTGATCTCCTCGATCTTCACTTTTCCTTTGTCCTCCCTTGGACTCTCTTCCTTTTGATTTGCACCCCAATTTGCATTCTTTTTCTTATCCTTTTGCTCTCTTTTCAGCTTGTAGCAATCCTTTTTCATATGGCCCTTCTTGCCACAATGGTAACACTCAATGTTTCGTGCCCTGGATTTGCTACGAGACTTCCCTCTTTCTTGGGACTTCCCCCTGAACTGTGATCTGCCCCTTTACACATTTAAGGCTGCATCCTGCTTGTTGCCATCCATAGACTTCCGTCTAATCTCCTCGGCCAACAAGCTACCCACAACATCATCAAATTTCAGTACTCCACCAGGTGCAGAGTTACTGACAGCTGTACGGAAGGTATCCCATGAGGATGGCAATGAACATAAGAGAAATATTGCCTTAGTCTCCGCATCAAAATTCATTTTCTGAGCCTGAAGTTGGCTGAAAATAATATTGAATTCATTCAAGTGAGAAGCAATGGAGACCCCTTCCTTCATTTGCAGCTCAAACAACCTCTTCATGAGGTAAACTTTATTAGAGGCAGTTTCGTTCTCATAAGTGGCACACAGTTTCTTCCACAAATCTTCTGTAGTCTGCTCATTTTACTACTGTGAAATAAACTTATTCTGCAAGATGAAGTCTAATAGTAGACTTTGCTAATGCATCCAACTCATTCCAATCATCCTCAGGCATATCCGCAGGCTTAGCTTCAATACCTGCCAAGGGTTTAATCTGCTTCTTTTGAATAAGCACATCCCTTATTTGTTCTTTCCACAAAGAAAAGTTTGTCCCATCAAACTTTTTAATGCTGAAAAACTCCTTTTCAGACATGGAAGAGGATGCCATGATGCAAATAAAGCAAAATCCCAAATGCTAGTGCCTGCAAGAGAGAATCACACCAAATACCAGGTGCACCCAAATGTGTATGCCACAATAGAGTAAAATATCACCAAAACTCAAAACTCAAAGCAACTGACTCATGTGCATATACTATGCATCCATATGAGCAAATCTGGCCCAAAAGAAAATGCCAATAAGTGCCAAATGACTCAAGCATAAACACCGTGTCCACTAGCATATGCATCAATAATATCTCATCCAAGAGAGCATAGCACTATCAGTGCATCACCTGCAATGTGTCAAAGCTGTCCCTCAGCATAAAATAGCATCCATGTGCAAAGCGTCCATAAAAATAGCATCCCACAAGGCAATTTGGGCCTATCAGTGCATCCAACAAGGACCGCAATGCATCCAAATGGCCTATAAATCATCCACTGCAACCCAATGCACACCACGAATGAGCGCACACTGCTCAAACTGCAACCAGAGTGATCTGCATAAGGTATGCTCAAGAAATCATAGTCCCACGGTAATGAGCGCTACTGAAAATAGGACCTGAGATGCTTCAAAACATGGGTGCCATCGCATAATTGGAACCAGCAAGAAAATCTGCAAATATCTCTCTTCTGCCAGAACTCCAAAATCCCAACCGATGAGTGAGAAATGGGAGTCAATACTTATCCACTGCCATGTGGCATAAATCTAAGGTTTCAAAACCTTAGTATGAAAAATGCATAACAGAGAGACGAAATCGAATACACAGAGATCTATAACTCTGAAAATCCTCCACCGAATCACGCAAGAACTGATAGGTAGGGGTTTTTGGGCGTCCGGAACGCAATGGGACAGACGGTTTTGGAAACCATGGCCTCAATCACTGGGTCCAACACACGGACTGAAAAACGTTTTTGGAAACAGAGCTATCTGTAAACTCCACCGGAGTGCGAATGATGAGCAACATAGAAGTTTTAGGACCTCCTGAGTCCACCGGAACTGACAGATCTGCAAATGGTTGCTCCAAACTTGAGTTCCAACACCCGGGCAAAAAACGTAGGAACTGATACAGTGAGTCAGAAATCCACTGAAATGATCCCAGATTCAAGAATAAAGGTGTTTCCAAGCTCTTGAAGTAATGTGGACACTAAAAGCAAGCAATAGTTGCCTCTACAAGTCAATACGGAGTCTCTGTCATCGAACGGAACAGGAAAAAGCTCAAAAAACGACTTTTTCTTTGAAAGCTCTTAACAGGCTCTCAAAACCACTTCGTAAAGCCAAAGTGACTTTTCCAAAGGTTCCTCCAAGGTCTCTGCACACTCGGATGCAAGTAAAGTCACCCACAAAGCTTCCCACAAAGCTTCTCCTTCCTCCCACAGAGCTGCTGAGCTTCCAAGCATTCACGCATGCTCAGCTAGATCACCCGAGCTCTGATACCAGTTGAGAGTGCTCTCAACGGAAGCAAGAATGGAAGAAGGAGAGAGAGAGAGAGAGAGACAGACAGAGAGCCACACAAGTTTTGGTGGGTGCAGAACCACCCTAATCTTCTTTTTCATTCATTTATATATGTATTTGAGTATTGTACATAACTGGGGTTAAGGCACAGTGACCTTTAACCCCCACAAAGGCTTGCAGTGGAGTCATCCCATTCCCAGCCTTCGTGTAGCTATGATTCAGGATGTAAACTGCAGTGTTACATGCTTCAGCCCAGAAAGACTTTGGCAAATCTTTCCCTTTCATCATACTCCGGCCCATTTTGCAGATGATGCGCATCTTGCATTCTGCTACTCCATTTTGCTATGATGTATGTGGCGGGGGTTTCTGCCTCTTGATCCCGTGACTTTTGTAGTAACTTTCGAATTCAGTCGATGTGAACTCTCCACCTCTGTCTGATCTCAACTTCTTCACCTTCCTCCCCGTTTCTTTCTCGACCATTACATGCTATTCTTTAAACCTACTAAAAGCCTCGTCTTTAGTCTTCAGGAAGTATATCCGTATCCTTCTACTGTAGTCGTCGATCAGCGTCATGAAGTAGTAGGAACCACCCAAAGCTTCCATCTCCATCTTTCCATAAAGGTCCGTGTGAACGAGCTCTAGAGGAGCCTTTGCCCTGTTGGCCTCTTTAGGAAAGGGATGCCGATGCTGCTTTCCCATCATGCAAGCTTCACATACATCGGGCAGATCTGAAATTTCTGATAGGTCTGCAATCATTCCACTTTTATGCATCTCCTTCAAAGAACTAAGGTTTAGATGACCAAATCTCTCATGCCACAGCTTACTGTTCCTCACATCCGCTCGAGCACTGAAAGCTGAGAGTTCATAAATGTTGTTACGCTGTGTACCTTTACCAATGACCTTCCCTTGAAGATCCAGAATCTGTGCACCATTCTTATCGAATTGAACTTTGAGGTCCTGATTCGTGATCGCGGAAATGGACAACAAGTTCCTCTTGATATCTGGCACCTAAAGAACATCGGACAACTGTTTTACAACTCCATCTGACTTGAGAGCAATGATACCTTTTCCTTTTGCTAGACATTTTGCATCATTGCCAACTGCTACCAGGATGTCATTCCCTACCGGCTATAGAGAGGTATACCAATCCTTCCAACTGGTCATGTGGCGTGATGCACCACTATCAATGATCCACGATTCATCCACAAGTACATGAATTGCCTCCGTGCAAATCTTCTCAATTGTGACGAACAGCTCTACTGGTATTGCGTGCGCGTTGTTGTTGGACTCTTTCTTTACTCCGTTCTTCTCATCTGCAATCTTCTTTCGGCACTCATTCTGCTTGTGCCCTGCCTTGTTGCAATAGAAGCACTTGATCTTCTTCTTTCTCTTTTTATCATCAGAAGAAGATGGGTTACCAGAGTCCTTACCCTTACCTTTTTTTCGGTCCAGAAAGCCGAATCTTCTCTAGTCCTAGTCTTTTGACACATCTCCTCCTCCAGAAGCATCGCGCTGAATTCCTCAAAGTTGAGGGGTGGATTTCTGTTCTGTGTATTCAGCGTCGTAACAAGACCATCGTACTTTGGTGGGAGAATCTGTATGCACCTTCATGCTAGATTCTCGCTGGTGATGGTGATGCTAATCGCAGTCATCTGATCGCGTAGATTCTTCACCCTGGTGATGAACTTCTCTGCCACTTCAAACTCAGACAACTTCTCATTCGCGAGTTGAGTCTCTAGATTCTGAATCCGCGTTTGATTCATGGTCTCGTACTGATTTTTCAAGACCGTCCATGCCTTCTCCGCTATGGTGACATGTTGAATTAACGCCATGACGGAATCACTAACACTGCAGACAATAGAACACAATGCATCTGCATTTCTTCTTGTCCATGTAAGAATCTCATCCACAGTTGGTACTATCTGTTGTCCTGCATTGGCTAGATCCGGTCTCACAACCGGCCTCACGTCCACCCCAATAGCAGTGTCCCAAAGCTCGTATGCGCTTAGGATGGTCTTCATCTTGAACTTCCAGAGTGGATAGTTAGAGCCGTCCAACTTTTCGCTTTCACCAAATGATGGGATTCGCAGTCTTGCGGGTTGGGCCATCTCTCACAATCTGCTCACAAATAGAAACACACTACCAAATCTTTGTGTTAGAGTCCAGGATCTAATACCATGTAAGAAAATAATACAATGTTTGTGCTTAAAAGATAATAGGATCTCGTACGCAAGAGAGAAAACAAGAAAGTACAGAGAATCAAAAATTTCATTACTGTAGAACTGATACAATAGATGGCGCTGCCTCCCAATCATGCGCTCCTATGAAAGAAGCTTCGATGGCATGCTGGAAATAGTAGAAGGCAGAGGCTGGATGCTAAGGAATCAGGGTTGCTATAGCCAGTGATGAAATGGGCTTCACGGGCTTGCTCTTATATAGCCACCAATTGTAGTCGGTAAGGCTCAATTGGGTGACCGACCCAATCCACCCAAAACAGTCGATTGGGGGTCAGTCCCGAAATAGGCCACCGACCATACGATAGAACCGGTGCGCAAAACAGAGCAACTAACCTATGGTCTCCATTTGGCCCAGAGCCATCCGGGATCATCTGAGGCTCCAAACGGGCCCCACAACCCGAGAGTGGGCTGCCCCGAGAAATGCTCCATCTACCCTCAGTGCAGTCAGTCAAGGGATGCCTTCCCGCACTTGCATGTAGCCTAGTTAGCGGTGTGCCAACTCTATCTGAAGCCGTCCATCCATCAAGCCACACATGGCCCCCATCTAGTGTCCAAACCAGGACCTACCGGATAACCGAGCTACTCAAATGCCTTCTCCTCATATGGGGGGCTTATAAGTACAGTTAGTTGGTTCGCGCATAGTTACACGAGAGTGGAGCATTGATATCTAACAGAGATGAGGATGATGGGGAATCAAAAAGGACTAAACATTACATTCCATCACACCCCTTCTCAATGGGGATGTCCTTCCTCTACGTCAAACTAAGAGCTTGTCGATGTTTCTCAAAAAGCTCTTTCCCAAGTGGTTCGGTAAAGATGTCCACAAGATTCTCTTTTATGTCACAATGTTGCAATGTGATGTCACCAAGTAACACTCTTTCTCTGATGAAGTGCTCTCTGATGTTAATGTGCTTTGTCCTCAAGTGATATATTGGATTCTTGGCTAATGCTTGAGCCCATTGATTATCAAGTATATTGTTGTTGTCTTTGACTCATCAAAGAAATATGTTTCTGACACTAGTGTTCTGAGGGTCTAATTTTCGAAAGGGAAATCTAAAGTCTTTTCTAGATTTAAAGCCATGGTAGAGCACTAGATAGACAGAAAGATCAAAAAAAGGAGGTGAATGCATATCTTCATAGCATTCATGAACTTCTTTCATGGGTATCTTGGAGGATGTTTTCGGAGTCTCCACTCTCGAGCTACTCCTTATGGGAGCCTTGAGATGCAAAGCCTACACTTGTGTCACTCAAGTGCATATAGGAAGGTGTGCGAGTGATTCCACGAGAGGAAGAGGGAGGGAGAAGGGAAGAGAAAAGACGCGAGGGGGTGGGAGAGAAGAAGGGAAGTGTAAGGGGATGAGTGGCAATCACAAGGCAACACACTAAGAAAGCAAGCAATCATACCCATGAACAAGATTTGAGAGAATGAGAGCTTGTATTCCAAATGTTGCAACTATACAATGAAGACCAAAGTCAACCACTTGGCCTTTTATACAAGTCATCTTCTGAAGGCCATCGTCCTGTCAACTAGAATGGTTGACCGTAGCAAGATATTGAGATCTTTGGCGAGTAGGTCAACAGGAGCATTGGAGGACATGGACTGGGAGGACTTGTGCTGTGTAATGCTAGTGTTGGATGCCTGGGAGGAGTTCTCAGGCTGGTTTGTGCGGGGATGGGGAGGTGGGATGGGATTGTGACAGGTGGTTGAGGAGGTTTGCGGGACTTGTGGGGTTTGTGGGATCAAGATTAGGAATATAAGTGAGTGGTGCAGTGGTGTTGAAGAGCAAGATGGCTTGTTGACCATCCTCCTCAGTGACAACTTCGGGATATGCTACATGAATTGTTTCAAAATCGCTAACCAAGGACTCTTGTCAGTCCTAGAGAGCTTGTAACAACCTTTTGAACAAAATAATGATTCCAAGGGGGTGGTAGGTTGTGGAGTGATATGCAACTAAATACATTTGAGCTTGAACCTCCGAAGCATGGCCATAGTTCTACATCCAGTCGATGTCAACTTGCATGCTTTCAGGAGTATAGACCCATGGGCATAGTCCTTTGGGCTTGGCTAGCTACATCACATCATTGTCCTATGGAAAGTTAGTGGACTCAGTGAGATTATTCTACACCACGTTTGGAAGTTTAAAAGAATGGGATGGGCAGCTAGAGTCTAAAGGCTAGAGGGACACACTAGAGATAAGCTAGCAGACTAGAGATCTAAAAGTATGACATAGCTATGATGGGTGGTATAGTGATGAGGATTTTGATGAAGGATGGTAGGGAGTGTGTTAGGTGGGAGAGGGGCAGTGAGATTGATGTGAAAAATGAGATTATGTGCACGAAGTGCATTGAAGTGCATTTGGAGAATTGGAGGACTGTGTGTGGGGAGAGTGTGTAAGTGGTGAGCTATACGAAGACCTCCAAGTACATGTTGAACTCCTGTTGCTGCCTGTCTTCCAATGTTGACTCCTTTGGTTGGCTAGAGGTGCAAAGTTGTTCATTCTCGTTCTGCAAGGCAATGGTGAGGGCTCGCTCCTATGAGTGGAGTTCCTAGAGCATTCAGATTTGGCGATCATAACCCTCCTAGTGCATTGCGTACTTCTCCTCGGCCTCTGTTCAAATCACTCCTCCGCTATTCTAAGGCTGGATTATGCTTTGTCCAACTAGTCCATCATGGTTTGAACCAGGGACTTGCTCACGGAGAGATCATCCTTGAGCTTCATGATGGTCGCCTCTAAGACTTCGACTTGGTCTTGTACTCTTTTGCTCTTTCCAGGTGGTTTGCCTAGTGGCCTGCACTATGATCATAAGAGTATGGCTTTCACATGCCCCACCTTGAGCCTGCAGTAGAGGGGAGGACAGTTGGGTGGCATGCTCCTACCTTTGTTGCAAAATAGTACGAAGTACTTGAGGGAGATAGACCATAGCACTAAGGAGTTGGAGCTCCATATTGTCTGACCTTGACAACTTCTCTACAGACATCATGATATAACCGTCAGCTACTTTGTATTTTGGTGCATGGCAAAACTATAGGGCCTATGTTAGCCCCACCCAATAAAAGGAAGAGGTGCCAGTGATGACGAAGGAAGATGGCTCTTGGGCATGTATGGGAGCAATGGTGGTAGCTTTGGTGCAGACAAGGTGGGAGAAACTTATTCTCTCCTGAGGTGAAGGCCAGTAACAATTGTATCTCCCCCTTGGAACAGTTCCACATCAATGGGGGCCTGAACTATCTCCTTGCCTTTTGATTGGTGGTTCAAAGCCTCGAGACGTCTTTGTCTGTCCAGAAGTTCTTGCACTTGGTAGTCTTCGTACTGTTTTCTCGCTTGGCCTTCAAGTGCATGTTGGCCAAGGCGGCTTGATGAGGTCATGCCCGTGCTAAGCCTGAGAGCCTCTTAAGATCGGACACCATTGGCTCTTCTTCTACCTGAATCTCCCTTGTGGCCTCTTTGTCAACTAGCCCAAATCCGACCGATAGCTACTATCTCACTGTTGTGGCATATAGAGCATTACCCAATATGTCTCCATGTGTTCTCAAGTCCTCCCATAGTCTTTGCACTACTATTGCAAGAATAGAAGGATAGGAGGATGCCTATGCTCAATGCTTGGTACAGCTGGAAGCCTTGGATGAATGCAGATTACAGGCCTTACAAAACTTGGAAGCTTCTCAAAAAAGATGCAAGGCCCATTTTGACACCAAATTATGCAAGAAGAAGGATATTGCAGAAGGAGATTTGGTCATCAGATTTGATAGCCGTTTGGACAAATGGCTAGACAAAAAGTTTATCAACCGATAAGAGGGACCATATCGAGTCAAGAAGAAGTTCACCAATGGAACCTATCAACTTCAGGATATTGACGGCATGGTGATACCCGCACACACCAATGAGTATCACCTTAAATTCTTCTATGCTCAACCACCTTGAGGGCCAGTAGACCCACTCTGTTACTAGAGAGGATTTGCTAGGGGGGAAAGATGTAACACCAAAAATTGATATGTTTTATTGGGCATTGGTATTGCTTTTCTCTATGTTTGATGAGAGCATGAGTATCAAGTGATAGCCTAGTGGCTCTCACTTATTGCTATTTTCTAAGATATTGTATGGGATTGAGAGGATGCATGGAATGGATCATTGCAAATACCATGTGTATGAATGATAAATGCCTTGGTATGGGGTGAGAGTCATTTGTGTATGGGATATTATGGGGTTTTTAGAAAATAGGAAGAGTGAGTCATATAAAGAGGTGGGTTTCATGTCCATGTGTTCCAATAATATAAGAGAGATCACATGCCAAGCATGTGGAAGGCATGTGGAGGAGTGTGGAAGAGTGTGGAGTCAAGAGGAATCCTTCTAGAATTCCTATGTGGAATAAGGAGGATGTGGACATATGGAAAAGAGAGGGTCCCTATGGGCTCCATGTGGGGAGACTCTTGAATTTCTCAATATTTTAAGAGTCTTGAGCATCTTTTGATGGGACACATGGCAAGAGTAGCCAAAAAGGACATGGATGGTGACATACAGGCTTATGTGATTGATGGGGAAAGGAATCTACAGGCAGCGAAGGAGGGTGACAAAATCTCTATAAAAGGAGTGCTCCTCTCCCTTGTTCAACATCTCTCTTCCACCATTGAGTCTCTGTCATTGAATGGAACAGGGAAAAGCTCAAAAAATGACTTTTTCTTTGAAAACACTTAACAGGCTCTCAAAACCACTTCGCAAAACCAAGGTGACTTTTCCAAAGGTTCCTCCAATGTCTCTACATACTCGGATGCATGTAAAGTCACCCACAAAGCTTCCCACATAGCTTCTCCTTCCTCCCACAGAGCTGCTGAGCTTCAAGCATTCACGCACACTCAGCTAGATCACTTGGGCTCTGATATGAGTTGAGAGTGCTCTCAACGGAAGCAAGAACGGAAAAGGGAGAGAAAGAAACAAAGAGCCATACAAGTTTTGGTGCGTGCAGAACACCCTAATCTTCTTTTTCATTCATTTATATATGTGTCTGAGTATTGTACATAACCAGGGTACAGGCACAGTGACCTTTAACCCCCACAATGCGGACTTGTGTGCACATTTATTGTTGAACCTTCACCTCCAAGTATCATAGAACATGAGAAGAATGACAAACTAAGCCCATGGTCTGGGCTTCTTGGATCAGATACAATCTTCCATGATAATTTGTAGGCGGGGTCATTAGACAAGCTTAGAAGACATGCACCTACACATAAGTTTACTGATGAGACACGCACCTACACATAATCCTGCAAATTGTGTTGGATAGCACACCACCATAGGGTGAGACCATCAAGGTAAGCCTAGGGCCTATGCTCCAACCTATAGAAGAGAAAGTGATTTATGTGGAAGATGAAGTAGAGTTGGTTGAGGCAAAGGTAGTGGTTAATGATCCATCTTTTAAAGCTATCATAGATGGACTCACTCTTGTAGCAGATGCTACAACCACCAAGGAGAATAGTCCAAAGGGGTAGACTATTGGACAATGGTTAAAGGGACGGGGTCAAAAAACCATCATACATAGAACATTGAAGAGCAGACGAGTCCATAAAGTGCACATCTGCCTAATACCAAGGGGGAAAGGCTTAGAACCTCGAGTGACATTGAAAAGGTTACAAGACCTGTAGCAAAGCAAAAAGCAAGTACGGCAGCTACCCACAGGCCACGAGCCTACAAGAGACTGTAACCTATACTTTAGAAGTGTGGGTTGTACCCTTATGTAATGAGTGGCATATTGCTAAAGTTTGACTTATACCCTCATGTAAGAAGTTGTGACAACCATCCCACTATATTTTGGAATCTCTTATTGTAGTCAGAGGTTTTCTTCCATGTATGTTCTCCATGTTCAATCTGAACTTCTTGAGAGAGTGCCTTGTACTAGCATACATATTAAAAAATTTTGATCATAGGCTTGTATCTTTGAAAATTTTATGTTGTATCTTTTAAAAATATAGGCTAGTATCTTTTAAAAATATTTGATCTTCATAGGCTTGTGTCTTTTTAAAATATTGAATCATCAAAGGATCTTTTGGGTGAAACATAGGCTTGTATCTTTGAATGTTTTATGGGAGAGAAAGAGACAAAGAGGTTGCTTTATGAACAAGAACATAATCATGTCATGGTTTATTTAGGTGACAATGAATTTGCACTAATCACATCTGTAAAAGGTCCTTCCAAAGATGACAATAGTCCCTACACACATGTGCAACAATTTTTTAATTAGACACTTGGCACCATCGTTATGGCAGTGGTTATTATCACAAGATCAATTTGCTTTTGGAGACCATTCTGGGGCTTGCTCAAATCGAGAAAGCTTGCAAGTCGCAAAACATTTTGTTCTATGTCCAGGATGGGGTGCTAGTCAAGATGGCTAATCTTGAGAGGCCCTCGACATATGTCAGACCCTAAAACCTCGATAGGGTTTAGTACCTTGGCACTAAATGTATTTTCATGTATGAATTGTAAATAAATGATGTTATCTATGTACTTTGTGAGTCAATCCAAGTTCATTTCATTTTTGGAAGGCTTGCAAAATGTATTGTAACCACATTAAGTAATATTATCATCGACCTTGGACCTCCATGCATTAATGCTTTTCCTTTGACCAAAGATTTGAATGTCATGTTCACGTTTGCATGAATTCACCAGATCATAATATTTGTTAGACCATAGCATGAATATAGCCTAAAATGTGAATGTCAAAAGAAGAATAATGGTTGAATTTTATAGTTGGGCTATTCAACCTTCATAGATTCCAATTCTAATTACATAGATTGAGCATAGATTCCACCCCTTGATTCCAAATTTGTTCGTTTATGAAATATAGTAGTGTGTATGGGATGATCTTGAAAAGCGTGCTATCAAGATCTCATAATCAAGCATTACTCAGATCTCCGAATCAAAGTGTTACCAGCCTTAACAAAGATCATGTGCAACATAATAGAATATGACATCTTGCTGTCCATTATGATTATGTTTGACATGAAGTACAAGTACTCACAGAGCACTTCCAAGAAGTCTCCTAATAGTTAAAAAGAACAACCAAGCATGGTCATAGCAGTCACAAAGCACTAATCAAGCACTCAGAGTAGTCACAAAGCACTCACATAGCTTTCATTGTTGTGAGACTGCTTGTTGGTATTCACAAAGCACTACCAAGTAGTCACAAAGCACTCATATAACTATCACAAAGCACTTCCAAGTAGTCATAAAGCACTTCCAAGAAGTCTCATAAAGTTCACAAAGCACTACCAAGCAGTGTCATAATAGTCACAAAGCACTTAATCATGATGCCCTACATACATAGTTCATCAAGGAGCTCATCATCTCTACCCAAATCACTAGCATCATTAGGAACAATGATGTTGGTGCACTTTCTCCAAGACTCTTGGATACAAGCAGTGCAATAGCATGACAACCTTTTCATTACTATTGCCATTCTAGCCCCTTGTGTAGCTCCCTTGACATAGTGCATGTATTGTGTTTTGGGCATACGTTGATAGTCCCAATATAGATCTATCAACATCTCCTTTCTTAACCTCCCAAAACACTCATGCTACATTCCTTTCCTTAGATTCACAACTAGCTTGAGCCCCGTGAGACAAGTTGGTCCTCAAGAAACCCATGACATCATATGCACAATTTAAGGTGGCTCCATTTTCCTTAAGCTATTCATGTGTCAACGCTCTCTTCACAATAGCCCTAGCTCCATCATGCTCTCCCTTGCCATGCCTAGATCCAAAGAAATTCCATGTCAATTACAAACCTGTGAGCTATTCAAATCTAGACATGAAATAGAAAGGCCTTCTAGCCTTGAATTGGGAGACTACACCATCTAAGCAAACCCAATGCCTGGTAAGCTCCAACCTTTGATTTGTCAACCCCCTATGATGCAACATATAACAATACTAGACAAAGAGGGTGTTGTGCACCTTGTCATCTGAAATTAAGAAGTGAAATGTCTTCTCCACCTCAATTCTAATATGAACGTATGTTATATGCACAAAAATTGTAATCTGGTTGGAGTGCCAATGCATGGACTGAATCATGTTTCGCTCCTTGAAAGAGTAGTTTTCTACAAAGTCGACCATTGAAACTACCACATCTTTAGGAAATCTTAGCATGCACTCTTTGAACTGTTCAGCTTGCAACTTATAAGTGTAATTGTGCTTGATGAATATTTTGAGGTGCTTCTTCATTAAGCATATAAGATTGTTGCAATCCATCTCCTTTCTTATAAGGTCTTTCCTTTGCTTCTTTTTCCCATTCATAGTGGTGCCTATGTCCACATTATGGAAGACATTCACCATCACCTTTTTGGAAACTTGATTCATAACATGACATGTTCTTTGGAGCACATTTTTTGCACTCAGCCAATAGACATTAACAAATGTAGAATATGGATGTAACAAGTTTGGGACACACCACAGACCTAGAGGGGAGTGACACCCTTGTAAGCTTGTCCAAAATATTTGTAACCTTCGCTATTTCCACATATCTAACAATCACAGTTGCAAGATTCTCCATGAAGACCAAAACCTCTATGTCCTTAGTTGATTGACTACATTCTTGATAAAAATCATATGCACGTGATAAATGCAGCAACATGTGTACCTATACTTTAGCTTTTGCATGAAATAAGGCTTCAAGCACTCAAATGAGCGTTGTTGAATTTTGATCTCTAGAATGCTTTTCTTGAATTTTTGGAAGATCTCAACCTATGGAAGCGTACAAATCAAGGGAGCTCTCAAAAGTAGTAACACTGGCTATCAATTATCTTCTTTTTAAAAAAATCACCGGCACTGTGCTCTCATTACATAATAACAATAATGCTCTCATCATAGACTCACCCGCTTTACAACAACCAAGGTTGACTCTAAACAAGTCCAACACCCATAGGTTTCTTTCTAGCCAAAATTGACATATCACTTTGCTCCCCCTTTGTGCATTGTGAGTAGTTTCAAAGTAGTTACTAAAAGCAGTCTCAAAGTAATTACTCAAGGCATAGTCTCAAAGCAACTATCTGAAAACACTCTTATAGTAGTTCATGATGTCTCCAACTAGTCAAGAAGCAATCTGAAAGAACTCTCAAAGTAATTCATCATGCCATCCCATAGATTTCTTTGTGGCCAAAACTATCATATCACTTTGTGCCCCCTTTGTGCATTGTGAGTAGCCTCAAAGCAGTTACTAGAAGCAGTCTCAAAGTAGTCTCAAAGCAACTGTCTGAAAAAACTTTCATAGTAGCTCATGATATCTCCAACCAGTCAAGAAGCAAGCTGAAACAACTCTCAAAGTAGTTCATCATATCACTTTGTGCCGTGCCCTTTGTGCATTCTCAGGGGTCTCAGAGCAGTTATTGGAAGTAGTCTCAAAGCAGTTACTCAAAGTAGTCTCAAAGCAATTGTCTAAAAACACTCTCAAAGCAGTTCATCATGTCTCCAAACAATCAAAAAGCAGTCTAAAAATAGTGTCAAAGTAGTTCATCATGGCTCCAAACCAAGTCAAAAAGCATTCAAAAATCAATCTCAAATCATGCTCAAAGTTGTTCATCATGGCTCCACAACTAGTTAGAAAGCATTCAAAAAGTAGTCTCAAAGCATGCTTAAAGCCGTTCATCATGGCTTCAAACAATCAGAAAGCAATCTAGAAACACTCTCAGTGCAATTCATCATGGATCCAATCAGTCACAAAGTAGTTTGCCATGGCTTTAGTCACAAAGCAATTTCAAAGCAGCCTCAAACGATTTGAAAGAAGTTTATCATGTTTCTAGCCACAACATTCTCAAAGCAATATCAACAAACAGCCTCAAAGCACTTTATCATGGCTCCAGCCACCACAAAGCATTATGAAAGCACTCTCAAACAGTCCCAACAGTAGGTTTAGTTGGTGCTTGGGGGAGTCTATGTGGCCCCTAGCTTGGGGGAGTCCACATGACCCCAAAGCACTTCCAAAGCACTAAACAAAAACCAAGAATTGGTAGCTTTATTGCATGTGATCTTCATTATGGGCCCTAGTAGCCACACAACATTTTCAAAGCAGTCAAAAATCACCTCAATCCAAAGCGATCCAAAAATCCATTGTCTTTATGGGGGGACAATGAATGTGTAAAGCACTATTGTGTCTATTGAAAGTAACCAATAGCAGTCCCATGAAAGCTATAAAAAGTAGTGAGTGCACTAGCCTGAGATTCCTTGAAAAGATGGATAGGATGCTTCATGCAGCTTTTTATGCCTAACCTCTTTTTGAGATATATCTTTCTTATTGGGGGACACCCTTTTGTCGTGAGTCCAAAATGCAAAGACAATATCCTAAACCTCCTGTGTAATGTTGCTACATCATCGTTGTTGCCTTCAACACATGGATACCAACAACATTCCTTGATCTTCGACCAACAAACGAGATTTTGCACAGTAAAAATTCCTTCTATGGATGCCCAAAATCTTTGAGGCTTTTGTAATGTTAAAATCTTGGTATTTTGGTCCATTAGAATTCATCACCATCATCATGGTAGACTTTTGAAAAAAACTTCATCAGAGGCTCATGGCTACTCGACATGGCTCAAGGTGCTGTGGATGTAGGATACAATTTCTCCCTGCAAACTAAAGTTCATTGTTGGCATTGTGCAAATGCTTGACACGGGGATGAGAAATGATTTGTTCAAATATATGCTTTCTAGCTACTAAGTCCATTATGCTTGTTTGTTTCAGCAAAAATGACACAACCTCATTTGCTATCTTTCATCTCTTGTCCATGTCAACTTCAAAAGTACCCTGATCTACAGCAGCTTGCTTCAACCTGGCTTTTAGCCAATGCTATCTTTTCTTTGTAGCCTCATATTCTCTCACAGTGTTTACCTCTTGTTCTCGAGTGGTCAAATGTGTTAGTGTCCCTACATTGACATCCTTTGGTGTGAAAGGCAAATATGTCAAATGCACTTGCAAAAAAGAAACATAAAAGATCACTACCTAGATTACTATTTTCATTCTGAAAGATCAATCAAGAACAAAAAAACCAATGTATTTCTTGCAGCAAAAGCACCTACCATTTCTTTGACAAAGAAAGAAGTACAAGAAATGCAGAGCTTATAAGAAAAGACAATGCAAAGAGAGAGAGAGAGAGAGAGAGAGAGAGAGAGAGAGAGAGAGATAGAGAGAGTGAGAAAGAGAGCAAGAGAGAGAGAGAGAGAGAGAGAGAGAGAGAGAGAGAGAGAGAGAGCTTGCAACATTCTCAAGTAGTGTCAAAGCACTGTGCTGATAGAGAATTGCAAAAAGATAGAGCTTGGAAGAGAAAATAGTGCACGTGCATGCACACACACACACACACATACACACACACACACACACACACACACACATATGTATATATATAGAGAGAAAGATTTCAGTAGTGGAAGAGACAAGTAGGCCAAGAGAGACAAGAGTGAGCTTGTAGGCTAGAAGACACAAGAGAAAGCAAGGAGACACAATTGAGGGAGAGTAGAGTAGCCAAAGATCATGGCCAAGGGAGAAGAGGTAGTTACAAGGTCATTAGGAGCCAAGATGTGGGATGTGGGTTGTTAGTTTTTTATCACTTACCACTTGCAAGTCTACACTTCCAAGGTGCTTCTATAGGCACTCAAAAGCATTGTCCATGGACACTACTTTTTAGTCCAGCCAAATATGCATACACCACCACTAGTTGAGGGTAAAACCTCTTTTGTATGGAATTTAACTCAATAATTTGAAGGTGTAGGAATTTAAGAATGCTATTGTAAGGGCATAAAAGACCAATGAAGCAATTCTCGCTTGGGTGATCTCATTGAACTTACTTTATTAGTAGAATGGGTTAATGCCATATGACTTTATCATTTAAAGGAGTAGCTATGATTTTTGAATGAGCCACTACATGCTGATAAAGAAGAAGTGGCATCAATAGGCTACAATATCTTAAGCAACACTCGTCAAGAATATGTTTGATCATAGTACGCATGAGAAAGAAAGCATGCATGAAGAAAACTTAGAAGAGAAAAAAAGAGAATACCTCTCCTCAACCACCACTCAATTCAACCACTCTTATAGGATGGTGAGAGATAGAATAGGGAGAGAGATAGTATGGGGTAAGAGAAGACCTCCTTGTTAGACTCTCAATTCAACCACTCTTATTTCCCAAAGCCACATGAGTGAAGGTTTACAAAAGGAGTTATGTCTAGCTAGAAATATAATGGATGCTATAGGAAGGGACATCCCATTGTATCATGTAGAGCCTTTACACATCATAATTTTAAAGTTCATATGGTTTACATCTCAATTCTACATGTACAGGTGAATATCAACTCTTTGAAGAGGTCCTTTTGGATAGTCCCATGAAATGCTTACCATACTTGCTAAGGTTTTCAAGTCTTCTGCCAAGTTTCAACAGATATTGTAGACTCTAATTTAGCATGCAATTTATAAAACTTAACAAAGCTAAAGAAGTAGATAAAAGGGCAGACACGCACATAATATGTATGTACATGTGTGTGTGTGTGTGTACACACACACACACAGATACTATGTCATACATAGTATGTGTGTGTGGAGGATTACCAAAAAGCGAGCGAAGAAAAGCGAGCAGCCCCAAATAAGCGAGCAAGATTAAATAGGTTTCAAGCGAGCGAGAACCTCATCCAGCATCTTATTCCTCTCAATATCATTGGAACAATTGATGTGATCATAAGCAAATTAAACATATTCCAACAATGAAGGCATGCCTGAAACTCACAATTAACTTCTCTTTCATCCCCATACTATCAATTTGAGTCGTTGTGGAGAGGTAGAGACACAACAATACATAAAATTTGCGATAAAAAAAGCAAACACACTACTCAGATTGAACATCCACACAGCAAGATAACGATAGATCACAATGTAGAATATATGACTGAAAATATGTAAACATGATCATGTGCTACATATACATATCATGTCTTTTATGCTTGCAGAAGATCATCCATACATTCGATCCAAAAACATGGAAACAAAACTAACTATGTCAAAAGAAAAAAAATACATTTTCATCATAAGGATTAATTTTGCTTAGTGAAAATACCTATGTAATCTGGACAATACCATGCTTTAAAAAACTTAGGGAGCCAAAAAAGGATTTTAGCCCTCCATATTTCTATTATGACCAATGTCTGAATGATAGTTCTATCGGAACTAGAAATGAATGCATCTAACCACTATGTTGAGTGCTCATCCAGTATCCTATAGACTATTATGTTAAAGTCAATACGTGACCACAAACTCAAGCATAAGAGGAGCATGATTCAAGTGAAATAATTGGCAAAGACACTCGGTAACTAGTATCCTACTGCATCTAACGAAAAATATGCACCAGGCATTAACGAGCTTTTATTTCCACCCGTATAAGCAAACTCGTATCTTGTAGTATGAAAAACTTTAAGGAAAACATTTCACTTAATGCATCAGTTAAGCCAGTGACTACTCATCATGCACAATCAAACAATCATCAAGGAAAGTCTAGTCAATCAAGTTGAAGCAAAAAACCAAATATCTATTCGGATCTATGCCGTGGTGTATCCGCCAACCATGAGTAGCAAAAGAACCTATGAAAAAAGCAAAATAGGGATTATGCCACTCTACCATGATCACTTCCATGCTACAAATAAGGGAATACATAGTCATTTTAGGGTACTTTTAGGGTTCATTCCCAACCACTAAAAAGAGAGCCAATGCTATCTATTTGTATTCATAAAATCTTTATGAACATTATCATGTTCAATATAAGGATAGGAGCCAGCTCAATGGGTAGTCTTAAACAAATATAAATACTATTCAAATTTTAACCTTATGCAAAAGCTTTTTTTTTAACACAAAGTAAAACTTGATTATACATATAGATGGGAATCAGGTCACTTTTGTAAGTATGTATTTAGTAATTAAGTTGAAAATATTCCCTTAGAAAAATAGCTCAATCAACATAGTACCCATATTATATATCCAAAATTTACAAGATCTCATTCATACCATTAGATTGTTTTCATCACTTGTCATCAGTACTAACCTCAATTGGCATTATGTATTTGGGTCAAAATAGTTTTTAGTATAGGATTTAATGGAGCAATACATTTATGTAATATCTAGTGATCATAGTTTCTAATATAGGATAAAATGGAGCATAGAGTAATGTTGTCATTCAAAAATGATAATATACCTTCCTTGACCATATACAAGTATCATGCATTCATAAAAAAAGTTAGTCATAAACTGCAATATAATGTGCCCATAATGCATGTACATTAAATCTTCACATGTTAGAATGTGAGAAAGGGAATAATTTAACTATGAAATCAGGGATCAATGTAGGAAATGGTCTTCTATGCACACATATATGCTAAGGGTCCATCTAATACAATATTGGAAATTGATGTGAGTATAAGTGTATGCATCCATCGGTGATGTATATGAGTGTATGCATCCATTTGTGATGTATATTGTTGTACTAATCCATGGTGCTTTACGGCTTGAGTTGTTTGTAGCGCAATTAATCACAACAATTTTGTATTTTTTAAAAGAAAAATGCCATAAACATTTCATGCTGCAAAATACACACAAAAAAATGGCATTTGTAGCATTAATCCAAGAGTTTCCTACAAGCAATCTCCATCCCTCCCTTTCTTGCTTACTCTTTCGGCCACCTCCACCCTCTTGTTGCCCTTCAAGACTGCCTCTTGCCTCCTCGCCTCCTTGCTTCCTCACCTCCTCACCTCCTTGCTTCTTTGCCTTCTCACCTCCTTGCATCATGCTTGTTGCTGGCAATTCCAAGGCTGTCCCTCCCCTCATTGGCCAGCTCCTCTACTCCTCACATCATCCTTCTCCTCATTTTGGTGTCTCTAATGAATAGCTTGGGGGTCTTGTTTTTGGAGGGGGGAAGCATAAGAATGGCAACACCTTAATGCGCTATCATTTTTCGTGCTTTTGCCACCCAAAAACAAGACCTGCAAAGCCCTTGCTTAAGCTTGAACGAGCCTCTTGATTTTGGGCGTGTTAAGCCATTTTTGACCATTATACCCCCAAAATCAAGAGGCTCATTCAAGCTTAAGCAAGGGCTTTGCAAGCATTGCAAGTCCAGTAAATGAAATCAATCAGATTAGGAATTGGCAAACTCAATTTGGGAATGGTCAGAAATACTTTGTCTTTGAATAATGCCTTGGATCATGGGATGGGGTCCCATGAACCTGCTGCCTATGACGACGAATGGTTCTACCCTCGACTAAAGGTGACGTGTGTAGTAGTAAAAGGATAGCCCTCATGGAATCTCTAAGGGGTCTTGATTTTGGCCATGATTTGCACATTCTAGCACTTGAGCCATATATCAATTTCCAACACTTGAGGCATATAGTGGCTTTGCCCACGCAATGTTTCCAGCTACAATCCAAGCCTCAAGCAATCTCATATTCTGTATCCAGAGACATCATGAGGGGTAGAGCCTCTTTTTGGTAGTCTCACTAGCAATATGTATTGAAAAAAAAATGTATTCAATTATTATATTCTTCCTTGCTATATGAATGCTCTTAATGCATCCAAATTGTAGAACTACTTCAATACTACTTCTTAGTTATATTGTATAATAACCTCCATATGTATGCTCGTGAGACAACAAAAAAGAGACCTGGCAACCCAAAAATGATAGTGCATTGATGCGCTGCCATTTTTGGGCTACTAGGCCTCTTTTTTAATGTTTCCTGAACATAAGAACAAGCACTTGTGTTCCTTACCTTTCTTTCCAATGGGGGTTTTGATTTTGGGGGTGTATGCCAAAAATTGATAAACAACATTATTTGATGCATATAGTTTTATTAAATCGATAAATTGGGCATGAAAACATCTAAATTGGCTCTTGCCATTTGATTTGATGTATGACATGACCCCATTTGGATTTGTAATTCCAAAGATATGGGGTCTTACTTTTAGGGCTTGAATGCCTAAAATAGGCAGCGCGCCAATGCACTGCCTATTTCATACATTTAGGCCTCAAAAGTAGGACCCCATGTAGGACCAAATGAGGTCCTACTTTTGAGGCCTAAATGCATGAAATAGGCAGCACATTGACAAGCTACCTATTTCAGGAATTTAGGTCCTAAAAGTAGGACCCCGTATCTTTGGACTTACAAATCCCAATGGGATCATGTCCTATATCAAATCGAACGGCAAGAGTCAATTTAGATGGTTTTCATGCCTGATTTCTCCATCAATCAAAACTGTATGCATAAATATATACATCAAGATATGCATCAATATATGCATCAATATATACATATGTATGTATGTATATATATATATATATATATATAGATACATACATACATACATACATACATGTGTGTGTGTACACACACACACACACACACACACACACACACACACACATATATACACATATAGATATATATGTATGTATATACATACATATATACATACTTACATACCTACAGCAAAATGGGGGTCTTGATTTTGGGGGGGGTATGCCAAAAATTGATAAACAACATTATTTGATGAATATAGTTTTAGTTGATGGAGAAAATGGACATGAAAACCATCTAAATTGGATCTTGCCATTCAATTTGATATATGACATGAACCCATTCGGATATGCAAGTCCAAGGATACGGGGTGCTACTTTTAGGGTCTGAATGCCTAAAATAGGCAACGCGTTAACGCGCTGCCTATTTCATGCATTTAGGCCTCAAAAGTAGGACCCCATTGTGTTGCCAATGGGGTCCTACTTTTGAGGCCTAAATGCATGAAATAGGCAGCGCGTTGACGCGCTCCCTATTTTAGGCATTCAGGCCCTAAAAGTAGGACCTCGTATCTTTGGACTTACAAATCCAAATGGGGTCATGTCATATATCAAATCAAACGGCAAGAGCCAATTTAGATGATTTTCATGTCCATTTTCTCCATATATCCAAATTGTATGCATCAACATATACATCAATATATACATATATGCATCAACATATACATACATACATATATATATATATATATATATATATATGTATGTATGTATGTATGTATGTATGTATGTATGTAAATGCATATATATACATACATACATACATGCAAACATTAAAAGTAAAACCCCATTGGTTTCCCATGTCATGCATTTTGTTGTCTCATGAACATAAGAACAAGCACTTGTGTTCCTTACCTTTCTTTGCAATGGGGGTCTTGATTTTGGGGGGGTATGCCAAAAATTGATAAAAAACATTATTTGATGAATATAGTTTTAGTTGATGGAGAAAATGGACATGAAAACCATCTAAAGTGGATCTTGCCGTTCGATTTGATTTATGACATGACCCCATTTGGATATGCAAGTCCAAAGATACGGGGTACTACTTTTAGGGCCTGAATGGCTAAAATAGGCAGCGCGTTAACGCGCTGTCTATTTCATGCATTTAGGCCTTAAAACTAGGACCCCATTGTGTTGCCAATGGGGTCCTACTTTTGAGGCCTAAATGCATGAAATAGGTAGCGCGTTAACGTGCTACCTATTTTAGGCATTCAGGCCCTAAAAGTAGGACCCCATCATAGATGGTTTTCATGTCCATTTTCTCCATATATCCAAATTGTATGCATCAACATATACATCAATATATACATATATGCATCAACATATACATACATACATATATATATATATATATATATGTATGTATGTATGTATGTATGTATGTATGTATGTATGTATGTAAATGCAGATATATACATACATACATACATGCAAACATTAAAAGTAAAACCCCATTGGTTTCCCATGTCATGCATTTTGTTGTCTCATGAACATAAGAACAAGCACTTGTGTTCCTTACCTTTCTTTGCAATGGGGGTCTTGATTTTGGGGGGGTATGCCAAAAATTGATAAAAAACATTATTTGATGAATATAGTTTTAGTTGATGGAGAAAATGGACATGAAAACCATCTAAATTGGATCTTGCCATTCGATTTGATATATGACATGACCCCATTCGGATATGCAAGTCCAAAGATACGGGGTCCTACTTTTAGGGCCTGAATGCCTAAAATAGGGAGCGTGTCAACGCGCTGCCTATTTCATGCATTTAGGCCTCAAAAGTAGGACCCCATTGGGTTGCCAATGGGGTCCTACTTTTGAGGCCTAAATGCATGAAATAGGCAGCGCGTTGACACGCTCCCTATTTTAGGCATTCAGGCCCTAAAAGTAGGACCCCGTATCTTTGGACTTGCATATCCGAATGGGGTCATGTCATATATCAAATCGAATGGCAAGAGCCAATTTAGATGATTTTCATGTCCATTTTCTCCATATATCAAAATTGTATGCATCAATATATACATCAATATATACATATATGCATCAACATATACATAAATACATATATATATATATATATATATATATATATAAATATATATATATATGTATATGTATGTATGTATGTATGCACATGCATATATATACATACATACATACATACAAACATCAAAAGTAAGATCCCATTGGTTTCCCATGTCATGCATTTTGTTGTCTCATGAGCATAAGAACAAGCACTTGTGTTCTTTACCTTTCTTTGCAATGGGGGTCTTGATTTTGGGGGGGTATGCCAAAAATTGATCAACAACATTATTTGATGTATATAGTTTTAGTTGATGGAGAAAATGGACATTGAAAACCATCTAAAGTGGATCTTGCCATTCGATTTGATTTATGACATGACCCCATTCGGATATGCAAGTCCAAAGATACGGGGTGCTACTTTTAGGGCCTGAATGCCTAAAATAGGGAGCGCGTCAACGCGCTGCCTATTTCATGCATTTAGGCCTCAAAAGTAGGACCCCATTGGCAATAGGCCTCAAAAGTAGGACCCCATTGTGTTGCCAATGGGGTCCTACTTTTGAGGCCTAAATGCATGAAATAGGCAGCGCGTTGACGCGCTCCCTATTTTAGGCATTCAGGCCCTAAAAGTAGCACCCCGTATCTTTGGACTTACAAATCCAAATGGGGTCATGTCATATATCAAATCAAACGGCAAGAGCCAATTTAGATGATTTTCATGTTCATTTTCTCCATATATCAAAATTGTATGCATCAACATATACATCAATATATACATATATGCATCAACATATACATACATACATATATATATATATGTATGTATGTATGTATGTAAATGCATATATATATCTACATACATACATGCAAACATTAAAAGTAAAACCCCATTGGTTTCCCATGTCATGCATTTTGTTGTCTCATGAGCATAAGAACAAGCACTTGTGTTCCTTACCTTTCTTTGCAATGGGGGTCTTGATTTTGGGGGGGGTATGCCAAAAATTGATAAACAACATTATTTGATGAATATAGTTTTAGTTGATGGAGAAAATGGACATGAAAACCATCTAAATTGGATCTTGCCATTCGATTTGATATATGACATGACCCCATTCGGATATGCAAGTCCAAAGGTACGGGGTGCTACTTTTAGGGCCTGAATGCCTAAAATAGGGAGCGCGTCAACGCGCTGCCTATTTCATGCATTTAGGCCTCAAAAGTAGGACCCCATTGGGTTGCCAATGGGGTCCTACTTTTGAGGCCTAAATGCATGAAATAGGCAGCGCGTTGACACGCTCCCTATTTTAGGCATTTAGGCCCTAAAAGTAGGATCCCGTATCTTTGGACTTACAAATCCAAATGGGGTCATGTCATATATCAAATCAAACGGCAAGAGCCAATTTAGATGATTTTGATGTCCATTTTCTCCATATATCAAAATTGTATGCATCAATCTATACATCAATATATACATATATGCATCAACATATACATAAATACATATATATATATATATATATATGTATATGTATGTATGTATGTATGTACATGCATATATATACATACATACATACATACAAACATCAAAAGTAAGACCCCATTGGTTTTCCATGTCATGCATTTTGTTGTCTCATGAGCATAAGAACAAGCACTTGTGTTCTTTACCTTTCTTTGCAATGGGGGTCTTGATTTTGGGGGGGTATGCCAAAAATTGATCAACAACATTATTTGATGTATATAGTTTTAGTTGATGGAGAAAATGGACATGAAAACCATCTAAAGTGGATCTTGCCGTTCGATTTGATTTATGACATGACCCCATTTGGATATGCAAGTCCAAAGATACGGGGTACTACTTTTAGGGCCTGAATGGCTAAAATAGGCAACGCGTTAACGCGCTGTCTATTTCATGCATTTAGGCCTTAAAACTAGGACCCCATTGTGTTGCCAATGGGGTCCTACTTTTGAGGCCTAAATGCATGAAATAGGTAGCGCGTTAACGTGCTACCTATTTTAGGCATTCAGGCCCTAAAAGTAGGACCCCATATCTTTGGACTTACAAATCCAAATAGGATCATGTCATATATCAAATCGAACGACAAGAACCAATTTAGATGGTTTTCATGTCCATTTTCTCCATATATCAAAATTGTATGCATCAATATATACATCAATATATACATATATGCATCAACATATACATATACATATATATATATATATATATATACATACATACATACATACATACATACATACACACACACACACATACATACATACATACATACAAACATCAAAAGTAAGACCCCATTGGTTGCCTATGTCATGCATTTTGTTGTCTCATGAGCATAAGAACAAGCACTTGTGTTCCTTACCTTTCTTTGCAATGGGGGTCTTGATTTTGGTGGGGTATGCCAAAAATTGATCAACAACATTATTTGATGCATATAGTTCTAGTAGTTTTAGTACACATACATACATACATATGTGTGTGTGTACATACATACATGGATGCATGCATGCATGCATACATACATACATACATACATATTGATGCATATAGTTTTACTAGATGGGGAAAATAGGCCCTACTCCGATTTTTGTGGAGAGACACAACTAGACAAATAGAGCAAGTCCAAGGGGTCGCTGGGGACACCTCCCGGCAAATGGAGATGCCCGGTATGCAATTTTAGCACCAATTTTGGGATGTAAGCTGCATAGTCATGTCCAAAAAAAGTTGTCAATTCTTGCATTAAATGTAGGGTGGTGAATATATGGTATTCCGTCATGGGGCCGGAGAAGACGGAGGCAAAAAATTGAACCTCCAAAAAGACTTCTTTTACCAGTCTATGGGGACCGCGGCTCTTACTAGTGTTGAGAGTGGACAAGATAGCTACCGTTGGTGTGATATGGGAATCTCCCAATCTGCAATTTTAGCACCAATTTTGGGATGTAAACTACATAGTCAGGTCCAAAAAAGTTGTGTCAATTATTGCATTAAATGTAGGGTGATGAATATATCCTATTTCATCAGGGGGCCTGCAGAAGACGGAGGGAAAAAATTGAACCTCCAAAAAGACTTCTTTTACCGGTCTATGGGGCCTAGCTCTTACTAGCATTGAGAGTGGACAAGATAGCTACCGCTGGTGTGATATGGGAATCTCCAAGTCTCAAGTTTTGGGGTACATGAAATTAGATCATGCTAACGGTAACTCTAAGAGGTTCCAAAGGCAGGCAACAGTCTTCATCATAGCTAACTCAAATGCAAGGCAGTGAAAATGCCAGGAGAGTTGCTAGGTAGCATTGATTTTGGGAAGGAATATGATGATACTTTGTTGTGTTATGTAGGATATTAATTTCCATTAAATTTGGGACATGTTAGATATAACTTCATAAAATCCTAAGTCATGAAATTAATACATTACAAGTTCAAGCATAAATAATAGTTGTGAAGTTAATGCATTAAATATTCAAGCCTAAAGAAGAATTAATCAAGACCTAATGCACCGTACCAGAGACTTTGGCCTTACCCTCATTCCATAGACTTGCCAACGTAAGGCCAAAATTTTCATTCTTAAGAATATGTGGAAAGACCTTACATTTGGCCCACTTTTGGCGAAAAAATTTCATTCTAAAGAATAGGTGGAGTGAAATTGTGTTTGATAAATACAAATCAATGCTCAAGTTTGGACATTATTAAATAAAGGTATCCTTTTGAAGATATTGGAACACATGAGAGAAATAATATTGAAGATACGTGAATTTTTAGACATACTATTAAAGACAAATGAACATATAATGGATGAAATCCTATTGATGATACATGAATTTTCAATAGAACTGTTATTCAAAAGATTTGATGGATTGAATGTAGCTTTAATACATTATCCCTTTTACAAGGGTGTTTGAGTTTAAGGCTTGAAACATAAGAATGAATTTGTGTTGAAGCCTAGTGGTTTGTTAAGGATATGTGAAACTTGAAGTAAAAGTACTTACAATGGAAGGGATTATATCAAGATCCTATTAAGGACATGTGAACATATAGTAGAATAATTCTACGTAAAATCAGTGGATCAAACTTAATGGCTCAAAAGCAAAAAGGGATGATGGTGCAACCTAGGGGCTACTCTACGGCACTATGGCAGCAATCTTTGTAGTTACTATCAAAGGTAGTGTAACTTTTTTGTCAAGGAAAGAGACGTGAACCACTCCACATGACCTAGATCTGTATGACCTAGGTTGCACCGACTTGTTTCTTTCATGGATAAAAAGTGACCCTTAGGTGATGCTATAGCACTCCCTTTTTTGGTCCATTATTATAGCACAATTGGGGCCTTTTGACCTAATACTAGCTACCCATCAAATATTTGTTGTAGATGTTAGGGGTAATTACCAAACTACTAGTGGTAGTTTTATCACCACCATTAGTAATTTTATTTGAGTGTTCCTTAATGGTAGTTCTCCTACTACTACATACAATATTACCAATAGTAGTCCTAATCCCAATGATAGTACACATAATATTATTGTACCGTCCAACTTTAATCATCATTATATCTATGAATGCATATATATAGGTCTATCTATATCTATACCTATTTATTCGTCATCCAATACGTTTGCATTTATTTTTGGTGCTTTGCTTACTTTGAAACTAAAGATAATGTGATTTCATTATTGTTTGCATTGTTGTCAAACATGAGGAGCTGGAATGCATAAGAGTTGGGAGGCACATTATAATTTCTGTGCAGATTTGAGCCATTGAATAGCCTATTGATTCTGATTGTTTTCTTTCTTATTAAATCCTTAATTTGGTTATTTCACACCGAACATCGCCATATCAATTCTTTTTTTTTTTGTTCTAGTAATGTCCTATCGCAACATAGTCTAGGGTTGATCAAACAAGATAAATGGGTGCTCACATTTAATATATTTTTGAGAGTTAGAGGATAGTGGCTGTAGACTACAAAATCATCACTTTGAATAAATTTGGCAAGATTCTTCTGATAGAAGGAATAATTTCTATTGCACTAAAGATGAAAGAAAATTATCAAAAGGCTGATACAAGGCTCAAAATCACACTGGTGCTACTAGGCTTAATAGTCGTAGGCTAGTAGTAGTACTAGTGTATTTACTAAGTAGTGTGCATGCCTCTCCTCATTAAAATTCATAGTCTTCAAAAATATATAATACATAAGTCAAAATATTCTAATTAGTTTTATCATCCTAATGTTGAAACTGACTTAAATTCATAGTCTTCAAAAAGGTATAATACATAAGTCAAAATATTCCAATTAGTTTTATTGTCCTCATGTCGAAACTGACTTTCTCTTCCTTCGTCTCCTATGAGCTTCAAACCTTTAATCCATTAATCTCTCAAATAGTAAGAATGGTCTTGTATTAAGAGACGATGATATCTAAAGTGATCTACAAATACTAAGAATGGTCTTATATTAAGAGGTGATGATATCTCAAGTGTTATACAAACCGTAAGAATGGTTTTGTATTAAAAGGTGATGATATCTCAAGTGTTCTACAAATAGTAAGAATGGTTCAAGTGTTCTACAAAAGTATTAGGTACCTCTTAGTGGCTGAAGGGAAGGAGTGATGATATCTCAAGTGTTCTACAAATAGTAAGAATGGTCTTGTATTAAGAGGTGATGATATCTCAAGTGTTCTACAAATAGTAATAATGGTTTTGTATCAGGAGGTGATGATATCTCAAGTGTTCTATAAAACTATTAGATACCTCTTAGTGGTTGAAGGGAAGGGGTTGGAAGTATGGGCAAAATCTCTAGGAACTACAGGATGGCTGCAAGAACAATTTTGAATGTCATAAATGACACTTGGGTTTTTCAACATATGGGTGAACTATTTTTAAACATTTTCTTTCATGGTTGATAACACTTTTAATAAGAAGAACCATTTTGAATGTCATAAGTGTTGATGCAATCCCATGCTATGAAGTCTACAAAAAGTTTTTTTTCCCCACATATGGGTGAAGTGATGTTTATGTTACTAAGTTCAACATATCAAGCAACGCATTTGTTTTGATTATTGAAGGAGTTTGATAATAAGACCCATTTCAAATGCAAAAGAATTATTGTATCAGTAATGGAATCCGCTTTGGAGTGGAAATTCGGTTTCTTTCAAACCACATACTATTGTTGCATAATGTGAGTATGGCTCTAATTGGAAGTTAAGGTAGACTATAATTCGCAATATTGATATAGTTACACATAGTAACATAAGTTTTATTTTCGACAATTTTCCCAAATAGTGGTTTCCACAAAGCTATGTTGAATACCTCGATAAGGAAATTGTGGAAAAGCTCGCTCGCTTTTTTGGGCCTGCTCGCTTTTCCTCGCTCGCTCTATCGACTGCCTCGTGTGTGTGTGTGTACATACGTATATATATATGTGGGAATATGACTAGTAAAAAAAAGCCTTCCACTTCCCATCAAATCTTAATGATTCCTCTATTTAGTGTTCCAAAAGAAACTAATCACTTTAGTTTTCATACATTAGTGGAGACTTCTTTTCATTTTTCATTTTTCTATTTTTCTTATCTCAAAATTTTCCTATTCATCGCTATCTATATGTATGGGAATACCTATGTGTATCCATGTATATAAAAGACTCTATCATTTTAATCACTCAATCTTCATGTGATTGAGGAGAAACCTTTTTAGATCCTTGCATTTTTTTTTCAACTCTCTTATTTCAAATTCATTCATTAACATTCCATGTTTGGATGGTAACACTATTATAATAGCTTAATTTCTATGATATGCCTTTGAAAGCACCAATCCTGGTTATTTAGAAAAAGAGCTTCAAAATAGGGTAAACATCATCAATATTGTACATCAAGCCTTGGAAATATTTGTCAATGATTATTGTGTGTGCGTGCATGTGTGTGTGTGTGTGTAATATTATATACATACATATATATATATATATATATACATACATACATATATACATATATATGTATACATACATACATATATACATATATATGTATACATACATAAATATATACATATACATGTATATATACATACATATATATATATACATACATATATACATACATATATATATATATATATACATATATATATATATATATACACATACATATATACATACATACATACATATATATGTATATATATGTACATACATACATATATGTATATATATATATATATATATATATGTATATATATATATGTATATGTATATATATATATGTATATGTATATATATATATGTATATGTATATATATATATGTATATGTATATATATATATGTATATGTATATATATATATGTATATGTATATATATATATGTATATGTATATATATATATGTATATGTATATGTATATATATATATGTATATGTATATATATATATGTATATGTATATATATATATGTATATGTATATATATATATGTATATGTATATATATATATGTATATGTATATATATATATGTATATGTATATATATATATATATATATATATATATGTATATATGTATATGTATATATATATATATATCTATATATATATATATATATATCTATATATATATGTATATATGTATATGTATATATATATATATATATATATGTATATATATATATATATCTATATATATATGTATATGTATATAGTATATGTATATATATATATATATATATGTATATATGTATATGTATATATATATATATATATATGTATATATGTATATGTATATATGTATATATATATGTATATGTATATATGTATATATATATATATATATATATATGTATATATGTATATGTATATATGTATATATATATGTATATGTGTATATATATATATATGTATATATGTATATATATATGTATATGTGTATGTATGTATGTATATATATATTATATTATATTACACACACACACACAATAATCATTGACACTTATTGTCAAGGCTTGATGTACAATATTGATGCTATTTACCCTATTTTGAAGCCCTTTTTCTAAATCTTTCAAAGACATGTCATAGAAACTAAGCTATTATAATAGTGTTACCATGGAAATGCAAGGATCTAAAGAGATGTCTCCTCAATCACATGAAGATAACGTGATTAAAATGATAGAGTCTTTTATATACATGGATACACAAAGGTATTCCCATACATATAGATAGGGAATAGGAAAAATTTGAGGTAAGAAAAATAGAAACATAGAAAAATGAAAAATGAAAAATGAAAATAAGAAGTCTCCACTAATGTATGAAAACTAAAGTGATTAGTTTCTTTTGGAACACCAAATAGAGGAACCATGGAGATATGATGGGAAGTGGAAGGCTTTTTTTACTACTCATATTCCCATAAGTCTATATGGAAGATACTGTATGTATTGCTAGAAGAGACTCAAGAAAGCTTGAGGTATTGAATTGTTGAAGGAAGAACAAAGTAGCAAACTTTTGGGAAATTAGGGTATCTAGCCTATATCCATGATGAGTCTCATGCTTCGACACTAGATTACAAATGCTTATGATCCTTTTGGTGAAACTGGGGTATCTATCCTATAGCTCATGCCCCTTCACTAGGTTATAGGACACTCATGCTAAGATTATGATCCTTGTTCTCCTTCTAAGGTAGTTGTTCTCTGGATTTCTACTATCATTCTATACAAGCTACACGATTTCCCTCCTTGTTTAAGCATTTCTTAGCTGATTAAAGTATACTATGCTCCTTCTATACAAAACTAAAGTGATTAGTTTCTTTTGGAACACCAAAGAGAGGAATCATTGAGATATGATGGAAAGTGGGAAGGCTTTTTTTTACTAGTCATATTCCCATAAGTCTATATGAAAGAGACTCTATGACAAGGATGTATTGCTAGAAGAGACTCAAGAAAGCTTGAGGTATTAAACTACTAAAGGAAGAACAAAGTAGCAAATTTTTCACAAAACTGGGGTATCTAGGCTATATCCATGATGAATCTCATGCTTCTACACTAGATTACAAATACTTATGATCCTTTTGGTGAAACTGGGGTATCTATGCTATATCCATAATGAGTCTCATGCCCCTTTGTTGGGTAACCAGTGGAGACAAATTGCCTCACAAGTAGAAGAACATGCAGCACGATACTCAGCCTTGGTTAAAGACAAGGCTACCTTGGGTTGCTTTTTACTAATCCAAGTGATGGTGGCTGAGCCTAGAGTAAAACAGTTTCCATTGGTGGAACGATGAGTGTCCGAATCTCCACCCCAATCAAAATCACTCCAGCCTAAAAGCTTGATCTTGGAATGCTGCCTAACTAATAGAGCAACCCTCGATTGCAAGACATTTGAAGATAGTGAAGGATCTGCATACTAGCATCCCAATGGGTCTTTTTAAGTGTTTGCATGAAGGAGCTTAATAGACCAATAGAGTAACATAGGTCCAATCTACTATTGAGTAGCCAAATCAAGGAGCCCATCAACTGGCAATATCGGCTTGCATCCACTGGATCACTAGGGTCATACTTGGACAATTTGGTAATAGGGTCCATGGGTCATGAAATGGCACAACATTTTTTAATATGAAAAGCCTCTGGAAGCTCTTGAGTATAACGTTTCTGGGACACAAAATATCTGACCTTTTTGGGATCTCCAAACCTAGGAAGAAGTGCAAGAGGCCAAGCTCAGTCATCTCAAAGGTTTGGGTAAGAGCCACCTTGGTCTCAAAAATATGAGTAGCATGACTCCTTGTAATGAAAAGATCATCAACATATAGGATGATAAGGGAAAGAAGACCCCTTTGATGGAAGATGTACAGATCGGTATCAACATGTGACCTGTAGAAATGCTTCCATACAAAAAAGCTCATTAATTTTTTGATTCTAAGCTTGAGGAGCTTGCTTAAGCCCATATAAGGCTTTTTGTAACTTGTAGACTATGCCTTATGACTTGGTAAACCCATCCGGTTGCTCCACATAGATCTCTTCCTTGAAGAAATGCAAATTTAACAACCATCTAGTAAATGGGCCATTGCTCATGAGCTGCAACTACTAACACTGTCCAAAGAGTGGTCATCTTGGCAATAGGAGCAAACGTGTCATCATAGTCAATCCTCAGTCTTGCTGTGAGTATCCCTTAGCCACAAGTTAGGCTTTGTGCTTATCCACAATACCATCCAAGGCATACTTGGTCTTGTAGACCCATTTGATACCAATGAACTTAACGATGCTTGGGGCACGATACTAACTCCTAGGTTCCACTTTGCTCAATAGAATCCAACTCTAGCTTCATGGAGGCTCCATGGTTTGTGTCTGAGAGAGTTCTGTGACATGAAGTTGGGGGTAATAAACTTCATGCACCTCTTCACTTCCTACTACTTTTAAACTGAGTGATAGAGATCTTTATCACTAGGAAAGAGAAATAAAACAAAGCTTTCATGTACAGAGACCACACCATACTTTCCTCCCTTAGATGAGAATGAATATGGTAACATCCCAAGTGATGTTGTATTCTAGCATAGGGAGAAGGAAAGGATCAGCGAAGGCCATAATCTCAGCAAAACGGTTTATGCCAAAGAGAAGAGCGATACGCTGTTGAAAGAAGATCTTGTGGCTCAACATTACATGAATTGATATATATCGAGGAGTTTTAAGGGGATGATTGGGTTGGATAGGTAGGTTCTGGGGAAACATTACACCTCCTCCATAGACACCTCTATAAGTAGCTCAAAACACTCTATAAATTATTATCAGACACAGAGGCCTATAACTTCTAATAGAGACATGATATCAAATATTTAGGCACATGTAGTGATGCACCTTGAAATAAGCTCACTATGATATAAGGTTCATAAGAAACAGAGAAGTGGTTGAAATGGCTTCGCTCTAATATAAGTTTCGTAAGAAACAGAGAAGCGATTGAAAAGTTATGGGCATTTTATTGGAAGGGGGTTAAAACTATCTAGAAAAGAAATAGCCACACACATAGAATCATAGATTTTTTGTCTTCCTTCTGATATAGAAACTAAAAACATAAAATTCTGCTCCTTGAAGAGAGCTTCACATGATATAAGTTTTGTCAGAATTGGAGCATCAAGTAAACAGTTATGATCAAAATACTGACAGGGGGTCAAACAGTCATGAAAAACACCTACTCCTTCTACTGATGCCAGCTTGGGAGAATACTCCTTGCATTCTCAAAATTCATAAATGATCCAAAGCCCATAGAGGTTGCCTAAGAGAGAGGAAAGAATTCCCTTCGTGGCTCGAGAAATGGGTGGACCATGTGTGTGCAATGACGGCCGAATAGACAACACTTTTGAGCACTTTGGAAGAGAGAGCAATGGAAAAAGGGGAGAGACACTCAAGAGAGAGAACCTGAATTGACCTTCATTACTAATAGAGTGAGACTCCAATGCAACTCAAAATACTACAAACACAAGCGAGAAGAAGAGGTTCCATACATACAAAAGGGAGCGGGAGCACCAATACTACTCATAGAAAGAGAATGAACTAGAGAGATATGGACTCAAGAGCCTATATAAGAGGATATCTACAAGAGGGAGAGAGAAGGCTCATGGAAAAGGCTTGAAGATACTAGAGCTACAGCAACATGATAGAGGCAACTATTGCTTGCTTTTGGTGTCCACATCACTTCACGAGCTTGGAAACACCTTCATTCTTGAATCTGGGATCATTTCATTGGATTTCTAACTCATTGTGTCAGTTTTTGCATTTTTCTGCCCGGGCGTTGGAACTATAGTTTGGAGCTACCATTTGTAGATCTATCAGTTTCGGTGGACTCAGGAGGTCCTAAAACTTCTATGTTGCTCATCATTCGCACTCCGGTGGAGTTTACAAATTGCTCTATTTCCAAAAACGTTTTTCAGTCTGTGTGTTGGACCCAGTGATTGAGACCACGGTTTCCAAAACTGTCTGTCCCATTGTGTTTCGGACGCCCAAAAACCCCTACCTCTCAGTTCTTGCACGATTCAGTGGAGGATTTTCAGAGTTATAGATCTCTGTGTATTCGATTTCATCTCTCTATTATGCATTTTTCATTCTAAGGTTTTGAAACCTTAGATTTATGCCACATGGCAGTGGATAAGTGTTGACTCCCATTTCTCACTCATCGGTTGGGATTTTGGAGTTTTGGGAGAAGAGAGATATTTGCATATTTTCTTGCTGAGTCCGATTATGCAATGGCACCCATGTTTTGAGGCATCTCAAGTTTTATTTTTCGTAGCGGTCATTACCGTGGGACCATGATTTCTCGTGCATACCTTATGCAGATCACTCTGGTTGCAGTTTGAGTAGTGTGCGCTCATTCGTGGTGTGCATTGGGTTGTAGTGGATGATTTATAGGCCATTTGGATGCATTGCGGTCCTTATTGGATGCGTTGATAGGCCCAAATTGCCTTGTGGGATGCTATTTTTATCGACGCTTTGCACATGGATGCTATTTTATGCTGAGGGACAGCTTTGACACATTGCAGGTGATGCACTGATAGTGCTATGCTCTCTTGGATGAGATATTATCAATGCATATGCCAGTGGATAGTGTTTATGCTTGAGTCATTTGGCACTTATTGGCATTTTGGATTGCCATTGCAGCTGGCATTTTCTTTTGGGCTAGATTTGCTCATATGGATGCATAGTATATGCACATGAGTCAGATGCTTTGAGACATAAGTTTTGGTGATATTTCACTCTATTGTGGCATACACATTTGGGTACACCTGGTATTTGGTGTGATTCTCTCTTGTAGGCACTAGCATTTGGGATTTTTGCTTCATTTGCATCATGGCATCCTCTTCCATGTCTGAAAAGGAGATTTTTATCATTAAAAAGTTTGAGGGGACAAACTTTTCTTTGTGGAAAGAACAAATAAGGGATGTGCTTATTCAAAAGAAGCAGATTAAACCCTTGGTAGGGATTGAAGCTAAGCTTGTAAATATGTCAAAGGATAATTGGAATGAGTTGGATGCATTAGCAAAGTTTGCTATTAGACTTCATCTTGTAGAGTCAGTTTATTTCATAGTAGTAAATGAGCAGACTACGGAAGATTTGTGGAAGAAATTGTGTGCCACTTATGAGAAAGAAACTACCTCTAATAAAATTTACCTCATGAAGGGGTTGTTTGAGCTGCAGATGAAGGAAGGGGACTCCATTGCTTCTCACTTGAATGAATTCAATATTACTTTCAGCCAGCTTCAGGCTCAGAAGATGAACTTTGATGCGGAGACTAAGGCAATATTTCTCTTATGTTCATTGCCATCCTCATGGGATACCTTCCATACAGCTATCAATAACTCTGCACCTAGTGGAGTACTGAAATTTGATGATGTTGTGGGTAGCTTGTTGGCCGAGAAGATTAGACGAAAGTCTATGGACGGGAACAAGCAACATGCAGCCTTAAATGTGCAAAGGGGCAGATCATAGTTCAGGGGGAAGTCCCAAGAAAGAGGGATGTCTCATAGCAAATCCAGGGCACGGAACATTGAGTGTTACCACTGTGGCAAGAAGGGCCATATGAAAAAGGATTGCTACAAGCTGAAAAGAGAGCAAAAGGATAAGAAAAAGAATGCAAATTGGGGTGCAAATCAAAAGGAAGAGAGTCCAAGGGAGGACAAAGGAAAAGTGAAGATCGAGGAGATCAATGTAGTCACACATAATAGTGAAAATGACGTTCTCTTCATGTCTAGTTTATCTGCAGAGTTGCTTACCACTTCAGATGATGCATATTCCCAGGATTGGATTTTGGATTCCGGTGCTTCATTCCATGTTACTCCCCATAGGGAATGGTTCTCCACTTATGACAATGGAAAGACAGGTTGTGTGCATCTTGGAAATGACTATGCATGTGACATAGTGGGGGTAGGTGACATAAAGTTTTCTTTTGCAAATGGGTCTGCATTTATTTTGAAACATGTGAGACATGTGCCTAAGTTGACCAAGAGTCTTATTTCAGTGGGTCAGCTAGATGATGCTGGTTTTCACACCACTTTTGGCTTTTAGAGTCAGAAAATTCAGAAGGGCTCTATGCTTTTGGCCAGGGGTGCCAAGTGTGGGACTTTGTATCCCTTACATGTATCAGGGGTATTTGATCATGTTGTTGCAATAACCGAGTAGCCAAGCACTTCTTTGTGGCATTGCAGGTTGGGGCACATGAGCCAGAATGGAATGAAACTCTTATGCCATTTGGGTTATGTACCGCATTTGAGTTTCTCTGATTTTGAATTTTGTGAGCGCTGTCTCTATGGGAAGCATACTAAATCAGCCCATAAAAGAAGGGGAAAGAAAGAGTTTAAAAAGCTTGATTTAGTGCATTCAGGCGTATGTGGTCCCATGCCTACATGCTCATTAGGCAAGGCTGAATACTATGTGACATTCATTGATGATGCAACTAGGAAAGTGTGGGCTTATGCTATAGCTCGGAAGAGTGATGTGTTCTAGGTATTTCAGAAATGGCTGGCCTTGGTTGAGAATCAGTCAGGTAGAATGCTTAAATGCCTACGGACTGACAATGGTGGAGAGTATCTCTCTCATGACTTTCAGCATTTCTATGATACACGTGGGATTAAGAGGGAGCTTACATCCCCTCATACTCTAGAGCAAAATCCAGTTGCAAAAAAGATGAACCGTACCATTCAAGAAAGGTTGCAATGCATGCTTTCCAATGCAAGTCTTTTTGGTGGTTTTTGGGCAATGAAGACTGCAATGCATGTGATCAATAGATCACCTAGTAAGAGTTTGGATGGTGGTATTCCTGAAGAGGCATGGAGTGGCAAGAAGCCCTCTTACTCTCATTTGCATATGTTTGGGTGTGAGGCATATGCACATGTGCTAAAAGAGCTTCGAAAGAAGCTAGATCCTAAGTCTAGGAAATGCATCTTTTTGGGTTATGGTGAAAGTGGAGAGATGGACTATCGTCTCTGGGATCCAGAAGCAAAGAAGATCATACACAGCCACGATGTAGTCTTCAATGAGAAGAAGATGCATAAGGCACCCATGAGGGATGTGGAAATGAGAAGAATCACTTTCCAGGATGTGAATCCACCTGCATATGTTGATAGACTACAAGCTTTCCATGCACCAAATGTGCAAGAAATGATACCACCAAGTACTCCCACAGGTATACAATCAAGGGTAGATGATGGATGATCTATTGGTGGAAATAATGAGCCAAATGTGGCTGATATGCAAGTGGGACAACAAGCTGAAATGCCCTTGAGAAGATCATCTAAAGTGTCTAGACCACCTGATAGGTTTGTTCCAGGGGTAGACTATGTGATGCTTACTGATTGCGGGGATGCTTCTTGCTACAGAGAGGCTATGATGTGCGAGGATCAATCCAAGTGGGAGTATGCTATTTATGCAATCAGAGATGAGTTCACTTATGAAGAATAAGACTTGGGACTTGGTTTCTTTGCCACATGGAAAGAAAGCATTGCCATGTAAATGGGTCTACAAAATGAAGGTCACTATATGTGGATGATATGCTATTGGCTGGCAAGAATACTTATGAGCTAGATGCATTAAAGGCGAAGTTGCATGAGGCCTTTGATATGAAGGATTTGGGACTTGCAGGTCATATTCTTGGTATGCGCATCATGCATGATTGGAGTAGGAAACTCCTTTGGCTTTCACAAAAAGAGTATGTTACAAAAGTATTGCAACGTTTCAATATGGAGGGGGGGAAGGCAGTGAGTACTCCATTGCCTCCATATGTGAAACTGAGTCACACAGATAGTCCCAAATCAGATGAGGAAAGGGCCATGATGGCCAAGGTTCCTTATGCATCAGCAGTTGGGAGTCTTATGTATGCTATGATAGCTACTAGACCAGACATTGCATTTGCAGTGGGAGTTGTTAGCCGGTATATGGCTAATCTAGGAAAGAGGCATTGGGAGGCAGTTAAGTGCATCATGAGGTACATGAAGGGTACCAAGGAGATGTGCATCTGCTTTGGTAGAGGAGACATGCGTGTACTTGGGTACACAGATTCAGACTATGCAGGGCATGTGGATAGTAGGAGATCCACTTCTGGTTATGTGTTCACCTTTGCAGGTGGTGCAATGTCGTGGATGTCTCACGCACAGAAGTGCATTGCTTTGTCTACCACAGAAGTTGAGTATGTTGTAGCCACAGAGGGTTGTAAGGAGGCTATATGGCTTGATCGGCTAGTGGGAGATTTGGGGATTCATACAGGTGTACCGACATTGCATAGTGATTCCATGAGTGCTATCCAACTAGCACGGAATCTGGTCTTTCATGCAAAGATCAAACACATTGAGGTCAGGTACCATTTGATCAGGGAGGTACTTGAGGACAAGCGCATAGAGCTTGTCAAGGTTCATACAGATGATAACCCTGCAGATATGTTGACGAAGAGTCTACCTAGTCAATAGTTTGAGTATTGTCGTCTATTGATGGGCATTGGATAGTATGCTCACTGGTTCTCCCTTAAAGGCACATTGTCCTTTAAGTGGGAGGTTGTGGGGGGTAAAGGTCACTGTGCCTTTACCCTGGTTATGTACAATACTCAAACACATATATAAATGAATGAAAAAGAAGATTAGGGTGTTTTGCACCCACCAAAAGTTGTATGGCCCTCTGTTTCTTTCTCTCCCTCTTTAGTTCTTGCTTCTGTTGAGAGCACTCTTAAGTTGTGGGGGTTAAAGTTCACTGTGCCTTTACCCTAGTTATGTACAATACTCAAACACATATATAAATGAATGAAAAAGAAGATTAGGGTGTTCTGCACCCACCAAAACTTGTATGGCTCTCTGTTTCTTTCTCTCCCTCTTCCGTTCTTGCTTCTATTGAGAGCACTCTCAACTGGTATCAGAGCCCGGGTGATCTAGCTGAGCGTGCGTGAATGCTTGAAGCCAGCTCTGTGGGAGGAAGGAGAAGCTCTATGGGAAGCTTTGTGGGTGACTTTACTTGCATCCGAGTGTGTAGAGACCTTGGAGGAACCTTTGGAAAAGTCACTTTGGTTTTGCGAAGTGGTTTTGAGAGCGTGTTAAGTGTTTTCAAAGAAAAAGTCGTTTTTTGAGCTTTTCCCTGTTCTGTTCGATGACAGAGACTCGGTATTGACTAGTAGAGGCAACTATTGCTTGCTTTTGGTGTCCACATCACTTTAAGAGCTTGGAAACACCTTCATTCTTAAATCTGGGATTATTTCATTGGATTTCTGACTCACTGTGCCAGTTTTTGCGTTTTTTTGCCCGGGTATTGGAACTCAAGTTTGGAGCAACCATTTGCAGATCTGTTGGTTTCGATGGACTCAGGAGGTCCTAAAACTTCTATGTTGCTCATCATTCACACTCCAGTGGAGTTTACAAACAGCTCTATTTCCAAAAACTTTTTTCAGTTCGTGTGTTGGACCCAGTGATTAAGACCATGGTTTCCAAAACCGTCTGTCCCATTGCATTTCGGATGCCTAAAAACCCCTACCTATCAGTTCTTGCATGATTCGGTGGAGGATTTTCAGAGTTATATATCTCTGTGTATTTGATTTCATCTCTCTGTTATGCATTTTTCATTCTAAGGTTTTGAAACCTTAGATTTATGCCACATGGCAGTGGATAAGTGTTGACTCCCATTTCTCACTCATCGGTTGGGATTTTGGAGTTCTGGCAGAAGAGGGATATTTGTAAATTTTCTTGTTGAGTCCGATTATGCAATGGCACCCATGTTTTGAGGCATCTCAGGTTCTATTTTTAGTAGCGGTCATTACCCTGGGACCATGATTTCTTGAGCATACCTTATGCGGATCACTTTGGTTGCAGTTTGAGTAGTGTGCACTAGTTCGTGGTGTGCATTGGGTTGCAATGGATGATTTATAGGCCATTTGGATGCATTGCGGTCCTTATTGGATGCGCTGATAGGCCCAAATTGCCTTGTGGAATGCTATTTTTATGGACGCTTTGCACATGGATGCAATTTTATGCTAAGGGATAGCTTTGACACATTGCAGGTGATGCACTGATAGTGCTATGCTCTCTTGGATGAGATATTATTAATGCATATGCCAGTGGACGGTGTTTATGCTTGAGTCATTTGGCACTTATTGGCATTTTGGATTGCCATTGCAGTTGGCATTTTCTTTTGGGCCAGATTTGCTCATATGGATGCATAGTATATGCACATGAGTCAGATGCTTTGAGACATGAGTTTTGGTGATATTACACTCTATTGTGGCATACACATTTTGGGTGCACCTGGTACTTGGTGTGATTCTCTCTTGTAGGCACTAGCATTTGGGATTTTTGCTTCATTTGCATCATGGCATCCTCTTCCATGTCTGAAAAGGAGTTTTTTAGCATTAAAAGGTTTGATGGGACAAACTTTTCTCTGTGGAAAGAACAAATAAGGGATGTGCTTATTCAAAAGAAGTAGATTAAACCCTTGGTAGGGATTGAAGCTAAGCCTGCAAATATGTCTAAGGATGATTGGAATGAGTTGGATGCATTAGCAAAGTCTACTATTAGATTTTATCTTGTAGAGTCAGTTTATTTCACAGTAGTAAATGAGTAGACTAGTGGAAGAAACTGTGTGCCACTTATGAGAAAGAAACTGCCTCTAATAAAGTTTACCTCATGAAGAGGTTGTTTGAGCTGCAGATGAAGGAAGGGTTCTCCATTGCTTCTCACTTGAATTAATTCAATATTATTTTCAAGCAGCTTTAGGCTTAGAAGATGAATTTTGATGTGGAGACTAAGGCAATATTTCTCTTATGTTCATTGCCATCCTCATGGGATACCTTCTGTACAGCTGTCAGTAACTCTGCACCTAGTGGAGTACTGAAATTTGATGATGTTGTGGGTAGCTTGTTGGCCGAGGAGATTAGACGGAAGTCTATGGACGGGAACAAGCAGGATGCAGCCTTAAATGTGCAAAGGGGCAGATCACAGTTCAGGGGGAAGCCCCAAGAAAGAGGGAAGTCTCGTAGCAAATCCAAGGCATGGAACATTGAGTGTTACCACTGTGGCAAGAAGGGCCATATGAAAAAGGATTGCTACAAGCTGAAAAGAGAGCAAAAGGATAAGAAAAGGAATGCAAATTGGGGTGCAAATCAAAAGGAAGAGAGTCCAAGGGAGAACAAAGGAAAAGTGAAGATCGAGGAGATCAATGTAGTCACACATGATAGTGACAATGACGTTCTCTTGATGTCTAGTTTATCTGCAGAGTTGGTTACCACTTCAGATGATGCATATTCCTAGGATTGGATTTTGGAATCTGGTGCTTCATTCCATGCTACTCCATATAGGGAATGGTTCTCCACTTATGACAGTGGAAAGACAAGTTGTGTGCATCTTGGAAATGACTATGCATGTGACATAGTGGGAGTAGGTGACATAAAGTTTTCTTTTGCAAATGGGTCTGCATTTATTTTGAAACATGTGAGACATGTGCCTAAGTTGACCAAGAGTCTTATTTCAGTGGGTTAGCTAGATGATGCTGGTTTTCACACCACTTTTGGCTTTCAGAGTTGGAAAATTCAGAAGGGCTCTATGCTTTTGGCCAGGGGTGCTAAGTGTGGGACTTTGTATCCCTTACATGTATCATGTTGTTGCAATAATCAAGCAGCCAAGCACTTCTTTGTGGCATTGCAGGTTGGGGCACATGAGCCAGAATGGAATGAAACTCTTATGCCATTTGGGTTATGTACCGCATTTGAGTGTCTCTGATTTTGAATTTTGTGAGCACTGTCTCTATGGGAAGCAGACTAAATCAGCCCATAAAAGAAGGGGAAAGAAAGAGTTTGAAAAGCTTGATTTGGTGCATTCAAGTGTATGTGGTCCCATGCCTACACGCTCATTAGGCGGGGCTGAATACTATGTGACATTCATTGATGATGCAACTAGGAAAGTGTGGGCTTATGCTATAGCTCGGAAGAGTGATGTGTTCCAAGTATTTCAGAAATGGCTGCCCTTGGTTGAGAATCAGTCAGGTAGAATGCTTAAATGCTACGAATTGACAATGGTGGAGAGTATCTCTCTCATGACTTTCAGCATTTCTATGATACACGTGGGATTAAGAGGGAGCTCACATCCCCTCGTACTCTAGAGCAAAGTCCAGTTGCAGAAAATATGAACCGTACCATTTAAGAAAGGTTGCAATGCATGCTTTCCAATGCAAGTCTTTCTGGTGGTTTTTTGGCTGAGGCAATGAAGACTGCAGTGCATGTGATCAATAGATCACTTAGTAAGAGTTTGGATGGTGGTATTCCTAAAGAGGCATGGAGTGGAAAGAAGCCCTCTTACTCTCATTTGCGTATATTTAGGGGTGAGGCATATGCACATGTGCCAAAAGAGCTTCGAAAGAAGCTAGATCCTAAGTCTAGGAAACGCATCTTTCTGGGTTATGGTGAAAGTGGAGAGATGGGCTATCATGTCTGGGATCCAGAAGCAAAGAAGATCATACGTAGCCATGATGTAGTCTTCAATGAGAAGAAGATGCATAAGGCACCCATGAGGGATGTGGAAATGAGGAGAATCACTTTCCAGGATGTGAATCCACTTACATATGTTGGTGGAAATAATGAGCCAAATGTGGCTGATATGCAGGTGGGACAGCAAGCTGAAATGCCCTTGAGAAGATCATCTAGAGTGTCTAGACCACCTAATAGGTTTGTCCCAGGGGTAGACTATGTGATGCTTACTGATTGCAGGGAGCCTTCTTGCTACAGAGAGGCTATGATCATTCTAAGGTTTTGAAACCTTAGATTTATGCCACATGGCAGTGGATAAGTGTTGACTCCCATTTCTCACTCATCGGTTGGGATTTTGGAGTTTTGGCAGAAGAGAGATATTTGCAGATTTTCTTGCTGAGTCCAATTATGCAATGGTGCCCATGTTTTGAGGCATCTCAGGTTCTATTTTCAGTAGCGGTCATTACCGTGGGACCATGATTTCTTGAGCATACCTTATGCAGATCACTCTGGTTGCAGTGTGCGCTCATTCGTGGTGTGCATTGGGGGTAAAGTATATTTGCAGTATTGTGCCAGCAGTTATCGTGACAAAGACTATATCCAAAGAAACATGTAAATTTTTTATGGAGATTTAAGCATCTACAAAAAGTACATACAAAGAAATGCCAAAAACACATAAAGTAGTGCCCAAAATAAATATAAAGCATTAGCAAAAACACATATAAAGCAGCACCAAAACAGAAAGTAGGAGAGAGCAGACACAAAGCACATACAAAGTAGGCAAAGCAATCACAATGTAGTGGCATGTCACAAAGCAAGTAGAAAGAAGAGAAGTGATAATGCAATAACAATGTAGTCACAAAGCACTGCCAAAACACATGCAAAGCACCTTAAAGCAGTTACAAAGCACATCTAGAGAACTTTCATAGCACATGCAAAGCACGAACAAAGCAAACACAAATAGTGCCAAAAGAATTGTGAATGCAGTGTACATGAAGTGCCAAAGCATTGACAAATTAATGCCAAAGCATTGTGAATGTAGTGCCAAATCATTGACAAAGCGGTGCCAAAGCATTGAGAAAGGTTTAACAAAGCAGTGCCAAAGCACAAGCAAAGCAGTCACAAAAAAGAAGAAGTGCCAAAGCATTGACAAATCATTGACAAAGTAGTGCCAAACAACATGCAAAGAACAAACAAATCAGTGCAAAAGAATTGAAAAATCAGTGCCAAAGCACAAAGAAAGTAGGGCCAAAGCATTGACAAAGCAATCACATTCCACACACTAGGGAATCACAGAGCACATACAAAGCCAGCACAACACAGTGGCATGTCACAAAGCAAGTAGAAAGTAGTGCTATAGTAGTCTCATGCAGAGTTAAAGCATCCATTAATCAAGCATTGATAAAGCATTGATAAAGCAATGCCAAAGCACATACAAAGTACAAAAGCAATAGCAAATAAAAGTGGTGCTAAAGCATTGAAAAAATAGCGTGCCAAAGCATTTACATAGTCACATTCCACACATTAGGGAGTCACAGAGCACATACAAAGTCGGCATAATGCAGTGGCATGTCACAAAGTAGGTAGAAAGTAGTGCCATAGTAGTCTCATGTAGAGTCAAAGAAGCCATTGATCATAAAGTGGTCATGCAATGACAAATGTAGTCCCAAAGCAGACATGCAAAGTCATCTATGAAAGCTTGTTGTATAATTTTTAATAGCAGAGTAAAACAAGGAGTGAGGCATATATACTAATTGATGATCACAATACCATAGATTTTACTACAGTGGGGATTTTTTCTAGGCAACCAGCTGACTTGCAATGTGACTCTTTTAAACACAAGTTTGCAAAACAAAATTGGTGGTATGGATGTTGACATGCAAGCATACACATAACAATGAATTCTTCCATGCCAATACCAAAGCCGCAGGCAACACAACCCTTCACAATAATTAGACTAGTGGATTCTTTGTAATCTGAGTCAAAAGTGTAGGTGGAGCTAGGAAAATGGATAGTGGCGGGTGATTGGACTGGACTCTTTCCAACATGCTATTCACAAAATCATATTGTTGTTGCATCCTTGTGAACACAATAGACTTTTGTCGTAGCTATTCCTACAAGTTATAACAGTGCTGCAAAAAGTGAACATATTAACTTGAAGGATCAAGATTAAGTGAAAATAGCATACTAAACTATTTTTTAAAATTAAAAAAAAACATTTTAAGGTTTCTAGTGTTTGCAACCTTAATGCATGTGTTTCCATCCAACCATGCTCACCTCTAGTTTAGGTATGTTATCCTCATAGTTTGGAATTTCGAGACTGAAGCCAAGGATATCAAGTGTAGCGGTGAATGTCACAATATCCACCTATAGCTTTCTATAGAGCTTTGAGTCAGCTATCAAATCCACAAGGGACAATTTGGTCTGGGCCACTTGCAGCTTTCTTCGCAATGTCTCGATAGCTACTCGCATGTTTTCCTGGCACAACTTGTCCTTCTTAGCCTTGTCTAGTACATTGATGGCTATGTCAACATCCAAACTTGCCTTGTTGAGTTTCAAATTCACAACATGCAACATATTATGAGAGTTCTCCACCTCGGCCATTATGTACATTACAGATGGTGTGCCACGGGCACTTGAGAATTGGGTCGATGATGGAAACTTCTCAATCTTGGGGGCACTCTGCATATCTTCAACCACTACTGTGGCTTTGGAGGGGTCAAAAGAAAGACTCAGATTTTTTATAAAATTGATCAATTTATGCTGAAGCTTGCCCTACTGCTCAACGGTGCAGACCACATTTTCCTCAAATTTAGCCCAATTGACAATGTAAGTGTCCTTCTTGGGGGCATTCCTTTAGCCCTGCAATGCTCAAGAGAAAACCCTCTCACAAATGCAACCCCGAATTGATTATTGTGGGGAGCCTCTTAATATACCCAAAAATACAAATGATTAGCTTCTTGTAGAAGGTCGGGGTGAGGAATTCTTTTGGACTGTATTCTATAAGCCTTTGTTGGCTCATTGAACACAATGAGCCACTCTAGCTCAGGAAGGTACACATCTGTTATCCTTCATGGGACTTTACCACCAGTAATGATGAGGCCATAAACCTCATGAAGTCTTGAGCCATACGGGAAAAACCTACTTGGTACAACCCCCATTAGATGACTCCATGACTGTGAGAGAGGAGACCTGTGAGAGCTATGAGAGACAAGACCTTGAGCTCCTTCTCTTCATCCCTATCCTTTCTGTGGTGTGACTCTGTAAAGCTACAGTTGCATCTCTGTGCACTTGCGCAATCACCGCACCAAGCCTTACGCACCGTACCCACATGCTTTGCGTCTCAATGCCACCCTCCATCTTGCTTCGCACTGTCAACACTGCCTCTTCCCTCATGCTCGTCTCCATGCGGTGCTTAGGTGGAAGTAGCCATTACCACCTTCATCATCCACCCTTGGATGTCGTGTTCTCATCAGTCTGCCTAGTGCTTGGAGCCACCCACATGTGCCACAATCTGTGCCCCAAAGCTACACCTTGGGTGCCATGCCTTCTCGCCATTCCTCATCCCCTGCAACCGATGCCTTGCCCTCTGCCCTCTACCTTTGTACAGCTGCCACTCCATCATCTCCTATGATGCGTTGTCGCATTTACCTCACCTCGCCCTCGATGTTGTTGCCTCAATCGTCGTACTTTAGCAATGCCATCGTCTAGTATCCCATGCGGGACTTGGTGCCTGTGTGCCTCACACTTTGTGCCACCACGTGCCACATCACCTACTTGCCATTGTCGTATCCCACCCACGCATGCATGTGTGAAGAGAGTGGGAGAGAAGGAAGGAGTCTCACTTGCATCTTTCTCACATATACAATGGGGGAATATACACAAAGGTGGAGGCTGAAAACAGTCTTCCTCTTCTTAGTTGTGAAAGCCAAAAGAACTCTCTTAGTACCAAAGTATAGGTGAACCCTATATGTGGGTCTCAAACCAAACTCAGCTAACTAAGGTGGCATACTAACTGATAGCTATCATCGATTCATGGGCAGTATACCAACCGCATCTACAGTTAACAAGTCCGTGACATAAATGCACAATGGTCACCTTGGCATATCACGAGTGGAGCTCGATATCTCAACACTCCCCCTCGAGCTCAATCCTGATTCCTACACACCAAGCAGGTCTCTGATCTTGCGCAGCTTCTCTGCACCCAATGCCTTCATGAATATGTCAGCTACCTAATCCTCTGTGCTGACATAAACTAGATCAATGAAACCTACTAGAACCTTCTCCCGCACATAGTGATAATGCATCTCAATGTGCTTTGTTCTAGCATGATAGACTGGGTTATTTGCCAAGTGTATACTGCTCATGTTGTCACAATAAATGACAATTGGCCCATCTGTAGACTGATGCATATCATAAAGTAGCTTATGCAACCAAGCTGCCTCACATGCAGCCATTGCTGCACCCTTGTACTCAGCCTTTGTGCTCGACAAGGCAACTGTAGGCTGTTTCTTGCTACTCCAAGTCACTGCAGCACTCCCAAAAGAGAACACATATCCACTGGTAGATCATCTATCAGAATTACTACCAGCCCAATTGGCATCAGTGTATCCATGCAACTGTATCTAAACCCCAATCTCATAAAATAGTCCATATTGCAATGTGGACTTCACATACCTCAGTATGCGTCTAGCCGCATCCAAATGCAGTTTCTTTGGAGCTTGCATAAACTTACTTACCAACCCAATAGCATAGCTCAAATCTGGCCTGGAATAGTCATATAAATCAAACTTCCTACTATGCATCTATACATAGTAGGGTCTTCCAGAAGCTCACCTGCATCTGTGCTCAACTTCACATTTTGCTCCAAAGGAACTGAAATAGGCTTATAGCTTGTCATCCCATATTTGGACAGCATTTCAAAACCATACTGCCTATGCAAGAGCCATATCCCACTTGTGGATCTAATCACCTCAATGCTCAAGAAGTAGCGTAGCTCTCCCAAATCCATCATCTCAAACTTCTGCTTCAATAGCATTTTCACATGAAGGATATCTTCATCACTATCACTTGTAATGATCAAATCATCAACATAAATGACAAGCAACATAATGCCTTTCTCACATAAAGTGAGAAATCTGCCTTGGAAATCTGAAAGGCAATAGTGACAAGATACTATCCTATCTTGTCAGACCATGCTTTGGGTGCTTGCTTCAAGCCATACAAGGCTTTCTTCAACCTGCAAAAAAACTTAGGATGAACAGCATGAACATAACCTGGTGGTTGCTCCATATAGACCTCTTCTTGCAAATCACCATGCAAGAAAGCATTCTTTACATCCATCTGATGTAAAGACCATCCCTTTGATGCAGCCATAGCAATGACTACTCTTACGGTTGCCATCCTTGCAATCGGACTGAATGTTTCTTCATAATCAATGCCATATGTCTGTGCATACCCCTTGACAACTAATCTTGCCTTGTATCTATTCACAGAATTATCTTCATTGTGCTTCACCTTATAAAACCACTTGCAGCCAATTGCATTGTTGTCTTTAGGTAAAGGCACCAATTCCCATGTAGCATTTGCTTCCAAGGCATCCATTTCTTCATCCATGGCTTTCTCCCATTTTTCTTTTCCCATCGCTTGCTCAAAAGAAGTGCGTTCTAGTTCATGTATCACTTTGACCATATAGGCATAGTGAATGGCTATAAATCCATCATATTTCAGCCTATCCATAGGATACCTAGCTCTAGTATATTTGCACAAAATAGGCTCACTACCAGGTGCTCTCAAAACATCCCTTGTCTTCCTTACTCTAGGTGTAACAACAGAAGGAATACCCAACTCATCATCAAGGCTCTGTTCTGAGCCACTAGATTCACCATCCACATAAGAGTGACTTGCATTCACATCAACCATGGGCTGATCTACTTTCGCTTTTTCTTTTTGTGATACTTGCATACCACTATCTGCATTACTTTGAGGAGATCCTCCTGATCTCAATCTGCCTATCCATGGCGAAGTATGTGAACCACTGCTAGAGGACACTACAAATCCACTAATAATTTGTGATTGCTGTTGTGAATTCTGTGCAGCATTACCATTTTGTGCATCTACATCATCAATTACATTTACTGGTTTATACCAACTACTCATCTCATAAAAAACAACATCTTTGCTCACTGTAAACTTACAAGTAGAAGGGTTATAGCATCTATACCCTTTCTGCTACATAGAATAACCAATAAAGATGCACTTCTCAGCTTTTGGGTCCAACTTGGATCTCAACTCATCTGGCACATGAACATAGGCAATGCAACAAAAAACTTTCAAATGAGAAATATATGGTTTCCTACCAGTATAGCTCTCCTCTGGCATCATGCCATGTATTGCTGCAGTGGGAGTCCTATTCATTATGTAGACTACTGTAGTAACTGCTTCAACCCAATAATAGTTTGGCAGGTCTTTTTTGTTGAGCATGGCACGAGACACCTCTCCAATATGCCTGTTTTTCCTTTTTGCAAGTCCATTTTGCTGTGGGGTATGATTGCATGAATATATCTACTTTATGCCATGCTCCTGCAGGAAACTTGCAAACTCATTTGAGAGGTACTCTCCCCCTCCATCTGACCTTAGGCATTTTATTTGCAATCCTGTTTCTTTTTCAACCAGAGCTTTAAAGGCTTTGAAATGCCCAAACACTTCACTTTTCTTTTTCATAAAGTATACCCAAACTTTTCTGCTATAGTCATCAATAAAAGTGACAAAATAATGACAACCTCCAATAGATGCAGCTTTAGAAGTCCACACATTAGAGTGGATTAATTCCAATGGCCTCTTACTCTCTTAAACATGTCTAGGAAATGGTTTCCTTGCCTGTTTTCCAAATTGACAGGCTTCACTTACCTATGCATTTTTGCAACCTTGAACTTAGGCAATCTTGCAACAATATTTTGGGCTTGCATTAATTTAAGTAACTGTACATTAACATAACAAATGCGTTTATGCCAGATATCAATATCTGCAACTACATCGGTCCCATGTGCAAACGTTGCTGCACTCAATTCATGCATGTTCGCATCAAACGTAAACATCTTGTCCTTCTTCTTCCCTTTTGCTATCAAGCGACCTTTATTTTTCATATCCTCAACAAAGCATCCATGAGGATTAAATCTGACTTGCAAGCCGTGCTCAACCATTTGACCAATAGAAACCAGGTCCTTGGTGATATTCGGGACATGAAATACATCAAATAGTTATTTCTTTTTTCCATCCTACATAGACAAAGGAATTTTACCAATCTGCATAATAGGATGTGCAGTATCATCACCAGTCTCCACAAATCCTGGTCTTTCCATTTTCCTTACATCCTGCATCCATTCTGCATGACCTATCATGTGGTTTGACGCACCTGAGTCAACATACCACACATCATTGCTTTCTTTTGCACTTGTCACAGAATTGGTCATGTGCTGCACCATAAATAGATGCTCATTTCTGTCATCACTCTGTCTACTAGAGGATGCATAATTGCCTTGCTGCAATTTTCTAGTCATGATGTCATTCTGCTTTTTATAGTAGTCTTTAACCATATGACCCATTTTACCACAGTGGTAGCATTCAACATTCTTGTTTGTATTTTAGCCTCTCTGCCATCCACCACGACCTCTTTGGCTCCCCCTGCCTCTAAAGTTACCATGTCCTCCTCCATATGACTGGTTTTCTTGAATTTGCTGCATATTCTAATTTTTGCCACGGCCTCCAAATTGGCCTGCTCTACCTCTGCCTCTACCTCTTCTAGCATTTGAGTAGAAGATAGCTTCTTTTGAAGTTCCTCCTGAAAAAGATGCACCACCATTTCTCTGCTTTTCACAAATTAGAAGAGCAATCAACTCCTCAAAATCAGGAAAATTGTCATGGACGGCAATGGATGTCCGGAATTGTGCATAATCCTTTCTTAGATCATTCAAGGTCACGGACACTAAATCATCATCTTCCACTGGCGACCCAATAGAAGCAAAAGCATCTGCAATCTTCTTCACCTTCATGTGGTAGTCATTGATGCTCATATTTTCTCTCTGCACATTATGCAACTCCTGCTTGAGCTGCATTTTTTTGGCTTGCATATTTGTGCTATACATTTTTGTCAAAGTATCCCACGCCTCCTTCAGTGTGCTTGCATCCTGAATATGCAGAATCATAGAATCTAAAATACTGATAGACAGCCAGTACATAACTTTTTTGGCTCTCTCATGTGAGCCTTTAAATGCCTGCAACTCCTATTGATTGGGAACACTAGGAATAACTAGTTCTTGTTCAGCTCCAGTAATGAACTCCCAATAGCCTTTTCCCTTAAGGAAATTCATCATTCTAAACTTCCATGCTTGGAAGTTGTTCTTGTCAAGCTTTTCAATGACAATCTATGAAAGAGCATCAGATGCCATTACAAAAGATTGCAAAATATTCTATCATTGCAAAAAAACACAACTTCTAGCTCACAAGGGCAAATCTGCAAAATTGATGAAAGTGGTATTTGACCACACAGTCACTTCCTAGTGATGATTACGCATCAACAGGAAATAAGAATGATTTTGTCACTCCCAATATCTATGTGCACAGGCATACAATGTAATTTTTGCGATAACTTTTCACTGACTTGCAGAATAGTGGTCACATAGTAAAAACAGGGCACTTTCTTGAGTGCCTGTGAAAAACTTCCCCCACTAAAATAGGCCCTGAAATGGCCCCGTAGCGTATACTGCCCTTTTGCCACACTGCAAAGGGCATCCTAATATGAGACAGTGCACTCTTGCACTGTCCGACTGTGCTAATTGTAGAGATTTGCTCCCAAACTCGAAAAAAAGGAAAGCAACACTGATCCGCTTACTAGGACACCATAAACTTGGTTTGCTTTCTTGAGCTCCTTACCACGAACCGAGCACTGATACCATGTGAAGAGAGTGGGAGAGAAGGAAGGAGTCTCATTTGCAGCTTTCTCACATACACAATGGGGGAATATACACAAAGGTGGAGGCTGAAAACAGTTTTCCTCTTCTTAGTTGTGAAAGCCAAAAGAACTCTCTTAGTACAAAGAAATAGGTGAACCATTTATGTGGGTCTCAAACCAAACTCAGCTAACTAAGGTGACATAGTAACTGATCCACTAACTAGAGTACATAAAGATAGCCGTCATCCAGCTATTATTCATGGGCGGTGTACCAACTGCATCTGTAGCTAACAAGTCGATGACATAGATGCACAACGGTCACCCGGGCATATCACGAGTGGAGCTCAATATCTCAACAGCATGTGCTTTCTGCCTCCAACTCCCCACGTCGATGCCTATATGGCACTATATGCTTATACCAAGAAGCTAGGTTTCTCCTCTGTAACAATATGCATCTGTATGATTAACATGTTCAGGACTCAAAATCCTTTCATACCAAACCAATCTTTTGTTCCACATCATGAGTTGCACATTGTAATATTGGTTAGGCACAAGGTAGACTTTCAGCAAAGTATAGTAAGGTTGTTTGGTCCCAATGCTTGGCCAAAGACTTGGCTTCTCCCCACCCTCTCATTCTTTCGATCTTGGATTATCATCAAACTTGGGATGTATGTGTGAGGACACAACAGAAGCTAAGAGGGTGAGAGGGAGCTTGGGAGACACAAGTTTTGGTGGGTGCAGAACACCCTAATCTTCTATTTCATCCATATATATATGTATGAGTATTGTACATAACGGGTTAAGGTATAGTGGCCTTTAACCCCTACAACCTCCCACTTAAAGGCCAATGTTCCTTTAAGGAGGTTAATCTTTCTCTTGCTGAAGAAGTTCACGATCCGACTCCCATTGAGCATCATCAGCCTGCTTCCCCAAGCCCCTCTTCTTCCTACCCCTTCTACTCCACCAGTTGAAGAACCTAGCATCATTGACTACACTAAGGCACTTATTGGCCTCTGACTTAAGATGTTGGGGATTAAGAAACAAGCCAACTGCATTCCAAGTGAACATGCCAATGTCATGTGTTTTGACTGTCATCTGGAGGGCCATTACCGCACTAAATGCCCAAATGTTCCACAGGTGAATCTCCTTACTGAGTTAAATGCTGCAAATTCGGATATGGAGATTCTTGACCTTGAGAAAAGAAGTGGTGAAGTGATAGAACACCCTCCAAAGCCATTGACTTGGCTGGCCAAAGAACCGGGTATCTATTTTGGAACCCCTAGATGTTGAAATGAGTGGTCCACCTATGGAGAAAGAGAAGGCACTTAGAACCCATAGGTTTAAGTGGTCTCCTTTAAATTTCCCTATGGGGTCACATCAAGAGGATTATTTGGTAGTCCAAGACATTGCCCACCGGTCCTTGAATATCATGCTTCCTTAGTTGATATCCTTGAGTTCCAAAGTGAGGCATGAATTGCAGCAAGGGATGTCCACATGTACGTCCAAAAAGAAGGAAAAGGTACCAAAAATCGCATTGATTTCTAAAGACATCAATCACCACCCACACATGATAGATGTTGTCATGGATAGCTGCCGTATCAAAGGTGTGTGTGTTGATGGTGGTGCTACATGCAACATCATGGTACCTCGAATCATGAAGAAGTTGAATTAAAGTGTATAAGGTGCTCCTCTACTTGGGATCAAGGCTTCAAATGGAAGGCAATTGGCCACCATGGGAGTTTTTGAGGATTTGCCCATCAACGCCAATGGATTGACCACCGTAGTCAACTTCTATGTGGTTCACATAAAAGACATGGGAAGAAGCTACCCCGCCATCTTGGGGTGACCTTGACTAAGAAAGAGTGATGTGGTCACCTACTAGAAAATTGGACACATGTCTTTTGGTAGTTCAAAGGAAAAGATTCCCATCCAACCAAGTGCTACCGAACTAGAAGAAGAGGAAGACCTAGGTAGTGACACTTCCTCATCCATTGTATTTGGATCAACAAAGGACTTAGAAGGGAGGGACGAGGTCTCCAAAGAAGAAATATATATGATGGAAGTGTCCCTCATACCGCAGCCAACAATGAAGGTAACGGCCACTCTCCAACAACTTGACTCTATGCTTTCTCCTGATCATAATTCCAATGAAAAGGATGAGTTCCTAGAGATGTTTAAAGATTTTCCTGACCTCTTTACCACAGGTTACTAGCATCTTTGCCACATGACTACCATAGAGCATAAAATAGAGCTAAAGCTAGATGCTAGGCCTGTGGCTCAAAAGTTTAAAAGGTTAGGTCTAATTAAGATTGATGCTCTATGCACAGAGCTACAAAAGTTGGTAGAAGTTGAGTTCATTGTTCCTATCAAAATACTAATGGGTTTGGTCAGTGGTCATCAGTCTCAAGAAGAAGAACAAGTAGTAGGTTTGCATCAACTATAAGAAGCTCAATGCAACCACAAAGAGAGATCATCACCCTCTGCCCTTTCAAGACATGAAGGTGAGTGGTCATGAGATGTACACTTTTTGTAATAATTACCCAATATTTTATCAAATCAAAATTATATAGAAAGAGGTGTGCAAGACCACATTTTCCATGCCATAGGGCACATTTGCTTTCAAGGTGATGCTGTTTGGTCTCACCAATGCTCCAGCTACATTCCAACGGTTCATGCAGATGGTGTTTGCCCCTTATTTGGGGACTTTCTTGAAAGTGTTTTTACATTTTTTTTGCATATTCTCCACATGAAATGAGCACATCATGCCTAGCTTTCCAAAGAATTACTAAAGCAAATGGTAGCCTCAATCCCAAGAAATGCACTATTGGGGCCACTCAAGGTAGATTGCTTGAGCACATTGTTTCAGCAGATGGTGTTAAGCCTAATCCAGACAAGGTTGATGTGATTCTTAGGCTCTCTCCACCAACTACAAAGTGTTAGGTGTATTCCTTTGTGAATTTGGTAGGATATTATTGATGCTTCATTGATCAATATGTCGCTTTGATGAGACCCATGAGTATGTTGTTAAAAGATGGTGTTGATATCTCCTGGATTGAGGATTGTGATCAAGGCTTTGTGCAAATCAAGGGTGCTCTTACTTTTGAACCCATCCTATGCAATCCTGAGCAGTCTAGGACCTTCTATATCAATGAGGGGTTTGGAGAGCACACTTTGGTAGGGATTGTTCTACAGCAAGAGGAGGACCGGTTCATGTATCCTGTCTGATTTGCTTCACAACAAATGCTTGAAACATAGAGTAGCGCTACTTCGAGGCTGGAAAGCATGCTCTATCTTTGGTGTTTTGCATTGAAAATTTTAAGCATTATGTGGCAGGTAGAGCTTTTGCCATCATTTCAAGCAATGGTCTTGCAAAGTAGGTTCTACAGTCGCCAAATCCCCTAGGCCGGTTGGCTAAGTGGTTGGAAATCCTTTAAGAATATGACTTTTCTTTCAAAATTGTAAAAGGGGGTTTTTCCAATTTGAATCATGCCTTCATTGATTTGGAAGAAGGTCTTGATGTGAACCTTGTAGCAGCCACCATCGAGGTGAATGATCCATGGTATGGAGGCATTTACAAGTTTTTGGCTAATTTTTCTTTTCTACCTGACAACACGTCATGAGCAAAAAAATATCCACAAAGATAGTAGGCGATATTCCCTTTTTGATGGGGTGTTGTATTGCCAAGGCATGGATAGAGTCTTGAGAAGGGCTATTGATACATACAAAGTACCCAAAGTGTTGAAGTAGTAGCATGATGGATTTTGTGGTGGACACTATGTGGCAGACTACACCACCAAAAAGATCTTACATGCAAGATATTGTTGGCCAACTATGTTCAAGGATGTAGCTATGTATTGTAAAACCCATGAGCCCTGTCAGTTCTTTGGTAGGAAGGATTTGTGGCCTAGGCAACAACATCATGTGATGTGCATCCATCCATTTCAAAAGTGGGGTATAGATTTCGTGCGGCCTCTACCAATGATAGCTTGCAAGAAGAAGTACCTCTTGGTGGCCACACAATATGTCACCAAGTGGGCTGCAGCCATAGCTCTCTCAACAGTAATTGTGGTAAGGTAGTATTTGATTTCACCTTTGAGCACATATGCACACGATTTGGGACACCCATGGAAATAGTGTCAAATCAATAGAGCCCATTCTTAAATGAAGTTGTGGAGCTACTCATGGAGCATATGGGTATCAATCACCACACTTCTAGCATTTACTATCTTGCATCAATGGGTCAAGCGGATCAATGGCCTCTTGTGGAAGTCCATGGGTAAGATGGCAGCCAGACACCAAGGCCAGTGGGACAACCAAAAGGTTACCAAAGCAGTGTGGTCATACATCATTCATAAGACATCCACTAGACATACCCCTTTTGAATTAGTATATGGTACCAAGGCATTTTTGCCAATGGAGATAGAGGTACTTTGCTTTGAGGTTAGCACAAGAGCAAAAGATGCTAGAAGATGAAAAGGTAGAAGCCAGGTTGATTCAGCTTGAAAAAATAGATGAGACCCGGTGGCATGCATTACACCATGCAAAAATCCAAAAGAACTGATAGAAGGCCCACTTGGATGCTAAGATCCGCAAAGAATGGGAGCATCATTTTGCAGAAGGTGATATGGTGTTGTGCTTTGATAGCAGATTAGGCCACCAAATGGACACAAAATTTCTTACATTTTTCTAAAATGATTTTAACCTCTTAATGCTCCTAATTAACTTTTGCTTATTTAAAGTTTTACTTGAATCTCTTTTTACATAATTAAATTTAGTACTTTTTAATTACTAATAAATTAATTTCTTTGACTACTTTATAACCAAAATGGCATGTTTTTCAAAAAAGCGATTGGTTTGTCATTCTCAAGACCTTGGAATTCTCCCACAATCATCATTTTGCAACATTTTTTTGAGGATTTGACAGCATGTAAGGCTTAGAAATTATCTCAACTACCTTTTCCTATGTTTGGACAACTAGAAACCTCGAAAAGCATCAACCAAACAACTCAAATTGACTTTCACTCTCTCTCAAACTCTCTTTTCCACTTTTTTCAGCTCATACCTTTCCTAAAAACCAAAACCCACCACTTTTCACTAAGCTTTAAGTGTTGGGGAATGGGAAAGTAATGAGAGAAGCACATGCAAGAAAAAGCATACCTCTAACTCCCCGATAACAACACCAAGAATGTGTGGTATCTGGCAGTGACTCATAGCTTAGGTTGTTCTTGAAGCCAAGTTGTGCAAGAACCTTGATCCATCTTTCTTGCACAATCTTAGAAGAGGTTAGAGAACAACAAGGCACATGGTCAGCTTGTCTAAGGATTAAAGAGATTTGGGGGTGTGTGTTTTTAAATAAAATGACCCCTTAACAACCTAGAACCTGAGGTTCAAAATAGAATGGAAGATAATATTATGTCTTAAAAAAATCATATTGAGTTTACAAGAATTAAGCATAAATTTGGTAAAATAAAATGTTAAATCCGTTAGGTGGCCCAAGCTTAGAGGTCGGGTCCGCTTACTTGTCACCATCCAAAACAACCAGTTGTTAGAACAATGTAGTTGAATTTGGGAATATAGGTAATGCCTGTGTTCCCTATGATTGTGGGGATTCATGGACTACCATTGCATCTTGGAAAGGGCCAAATCTTTCTTTATATTCATGCGATGCTAATAAAACTTTATATCCAACCTTAGCATGTCCAAATAGTCCCATGCAAATACATTAGTGAACTCCGCCAGTAAGGCCGCCAATGCAGGTTGGAACTTTGTATCTAGGAGAGTGCTAATTTTCACTAGCTTGGAACTCCCATTAGCTCCTAAGAGCTCTATATATAGCACATCCTCCTAGGCACCTGTGAAAAATCCCATGCATTTCTCTAATTCTCATTCTTGGTCAATGATGTCCTGAAGATCAATGTGAGTTGTTGTTGCAAGCTCTCGCTCCTCGACTGGTTCCAAAACTAGGCGGACTACTTCCACAGAGTGCCCTAGAAGTAGATATTGATAGGAAATCTATTCAACATCCATAAGGAAGAGTAGAACTAAATTTGGATTATCCTTAAGGAACTCTTCTTCCCCATCCACCATGTTCACAATCTTCGCTAGGACAGGCCGTGTTGACTCCTTTACACTCCCATTGGGATCCTGACCTTTTCTTGCCCTGATGTAGAGACAAGGAATTGAGCTCCCAATTTTGTTTGACTTGAGCCTTTTGTAGCTAGGCCTACCTAGAAGAAATTTGTATTCCAAAGGAGAAATTGCCATGCTCAAAACCACAAGGAAACCAAGAACGATTGCAATGTCCATGACAATTGACCTAAGGATGCCCAAGGGTCACACCCATTGTTGATCTACCATGCACACCAAGAAGGGAGCTATTTCCCACTCCATCCATCCCATCTCTTGACAAGTCTTGAGGGTCATGATGTTCACCTTATAACCACCATCAATCAAAACTTCCTTAAAATTGGGGCCCTAATACTTCATCGTAATGACAACCTATAGGAATCAGCATGTTCGTCAATGGCACTACTTGAACTAGCATTGAATCAATCTGGAACACATCTACCCCCTAGACTTGTGGCTATCTCGTTAAAGGCTACATCATATATTGATGAAACTGTAGAACCCACTTCAATAGTGGCCACAGGTAGATCTGGATCGATGCATCCAAAAGTGAATACAATCTGGAGGCTGCAAGATTTCTGTCCTACATTTTGGCCTTCTTGTTTGCCACAGTTGGTGGGCTCGCACTCACCTAGTTTCTACTGGTCCTTGATGATGAGATCCATTCTCTATCTCCTACAATTCCTAGTTATGGAGATGTGGCGACCTTTGTAAATCACACCTTGTGGCTTAGAACTGCATTAGTCTTCAATAGTGGTGCCTCCAATGGTGAAGCTTCATCTCCGATCCACTCACTCACTTATCGATGAAATTAAACTAGCCAATCTAGTAGGGTGTTCTTCTTTTCTAGTGGGCCGCACACCTTTGTGCTCGCTTTGGTCACCACATTCATTTCTGGAACCACTTCCATGTCCTCATCCACAACTTGTACCATGGAAGTACTAGATATCTCTCTCTCAGATAAGTCAATGACACTAGTTCTTGTTGTTTAATGTGATCAGAAAACAATGCTAGAAGGTTTGACAAACATGATATTGTCCTTCTCAAATATGTAATACTTATTTACCAAGCTTGTATTAATGTTAGTATTTTGTGTCCCATTCATGAAATTGAGATTAGCCTTTGAGTCCCTCATTTGTGTCCAGGATAGATCATTGAAGAGTAGCCATTGAAAGGTTGTGTGCAGGATGGATGATTCAACTTCAAAAGTAGTGGAGTATAAAGTCATTCTTATAGATATCATCCCCTTATCCCAAAAATCTAACATAGTCCTGCTAAGCGAAGATGATTTGTGCTCATCTCTACCAAAATACTCCAAACATAGCATGAGACACTTGTTGACATTGACAATTGTGTGACATTTCAAACAAGTTACTATAAACCTTAACTTGAGTGCGAAGGTAGACATTTTGACTAGGATTTTATGACATCTAGACATGAAACAGGTTGTGTATCAGACAAAATTTCCAAAGGAGTGAATATCAATGGAGACTTTTGATAACTTGAATACATCATTAGTTGTTATCCAAGGAGTGCAAAGTGTTGATAAGTTAGCTATGCAAAGAGAGTGGTGGTGCTCCACATGATTGCCATTGGCAAAATAGTTTCATGATATGGAGGACACTCATCAGGCAAAGGAAGAACAAGACTCTGTTGCATTAATTACTAGAATCCTAGCCATTTAGTGATGCAATGTGCTTTAAATGAGGTGGTGTGCCATTTGTATGACCATTACCAACACCACATCCCAATGTCACTACAATGGACGGTGTTTGAGATCACCAGGGTAGACGCAATGGACAACCCTTGTGTCTATGATCCAAGAGCCTCCTATGCACATCAATCTAGAAATACGAAGCCCCAAGACCACACTTCTTCTAAATGTGGTAGTGACAACGACAGTGGAGGAGGCCGTGGCCGTGGATGAGGAGGTGTCAGTCGCATTGGCAATCCATTGAAGAATTGCCTGATCTACCTAGAAGAGGGACATTGGTGAAGCGATTGCCTAGAAGCCAAAGAGTATGACCGCTAGAAACTAGAATGGCAGAAGATGGCCAGAAAGAAGCCGAGCACATTGATGATCCAAATCGTGGATGATGATCCAAAAGTCGCACCAAAGATTAACCTTGTGTCTCGATCCACCAACAAAGTGGTGCAGGGCTCCTCCTCTCCCTCTCCTCCTCCCTTCTCCTCTCTCTCTCCACCATCCCCATGCTCTTACACCTTCTTTCTCTCCCACTCCTATGCTTCCCCTAAACCCTTACTCTCTTAGAGTAGTTCCTCAACCCTTTACCTATAAGACCTATGGGGGAGACAAGTTCTCCACCATGTACTCTACTCTAAACACTAGATCCCCCTTCTAAACTTGAACCTGCCTTTGAACACTGAAACCCTTCTGAACCCTAGAACCTCCTTTTGAACCTTGGAACATCCTTCTGAGCCAAAAGACCCTTCTGAACCTTGAAACTTCTTCTCAACCTTAAACCTTCTTCTGAACCCTGAAACTCTTCCTAGACCTTGAAAACCCCCAATGGAGGTGAAAGTCTTCACTACCCCAATCATGTTGATGAATGTTCCTTTCACACAACCATGCACGATGTTTGTTTCCCACACTTGAGCCTATGTCTCTCACTAGAATATGACCCAAGGTCCTAAGCTACACTTACACTACAAACGATGACATCGATATATCTGTAGGTGACAGAAAGCCTTGGAACCCTGCACACACTGTGGGATGGAGTCAACATTTGGTGCCATTGCTAGGGCGATTAGCATCTTAAGTAAAAAGTAGACATACACAAGTATGTGTGAGAAACAACCACCACAAACTATCATGGAGATATCACTCAAAGGCTAGGAGAGTTGATAGCAAAAAATAAGAATCCCAAGCAAAAGCCTCCAGTTAGTAGCTTAAGAAATTTTATATTTCTTAAAATATAGTCACCTGAAGAACAAATCATGCCATATAATAGAGACCAATGTGTAGAGCTCAAAATTTTAAACATTTCTTTTTTTTTACCAAAAAGCGATCTAAGATAACCATGGGAAGTTATGGGCATAGGAAGGTTGCAGCATTAGCCCTAAACCCTAAAACCTTCCCACGTCCATTAACCCTATCCCTAAACCCCTCCCATGGGAAGTTATGGGCATAGGAAGGTTGTAGCATTAACCCTAACCCTAAACCACTCCCACGTCCATTCCTATAAAAACCCTCTCTACCCCCCATTATTTTTCCTACACATCTAGCCTCCATCTTCTACCAAGTTCCAAGCCATGCCCTCTTCCCTCTCCATCAAACAACATCCTACTCCCATCCTCATCGTCGAGTTAATTCAAGCCCTTCTCGCCTGCGATGACCTAGCCATCCACCATTGTTGCCCTCAAAAATCCCGTTACATCAACAAAGATTTTGGAGAGACTTGTAGGTGATCATCTCTCCCCCTCCCTTTCAAATTCCATCAAATTCTCTGACCATCAAGTTTTCATCAACCAACCACCCCCCAACCCCCTCCACGCCCCTCACCCCTCCCTTTCAATTCCCCCCCTCCCTTTTCACCACCCTCCTCCCCCCCCTCCAGCCCCCCAAACCCCCCCTCTCTCATCCCCACCCCCCCTCCCTTTTTGTTCACCCAGGCAACTCAAAGGCCTGCCACGGCAATAGAACCACCGGTGGTAGCTCGCAACCACTGCCATAGTGCCTACCAATAGCGGTGGCGATGACACTCGCCCCGACTCCGATGTGTGATGCTCCCATCGATGCCCTCCTCCTCCTACACACTTGGCTCCCCAGCCACACGATGGCCCTCCGCCTGCTTTGCTTGGTGCAGTCACCAAATTCGCCCACGTGTGCCCACCTCTTCCATGGCGTGCCACATTTTGTCGGCACCCAACCCCTTTATACCAGCCCGCGGCTACCTCTGAAATGTCTACCACCTCCTATGCCTTCGTCTATTGCTCTAGCTCTTGTGCATCCACCTCCACCCGATGCCTTCCTCCACCGCCCGCCCATGGTTGCATGGCCTCGCCCCTAGATCTGCAGACTTGCCATCATCCATCAAATGGCATTACCAACCAATGTAGTTAACATCCCAAGTGGTGTCAAATGACAAAAAAGGAAACAATCACAGGTCCTCATTAATGAGATAGTCTCTCTCTTGCGCCATTGTAGAGGACCCAACACATCTCTCTCATTGACACTTGATGGTGAAAATAAGGTCAACCCAAATAAAAGCCACTATATTAGCCAAAGTAGATGGGTAGCCACCTAAAACATGTGCACAAGTCGAACTCTAGATCTGTCACAATATAATGCTAGATACCACCTCCTAGGTTGGGAACCAGCATGTGAAGATGTCAAAGAGTCTTGAGATGGAATAAGAATTTTTAAAAAATCCTATGGATGAATGATGCTAAGCTCTATAGGGCCACATCTTAGGAGATGCTACGATAGCACGGTCACCAAGCTAAGACTCATATAAAGTAAAGGCACCAAACCCTCTATACCATATGGCAACTCCCAATGTCATAATAAGGGACTCAGAAGTGATATAAGAGAACAATCTAAAAACATCGGTCCAAACCACCCTGGAAATCTGACAATTCCATAAGTAATGCTTGTAGGATCCCTCTACAAACTAACATCTCATACATAGAAAGAAGGTCTACCCATTTTCTATAATGATAAGCCCACTAGAATGCTCCTGTGCCATGGTGAGCCAAGGAAAGTATGAAACTTTATTTTTTCTACTAATAAAAAATGGGTCCAGATTATCACCAAGATTTGCTCAATAATCCCTTGTGACTACCATTGCTGAATGGTCTCCATGGGTGTATGATGAATGTCTCTTTACCAATCTCGTATCCAGTCCTTATCAAATGCCAAAAAAGGGACAAAGGATATAAAGTAGTGGGCACTGGCCAAGCCCAGTCCCTCAATCCTAGTCCAACTCTAGTAAAGGTCTCCCCTAATATATCCAAAATCTCCATCTAGGCTCCCCTCTAACAATCAATCGAGAGGGATCTAGTAGCCAATTTCTTCCACAAGCAACCTATAACTTTGATCCTCTACCAACAAAGATCTTGTTGGGCCATCAAATATGTATGTGAAAGACTAGGAGAAGTATTTGTAGAATAATATAAGAAGGTTTTGATCCCATTCTCACACCTGCACATATGCTAAGCTCACTAAAGCATCCAAACCAATTAGAAATAGTATGAAGATCCTCCTGAGGCTCAGTGAGGCACTCTCTCCATAGCTGAGGGATGGGTCTCATAATCGAGAGTCTAGTGGTAGCAACTTGTGGTGGGAGAGATCCATAAGTATACAAAATATTCTTCCCCATGATCTCCTAACCTCTGTTGAACTAATATCCAATAGTTGTCAAACCCTAGGCATACCATCTTGCTAGTTTTGATCTAAGCTCACTACCTAGGAAGACACCCTAATATTGTACCCAAGGTGTTATGGAAAAGTGGTTGTTTGGCTATCTCCTCTCTGGTGGAAGGCACTTCATGAATGAGTGTCTGATGAAAATAATTCCAAATTTAAATGAGTCTCCTCACTGATGGAGAAGCAGGGTGATCTACCAAGAAAATCTAGTTGATACTTCCGGGCCACCACTGACCAACTACCTTAGGAGTACTTGTAGAATACCATGCAGCAAAAATTGCTTCCAAGTCTAATCCCCTAGAGTCAAGCCTCTCACTAGAAGCTTGATCAAGAGTGATTTGCTCTAAAGATTAGGATCTAGGATCCCTAGACCTCCTTGTGTTGCCAAAAGGGTGAGTGTATCAAGATACTCTAGCTCTAGTGTCCACCATTGAACCATCACCCCCACTCCACAAAAAAATCATGAGCAATCTCCTCACTTGTTTAATACTAGCAGCATGAAAGCAGAAAGCTATATATTACATGGTTTCCAGGAGCATTTGATTGAGCACAAGTGCTATACCAGCCAAAGAAAGCTTAATTATAATCTTATAGGTGAGCTTCCTTCATATACCATCTAACAACACAAGAGTAAAGACACATCAAGACAAACTTGAAAGCCCAAATATCTAGTGGAGGTGCCTTTGAGAACCTAGACCAAAACCTTTATCAACTCCCTAGATTGGCATACCTTACTCAGCACTAGTCCAAATACTTTTGATATATATATATATATATATCTGTCACTAATGTGCCATCTACAAACTCTATTTTGAGTAAATCTTTGCTTCTGCCTAATTAAGAGATAAAGCCCTAGGGTGCCCTAACTAGTATCCTGCAAAAAGTAACCATAGTCGAGCCATAGCCTCAACCACAAAAAGAAAATAACATGGTGCAAGAGGACAACCCTAATGAACTGATCTAGAGAATTGAAATGCCTCATCCTGCTAGCCAAATTGAGAATATAATGAGAATTTTGTATGCCTGCTCAGTGGTCTATAACCTGAATGAGAAATAGCCTTTGTCTAACAACTTGAAAATCTATGACAGTTATACCCAAAATTGCCATGTTGGGGTACCCCCAGTCATGAAGTTGTAGACCTCTACTTGGTAGAAACCAATAGAATATAAAGCCCTCCTCCGTTGCATCTATCAACTAAAGTATGTATGGAGGGGATGTAATAAGGACCTCAACTTCCTTAGGTTCATTGATGCAAGTGGCATGAATGTCCTCCATTGTCTTAGCTTTACACTTTCCTGAGGGTGACAAACTATTGTTGTTGGGAGAGGAAAAAATGGAGGTGGATGGGATAGAATGCTCAAGCACTACCAACCATGTATCTAACAAGCTCAACTGTGTTACCTACCTTATGCATAAGCCTCCTCAGACAGAGTCATGACTATATGCATATTGAGACACAACAAATGCTACCCTATGAGGTACCAAATCTATGAGAAGCATCAACCATACACATACCAAACAATGCATAAACTGAAACATTGCTCAATTATAAGTCACCTGCCTCATGCATAAGCCTCTGAAAAAAGAGATGCCACTATGTGCATATTGAGACACAATATACACTACCCTACGAGGTGCCAAACCTCTGGCCATATCCAATGCTAAATTTGATGCAAATTCAAGGTGCTCCAAAGGTCTTCAATTTGCAGAAAAAAGAAGCCAAAATTGGTGGGTAGCAAATAATCAACAATTGGAGGAAGCTAATTCGATGGCAATGATAGCTAGGAGGAGCAGTAAGAAAGGGGCTAACATCTTGATTAGTTGTACCTATAATTTCTACTTGAGGCACACTCTCCAACCATGCTAACCACTGGAGCTATTTCACCTTGTAGAAAATTAACATAAGAGAAAAGAATGATGATGGATGGAACCTGGCTAAGTACAGAACAACTCTTTGAGCCTCACCAATCGTCACTCCCTCTGGCTAGTAATTGCAATATTAGTAATCTCTTAATCTTTTCAATATATTTTAGAAGGAGATCTCAATTATTCGTATATTATCTTTGGCTTCTAGTACTCTCTTCAAGAATGTTGACCAACCACAAGTATTAGGAACTCTCCAAGAATATTAGCAAAATTTGCAACCAGTACTCCTTGAGAATGGTGACTAAAATGTCACACTATTAATTTGAACATGACAATCCAAATAGCAACTCTTTCACCTTGCTCGAAATATTAAAATTGTTTGGAAACAAACCATAGCTTTAGCAAGGAACAGGAGTAGCCCCAAATACTCAAGGACAACCAAAGTAGAAGGGTGCTCCAAAGATAAACAAAGCATGGTCCAAAACATGGTGAACAATTAAATGCGGCTACTTTTGTATTGAGTCGAGAATTAGTGATGACCAGAAACTCAACCACCTTGAGAACACAGATGCAAATCGTTGTGTAGCGGAGTCAGGTTGTTGCAAGATGTAGTTGTTGTTCGCTGAGTTGGTTTCTTTTGTAATACACTTCTTTTGCTATTAGTTTTGTTGGGCTATTTTGCTAGCTTGCACTGTTTGCTTATATTGCATTGACGCTGCTCTTCACTGCTACATTGGCTTCTTGTGCTGCCTACTAACACTGCTTGTAGTTGATGGCTTTGACTCTAGGTTACAGTAGATGTTGTTGCAGTGCTCAGTGCTTGAGTAATGTTGGAGTAAGCCAAGCTTCCCTTGAATGTGTGGGTGGTTCACCTATGAATGGCTGTGGCTAGAGTAGGACAATGGAGAATTGATTTGATGGCAACACCTTATAGTAGCTTAACTCATTAACAACTTATAAAATAGTGACTGGCAGCAATGACTCATTAATAGCTTTATAAAAATAGCGACTGGAGGTGGAAGACCAAAACTACAGATGAAGGCAACTCATTCCCTAAAAAATATAGCAATGGCGAAGCTTTTGGAATAGCCTGTGGTGGCTAAGTGATAGCCAACAAAGGACCTTTTCTCAAAATGTTGATTGTAGCTCCCTTTGGAAAGCAACATTCTCCCACAAGTTGAGAGTGACGACAAATAGGAGCTCCCATAAGCTAACAAAAGTTTATTGAATAGGTTGGGATAGTGAACCACCAAAGAAATGCTACAATGACTTCCCTCCCCTCCAACAAGTGGTATCAGAGCAAGTTCAAGCTCTTAGCTTTTATCCTATTGTTAGTCATTGCTCCATCCTCGCAACCCTTTATTGCCATAAAATGCAGCAACATGGCCATCATGAGTTGTAGGAACATTTCCACTTGTAGAAAGTTGCACCTAAAGAATTGTTTAGGAATCAATGGCAAATTTTTCTTCAACCTTGATAGTACCTTTTTCTTTTATGGCATCCTTTCCTCCTCATACCTTCGCTTTTCGAAAGTAGTTGGTTTTGGGCTGAGTAATTACCTTAGGCCTTAGGTTGCCACTCTAGTAATATTTGAAGGCAAAACACATCAATGATACACTACTATCCACATACCATGAGTCTGAGTTGTCAAGTTGTCATTGTTGACATGAGTTGCAATAGTTTTTTTGATATTAGGATATGTAGAATTTCCTCATAAAAATATTTTCCATAAAATTGTCATATTTTTTCGTATACAGGTACAAATTCTACCTTAGTTTTAAAATTTAGGTAAAACTTAGCACTATTTGGAGGGAATCTTAAAAGTTGATAATGCATGTAATATGTAAGAGTGTTCAATATCCTTGTACCAAAAAATTGCCCAACTTTTCAATTCCTTTAATGATGTTAGCAAACCATAAGGACCATATTACATTCATGAAATTGTAAAAAACACAATACACGCTATTAAAAATATTGTTAAATATGGGCCTCCTTTTTGCATGTTCCCCCCCCCATAATGATACTGTGCAGTAGTGTTTTTAATGATGATAAAAAAAGCCTCAAAATTTTGGAATATCCCATTTGGTTCTTGTTCTACACCTATGCTCTTCCTTATGTGTGTGAGTGGTGTGTACTGTGTGACTATATTTTTTGAAAAAAGGCAAGTGATAAATGAAGAGTTTAAATGATCTGAGTAGGAATGAGGGGTTGGCTTGAGTCTAGGGCAACTAGAGTGAGGTATCCTGAGAAGCTCTAACTCGAAACATGTACTATGGGCCTATTTCTGCATGGCCTCACGAGCTCATACATGCAAAATGACAACTTGCGAGTGCGTACTGAGCCACCCCGGTGGCCATTTTGAATGTGCACTTGTTTGGTGGATCCAATCTTGCACTCGGGGAGTTGAGCACGAGATGCCAAATTATCTCCCGCAAAGCAAGCTGACCGTCATCCCTGAGTCGTTTTCCAGACCCGATCATCTTGTCAACTAGTCTACTGCTGGGGCGTGTGGCCTCATCAAGCTTCCACCACCCGATCTACCCCCCAAGGCTCTATATAGCTACCACCTAAGGTGTCGACTCCATGATAAATTTGAAGGAAGAGTTTAAGTGACTTGGGAAGAAGGGGCTAGGGTGTAAGGATTATGCCCTATATAGCTACCACAAAAGGCGTCTAGTCCATGAAAAACCTTAAGGAAGGACCCGAGAAGGGGCTAGGGTTTGGGTCTGCAAAGAGCCCTAACCCTTAAAACCCAAAACATGTACGATATAAGGAGTCAGGACACTCTGTAACGAAGTAGTGTTAGTCCAATGTTGTGTTTGTGTGTTGGAGTCTTTTAACTGGTCGATGATGAAAAACACAAAGGCTTGTTTCTCAAACATTCGCAGTGGCCGACCTAGAGATTTCGCCCTCTTGGGCTTGAGATCTGATGCGGTTCAACTTCCTTGGATTGCTGAGACCTTCTTATGTATTGTGTACCTGTTGGCTTCTGTTCGGAAACTGATTTGTGTGATCGTTTGTTTGGCTTCTGTTCGGAAGTTGATTTGTGTGTGATCGTTTGTTGGTTTCTGTTCGGAAGTTGATTTGTGAGTGAGCGATTTTTGGGTCCTGTTCGGAAGCCGTTGATGATATAACTTTTAGGCTTGTTTCTCAAACATTCGCAGTGGCCGCCTAAGAGCTTTCGCCCTTTTGGGCTTGAGAGTTGTTGCTGTTTTCCTCTTCCTTGGATATCTGAGGCTTCCTCTTGTAACTTTCTCCCTTTGTTTCTTTTAAAGCGTATTGTTCTGCATTTTTCGGCTTGAGAGTTTTAATGCTCTCGATTTCCTGACGTTTACCTATTGCCATGGGCTTTTTTGGTCGACGGTGTTTATCTTTCTTGCTTTGTCTTTATGGCGCATAGATTTGAACTCAGTTTGGTCGTCTTGTTTGGGCGTGGTCGCATGTATGGTTTATTCTTGTCCGGAGCGAATACTTAGCTTACGTCCGTCGTAGACCTTTGTAGGTGTAACTTCCCTACGTTTTTAAGTGTACCGTACAGAGGATCTGCTATTGGTAGGTCACTTTAGGGTTGAAATCAGCCATAGATGCTAGAATAATGCTCTATTCGAGCCCAAGATGTCCAAATTTTCGTGGTGTCAACAATCATATATTGTTGTCGCGAAGACGGTTTCCTTTGTTGGTAGTCTGAAAAGGACGTTACGAATCATGGAATGGATTTTGCCCCCCGATGGTGGAGTTGGAAACAAGATACAGCTGATATGCGTTTTCCATTGTGTGCTCAGTTCTCACGTCGAATTGGCTCCGTTTGTGTAATGGGTAAGGCGTAGTTGATGGATTTCCAAGAAGACGTTGCTGCCCACTCTCCCTTGCAGGGTTGTTCTGGTAAAAACCGCTTTTATTCTTTTGTAATTGTTCACACATCCTTATACTCCCATAGATTTCGCCAAATGCATATGGGCTCTCCGTATCAAATACTCTCATTGCCATCACATACCTTTCGACGCTGTATTGCTACCCCTAATTACTCAAGCAGTATCTGTGAAAATAATGCAACTTTACTTTTGGCTCTGGCTAGGAACTGCAATCCTTGGGCTGGAGAGTCAGAGAGGATCCTCTTATCCCTAAGAGGAACTTTGCCCTTAGAGCCTCTTTAGATCATGTACACTGCCCGAGGTCTCTGGGAACTTCCCTGTTCGGTTCTTTGTCAGGTAGATGGGGCTTGCTCTTCAACCATCATATCTTAGGATACTGGTTGAGTAGTGAGGGTAGATGTCTTTAGATATTATGTAAGTTCTGAATAAATTAGAAATATCTGACATTTTCTAACCTTGAAAAAATCTGAAAAGCTTGAAAATTCCTAGAGCGCCAGGGAAGGGAGACTGGCTCTTTTCATCCTCGTTGTAAAAAAAACGGCAGTTGGAGGAACAAAATGTTAATGCGCAAAGGAAGCAGCTCGAATCACAATGCTTATTCTTTTGGCGTAGTCTGACGTCCCTTAAAAACTGTGGTTATGAGTTACTGATATGATTATATAATTCAAAATTGCTGCATGTTATATTGGTTCTAAATGCGAACGAAATGCAGAAAAGTAGCGACAATAAATAGTCAAGCTTGTCAAACAGAACAGAATTGGGAATATAGTGTCAAGCAAGCAACAAGTTTTTGAAAAGCACCACAGATCAAAGTTTGTCAAAAGCTCACTTAAGATGGTTTAGCAAAACTAAAACAAAGAAGTTTGATAGATGCAAGGAAGGGAGATAGACCCTCATCAAATAACCTTACAAATGGAGCGTGTAAAACAAATGCATCACAAATTTCTAGGAGTAACATGACCTGTATAAGACAGATTATTTCAAGGCTCCCTCACCATAGGCATCACTTGGCTTACTCAACAATTTTGCTAAATGAGCAGCCATGTGATGTTTATTGAGAATAGGTGACTTCTCAAAAATTTCCTAGAATGTCAAGGAAGGAAGATTGGTTCTTTTCCAACCTCGTTGTAAAAAAAAATGGTACAAAAAAATGGTACGGTGTGTTCATGAAATGTAGTAGTTGGAGTGACAAAATGTTAATGCTCAATATGTTAATTTTATTGAGGATAGGTAGTTTCTCAAAATGTTAATGCTCAATATGTTAATTTTATTGAGGATAGGTAGTTTCTCACTAACACTTCATTTAAAAGAATGTTAGTATATATTACATTAAGTCAATAAAAGGATGATTTATCTTAGTCTAATAAAGTGGGATTATCACCTAGGATAGGGTTGTTCTAAGCTCAAATCTTCATGCCAAGATTATTATCATGGTTGCCTTGTGGAAAATTGAATCCCCTTGAGGTGGGTATTCAAGCAAAGTCACTACATAAGAAAGCAGCTGGTGGGAAGCAAAAGATATTGGCAATCAAAAGTTTTGCTTTTAAGAAGCTGGTGGGAAGCAAAAGATATTGGCAGTCAATAGTTTTGCTTTTGGGAAGCAAAAAGTATTAAATTGGAAATCAAAAGTTTTGAAACACCTATACTTTCATTCATCATTGGTGTGGATGATAACCCTTGGATGAAAACCCTTGAATGATGGATTTCTTGATTCTTAGTTCCGCTATAGACATTTGTGAAGATGTAAAGTGAAGCACTCATACCTTATATCTAATGTAACGCTGACCATTATACTCGTACATTACATCCAATGTAAAGATGACTATTGGTCAAACTCTCTTTGGAGATGGTGCACTCCAATTAATTCTACCCCTACAACTTTGAAATGTTAAGAAATTTGGACTTGGTGGATGATGAAAGGAAGTGCAAGACTTAATGATGGGCCTAGATCTAGAACTTTGAAACATGATATTCGAACTTATGAATTTGACCTTGTGTCATGATGTGATTTAATCCCAGTACCTTTGTGTTATTTTATCCGAGTACCTTTGTGGTGTTCAAAATGACACTACCTGAGCTTATGTGATTGCATTTGAATGTTATATGATGTTGTAGATGTCTATGTCTTTGGAGTTGGGCAGCTCATTATGGATAGTGAGTTGGAAAAACTATTGTCACTAATCATTACATTATATCCAATGTAATAATGACTATTGGTCAAACTCTCTTTGGAGATGGTGCGCTCCAATAAATTCTACCCCTACAACTTCGAAATGTGAAGAAATTTGGACTTGGTGGATGATGAAAGGAAGTGCAAGACTTTATGATGGGCCTAGATCTAGAACTCTTAAACATGATATTCGAACTTAGGAATTTGACCTTGTGTCATGATGTGCTTTAATCCCAGTACCTCTGTGTGATTTTATCCGAGTACCTTTGTGGTGTTCAAAATGACTGTACTTGAGCTCATGTGATTGCACTTGAATGTTATGTGATGTTGTAGATGTCTAAGTCTTTGGAGTTGGGCAGCTCATTATGGAAAAACTATTGTCACTAATCATAACATTATATCCAATGTAATAATGACTATTGGTCAAACTCTCTTTGGAGATGGTGCACTCCAATAAATTCTACCCCTACAACTTTGAAATGTTAAGAAATTTGGACTTGGTGGATGATAAAAGGAAGTGCAAGACTTAATGATGGGCCTAGATTTAATGATGGGCCTAGATCTAGAACTTTGAAACATGATATTCGAACTTATGAATTTGACTTTGTGTCATGATGTGATTTAATCCTAGTACCTTTGTGTGATTTTATCCGAGTGCCTTTGTGGTGTTTAAAATGACACTACTTGAGCTCATGTGATTGCACTTGAATGTTATGTGATGTTGTAGATGTCTAAGTCTTTGGAGTTGGGCAGCTCATTATGGATGGTGAGTTGGAAAAACTATTGTTACTAATTAGTGAGAGCTCATATCATCCTCCTCGAAAACATGATATATAATTGTAAACTCCTTATTAAAAAAGAAGAGTTAATGGAAGTTACTTGACTTAAGTTTAAGGAGCTTAATGAGGAATATCCAAGTATCAATTATTGCACAACATGATCAAATGGCTATAGCTAGCTAGACATTTTGGAAGAAGATTTTCTTAAGAAAAAGAAAGGATGCATACCATTCATGTTTTAAATAGCTGACAACTCTCCCTTCCCTAGGTACTCATCTTATCCCATGGGAATTGGGAAGAGAATTCAATTGGTCGCTTTCTATCCAAGCTCACTTAAATAAAAGAAAGCAATATCTATCCAAGCTCACTTAAATAAAAGAAAGCAATATATATTTAATTTAGTTGACCTAAAAGTAGAAAATTTTGATCACAAGCATGCGAAGTTAGTATACTAGATGTGAAATCTTGGACCCTTGGTCCTTGAGAGACTTATTTGAAAATGAGTACCTTAGGAAATGTGGGTTTAGGTCGAGACTACTAAAGTCAAATGATTTGAGGGATCATGTGCGCAACATATTGTCATTCTCTTGGGAATTTAAACCCTTGGGAGATAGTGGCATTTAATAAAAGGAGCATCCAATTGGAAATTTGAATAGAGTAGAGAAACGCTATAAGAGAGTAAGCCAAGGAATGTAAATCATAGAAAATCAATGTCATGATACTTATATGGAGCTTTCATTAGAGCTTCCAAATCTAATGGAAAAAGAAAACTTAGAAATTAGAAAGAGACTTTTGACCACAAAACTAAAACATCTATAACTTTTAGAATCATTAAGAAAAAAAGCTTATCTAAGAAAATGATAATAGAGTATTCACAATTGCAACTAGCATATGTTTTAATTTGCACATTATCTAATAAAAAACACTAGTTGATGTGAAAGTCCATGCACCGTAGAAGGATACACTATTAGTTTTACATTGAACCATTATGCAACTCACAACACCATGAATGTAAAGTTTCCATTAAACCTCTACATTAAAAAGAAAGAAAATTGATAGTAAGTATATCTATAATTGAAGAAGAGCACAAATCTCTAAAAGCAAATCATGATGTCAATCCACTTGACAATAGATGTGTAACTCTCTAGGAACTTGCACAAGCATCTACAATAGTGAAGGTACACATTCTAGAAACTTTTACAAGCATTTATGAGTTGTGGTCGCTACCTAGGAATGGGCTCAAGAAGCTTTAAGGAGTTAATACAAATAAGTTATTATTATGTAGCATAAAAATTTTTCTTGATGTATGTCAATCAACCTGAAATCAAAGAAGACATGAGGAAAAGGATTATTGAATTTTGAGCAAAGAACTCCTCAATAGACAAAGCTATGCATGTTTTGACTATTTATTCATTAACATGAGAACAATTAATCCTATTTAGATGATCAAAGTGATACATGAACCAGAACTCACTTATTTTGAGCAAGCCATGGGAAAAGAAAAATGGGAGAAAGCCATGGATGAAGAAATGGATGTCTTGGAAGTAAATGTTATATGGGAATTGGTGCCTTTGCTTAAAGACAAGAATGCAATTGGTTGCAAGTGGGTTTATAAGGTGAAGCAAATGATTCAGTGAACAGATACAAGGCAAGATTAGTTGTCAAGGGCTTTGTATAAACATATGGTATTGATTATGAAGACACATTCAGTCCGGCTGTAAGGATGGCAATTGTAAGAGTAGTCATTGCTATGACTGTTCATGTTGTTCATCTTAAGTTTGTTTACAGGTTAAAGAAAGCCTTGTATGACTTGAAGCAAGTACCTACATTATGGTCTGACAAGATAGGACAGTATTTTGTCACTATTGGCTTTTTAGATTTTTAAGACAAGTTTCTCACTTTATGTAAGAAAAATAGAGAAAGTCATTATGCTGCTTGTCATTTATGTTAATGATTTAATCATCACAGGTGATAGTGATGAAGATATCATTCATGTGAAAATGCTATTGAAGCAAAAGTTTGAGATGAAGGATTTGGAAGAGCTGCGTTACTTTTTAGGCATTGAGGTGATTAGATCCACAAGTGGGATATGGCTCTTGCAGAGGTAGTATGAAGTGGATATGCTGTCCAAATATGGGATGACAGGTTATAAGCCTATTTCAATTCCTTTGGAGCATAACGTGAAGTTGAGCGCAGATGCAGGTGAGCTTCTGGAAGATCCTATATGTACAGATGCATAGTAGGAAGTTTAATTTATGTGACTATTACCAGGTCAGATTTGAGCTATGCTATTAGGTTGGTAAGTCAGTTTATGCAAGCTTCAAGGAAATCGCATTTCGATGCAGTTAGATGCATACTGAGATATGTGAAGTCCACATTGCAGTATGGAGTATTTTATGAGATTGGGGTTCAGATATAGTTGCATGGATACACTGATGCTGATTGGGTCGATAATTGATAGACAATCTGCAAGTGGATATATGTTCTCTTTTGAGAGTGCTGCAATCACTTGGAGCAGCAAGAAATAATCTACAAATGTCTTGTCGAGCATAGAGACTGAGTACAGGGGTGCAACAATGGCTGCATGTGAGGTAGCTTGGTTGCATAAGCTACTTTATGATATGCATTAGTCTACAGATGGACCAGTTGTCATTTATTGTGGCAACATGAGCAGTATATACTTGATAAATAACCTACTCTATCATGCTAGAACAAAGTACATTGAGGTGGATTATCACTATGTGCAAGAGAAGGTTCTAGTAGGTTTTATTGATCTAGTTTATGTCAGCATAAATAATCATGTAGTTGACATATTCACGAAGGCATTGGGTGGAAAGAAGCTACGTAAGTTCAGAGACATGCTTGGTGTGCAAGAATTGGGATTGAGCTCAAGGGGGAGTGTTAAGATATCGAGCCAGGGTGATCGTTGTGCATTTATGTCACTAACTTGTTAGTTGCAGATGCGATTGGTACACCGTCTATGAATAATAGCTGGATGACAGCTATCTTTATGTACTTTAGTTAGTGGCTCAGTTAGTATGTCACCTTAGTTAGCTGAGTTTGGTTTGAGACCAACATATAGGGTTCACCTATTCTTTTGTACTTAGAGTTTTTTTGACTTTCACAACTAAGAAGAGGAAAACTATTTTCAGCCTCCATCTTTGTATATATTTCTCCATTGTGTAAGTGAGAAAGCTGCAAGTGAGACTCTTTCCTTCTCTCCCACTCTCTTTACATTGATTACATCAATGAGATTGCTTTCTCTCCTTCTAGGCTGATGAGGACTCACATGGTTTAGAGCTCAGTCGTGCAACTATCGAAAGGTCACTATTTTGATAGAGTTGGTTGTGTTGCGATCTACACTGTCTTGGTTTGTATTCTTTCAAAGGGTCACTAAGTCAATTGTGGTGTTGCTACCTCAAGTTACTAAGGTTTCGTTTAAGTTGTAGAGATAGCATTGATATTGGAAAATTTAGCTAGTTGGTTGTTTCTCTTAATAGAGAGTTATCAGTCTTAGTCAAGCGCTCCATTCAAGCTCAACTTCATGCATTTTTGTGTATGATCGTCGTGTATGGTAAAAATCCACAAAATGATTCTATCTCTTATTTGAGTTCTATGAATTGGATCTATCACTTCTCTCGTAGTTACTCATCCCTCTTAGACTTATTTTGAAAAGATATTGAGCAGTATGCAATATGGATCTATCATCATTCTTAGGATTTTGAGTAACTAATAGGATTTCCATAATATCGGTTTACCTCTTCGTTCCTATTAGTGAGTTTGTTTGCCCTAGGGTTCTCAAATGTAATGAAAGCAAATGTTCAAGATTAGAGTTGGTATTATTCAAGGTTTGGCAAATTTTTTCGTGTTCTTGTATGTCAATTCTTAATGAACATTGGGTAATTGGACATTGATGCTTTGTTGCCAATTCCCAACGAGCAGGGACCATTTGGAAATGAAGAGAGGACCTTTGCACACTCCTAGTATTTCTCATAGGTTGGAGTTTCATAATACCTATATGGGCCAAATCTTTGAGAATCGATTCTCTCAGATTCTTAGCTTTTAGGGTGTGTTTGGGATGTCTAATCATGATCGATAGAGTCTTGTGTGATGCTACTTTTCAATCGCAACTCGTAGAGTTTCTCCAATAAAGTGGCGTAAAAGCCAATGCTATTACAATTTGTGATGCCTCCTTCAAAGAATTGGTTTTACCTCTCCTTATAGAGAGAAGGATGTGGGTAGAGTTTCTCCAATGAAGTGGCGTAAAAGCCATTGCTATTACAATTTGTGATGCCTCCTTCAAAGAATTGGTTTTTTCTCTCCTTATAGAGAGAAGGGTGTGGGGGCATCTTTACAAGTTTTTTGCTAATTTCTAATGGGGATATAATACTTGCTCTTTGCTTCTACTCCTTTGGTAGTGATCATCACCCAAGTTGAATGGGTGAGATTCTTGTCTCCTCTTGGCAACGAAATTGGTCCAATCCTTCATTCCTCTTCAGAGCTTTTCATCAGGTTCCTCCAATGATGGAAGAGACTATGAAAAGTAGATTTTTTTTTTTGAAACATCTCTTTCATACCAAAACTAGCAGATTTCATGCCAATTGCAGGTGACCCCCTTCAAGGTTAATCCCACTGCTCCCACTACTCTTAGGAGAGTATATGTACTACCTTTTGTAGTTTAGGTGTCCACGTGGTTTTTTACCCAATCCTCATACTAGAGGATGGATTATGAGTTAATATAATTCTTCTTCCCTTATAAATTAACCGAAGTTATTAATTGATCACACACTTGACGTCATCAAGCTTGGTGGGTTACTAAATATTCCCTAGCATAAAGTTGAAAGTCTTAGAGCTCCTGAACCCGTTTTGCAGAAAGTGGGCATCAATCCACTGGTACCACGCTCGTGGGGTCTGTTTCAACCCGCAAAGTGCCTTCTTCAGTTTACAAACTTTACCTTCTGAACCGGGGATCACAAAACCTGGTGGTTGTTCCACGCATACCTCCTCCTTGAGATCTCAATTCAGAAAGGTGGATTTTACATCCATCTGAAACGCGGCCCAACTTCCCTGGGCTGCTAAAGCCAAAACACTACGAATTGTGGTTAGTGGAGCTTTGGGAGCAAAAGTATCCTAATAATCAAAACCATGTACCTGTGCGAATCCTTTTGCCACGAGCCGAGCCTTGTACTTATCCGTGCCGTCGGACTTGTACTTGGTCTTGTACACCCACTTGGTGTCGATTACCTTGCATTTTGGTGGTCGATCCACAAGGTCCCAAGTGTTGTTCTTGATTCTGCAAGCTCTTATTCCTCTTCTTTATCTTGAATCCTCCCAAGCACCGTTGGGGGAGTTCGTCTGCTGTTGGTGGTTGTACTGGATGAATATCCTGGTCATGGTTGTCTGGGAAGGAAGCATCCTTCTCCAATTGATGCGGTTGTTCTGAGAAGACCACATCGCGACTTACTATTAACTTCTTGGTAATAGGGTTATAAAGATGGTAACCCTTCGCCTCTTCATTGTAGCCCAAGAAAATACACTTCCGGCTCTTCGGTTCCCATTTGATCTTGTTAGCATCAGGGACATGCACAAAACATTCACATCCAAAAACTCTAAAATGTGCAGCTGAAGGTTTCTTACCAGAAAAGGCCTGCAGTGGAGTCATCCCATTCACAGCCTTTGTGTAGCTACGATTCAGAATGTAAATTGCCGTGTTACATGCTTCAGCCCAGTAAGTCTTTGGCAAATCTTTCCCTTTCATCATACTCCTGCCTATTTTCCAGATGACGCGCATCTTACGCTCTGCTACTCCATTTTGCTGTGATGTATGTGGCGGGAGTTTCTGCCTCTTGATCCCGTGACTTTTGCAGTAACTTTCAAATTCACTTGATGTGAACTCTCCATCTCTATCTGATCTCAACTTCGTCACCTTTCTCCCCGTTTCTTTCTCGACCATTACATGCCATTCTTTGAACTTACTAAAAGCCTCATCTTTAGTCTTCAGGAAGTATATCCATATCCTTCTATTGTAATCGTTGATCAGTGTCATGAAGTAGTAGGAACCACCCAAAGCTTTCATCTCCATCTTTCGCAGAGGTCCGTGTGAACGAGCTCTAGAGGAGCCTTTGACCTATGGCCTCTTTAGGAAAGGCCTCTCGATGCTGCTTGCCTATCATGCAAGCTTTACATACATCGGGCAGATTTGTAATTTCTGGTAGGTCTGCAATCATTCCACTTTTATGCATCTCCTTTAAAGAACTAAGGTTAGTTCGTAGATGTTGTTGTGCTGTGTACCTTTACCAATGACCTTCCCTTGAAGATCCAAAATCTGTGCACCATTCTTATCGAATTGAACTTTGAGGTCCCGATCCCCGTGATCGCAGAAACGGACAACAAGTTCCTCTTGATATCTGGCACATAAAGAACATCGGACAACTGTTTTACAACTCCATCTGACTTGAGAGTTATCGTACCTTTTCCTTTTGCTGGACATTTTGCGTCATTGCTGACTGCTACCAAGATGTCATTCCCTACTGGATGTAGAGAGGTATACCAATCCTTCCGAATGGTCATGTGGCGCGATGCACCACTGTCAATAATCCAAGGTTCATCCGCAGGTACATGAAGTGACTCCGTGCAAATCTCCTCAATTGCTACGAACAGCTCTACTGGTACTGCCTGCACGCTGTTGCTGGACTCTTTCTTTACTCCGTTGTTCTCATCTGCAATCTTCTTCCGGCACTCATTCTGCTTGTGCCCTACCTTGTTGCAATAATAGCACTTGATCTTCTTCTTTCTCTTTTTATCACCAGAAGAAGATGGGTTACTAGAGTCCTTATCCTTACCTACTTTGATCCAGCTGAGAAAGCCGAATCTTCTCCAGTTCTCGTCTTTTAACGCATCTCCTCCAGAAGCATCGATCTAAAATCCTCAAAGTTGAGGGGCGGATTTCTGTTTTTTGCGTATTCAGTGTCGTAACAAGACCGTCGTATTTTGGTCGGAGAATCCATATGCACCTTCATGCTAGATTCTCGCTGGTGATGGTGATGCCAATCGCCGTCATCTGATCGCGCAGATTCTTTACCCTGGTGATGAACTTCTCTATCGCTTCAGACTCAGATAGTTTCTTGAGTCTCTAGATTCTGAATCCGTGTCTGATTCATCATCTCATACTGATTTTTCAAGACCGTCCATGCCTCCTTCGCTCAGGTGACATGTTGAATTAACGCCATGATAGAGTCACACTGCAGACAATAGAACACAGCGCATCTGCATTTCTTCTTGTCCACGTGAGAATCTCATCCATAGTTAGTACTATCTGTTGTCTTGCATTGGCTGGATTCGGTCTCACAACCGGCTTCACGTCTACCCCAGTAGCAGTATCCCAAAGCTCGTATGCGCTTAGGATGGTCTTCATCTTGAACTTCCAGAGTGGATAATTAGTGCCATCCAACTTTTCGCTTTCGCCGAATGGTGGGATTCGCAGTCTTGCAGGCTGGGCCATCTCTCACAATCTGCTCGCAAACAGAAACACACTACCAAATCTTCTTGCTAGAGCCCAAGCTCTAATACCATGTAAGAAAACAATACAACGTCTGTGCTCAACAGATAGCAGGATCTCGTATGCAAGAGAGAAAAGCAGATAGTATAGAGAATAAAAAATTTGATTACTGTAAAACTAATACAATAGATGGCGCTGCCTCCCAGCCGTGTGCTCCTGTGAGAGAAGCTTCGATGGCATGTTGGAAACAGTAGAGGACGGAGGCTGGATGCTAAGGAATCAGGGTTGCTGTAGCCAGTGATGATGATGGGCTTCACGGGCTTGCTCTTATATAGCCACCAATCGTAGTTGGTTAGACCCAATTGGGTGACTGACCTAGTCCGCCCAAAATGGTCGACTGGGGACGGTCTTGAAATAGGCCACTGACCACTCGATAGAACCGTGGCATAAAATAAAGCAACTAACCTATAGACTCCGTTCAGCCCAGAGCCATCTGGGATCATCTGGGGCTCCAAATGGGCCCCACAACCCGAGAGTGGGCTGCCTCAGGAAATGCTCTGTCTACCCTCAGTGCGGTCAGTCATGGGATGCCTTCCTGCACTTGTATGTAGCCTAATTGGCAGTTACCAACTCTATCTGAAGTCGTCCAGCCATCAAGCCACACATGGCCCCCATCTGGTGTCCAAACCAGGACCTACCGGATAACCAAGCTACTCAAATGCCTTCTCCTCATATGGGGGGCTTACAAGTAGAGTTAGCTGGATCCTGCGTAGTTACACGAGAGTGGAGCATTGATATCTAACACATCAAGCAACGGTGAATGACATGCTTGCATTCAACAAAGGAGAGTGGATTAGTAGCTCAACTTTCCCTCCATTATCTCAAGTCAGTGCTCCATTAAGAACCCATTTTTTCAAAATAAGATTCCATGTATATCATATATGTCCACAAATGTGCAAGGATGATCAAATGTGAAGCTTGCACATGAGGATCAAAACATTTCTTTTAATGGGCTTCAGTTACTTATAAAAAATTCACCGTATATGCCATGGTGCATTCTAACAAGCTAAACAAAGATCCAATACCACCATTGTGAAAGGAACATGAGAAGGGCATCAAAACCTTGATTTAGATTAGCTTGTTCTATGTGGTGTACAACCGTTCCAATCTACACAACAGTTTAAGAACCCAAAACACTACTCCTATTAGTAAGAACCCTAAATTTTAGCTCAAGGCAACGGATGAAAACTCACTCAAAACCCACCTCATAGTCATTGATACTATGCTCTAAAATGTATAATCACACATTTCCCATAACAAGATCTCAGATACACATTCCTAGCACTCTAGACCATCCAAAGAGTCACTAGGCTAAGGAAAACAAGAATAGTTAAATATTTTTATGGGGGGAAACCCCTCAAAGTGTCTGTCACAAGTCATTGCAAGATTATGTAACTAATCTATTGCACCACGCACATCTAGAGGACCCTTATGCATGAACATATCCTTTGAAAACCATTTGAGGGATTAGAAACTAAGAAAAAAATATCTTTTTAATGGGGAAAGAGACTCTTTCTCCCCAATCGAAATCCAAAACAATTGCAATTTTCCCATAAGCTAGTCACTGAGGCCATACCTTGACATAATGTCCACATGTCCAACATTAAAAAATGGAAGCATCATCAAATAAAATTTAAAAGAAATTACTCGAGATTTGTAAGTCATGCTATGAGTTTTCTCATAAAAAAGATAATCACTCGTTAGTAGAGTACTTTATGTTCCCACACATTGCATTACAAATGCCAAAAAGCTCCCGAGTGGTTGAGGGAATCTCTAGGAGAAAGCTCCAACACTCTTAAGGCCCAATAACCACAAAAAAGTCAATTTGACAAAGGAGAAGAGCATTTAGAATATCATTTGAGATATAGCATAGATACCCCTTGAGATTTGCATTTACTTCACTATTATCGAGTGTTATGTATGAACCTAAGGACTAAAGGCGTACATGATCGAAGTGAGGTTATGATCATCAATTGATTTTAAATAGTGAAAAATCAAAGGTTTTTTGGACACTTTATGAGTACTTTACAAAGATGGTAGTCACATTGTAATGGTTTACTCGATGCACACAAATTTTCTATTGGCCCCATAGAGCTGCAACAAGATAGTTAAGTTCATGGTAGATAGAGAAATGGAGACAGATGAGAATCTCGTGCAACTCCAAGCTACCCATGAACAGCTCTAGATCGACCACACGACCTAGTTTTGCACCAATACAATGAAGCTTTGTGTTCTTTGAAGAGCACATGAAATAATTGATTCCCATGCAAGCTCATGGTGTACCAAGAAGAGTGGATTAAGGCACTGAGTGGAACAGAGGTTGAGTTGCAGCAAAGACGATTGGAAAATGAGGTGCTAAGGTAGAAAGTCCCTAAGTTGAAGCAGATTCAAGATCTACTACAAGATCTTGACTAGACCTTGGAGCACCCAAGACTAACCCCTTGAAGAAAGGACCCCTATGAAGAAGGCGACAACATGGGGTTTGGAGAACAAACTCAAGCTTTGGGGACAGGTGGTGTAGACCAAGGGGAAGGAGCAATTCATAGTACAAGTTTGCCACCACTGTTCCAGTTATAAGTTACAGCCAACTCAATAGAAAGTACAACACAACCAGTAGAAGTGAACCTTGGAAAGAAGATCAATCCACTGCATAAATACTACTACCCTTGGCTCCCAAGTCTCAAGTGGGTGAGCTAGCAAAACTAATTGATGTCGGTACACACACCTCCCCCTTTTGACTTGTGGATGAGGAAACACAAGCATTTAGTAGTATTGACCCAAGGATGAGAAGCCACCCATACAAAGCACCACAGATCTTTGAGAAGCATACACCCAAGTGCTTCTTGAGTGTATCCTAGATCTAATCAAGAAAAATCCTCCTCATCCCTTATTTGTGCTAGATGCAGAATGGTTCCATAACACGTTTCTCTGCTTTTCTCAATGACAATTTTTACCCTATACAAGAGGTCATAGTGAATGAATGGGCTAAGAGGAAATTTGATGAAGAAGTATTGGCATTGTCCTATAAGTAAGAAGCTGCATTTGTTGAAAAAGGGACACCATTGCACTCTTATCATAGTAATCTTCCCCTGAGCATGTCTTAGTTCCTTTCATATTTCACCCAACTCCTTCATCTACTGGAGTGGCTGCTCGGCAACATCCTCACCGAGGTAGAGAAATTCTTTAATCATATTAAGTTTCTCTATAAGCAATCTTATTACTAGTGGATCAAGCGTGACCCTTAGGTAATACGCTAGTATAACACAATGTTTGAATCCTAATCCTGGTTACATCTAGTCCTTAGTGAATATTTTTGGACTTGGATTGATGCATGGAAAATTGTTGGCTCTATCTCACGGCTTTCGCATGATGAACAAGATGTGCAAGGTTTTGAGGCTTTTTGTTACCTACATATATATCGGTGGCATTGTTTGTAGTATAAGCGTAGCTTAGGACCTCAGGTCATCTTCCGATGAGAGACGTAAAGCTCAAGTGTGGAAAGCAAACATCACACATGCTTGTGTGAAAGGAACATTCATCAACATGGTTTGGGGTAATGAAGGATTTCACCTCCATTGGGGGTTTTCAAGGTTTAGGAAGAGTTTATGGGTTTAGTAGAACAAGAGAGAGAGGAGAAGGGAGGAGGAGAGGGACAGGAGGAGTTGCAAAGTTGGAGGAGAGGGGAAAAGGAGACAAGATTAGGGCATGCTCTTGGATGTGGAGTGCTAGGGAGCATGGACACTTGGAGAAAATTGCATAGAAAACCAAAATAGAACTCAACACAATGCCCCAAAGAGTGTGGGCTTCATTCCATCATGGAATATTTAGACAAGTTGGAGAGCTTCTATCTCTACATGTAGGAATTGTAGGACTTTGTCTCTTTACATGTAGAACTTGTGTCTAGGATGCACATATAGAATTTGCATGTTCTACATGCATGTAGGACTTTCATGGAGAACTTGCATGTAGAACATGCATGTAGGAGTTGCATGTAGGAATCGTATGTAGAAGTTGCATGTAGGAGTTGCCTGTAGAACTTGCATATAGAATATGAATGTAGGACTTGCATCTAGAACTTATGTGTAGAAGTTGCATGTGGGACTTGCATGTAGGACATGCATGTTGGATTCCTAAGAGAGATTATTCCTAGCCTTATGCACGTACAAGTGGAGCTTTATCGCTACTCCATACACACATTCTGTGCTACTTGAGTCCATGTTCACATAGAGTTAACATACCCCCAAATCCATTTTATTACCCAGCCTTGGGTTATGGCCTATTGCTATCATGGAGTTGGGATGCCATGCGTGTAACCCAGTGGTGGCTCTAAAACTTGTGGCATTCCTGTCAATGTTGATGTAATGCCTTCACACCATATAATTATTTCTCTATGTCCAGGAAGGCTGTATTCACCATCTCTTCAAAAAGACATATGTGGTGTGCTTCTAAGAAGATGACCCTTTCATAGAGTTTGCTTGTAATTTGAGCATCGATACGACCATTGAGATTGAAAATGAGTAGGAAAATGGGGGGCGATGTGGCTGAAGACCACCAGAATGTATTCCAAGGTTTTGTTAAAGATAGCACTTTGTTGTAGGATGCGGTCAATGTTGCCTCTCATTATTGCATCATGTTGTTGAAGTGCTCGGATCATCATGTCTTGGATGTTTCATTATACTCCAGAGTATGGCTCAATCATGCCAATTATTGGTGCGATCCTGATGCAAAGTGTGTATGTTGGCGTCCCATCTATGCCATCATGGAATTGCATAGAATTTAGGATGGGTTCTGAGGCATGGGGGTGCACAGAGCTATTCAGTCAAGAATTTTACATCAAAGAGCTTGATGTGAGGCACCAATCAGGTTGGGGATCCAACTTGCAGATCCAAGCTTCAATAATCTGATGCTGGGAAGTTGTTTAGGATCCATCCCCCTCGAGTTTTCATATCTTGATATTTTGTTCCAGAAATCCTTGATGGCGTTACTTGGAAGTGGTATTACATCATAATCATGCCCATCATTTCAATCTACCATTGGAGAGTGATTTGGATTATCTAGATCTTGATATTCAAAATCAAAAATCAGTTCTAGTTCTACTAATGGCATCTCAAGTGGTGTCGAAGGTGATGACAGTGCATGGAGAGAATCTGGGGACATGGGGAAATTATATGGAATAGAGTTAATTGTGGGAGGGGTATCTAAGGTGAGGGGTGCAGAACTAGGCAAATGGATTGAGCAACTTGGTAATCCTCGAGGGTAGGATTAGCAAGGGTAGGGAAGAAGTTAGGAGTGAGAGGCTGGTAAGTTTACAATTGTGAGGAGTTGGAAGTGCTGAGAGGAACAAGCAAAGAGACAATGAAGGGAGCAGCAATGTGCTTGGAGCTCGGGAAAGGTTAAGAGAATGGTAGTAATAGCAAGGGAAAATGAGGTTATGAGATTGTCATAGAGATTGGTTAGATATGGCAAGTTAGATGTTAGATAGCCCATGTTATCATCGAACACTTCTTTTTGTTGGTGGGATGGGATCATCATCAGCTACAAGGGTGGGATGTTGGTCATGTCATGCCCTGTAGATAAGAGTGATGGATTTTGTAGCCACCGATGACCCTGAGGGGAGGACTTACCACCATGAGGCATACATATGCTATGAAAGCATTTGTTCGAAGTGTAGTAAATTCAGCATGTGTGGAGGATAGGTAGAATATATTTTTTGATCTTCTAACAAGTCTTGGAAAAAATTGTCATCATAGAGTTTTTGCCTATGGAGCATTCCCATTTTATGTTTGGATGAGCAAGATATGAATTTGGGTCAGAGCTATTTTCATTGGATGATTGTACATGCTTTGAGATGATATTCTACTTATAGAGAAGACACAAGCTCTTGGTACAACAACGTCGTGCACCATAGTGGGACTTCATTTGTTGTGTCATCCATTGCCTCATTGGTTTGCACTAGCAATCGGAGTTCAAGCTTTGAGATGGTTACCTTGTGGGAGTCCAGCTCATCAGAATTTTCCTTATACTTATGGAGGATGGATGTATATGCACCCTTAAGCTTTTTCATCTACAAGCTGACATTTCTTGTTGTGGAATGTCTTCATCAATATTTGACCATTGGTCCAAGACTTGAGCTTAAGAAATGGTTGTAACTTGTCTATGTAGTGGTGGTGAGATGGTCTTTTAGTAGTGGGCATTCCCTTGTAAGCTCCTCAATGCTGAAAGTGCATGTTGCAAAAGATTGTTGCATCTCAACAAGCTTTTTCTAGCAATCCTAGAGTACTTTTTGGATTAGTGTGAGTCGAGCTTGTACAAGTTCGTACCTTTTCTATGCTGAGGTTAAGTGGTCATGGGAGGTCTGTAGGATTGCCATAGCATGAAGTGCTATTGTCAACTGTATTTGGCTCTAGTATTTGACCATTGGTCCAAGACTTGAGCTTGAGTAGTGGTTGCCTCTATACTGGTGGCAAGTTGGTCTTTTAGTAGTTGGCATTCCCTTGTAAGCTCCTCAATGTTGAAAGTGCCTACCATCAAAGATTGTTGCATCTCGACAACCTTTTCCTAGAAATCTTGCAGTGCTTTTTGGATTACAGTGAGCTGATCTTGTACAAGTTCTTCCATTTGTTGAGCATGTGCTAAGGTCAAGTGGTCATGGGAGGTCTGTAGAATTGCCATAGCAAGAAGTGTTGTTGTCAGCTATATTTGGCTCTGGTAGAGGTTGAAAGTCATATCCCGCACTATTTTCTCCTAAGGTTGGAGAGCTTGGTTCATTCGCACTTCTTCAAGCTCTTTCTTAGCTATTTGGGCTCGAAGTGTCATGACCTGTATTGTGATTCCATGAAATTGGTCTTGGCTGTTTACTACAGTTGTCATTTCAACTCTCGGGCATGCTCCTCCTTGGCCAAGATAGTGAATAGTTTAACATTTAAAGCATATGGTTGGCTTGATGATGGAGGATGACAGACGGTGGTGATGACTCTTGGAAAAATTATTGATACAATTGGTGTCCATGATTTCATTCTTATGACCTTGCAATATTGGCAAGGGTTTTCATTGTTGGTAGGTTTGACACTTGGGTACAGTAGTCGTGTTGCTAATCTTGCACTAGAACCCCTTGTGGCTCATTTATTGGTATGATGGTGATGGCGGGTGGGGCTTGTACCGATGTAGCCTCTGGCTCTTGCTGTTGTTGTTGATGGATATTTATTGGTCGCAACTGTGCATCGAGATGTAGCATCTCTTAGGGCGATTCCTCATTTTTTATCTCTATCACAGGTAGTTCTTTCATGGCACCCTCATTAGCCAATGTGTTATGAGAAGTTTGTGATGGTGCCCACACGGTGACACAAGGATGTTGAGATCCTCAAGAAATTATGGTGACAAGGGTAGATTCATTTCCTTTTCTTGCACCTCTTTAATGATGATTACTCCAATAAGTGGAAAATTTTACATTTTTTGCCAGATCAATAATTGAGTTTCTTTGTGAAGAAGACAACCAAATGCTAGATCTAGTCTTACTTCAGTTGCCTACTAAGCAAAACAAATGTGCGGAGTGGAAGGAAGCATTTCTTGCCACACTTGAACTCCAAGGTTGTGGATAGAAATGTAGGTGCTCCCTTGAGTCTAGGGTCAATGATTATGCATAGTAGTATTCCATTCCTATGGATCTTGTACCCTTGGTGAGGAGAGGCTGAATTTCTAGAAATTTGGCATCGACAGGCCTTGTGGGATATTTTTTCCCTTTAGTTGGGAGTGAGAAGGCCCTTTGGGTCACTGTACTATCAAGTATAATATTGAGTGGCTATGATTTACAGTGATGGTGCCATATTCGCCATCCTGTGCATCCCTGGAGTGATAAGAGTGGAGAAATTCCTAGATGTATGTGGTCATGGTAGGAATTTCCTTAAGGGATTGTAGGCCCTCAAACAAACATCCAAGTCCCCATTGCTCTAGGAAAGATTTTGCATGATTGGAAAGTGCATAAGTCGATGGAGGTGGCAAACCAAGCTCCAAGGACTCAACCTCATCAATGATTGTGTAGGCAGATGGTGACTAGGGCTAAATTGATACCTCTTCCATTTCTATTTCATGCATTCAGTCCTCCTTGAAGCTATCTCTTTGAACCACAAATGCCCATGGTCATGTTGGTTGAGAGGAGGTAGATGGCTACGAACTTTGGCGGGGGTCTCATTGCTGAGGCTATGGAATCTGTCACTAAATCTTCTTTAGCTTTGGCATTGATTTTGTTCCTGCATCCATTTTGGATAGGGTATACCCTTGGTCATTAGACTTATAGATTGCAACTTTAACAGGTGTGTGTATGTAGTGTGAGAGATATGAATTTAGCTCATGCTTTAAAAGTTTGTAATGAAAGTGTATGACACACTTATTCTTTATTGATGCAAATTACTATGTGCCTATGCAAAAACGTGTGAGTGCATGTGATCTAGTAACTATGCAAGGAATAACTATATGCTTATTTTGCTGGAATTTCATAGGGCACAGTCATAACCTCTGAGCCCTAGGTTGAAATCGATTGGTCTAACTATATGTGCAAACACAAACATATGCCAGTGAGTGTGAGTGTAATAATGTAGTCCTGACTAAGTGAGATTTGGGGTTCCCAAATCTTTTATTTTGTCACTATTGGATTGTGAGTTGTCATGGATGAGTTGTGAGTTGTCATAGTAGCACTTGAGTCTGCTCCCATTGATTGTCGATTTGAATTGCACTCCATCCAAACTTTCCAAGAGCACAATGCCAATGGGGTTGATCTTCTTAACTTATAATGTCCTTGACCTTGATACTTTAATTTGCTCTTGTGGACTTTGGCATTGTAGAGCCAAACAAGGTTGCCTTCATTAATCTCCTTATCCTTGATATTCCTATCAAACCATGCCTTCCTTCATCTTTTTTCTATTGTCATTGCATGGTATGGTCTTAAACTTGTTTCAAGATGCTTATCAAGTTGGAGTAGTCATGCTTCCAAGGATTCTTTATCATTGAGGTGGCCTTGTACTACCACTCGTAGACTGGGGATAATGAATTCTAATGGGACTACTACCTCCAAACCATATACCAATTTGAATGGCATAAAACCTGTGCTGATCTTAAAAGTGGTTTTGTAGGCCCATAAGGTAGAGTTGAGCTTTTCCACCTAGTTAGAGCGTTTGGGTTCCACTACCTCTGTGAGGATAATGCATAGGATTTTATTGGAAGATTCTACTTGCCCATTTTCCTAGGGATAGTAGGGAATGTTCTTCTGGTGTACAATGATGAATTCTTAGAGAAGTTCTTGGATCACTTCATTGACAAAGTGCGTTCCTCGGTCAGAGACTATTTCCAAGGGGGAACCAAACCATGTGAACACATTTTCATAAAGGAACTTGACAATAATTCTAGCATCAGCTTTGCGTCCTGTTTCTGCCTTAGCCCATTTAGTGAAATAACATGTTGCAACAATAATGTACCAAGCTTGTGTTCCTTTAGTAGTAGCAAGATGTATTGCTCCTACAAAGTCAATTCCCCATTTTCAAAGGGTTATTGTGCCATGACTGTGGTTAAGGGATTGAAGTCTTTACGTTGGAATTTGGCAGTTCTTTGGCATACATCACATTTTTTATGAAATCATAGGAATCATTCCACAATGTGGTCCACCAATATCCAACTAAAAGACCTTTTTGAGGTATGGCTTTTGTACAGAAGTGTCCTCCTAGAATGCCTTCATGCGCTTCATGGATGATGAGTGGGATTTCATGTGGCATGACACATCTATGCAGGATCTGATCTATATTGATTTTGTACAATTTGCTTGCTATGAGTTGATATTGTGTAGCTTTGATTATGAGTTTGTGGGCTTCCACTGGCCACAAATCTGGTGGGGTCTTCTCATCATTAAATATCTAGTGATATTAGTACACTATTCTAGGATAGCCTCAATTTGGAACAATGTGGCATTAAGCAAGTCATCTTCAACTCCAGTGGGTTCACCTCCAGATCTGACATGGGACAAGTGATCCGCAATGTAGTGTTGAGTCCCTTTGCAGACCACTTTTTTGAAATTGAATTCTTGAAGCAAGAGAAGCCATCTAGTTATTCTTCTTGTTTTTGTGAACCACTATTTTGAACTTGAATTCTTGAAGCTAGAGAAGCCTCTAGTTATTTTTCCTATCATACATGGACGATTCACAAGATATAGCAATGCTTGATGGTTGGTCTAAAATACAAAATCATTTTCCAATAAATAGTGCTGATATTTCTTGACATTATAAACCATTTCTAGTGCTTCTCGTTTGATGGTGGTTCTGTAGTTGGTTTCGACATCATTGAGTTGACAACTAGAAAAGTAAATTGGGTAATCCTTCTTGTGATCCCCAGGTTGGTAGAGTACACTTCCAATTGCAAACTTAGAGCCATCTATGCAGACATGAACATCAATATCCCAATTGGGAGCTATGAGGATCGGTGTTGTGATCAGACACACTATTTTAGAAGCTCAAAAGCCTAGTCACACTATTTCATCGAAAAGAATTGGAAGCATAATTGCATGCACACTTGCCCAATGTTTGATTAAGTGAATCCTCCTTTGGTCCATAAGGTGAATTGTGAGCATAATTGGGGTTAGAGATGTGTTAGTAATTCAAGGAACATCATGCTAGAAGATGTGCCTAGGATTGTCCTCCTTGAGAGTGGGAATGTGCCGTTGCAAATGAATAGTCAATCGAAGGTCACGAGTGAAAGTTATGAGAGAATTAGTGCAAAAATTAGCCCACATGATAGCACAAATTAACGGGTTCTAGGGACGCCAAAATGGTGCATAATGGGCTGAAAACATACCCCATAGTGTGGTGTTTTCATGTGTGAAATCTAGATTCCAACTAGGTTCAAATTGGGTCCCAAATGGGCGAGTTATGGAGGGTTAAATTATGGTCAAAATTAGGTCTTTTGGGGGGGGTTTTGGGCCTTAAGGATGGGTGTGAATGGTCCGAACCTTAAAGAAACTAAACTAGGTTCAGTTAGTCTAACTGTTCAATCAACCTAACTAACCTAACTATCTAGTTAGTCTAACTGACTCATTATTGACTAACCTAATGGGGTTAGCCTGACCTTATCTCTAGTTAATGTAACCTAACGATAGTTAACCTAACCTAACTAAAGTTAAACTAGCATAACCACAGTTGAACTAACATAAATATAGATAAACTAACCTAACCTAACTTGAGGTTAGGGAGCGAGGATTAGGTAAGGTTTAGGTTTAGTTTTTTTCTTTTTTCTTTTTCCCGAGTGGAAAAGTGGGGGGGTTGGCGGCAACTGCTAGTGGGGTAGCAGGGCGGGAGGGCTATGGAGAGGTGGTGTGGGGAGGGGTGTGAGGGGCTGGGTAGTGTAGGGAGGGGTGAAGGGGGGTAGCGTAGAGATGGAGGTAGAGCGAGGGAAGGGGTGGCACTTGGGTAGTGTAGAGAGGCGATGGGACGGTGGAAGGTGCATGCATTGGGGGCCACGATGGAGAAGGCGGGTGGTGCCTTGGAGCTAGATGGGCCCAACATGATTGTAAAAGAATGAGGAAAGTGACTGGTGGAGAGAGTATAGGGTTGTCCCTCCCTTCAAAAGGTGGCATGAATAAAAGGCCAAGTACATGACTTTGGTCTTTAGTTGTTGGATGCAAGTTTTGAGGAATAAAATCTCTCTCTTTTTCCAAGAGTTGTGTCTGGTGTTCTTCTTGCTACTTGCCTGTAGTGATGTCACTCTTCCCTTCTATGCTTCTCTTGCCTCTTGCTTCCTATCCCCTCTCCCTCTTCCTCTCCCTTCTCCCCTTCTTCTTATGTGGATATTCACTTTTGCGACAACTTCAAGAGCCATTTGAGTGACACATATGGACCATTCATGTTTTCAAAGCTCCCATAAGGAGTACCTTGAAGTAGGAGAGTCCATCAGCATACTTCCAAGATCCTCATGACACATGAGTCACCACTGAGAACACATTTTTGGTGCCATTGCCGACGAGTTAAAGGTAAGATTTTGCTTGCATGTGCTCCTCCCGTTATCTCCCATTGCCCAACACTTAGTAGCTAGGTGAAAATAAGTTGGTTTTGGTATTTTGGAAATGTATGAGCTGAGAAAAGAGAAAAAGTGAGTGAGAATAGACATAGATAGTCATTTGAAGCTGTTTGAAGATGCCTTTTGAGGTTTCTAGTTGCACAAATCTAGGAAAAGGCAGAGGTGATCATTGCAAACCTATATCCTCAGATAAAAACTAAAAAGTGATTGGGTGCATGTTTTAAGGTCTTGGAAATGTAAATAGTCCTCTTTTTGAGAAAAACATTCTATTTTGCTTCAAATTTTCTTTTTTTTAAAATGTTTCTTGTTTGTAAGTAGGTAGAATAGGGAGACAAGTAACCCCCCAGCACTCCAAACCCTGCACGAAAGAAACTGAAACTTAAAAATGTTTGAAACTTCTGTTGGCAACATAGTCTAGGGAAGACACGTTCGGTTAACCTTAACCTAGAGCATGTTGTATTACAACCCAATGCACACTAAATTAATTTAGGCATGCTAGGTTTTCTTCGACCATGTTGGTTTAGTTGACCACACTAACATAGTTTGACACTCTAATAGCTATTGATAGGATCTTCCAATTGGCACATTAAATGTACAAAATCTAAACCAAAATAGGGATCAACCCTTAACCTTTCGCACGCTGCTTTATTAACCCAACACACACTGAGTTAGCAATCAAGCGCACGTTGAAATAGTAAAGTCAATGCTGATTTTCAAAAGTTATCGCTAAATTAAAAAAGTCAACACTGAATTAGCCTTAATTCAATGCATGCTAAATTAGCAACATGTTGAATTCGTAGGACTGAATTAGCACCATGCTGAATTGGCCATATTTCAATACACACTGAACCATATTTCAATGCACTCTAAATTGCTAACTCAATGCATGATAAATTAGCCACATGGCACTGTCGACTCTTGATTCCACATCGAAGAAGAATCAAACTAGAATTGGGACCTCGACTGTGCTCAACAACACATGCACTACTTGAGATTAGGAAGAGACCTAGGAGCTAACCCTAAGCCTAAGGATAGTGCCTCAAACACCCTCTTGCCAACCTACACACCTAGTTCAATTCTTACGCCGTGCATGCGCCACCACAAGGTGACCTATTTAGCTCAAAAGAGTCCATGAGCTTGGACAGAGACATGGGAGAACCCTCCAATATTAGAGCCTCAATGGCTCCGAACTCCAGCTTTATGATCGCTAGTCTCCTACCCCTTCTAGAGCAACTAGGTCAGCCCAAGCATCGATGTCAAAAGAAATATTTAGGGAACCAATTCCCATCGAATCTACTAGAAATCAATAGCCACCACATCCATTCTTTAATGAAGCTAATAATGTGGAGGTCAATTTGGCCCAAAACTCCCCCAAGAGTTTCAAATGCCAAAACAAAGTGGACAAAGGAGTGATCCCAAAGGTCCACAAATAATACCCCTCACATTTTAATGACAAAATATAAAGAGGGGAGAGGAGAAGAGTGGAGATGAGGAGAGAGGGCACAGCTAGAGAGCACACCACAAATGACTAACTGTACACTAGAAATAGTTGAAAATGTAGAGTATATACAAACCCATTTTGGGTTAGGGCATCTAACCCTTTCCTTTATAGCACTCTATATGTGTTAGTGCTATGCACATATGATCACATGATGTTGAGCATGATCTCTCAACACCTTCCCTCAAGATCAACATCATGAAGTAGGCCTTCCCTCAAGATGATGAATCTGGGGAATCGAAGAAGGGCTGAACATTACATTCCATCACACCCCTTTAATGGGAATGTCCTTCCTCTATGTCAAACCAAGAGCTTGTTGGTTTGGTAAAGATGTCTGCAACATTCTCTTTGCTATCACAATGCTACAGTGTGATGTCACCAAGTAACACTCTTTCTCTGATGAAATGTTCTCTGACATCAATGTGCTTTGTCCTAGGGTGATATATGGGATTCTTGGCCAATGCCTGAGCCGATTGGTTATCACAATATATTGTTGTTGGCTTTGACTCATCAAAGTAATCTGTTTCTAACAATAGTCTTCTGGGCCATATAGCCTCACATGCACATGTAGTGAGTGCTCTATATTCTACTTCAGTCAAAGACAAAGAAATAGTTGGCTGTTTGTTTGACAACCATGATATAGCACCTTGACCAAGGAAAAATGCATATCCATGTGTGGATCTCCTGGTTTCATGATCTCCGGCATAGTCACTGTCACAGTATCCATGCAAGCATGTATACTTCCTATGTATTCTATTCCAAATTGTTTTGTACCTTCGATGTATCTCAAGACTCTTTTGGCTGCATTCCAGTGAGACTGTTTTGGATTTTCCATAAACTATGCTAGTGAACTTACTGCATAAGAAATATCTGGCCGTGTAATAGTCAGATATATAAGAGATCCGATAAGCAGCCTATAGTACTTGTCATTAGCTGCAGGCTTTTCTAAATCTTTAGTAAGTTTCAAACTCTGTTCCATGAGAGTGGCTGCAATCTTGCAATCTGCCATATGAAACTTTTTGAGGAGACTATCAACATATTTGAGTTGACTCATAAACAGTCTGAATCTCTCTAGAACTCAATACCAAGATAGTAGTGCATAAGTCTAAGATCTTTCATGTCAAACTCTGTAGATAAGTCTTGTTTTAGCTTTCTGATGAATCTATCCTTGCTTCCGGTCACCATCAGTTCATCTACGTACAAAAGTGCAATAGTAATGTCTTCCCCTTGAACTTTGTAGTAGAGAGTATGATCTGCATTGGACTTCATGTATTCTAGATCAGCAAAATACTTGTTGATTCTGCTGTACCAACTTTTGGGTGCTTGCTTTAAGCCGTAGAGACTTTTCATGAGATGACAAACCTGATTTTCCTTTCCTTGTTCAACATAACCTACTGGTTGTTGCATGTAGACTTACTCATCTAAATAACCATTGAGAGATGCATTCTTGACATCGAGCTGATACACATTCCATCTGCTGAGTGTTGCTAGTGATATCAAGAATCATATGGAATCCATCTTTGCTACTGGAGCATAAGTCTCATCATAATCTTGACCATATTGCTGTGCAAATCCTTTTGCAAAACTAGTCTGGCTTTGTATCTTTGAATACTTCCATCTAGATTGTACTTCACCTTGTATACCCATTTGTTTGGTATGGTCTTCTTTCCTGGTGGAAGGTCACATAATTCCCAAGTATTATTCTTATACAAAGCATCCATTTCTTTATTCATAGCAATTTGCCATTCTGGCTTATCTATTGCATCTTCGAAGTACACTGGCTCTTCTATAGCCATGATGGTAGTCATAAGAGCATAGTTGGTGGTTTCAACCTAAATTGCTTTTCCTTTCTAAGCATATGTCAATCTGGCTAGAGGTCTGCTTTCCCTAGTAGACCTCTGAGCTGCTATGGCTCTGCTTGGGGTGTTTCTGGCAATTCTTGCTCTTCTTCATCAACCATGTCTATAGATGACTGTGAAATCGGTGTGTCTATCTCCTGTGTATTTGAGGTTTTCCATTCTGATTCCTCATCAAAGATTACATCTTTGGAGATAATGACCTTGCGGTTGATTGGATCATACAACGTGTATGCTTTGCTTTCTTTACTGTAGCCAACCATGATGCATTTACGTGACTTTGCATCCAATTTCCTGTGATGATCATCATGTATGTGGGCATATGCTATGCAACCAAATATGCGGAGATGCCCAATGTGTGGCTTGTGTCCCAGTGAATGCTTCATAAGGTGTCATACCTTGAATCAGTTCAGTAGGAAGCCGATTAAGTAAGTAGTTTGCAGTGGCTATTGCTTCTGCCTAATATTGATTTGGAAGATGCTTCTCACTATGCAATGCTCTAGCATTGTCTACTAAAGTACCATTCTTTCTTTCAGCTCTTGCATTCTGCTGAGGCATAGATATCTACACAAGTGAATTGTCTTCGAATGCCATGACTTCTACAAAAGTTCATGAATGCTGAAGACATGTATTCACCTCCTCTGTCTGATCTCATAACTTTGATATTTCTACCTGTCTAGTTTTCTACCATGGCTTTGAATGCTTGAAATCTTGAAAACACTTCAGATTTCTCTTTCAGAACGTAGATCCAACAATATTTACTGTAGTCGTCAATGAAAGTCAAGTAGTAAAGTGAACCATTGATGCTGCGGGTCTGGGCATAACCCCATACATCTGTGTGTATCAAATCAAGAATACCTCTTGCTCGAGAGGTGCTTCTGCCAAAGTTGGTTTGCTTTTGTTTGCCGAAGCAGCATGCTTTGCAAACTTTTCCAAGAAACTGTAGCTTAGGAATCCTGATTGCCATATTCTGATTCCTAAGATCTAGCAAGCTCTTGAAATTGACATGACCATATCTCTTGTGCCATTTTGCAGATAGTGGCATCTGTTGTGGTTGAACTAACATGGCATGCAAATATGGTACTATAGCTAGCATTTTGTACAAGCATCCTTCCTTGACACCTTTTCCTACTAATTGAAATCTTCTGGATTTCTCTTTGATAGTGCATTCATCTCCATCAAAGATGACTCGGTAGTTGTGTTCCATCATTTGACCTACTAACAAGAGGTTCTTGCTAAGCTTTGGAACTTAAAGTACATCTCTCACCAATCCTTTTGTACCAGTGAAATTGTTCATAGGGATAGCGCATGTCCATTGAACCGGATTCGGTGTATAATCTGTTGTGTAGACATTCTTTTGACCTTCTAATGGTTTCATCTCTGTGAACCATTCCTGATGATTTGTCATGTGAGATGATGCACCACTCTTGATGTACCAAGGATCTTGATTTGCTTGGTCGACTTGATAGCTAAAGTCCTCTTTGGAATTGCAATCAGTGTCTAGGTACACTGTATCAATCTTTTGCATTTCCTCGTTTGCAAGAAACATATTCCCATGTTCATTTGCAAAATGACTGTGACTAGAATGTCCACCATGATGATTTCCTCTTCCGCGAAAATTCCCTCGATTGCTACTAGATTGACCGCCTCGGTTGTATTACTTCTTGCGAAGGCAATCTCTTTCATAGTGTCCAAACTTATGACAATAGTTGCATTGGATGTTTGACATGTTGGTGGATGCATTCCCTCATCCTTGGAATCTTCCTCAATTGGAATGATTTCCTCTTTGTTGTTGCTGATTCTGATGTTGCTGAGGATGATGCTGATGGTGATGCTAACTTTGGTGGTGACTTTGTTGCTGATTATGACCACTTCTCTGGAACAATTTGCCTCTGCCTCTGCTTCTATCTGAAGCTATGAATGCCTGATCATTGGAATGACCTTTGCGTGCATGAATGGCTGGAGTCCTGAGTTCTTCACCAAGTAAGACTGAGAAGTTCTTCCAGTGTTGGAATTTGCCATTGAATGGCAATACTTTGGACTAGATTCTCGTATCCCTCTCCTAGTCCATTCAGGATGACTTGAACCATTTCCGCTGGATTCATGGTCTCTCCTGCTTTTGCAATTTGATTGTTGTAGTCTTTGATCCAGAGTACATAAGCATGATCGGTTTCGCTGTTGTTGCAAAAACTCTGGTTGATTTGGTTTCTCAGTGTGAGAATCCTGGAAGTGTTCTTAGACTCGTAGAGAGTTGCGAACATATCCCATGCTTCTTTTGATGTCTTGATGGTGTTGAGTTGTCATAGCATGACATCTTGCACATTCTACTTGATAGATGATATGCATACTTATCTTTCTTATCCCATTCTGCCTGTGCTCGGGAAATGGCAAGATCTGCTACACGTGCAAAAAGTGATTGTGTAGTTGGAGATCTCGCTGTAGATCTCGTTGCTACTGCTGTGACAACAGGTGGAGTAGAGCTATTGCTGGTTGGACAGTCTAATGGTCTAGGTGTAGATCTATTGACATACTCCCATTTGTCCTAAAGTACAAGAATGGTCTCCATTTGGTATTTCCATGTGTCGTAATTGGGGTTGTCTAGCTTAGCAAATGCCTCCAGATTGAGGTTGCTAGTCATAGACATGGTGCAAGAAATGTACTCAAAGTGTCATGAAAATCACCATTTGAATCAACTGCAAAACACTGATTGTGGCATGTGAAATCTGAACTGTCGGTGAAGGTAGAACTACAATATATAATCCGATCTGAATTACAACGCTTGTGGCAAATGATGCCAGAAATAGCCAAGAGGCTTTACAAGGTCGGAATAAAGTGCACAATGGCATGAAATAGCCGAATAGGCTTTACAATGATGGCATGTGTGTGTGAAATCAAGTCATGTGCTATTTGCCCACTATACAATCGGCAATGCCTCTGAACACTCTGAAGTCTGCTCACTGAACTGATGAACGTAAGGTTTCAGGTGATGATGTGAAACCGTATATGAGTGTAGGGAATGTGATGATGTGAAACCATATATGAGTGTAGGGACTAGAACTAGTCAGGAATTTTGGGCATGGCTTAGATTGGCAACTTGAAGAAATTCAAAGCATCTCCTCTATGCTGATCTAGTCTACTTTGATCTAAATCTATGCCAACCGTCGATTGATAAAAGAACAACAAATCATATCTTTTCTTTGGTTCTTTTTATGTGTTGGGTCAGATGCATCAATGTAGAGGCTGATGTGCATGTAGGAAGTGGATTTGTCACAACGAGGCTAAAAAATGAGTGATACTTGCACCAAAATGTGCGAGTGATGTGATGAGCGGATATAGCATAAAAAATTGATCGTTTCACCTTTTTGTAGCACCCTCAAATTCCTCTTGGATCAAGAGATATGACTTGATCTAGGTGGAGGGGAAAAAAAAAGAGTGGAAATGCATATTGATGATGTGGCAAGTGGAGTCACATGCAGAAATGAAGAACTGTGCCTATGGAGCACTGTGTTGAGGTGGTAGGTGGTCCCATGCCAAATGAAAACTGTGCCTATGGAGAGACAAGGGTGTCCAGCTGGCATTGATGAGGTGTCACTACCACATGGCATGCTGACATGGCTATTGATGATTGGGCAAGCTGATGCTGACTGGGTAGGCTTATGATGTGGCACACGGGCCCATGGTGATGTGGCACTAGGGTTACATGTGACCGAAAATTTTTCTCAAGGTGGATGAAAATTTTCTCTCATCAATGGAATGAAAGAATGAAAGCACTCTATCTCTTGATCTCTCTCACGCTCTCACAAGTCACAACGCCTCAGCGGAAGGCAAGGGAGCTCTGATGCCATGACAAAATATGAAGAGGGCCATGACAAAATATGAAGAGGGGAGAGGAGAAAAGTGGAGATGGGGCATAGCTAGAGAGCACACCACATACTAACTGCACACTAGGTTTAGTTGAAAATGTAGAATATATACAAACCCATTTAGGGCTACGGTTAGGGCATCTAACCGTTTCCTTTATAGCACTCTATATGTGTTACTGCTATGCACATATGATCACATGATGTTGAGCGTGATCTCTCAACATCTAAGTCCCATCATTTCATACTTGGCCACAGAACATGGGAGGTATGCCATCCCTAATGACAACCCCTTATAGGCCTATGCCTGGGGTGAACATGCGACATCCTGGAGTACCTCCAACCCAACTGGTTAGGCCCAACCGACCCCCAGTCACAATGCAAATGCCTAGTGGGTCAAAATCCTCAAGTCTTACATTTGTATAGCTACCACTAAATACATGGAACCATCCATTGGGACCACAAACGTATAGACCAAGGTCACCATATCCTCAGGTTCCGCCTACCCCACAAATGGTAATTACTGATGAGGGAATTAGGATCCTAGTGCAAGCATTAGGAAGGGGGACTTTGCCTCCAACATTTATGAGAAGAGATCAAAACCCTTCTAGAAGTAAACCCATCACAATCTCCAAGTCAATCACCAAGTTCTAAGGAGAAGAAGACCCAATCTCCCATGTAGAGTGTTTTGAACAATTTGCAAGACGTTTGGTGACATTGGTGATTTCGACAAGGTTAATGCTTTGGGCTTGAGTCTTGATGGCAAGGTGGGTCAGTGGTCCTGATCCGTGAACTTCAAGGAGAAGATCAATTGGGACACCTTGCACAAGGCAAATTCATAGTAGGTCTTTCCCCAAGTGGAACAAAATGGAGTCCTATCAACTAGCTATACGAGGTCAAGCAAAAGGAAACAGATTCTCTTAGAGACTACATTGGGGCTACGTTGCGAGGATTAAACACTTAAGCTCATGATGTGAATCTCATAAGATGATGAGTGATGCGCAACCATTACCACACTTCCTCATAGGTCTTTGAGACTCTAAGCTTCATGATCAGTTATTTGATATGAATCCCATGTCATTTGAGCTGTTTAATGAGATTGCAATATGTCTAGTTGATAACATGAAGGAAAAGGCTCCATGTTGGCAATAAGGCCAAAAGGAGCGCAGGATTAGAGGCTGACATGGGTTCAGTTACTGAGTGCAGTCTCGCTTAAAAGTAGTAGAAGAAGTGGAACTTTTTGATCCGAGCACCGTCACAGTTAGAGGTGCAAGTGATTGTGGGCAATTCAACCAATAGTAGGTAGCGGTGTGGCACACCGAGTGTGATATCTTTTAGAAGACAGTTCACATAGTTAGTACAAGGCTTTGTGATGGGGAGAAGGGTAGAGAGCAATGTGTAACTAGTACTCTCCCTCTCACCTGAACTTGCTAGGTTGAAAAGATGCTACACTTCATTTATGGTTCTGTACACTCAATATTGTTTTCCTAAGTAATGCGAACTCGGTTCTCTCGTCACCATATGGTTCTTTCTTCAACAACTATCCCCAAAATTCTAGTGTTTAATGTTGGCATCTGTTATGTCACTCGAGCATGCTACAGCAAGGATTGCAAGAGTGAGCACCTTCACTGAGCACTGCACATGGTTGGGATATCACCGAGCACCTTAAGTTAGTCATAGGTGATTGAACTTAGGTGTCTAATTTTTGGCAATCCTGTTGGGGAAGGGTCAATTGAATTGCGAGTTGACGAGGTGTTAGTTCGAGAGATCTAGAGAACTGAAGTAGTAAGCCTAAAATTGAGAGGTCATCAAAAGGTTCATGTTGACCAATGATGATGAAGTGAAATAGTTTTTGGGAAGTGTGGGCTATTACAAGAAATTTCTCCAAGTAACTCTAGACAAGTGGCATAGTCTGGTGGTGTGCTTGAAGACCGGCATGTGGGATACACAAAGTATTCAAATAGCTACCCTGATACTTTATATCTTAGTCAATGGCTGACACATATTTGGGAAGAAGACAAAGATTCACGGCTTGGCATGAAACGTTATGGAGCCAAGGAATTGGCTACATTCTACCATGAGAACTAGTGCGGTCTCAGAACTAGAGCTCAATGCGTAAAGTAGACTAGCAAAAGCATCAACTATCCAATAGGAGTAGAGAGCGGAAGGAGAGAGACTTGGCCATGCTCCAAAGGGTGCAAGTTGATTACTACGTAGAGTTAGAAGGATGGAACACAGGATTTGGGTTGAGGTGTCCAAGAAGATTGGCAGATGAAGGCCCATCATGGTAGGTGGAGTCTAAGCATTCGTGATCTACGGAAAGCTTTGATTTTGAGTGGTCGGCCATTTCCTCCATGGAACATCAAGGAGGAGGAGGAGGAGGAGGAGGAGGAGGAGGAGGAGAAGGGAGGAGGAGGAGGGAGGAGGAGGAGGAGAAGGGAGGAGGAGGAGGAGAAGGGAGGACGAGAAGGGAGGAGGAGGGAGGAGGAGGAGGAGAGGATGGGTTGCAAGGTTGGAGGAGAGGAGAGGAGGAGTTGCAAGGTTAGGACATGCTTTTGGACGTGGAGTGCAAGGAAGCATGGACACTTGAGACAATTGCTTGGAATACCAAAGTAGAACTCAACACAATGCCCAAATAGTGTGGGCTTCATTCCATTATGGGGTATTTATACAAGTTGGAGAGCTTCTCTCTCTGCATGTAGGAATTGTAAGACATTCTCTCTCTACATGTAGAACTTGCATATAGAAGTTGCATGTAGGAGTTGCATGTAGAACTCGCATGTAGAACATGCATGTCAGAATCACATGTAGGACACTTGCATGTAGGACTTGCATGTAGGAGTTGCAAGTAGAAGTTGCAAGTAGAACATGCATGTAGGAATTGCATGTAGGAGTTGCATGTAGGAGTTGCATGTAGAACTCGCATGTAGGAATTGCAAGTAGAACTTGCATGTTGAGGATTCCTAAGAGAGATTATTCCTAGCCTTATGTGAGTACTTTGCTGCTACTCTACACACACATTCTATACTACCTAAGTCCACGTTGGCACAAAGACTCTCGGATCCATTTTATTACCCATCCTCAGGTTATGGCTTATTGTGAGCATGTTTTTTGGTTGCCATGCCTTTAGTCCAATGGCTGTGGAACTTGTGTCATGCCAATCGATCTTGCTGTAAAGCCTTGGCACCATATAATTTTTGCTCAGTTTCCAGGTAGCCTGTATCCACCATTTGTTCGAACAGAGATATGTGTCTTGCTTCTAAGAAGATCACTCTTTGATAGAGTCAGCTTGTAATCTGAGCATCGACCCATTCATTGGGATTGAATCTGAGTGGAGGCAAATGGCCATCGAGGTAACATGGGACCTCCAGAATGTATTCCAATGTTTTGAAGAAGATAGCACTTAGGCGAAGGAAGCGATCAATGTTGCAACGCATTATTTGCTCATGCTGCTAAAGTGCTCGGATCATTGTGCCTTGGATATTCCATTCTACACCAGAGTATGGTTCAACCAATAGCCAATTAATGGTGTGACCTAGTGTGTATGTTGGCTTCCCATTTTTTACATCATGGAACTGCATAGAACTTGGGATGGGTTCTTAGACATGGAGGTGCATGTAGGTACTCTTGCAAGAAGATTACATCAAAGAGCTTGGGACGGTGCCAATCAGGTTGTGGATCCAACTTGCTTATCCAATCTTCACTAATTTGATGCTGACAAAGGTTGGTAGGGAAGTTGTCCAGGGTCCACCATCCACCTTGAGTTTTCATATTAGGATATTTGCTCCAAAATTCCTTGATCAGGTTACTGGGAAGTGGTATCTCATCAAAATCATACCCATCATTGGAACTTGGCATGGAAGTACAAATTGGATGATCCGGATCCTGATATTCAAAATCAAATATTGTGCCATTTTTTGCTGATGGAAGCACAAGTAGTGTTGGAGGTGATGACGCGGAGCAGGGAGAGAATCTAGGGACATGGGGGAGAAATATGGAAGAGTATTAGTTGTGGAAGGGGGAGCAGAGGGGAGGGGGGGAAGAACTAGGCAAATGGTTTGAGTAGCTTGGTAATCCTCGAGGGTAGGATTAGTAAGGGAAGGGAAGAACATAGGTGTGAGGGGTTTGTAAGTTTGTGACTGTTGGGTTAGTTGAAAACGGTGAGAGGCATGAGTAAAGAGACAATGGAGGGAATATATGTTGAGATGGAGCTTGGGGAAGGTTAAGAGGGTCGTGGTAGCAGCAAGGGTAAGTGAGGTTATGAGGTTGGCAGAGAGAGTGGTTAGATATGGGAAGTTGGATGTGAGATAGGCCCTTTCATCTTCCGACACTTCTTTTTGCTGGTGCGATGGGATCATCAGTTACATGGGTGGGATGTCAGTTATGTCATGCCTTGTAAATAATAGTGATGGCCTTTGTAGCAATGGCAACAAACCAGCAATAACCTTGAGGGGAGGACTACCCATGAGGCATACATATGCAATGAAAGCATCCATCTTGAGTGCTATAAACCCGGCATGTGTAGATAGGTAGAATATATTTTTCTCCGGACAAGTCTTGGCAAATTATGCGCAAAGTTTTGGTCCCTATGGAACGTTCCCATTTGATTGTTGGATGAGTGGATATGATTCTGATTTAGAGTTGCTTCCATTGGATAAGCACGCATGCATTGAGGTGATCTTCCACTTATAGAGCAGCCACAAGCTCTTGGTACACCATCGTTTTGCATTGTAGTGGGGCTTCATTGGTGTTGTCTTCCATTGCCTCATTGTTGTGCATTAGCAATTGGAGTTCAAGCTTGGAGATGATTATCTTTTGGGAGTGCATCTCTTCCATTTTTTCTTTGTATTTCTGGTAGATGGATGTATATGCCTCCTTAAGCTTTCTCATTTGCAAGGTGACCTTTGCCTGTTGAGGAATGTCTTCAGTGGTATTGAACCATTGGTCCAAGACTTGTGCTTGTGAAGTGCTAGCCTCTTTAGCGGTAGCAAGTTGGTCCTTTAAGATTCTACATTCTCTTGTAAGCTCATCAATGCTGAAGGCATGTACTACCAAAGATTGTTTCATGTCTTCAAGCTTGTCTTTGCAATCCTAGAGCTCTTCTTCTTTGTGAATTAGAGTGAGTCGATCTTGTGCCACTACCTCTGTCTACTGAGCATGTGTGGAGATCAAGGAGTTATAGTAGGTTTGTAGAATTGCCATTGCTTGTACTACTCCTGTCAGCTGTGTTTGACTTTGGTGGAGATTGGAGGTCACATCCCTCAATGCCTTCTCTTGAGCTTGGAGAGCTTAGTTCATGTGCACTTCTTCTACCTCCTTCTCATCTATCTGCACCCGAAGTGCCTTGACCTTTATGGCGATTGCTTAGAATTGGTCTTCGATTTCTATTGCAGTCTGTCTATCCATTTCTCTTTCATATTCTTCCTTGGCCAATCTAGTGAATAGTTTGGACATTTGGATCATTTGGCTAGCTTGATGTTCGAGAATGACAGACAGTGATGAGGAATGGCGCTACTACTGATACAAGTGGTGCCTATGTAGCCATCCTAATGATTCTGTAGTACTTGTGAGAGGTTGTTCCAATGGTATTTCAGTCACTTATGTATAATAGTCATACTGTTGATTTGGCACTAGCTCCCCTTGTGGCTCATCAACTGGCATGGCATCGATGGGTGGTTCTAGTGCGAATGTTGCCTCAGGCTCTAGTGCCAATCTTTCCTTAGGCTTTGGTGCCATTAGGCTTTGGTTGTTGCTATTGTTGGAGATATATTGGTTGCAGTTGTGCACCCAGTTGTAGCATCTCATGGGGCAATTCCTCAATTCCGACCTCGAAATGGGTATCTCTTCTGAGGCATCTGCACTTGCCAATGTGATAGTAGGAGAAGTTGGTGATGGTTCCCATACTGGTGGGAAGTCAATGTCCAACTCCTCAATTGGTTTTGGTGACTGGGGCAAAGTCATTTCTCGTTCCTGTGGCTCTTTTTTTATGATTATAGCCAATAAGTGTGGAATTTTACATTTTTGGCCTGATAAACCATCTAGTTTTTTTGTGAAGAAGATGACTAAGTGCTGGATCCAGTCTTACTTTAGTTTCCTACTCAGCAAAACAAATGTGCAGAGTGGAAGGGATCGATTCTTGCCACACTTAACCCCCAAAATTGTGGATAGGAATTGTGCTGCTTCCTTGAGTCGATGATAGTGCAAAGTAATATGCCATCCCTATGGATCAGTGTGCCCTTGGCAAGGAGAGGCTGTACTTCAAGAAATTTAGCATCAGTAGGCCGTGTAGGGTATTTGGCATCTTTTTTTGGGAGTGAGAAAGCCCTTTGAATGACAGTACTATCGAGGATAATGCTGAGTGGGCTCTGATGTACAGTGATGGTACCGTACTTGCCAACCTATGCATTACTGGAGTGGTAAGAATGGAGAAAGTCCCTGATGCATGTGGTCATTGTAGGACTACCCTCCAAGGATTTTAGGCTCTCATGAAAACTACCTAGACCCCTTTGCTCTAAGTAAGATGTTGCTTCCTTGGAAAGAGTATAAGTCGATGTAGGTGGCCAAACAAGTTCTAGTGATTGGGCCTCGTCAATGGTTGTGTACACCGATGGTGACTGGGGTGGCATTTGTTCTTCTTGGTCATGCATTGACTCCTCCTCGGAGCTATCGCTCTGGACCACAAATGCCTGTGGTCGCCATGGTTGAGAGGATGTAGATGGCTACGAACTTTGGAGGAGGTCTTGTGGTTAAGGCACTCTTTCTGTGCATCCTCTTTAGTGGCAACATTTTTTCTGAACCTGCATCCATGTGCATGTGGTGTACCATTTATCATTAGATTAGTTGGCATGTAGGTATGACCTCTGTGTGTGTTTTGAGAGATCTTACTTTTATACATGCTTTGAGAGTGTGGAATGAAAGTGTGTGGCATAATTATTCACGCAATCATCTATGTGTCTAAGTGAAAGCATGTGAGTGCACATGACCTAGTAGCTAGGTAGGGACTAACTATATGCTTTTTTGTTGTTGCTAGGATTTCATCGAGCAGCTAGAACTCATGCATCACTTCTGAGCCCTAGGTTAAAATCGATTGATGATACCTATATGTGCGAAGACGTACATATGCAAGTGAGTGCTTGTGATATAATCTAATCCTAACTAAGGAAGAATTGGGCTTCCCAAATCTTCATTTCTGTCAAGGATGGCTTGCGTGTTGAAGTAGTAGCACTTCAGTAGGCTCCCGTTTATTGTTGTGTTGAATTGGACTCCATCCAATGTTTCTAGCAGCATAGCTTCGATGGGATTCATCTTTCTTACTCGGTAGGGTCCTTGACCTAGATACTTCAGTTTCCACTTGTGTACTTTGGCATTGTATAACAAGACCAAGTCACATTCCTTGATGTCTTTAGCTTTAAGATTTCTATCAAACCATACATTTCTTCTGCGTTTTTCTATTGTCATGGCATGGTAGGCGACTAGTCTTGTCTCTGTATGCTTCTCCAACTGATAGAGTCTTTCTTTCAAGGATTCATGGTCTCCCATGCATTCCTGTACTGCTTTGCATAGAGGATTACCAAAAAGCGAGCGAGGCCAAATAAGCGAGCGTGGACAAACAACAATGCAAGGTGTTATCTGTTTAATAACAACCACATCATATTCATCCAGGATAGCCAATTACCACAATTTATGCTCTAAGAAAGCTTAACCACTCGCCTGCATCTTGGCTAGCATGTTTCCAGAAGTACATGTTCAAATCATGTTTCCTTTGCTGTGAAAAAGTAATGATAAAATAAAACATTGAATGCTTTCAATAATGAGAATAGTAACATATTACATTAACTGCTCTTCATGTTGTCAGAAGTCACCTTTTTTCTAAAAGTTATTAACTCCATAGCACAAAAAGCATATGTCATACAAAAAAAAGTTGATAGAAAAATTTGATGCTTCAAAATATCTTCCAACCCTTGGAATGATTGTACAAAATGTTTTTTTGTGCATTGCCAAAACATGGAAGCACACCTATGTATATCATCTGCTTCCAAAGGAAATAGAAAAAAGGCATCTAGGCTGCCTACTAAATGCTTCATGGGTTTCTTCCACCTTCAAAAAATACAACTTAGTGCAGCATCATGCAAGGAAGCACACCTACATATATTATCCGATTCTGAAGGAATTGAAAAAAAAGGGCATCCAAGACATACACTACATACTTGATGGGTTTCTTCTACCACCCAGAGCTTGAAACAATTCAACTTTTGTCAATGCAGCCTGATGCATAAACTGATGCACCATTTCAGTTAAGCCCAAGACAACAATAAACACGAAGTATATGTGCTTGCAAGGCATGTAGGGACTTTTTCTTGCTTCCCTTTCTGTGAAATCAAGGCATGTGCAACGTGGAAACTCTGAAATCAAGACACTATATGTTAGCCCCTTAGACATTGATCCTGTTGTACGAACATGGAATACATGCACCTCATGTGGAATAATGATGTTCTCTCTCACCACCTCCCCATTTTCTGTAACTGCCTTGTGTATCCTTTCGTTGAAATCTTTATTCAACTTACTTCTCCATGAAACAAGCTTTCCATCACGATGAGAAGGGCGCACATGGCTAGGTGTATGGATCTGCCGTGCATAAGGAGGTCCCATCACACCAATAGAATCATCACTATTAAATATGAACCCTGCCCTTACAAGGGCACCCCTCTCATCTACAGTCATTGATGTCCCACTTGCAACCTTCCATACACCTGGAGAGACCCCAGGAACACCTTGAATGGATTTATCCACATTCCATGTATGGGTGACAGAAGTATTACAAAACCATACAAACTGCTCTGTCACTCCATGAGAATGTTGCCTTCTTCCCTTAAAACAAGGGGCTGGCACACCATAACTTGCACTTCTACCAAGTGCATTGATTAGTGCCCCACATCGTCTCCGACTCTCTGCCAAGTAGCCAAAGCATGTGACAACGCTATGTGGTTCAGTTCTCCTGATCGCCCAATTGGCTTCATGAATATCTATCTCTCTACAAACCACGTCCTGTGATGGACTTTTAAAATCAATTTGTCTTCTTTTTCCTATCACTCTCCTTGTTGTCACTGTCATGTATTCTGGTCGATGACTATCATTTGCATGGACCGATGTTGAACATTTTGAACCCCTCTTTCTTCTTATGCTCACCGATTCTGTTATTGGCCTATTCATCTCAGGAGATTGTATCCCACCCTCTTCAATCACTATGTGTGATAAATCCACAAGCCTATTTCTGTCCCCTTTACCAGACCCACTACCATCAAGTATTCTTCGCCGGAGAGCATCCAAATTTGGTCCTGTACCCAAGTGTCTTCCATTCATAAAGGCATTGTAGTGGGCACTCTGAAGGACACTCATTGCAAGATCTGCTGCACAAGCATCATACAATGTTATGTGTTTTGCATATCCATGTGCTGCTCTCATGCTAGAATGTTTTGTCTCTGAAAGGTTCACTGTAGGAACAAATCCAGAGTGCTCTTCTTGCTGCAAGAACATTCCCCCCCACTGGTTGACTCTAACATCCCACCAAGCAAGCCACGTATGCAATGTTGGTAGCTCACCCTCCTTCACATGAATTGGGGACCAATACAAATTCAATGTTTGTTTGCATTGGTCTGCAGAAGTTGAAGTTGTTGCCTCTCTCCACTTCCGACATAGAAGTTTATGCTCCTCCTGAAATTGCGGCTTAATGCATCGTCTGGTGTGCTCAACCATGCTCATCTCCCAATGGAAAAAACAAGTTCTTTCTCTACCATCCATCACATTTTCCGGTCCCCCATTGTAAACAGTGCGGACAGCCAGCCAATTTGCTCCTGCTCCATCTGCCATGAATCCACGGAATTCAGGTTTTTTAAAACCATTCTTCTCCATTGTATTGTTCAGTAGCTCCCAGAATCGAACTTGAGCATGGTTATCCTCCACCTTGAATTCACATATTGCTATAGTTAATAGTTCCCTTATGAATGGGTCATACACATGAGCACCCATTGTTGACCATCCCCTCACTCGATGCACATGGTCAAAATGAACCCATTGTGATCCCAAGCTCCCACCAGGCCGCATGCGATTCACTAGATCAACTCCTGATCCTGGACCAATGGTTGACATTTTGAAGATATGTGGTTGTTGTTCATCTTGCAATTGTTCAGGAAATAGGATACTTTGTAGGTATGGATATTTGCATCTCCTCTTTAAATCAAGTATTGAATCCATTCCACCATCCCCTCCTCTAGCCTCACTTCTTGCGCTCTGCACCACTCTCTGAAGCCTCCTTCTCTGGGTCATTGGTGTAATGGTTTCAAGCACTTCTTCGAACTTTTGATCATCTAGCGGCTCCACAACAACCCCATCCTTTGCTAGCATCATCTCCATCACAAGGTCTTGTGCCACAGACACCTCGATTTTTTTGCAAGAGGAATTTCCATTCAACCTTGCACGCATTGAAATGAGATCATCTAGTTGCATTTCCTTTGCTCGACTTCTACCTTTTTCAACTGGATGGTCATGGAAACCCACATGCACTGCACATCTCGTTGTCTTCACTCGTTCATGGGGAAAGCAATAATATATAATAGCACTGCATAGGTAAACACACTCTGGTATTGCATCACAATGCTTGCACACAAGTGACCCCAAGGCTGGATCAATGGGACCAGGTAGAGGAGGTCTCCTAAGCTTTCCTTTCCATTGTGTATCATTTAAAACTCCCATTCGTTCAAGGAAAGGACAATCCAAATTACAACATCTCAAATAACCTGAACATCTACTCATTCTCACAACACCATTGAAGCAGTCTTGCGAACATGTGGAATATTTTGTCCAAACATGACCATCAGTATTCTGTTCCATTCCAGACATTGGTGAACCCTTAGGCATAGGTGGAAGTTCGAAGACAATATATCCATCATAAGTTAGAGGAAGCTCAGTAACTTTCTCCACTCGAACTGCAGATTTGAGCGCAACATGAAGAGAACTATTCAAAGGCATCCTCTCTATCAGTGAAACCACACTATTTAGTTCATGATTCATAAAGTCACCATGAGAACCTCTTTTATAGGGCATGTGAACTCTTAAGGTTGATTTTTGGCTACCACTAATCTTGAACCCTTTCTGACCATCCTCTAAGTTTACCACTGGAAGTACAATGGCAAGCTCATCTATTCCGATTTCTTGATGCAGCTCAATGTCCTCGTTCTCAATGTGAAAGTGTTCCTTAAGCTCCACCAATGAAACCTCCAAGAAAGGAGTGTCAAAACGAATGGTCAATGATTCGTGTTCTCCAAAGCGAATGAAAACTGAGAAAGGCATGATTCAAATGCTAGAGCCAAGATGTAGCACCAGACGACACCAACCAAAGAACAAGAGAAAAGCTAGCTACACAAAGGGTCCGGAAGCAGGGAGGCAAAAGAAGAAATGGCATAGATGTGTTGGAGACCGAAGAGAATGGAGCAAAGAGAAGTGTTGAAAGAGCCACTGAGAGGGATTATGGGAGAGAAGAGAAGAAGCAAGTTCGTCTCTGTAAGTGTCAAATGCAAATGGATGTCACTATTAGCATCCAAGGTGGTCATTTAACTGCAAGTCTTTATTTGAACAAGATGCCTTCATGCATATAGTAACTTGAATGACGCCTCCATGCATTTCATTCAGTAAGGGTGTACATTTAATATAAATGAATAAAAAGAGAAGTAACTTTCAAATTTATATAATTGAAAGACTAAAATATCAAGAAAAAAATTAAAGATTTATAATTACTATATTTTACTAGAGTAATAGTTAGAATGAGTAGTATCTTCAAATCCATATCTAAAATGAAAACTATCAAAACGTGTTAGTTTACTTCACATTTGCATGAACGAGCAATATTACTATTTCCATCATGAGTCATTACAAGGTGTTCTCCTCACTATTACAAGGGTTATGCGGTTTATGGCGTTACCCATACCCACGTCTTCTCCTACCGTCTAATAATGACCAGGCCTGCAAAATCTGATAAAATCGTTTCTCTAAAGGCTAGGCCTGCCATTGACTGAGTGTTGGGCGGGATGACAGGTCCATTGGAATTCGAGTGGAGTAAATGCTCATAAAAGAAGAAGATCTCAAGAAGAAGGAAGCAGACGCGAGGCTTCCTTCTTCACTTCCGCCAACCAATGGCTCGTCCACTTCGCCTTCTTCACTTCACTTCACTTCCACTTCTGCCAACCATCAGTTGCAGTGCGTCCACCTACGACTTGACCGTGCCTGGGTGGATGAGTGTGAACCCCAGCTTGAGTCTTGACAAAATAGGCCACCTACCAAGTAATGTTATCTACACTCCAAGTAATGCCTCCCTCTAAATGTTATCTACACTCCAAGTAGCTTCCCTCTAAATGTTATCTACACTCCAAGTAATGCCGTGCTATCTAAACGTCGGTTTGCGAGCTCTTGAACTTTTGGCGTTGTTCTATTGTGTAGAGGAGCTCGCAGAACTTCAAATTCACGGCAGCTTCAATCCTCTTCTTTTGGCGTTGTTCTATTGTGTAGAGGAGCTCGCAGGACTTCAAATTCACGGCAGCTTCAATCCTCCTCTGTGGGTGTTAAGGTATTTCTCACTTATGTCTACGTTTTTTATTTTCTTCGACGTTCCTCGATTTTGGTTTTCTATGGAACTGATGGTAACTGACTAGAACTTGTAGAACCTTCGCTTCCGTCGTTATCTTCTACTTTCTTAAAAAATGCCATTCATCTTACGATAACTTCTTACGGCCATTACCCTTTGCTACGAGATTACCCTTCCTCACCCCCTCGGCTCGCCGCCTCGGCTTCCTTCCTTACCCCTCTCGTCTTCCTCGTCTTCCTCTCGTCTTCCTTCCTTTCCTTCCTCGTCTTCCTCTCGGCCTTCCCTGCTACTCCTCTGCTTTCCTGCTCGTGGCCAGTTTTTTGGCTGCCTGTCTTTCGCGTATCTTGTTGCTCCCAAAGCCTCCAAATCTGGCTGCTCATGATCTCCTACTACGGGTACTTTACGACGGTCTCTAATTACCTTGCTCTCAATGTCTTTTGCTATGCACGTTTCGGATGGAACCTTAACTACGTGTGAACAACCTTTCTCTTCATGGTGGACAATCATCTTTCGTGTAGCTCTAGCTCTGGGCTTTCGTTTTCTTCTTGCTTGTAGCTCTAGCTTTGGACGCCTCTCGTATAACCTCGCATAGCTTCTTTCTTGTGGCTCTAGCTTTGGGTGCATGTTGGTCTGCATATAGGTCCTGATGCGTATCACTCAACTGCATTTCGCCTTCATGGAAGTTTGCAGGTCTGTGCTACGTTCGGATCTACGCCCCCTATCTACTTTTACGTAGGCGCTGTCGCTCGACTTCTTGACCTAGAAGTATCTGATGGTCATTGAGCTTTCGTTATGGCCGGTTACATTATCGAAATTCTGAGAAAGATGCTCCTACCATCGTGTTGGTGCCGGGCGCTGGACCGAGTGTAAAGAATAAGGGAGAGAGATAGGAGACTCAAGTTCAGCTTTCTTCACAACACACAAAAGAGAGAGGACACAAGGTTGGAGGGTGAAGCCTTTCTTCACTTTTGCACACAACAACAATACAATAGAAGAGGGAAATACCCTATATGTCAAAACCTAGAATATGTGGTTCATATGTGAACCCAAACCAAAAACATACGTGGTAGTCTAACTACACCACGAGTACAACTAACATAGGCGGTGACATAAATGATAGTCATCCAGGAGATATGTCGGGGATAGAGCTTGATATCTCAACACTCCCCCTCAAGCTCAAATCCATCTCACGTACACCAAGCAAGCTCCTAAATCTGCGAAGCTTCTCGGTACCCAATGCCTTCGTAAAGATATCAGCCACCTGCTCCTCAGTGCTGACATAGACAAGATCAATCTCACCAGCTAGAACCTTCTCTCTCACAAAGTGATAATGCACCTCAATGTGCTTCGTTCTAGCATGATAAACTGGGTTATTAGCAAGCATGATGCTGCTAATGTTGTCACAATGAATGACAACTGCTGCATGAACTGACTGTCCCATATCTGCAAGTAGCTTCCGTAACCAAGCTACCTCACATGCAGCCATTGTTGCACCCTTGTACTCAGCCTCTGTGCTCGACAAGGCAACTGTTGGCTGCTTCTTGCTGCTCCAACTGATGGCACCACTCCCAAGGGAAAACATAAAACCACTAGTAGATCTCCTGTCTGAGACACTACCAGCCCAGTCAGCATCTGTGTATCCATGTACCTGTAATGCACACCCAGCTTCATAAAACAGTCCATAATGCAATGTGGACTTCACATACCGCAGTATGCGCCTAGCCGCATCCAAATGTGGCTTCCTCGGTGCTTGCATAAACTGACTCACCAGCCCCACAGCATAGCTCAAATCTGGTCGGGTTATAGTCATGTAAATCAAGCTACCTACTATGCGCTTGTACATAGTAATATCTTCAAGAAGCTCACCTGACTCTGCATTGAGCTTCACATTCTGCTCCAATGGAACAGAGATAGGCTTACAGCCTGTCATCCCATATTTGGACAGCATGTCCAAACCGTATTGCCTTTGCAACAGCCATATCCCACTCGGGGACCTAATAACCTCAATGCCCAAGAAGTAACGCAGCTCTCCCAAATCCTTCATCTCAAATTTCTGCTTCAACAGCAGCTTCACTTCATTAATGTCTGCATCACTATCACCTGTAATAATCAAGTCATCAACATAGATGACTATAAGCACAATCCCTCTGTTTGTCCTTTTCACATAAAGTGAAAAATCTGAATTGGAAATCTGAAATCCAATAGTGACAAGATATTGCCCTATCTTGTCTGACCATGCCCTCGGCGCCTGTTTTAAGCCATACAAGGCTTTGCGCAACCTGCATACAAAATCGGGGTGTGCTTTATCCTCATAACCTTCTGGCTGCATCATATAAACCTCTTCCTGCAAGTCACCATGCAAGAAGGCATTTTTCACATCCATCTGATGCAAAGACCATCCCTTTGCAGCAGCCATAGCAATTACTGCTCTCACGGTTGCCATCCTTGCAACTGGGCTGAAAGTTTCCTCATAGTCAATTCCATATGTCTGTGCAAAACCTTTGGCAACCAATCTTGCCTTGTACCTGCTAACAGACCCATCAGCATTGTGCTTTACTTTGTAAACCCACTTGCAACCAATAGCCTTCTTATCATGAGGCAAAGGCATCAAATCCCAAGTGTGGTTTGCATCCAAGGCAGCCATCTCTTCATCCATAGCTGCTTCCCAATTTTTATGCCCTGCTGCATCCTCAAAACATGTGGGCTCTGGCTCCTCTAGAACCTTGACCATATAAGCATAGTGATGTGCTGTATACCCATCATATCTCAGCCTGTCAACTGGATACTTAATACGAGTGGACCTCCGTACAACTGGATCAGTTGCAGGAGTCTTTAAATCATGCCTGCTTTTCCTTGCACCAGGTGTAACAACAGAAGGAATCCCAAGTTCCTCATCAAGGCTCATTTCAGAGCCACTTGACTCTCCATCAACATGAGAGCTACCAGCAGACACATCAAACACTGGAGCATGGTCCACTTTTTCTTTTCCCTTATGTGATACCTGCACAACACTATCAGGACTGCCATGTGACGATTCACTAGATCTCAATCTCCCTGTCCATGCATTAGATCCACTAGTAGAGGACTCTCTGGGTCCACTCAAGGCTTGAGATTGCTGCTCTGCATTTATTGCAGCATTCCCATTTCCTGCATCTGCATCTCCTACCATAACAGTTGGTGCATACCAGCTGCTCATTTCATCAAAAACAACATCTCTGCTCACTTGCATTTTGCGGGTGGAAGGGTTATAACAGCGATACCCTTTCTGGTGCTGAGCATATCCAATAAAGATGCATTTTTCTGCCTTTGGATCCAGCTTTGTTCTCTTCTCATCAGGAACATGAACATAAGCTATGCAACCAAATACCTTCAAGTGAGAAATATCTGGTTTTTGGCCTGTATACATTTCTTCAGGCGTCATGCCATGGACAGCTGCAGTGGGGGTTCTGTTCATAATATAAACAGCAGTTGCTACTGCTTCAGCCCAAAAATAATCAGGCATGTTTTTCTCATTTAGGATCGCCCGTCCTACTTCTGCAATATGCCTGTTCTTCCTTTCTGCAACCCCATTCTGCTGAGGGGTAGACCTGCATGAGTACTTCCTTTGAATTCCCTGTTCTTTCAGATATTCACAAAATTCTTCTGAAAAGTACTCTCCCCCTCCATCAGATCTTAGCACTTTAATATGCACACCTTTCTCTTTTTCAACCATGGCCTTAAAAGCCTTGAAATGGCTGAACACTTCACTTTTGTGCTTCATAAAATAAATCCACACCTTCCTAGTGTAGTCATCAATAAACGTCACATAATAATGGCATCCACCAATAGAAGCAGCTTTGGTTGTCCAAACATCTGAATGGATCACTTCCAAAGGTCTTCTGCTCACCTTAGCATTTTTGGGAAATGCATGTCTGGCCTGCTTACCCATTTGGCATGCTTCACATACCTTTTGCATTCCCTCAACTCTGAATTTAGGCAAACCTGCAACAATGTTTTTCGTTTGCATAGATTTCAGCCTTTGTATATTCACGTGCCCAATGCGCTTGTGCCATATCTCAATATCTGCAATGACACCTCTCCCATGCGCAAACATAGCAGCTTTCACCTCAGGCATATCAACATCCAAGGTGAACATTCTTCCATTTTTGTTGCCTTTCGCAACCAAGCGGCATTTATTTTTCAAGTCCTCAACAAAGCATCCATCAGGATTAAATCTAACCTGCAGACCTTGCTCAACCATCTGGCCAACTGAAACCAGGTTCTTAGTGATTTTTGGAACATGAAGTACATCTGCCAAGTACTTTGTTTTGCCATCCTGCATAGCCAATGGCACTTTACCAACCTGCGTAATTGGGTGCGCAGTATCATCACCTGTTTCAACATAACCTGGCTTATCCAAATTTCTGACATCATGAAACCACTCACCATGACTGGTCATGTGGTTAGAGGCACCTGAATCAACATACCAAACATCATTGCAAGCTGCAGCATCTCCTGACATGGAGTTAACCATATGCTGCATCACAAAAAGGTGCTCATTTCTGTCGTCACCATGCCCACTTGATGATGCATAGTTGCTTTGCTGCAACTTTCCACTTTTGATGTCATTCTGCTTTTTATAGCATGTATTCTCCTTGTGTCCAGGCTTTCCACAATAATAGCATTCTATGCTGCTATTTACTTGCTGGTTCCTTTGCCATGAACCACGGCCTCTTTGGCTCCCCCTGCCTCTAGAACTACCACGTCCTCCTCCATAGGACTGGTTTTCCTGTTGTTGCTGTTGGTTCTGATTTCCTGCACGGCCACCAGAACGGCCTCTTCCTCTACCCCTGCCTCTACCTGTATTCGAGTAGAAAGCAGTCTCTTGAGAAGTTGAGGTGGCTGAACCACCATTCCTTTGCTCTTCACTCAGCAAAAGAGCAATAAGTTCCTGAAAATCAGGAAATGTTTCACGGACTCCAATGGATGTCCGAAATTGTGCATAATCTTTCCCAAGACCATTCAAGGTCACGGACACTAAGTCCTCATCATCAACAGGTGCTCCAATGGAGGCAAGAGAATCTGCAAGGCCTTTCACCTTCAAGGAATACTCATTTATATTCAGATTTTTCCTTTGCACATTGTGCAACTCCTGCTTTAGCTGCATCTTTCGTGCTTTGGTATTTGTGCTATACAGCTTCACCAATGTATCCCATGCCTCCTTAGGCGTCTCTAGATCCTGTATATGCACAATCATAGAATCTGAAATGCTAACGGACAGCCAATACAGGCATTTTCTGGCTTTTTCATGCCATTCTTTAAAGGCCTTCAATTCAGCAGGAGTGGGAGCAGCACCCAAAACTGGTTCTGCAGTTTCACCACTGATGTAATCCCAAACTCCCTTTCCCATAAAGAAGTTTGTCATCCTGAACTTCCATGCTTGGAAGTTATTCTTGTCAAGCTTCTCACTGACAATGGTAGACAGATTCTCAGACATTTTACAAATCACGAATTGCAACAGCAACCTGTAAACACAGCAAATGCCTCAGAAGGGCAAATAGCAAAACTTCTGCAAAGAGCCTCACAGGGGCAGATCTGCAACACTGACGAAAGTGGTATTTCACCACACAGTCACTTCCTCGTGATGATTTTGCATCAACAGGCAACAGGCATGAATCTGCAACTCCCAATATCTCTGCACATAGGCATACGATGCAATTTCTATGGCACCTTTCCACCGACTAGCCGCGCGGTGGTCGCACAGCAAAAACAGGGCCTTTTTCTGAGTGCCTGCGAAGAACTTCCGCCTTCAAAACGGGCCCCGAAACGGCCTCAAATCAGAAAAATAAAGTCGCTGAGGGCTTCGCCCATACCCGCAGCATATACTGCGCTCTCGCCGCACTGCGAAGGGCCTCTCAATCTGAAGCAGTGCACTCCTACACTTCTGGCTGTGCTACCTGCAGAGATTTGCTCCCAAACTCGAAATAGGAAAGCTACACTGGTCCTCTTACCAGGACACCACAAACTTGGCTAGCTTTCTTGAGCTCCTTACCACGAACAAGGCTCTGATACCATGTAAAGAATAAGGGAGAGAGATAGGAGACTCAAGTTCAGCTTTCTTCACAACACACAAAAGAGGGAGGACACAAGGTTGGAGGGTGAAGCCTTTCTTCACTTTTGCACACAACAACAATACAATAGAAGAGGGAAATACCCTATATGTCAAAACCTAGAATACGTGGTTCATATGTGAACCCAAACCAAAAACATACGTGGTAGTCTAACTACACCACGAGTACAACTAACATAGGCGGTGACATAAATGATAGTCATCCAGGAGATATGTCGGGGATAGATCTTGATATCTCAACACGGAGCTCCATCTTCATTCGCACGTACTTAAGTTCATTCTCTTAATATCCCCAACAGCCGTATATTGCCTACGGAACAGCCAATACGTATAGTTTGTTGTAAGAATTTCATCAGAGCAGCTCTGGGAACGGCGTGTCTCTAGCTGCAATCGCTGTAATAGTGTTGGTTTGAATAGCAGGAAAGAAGAGGAAAGCAGAGGAGTAGCACCCCCCGCATCCAAAACCTCCGCCTCGATTTCCACCAACGCTTGCGCCGAGTCGCTCGAGTCGCTCCGCTCCTCACTCTCAGTCAGCTTCGCTCGAGTCGCTCCTCGGTCCCTCACCCATCCGCTTGCACTTCCCTTGCCTAGCTCTCTCCCTCCCTCACCCCGTTGCACTTCAGCTTCGCTAAATTCGCTCCCCCCACCCCCCCGATATCGTTGTGATCAATTGGTGCATGCAAGCTTTTACAAGCTCTATCTATCTCCCTCCGTTCTTTTGATTGTTTGCTTGAATTTACTACGTGTTGTATGATTGTCTATACATACTTTTTTGCAGGGAGCTACGCTTGGAGGCTCTGATGTGAGATTTCGGTTCTCGACTTTGTTGAGAAGTCATCTACTGCCAACTACTTTATAGCTTGCAAGTAGAGACGCAACGCTTCTCAAAAACTCAAAGATCAACAAGAGTGCCCCAAGTACCTTCCCTTTCATGCACTCATGTTTTGGCGAATTTTATTACATGTGTGTTTTGTTGTTGGGCAGCTCGGAAAGAAATACAGAAGAAGGGTTGTGTGTTGACGATGCATTGCTGGGATAGAACTGGACATGAGTCCTCCCCTTGTAGACGACGATAGTCGCTCAGAGTTCACGAACGGAAAATACCTTCCTGCCCTCTCTTGGCTGTGGTGGCAGTTGGACTGCCTGGGGCAGCAAAAGAGGCAGCGCGTCTCTTTTGCTGCCCCAGGCAGTCCAACTGCCACCACAGCATTTGTTCTTTCCTTTCGTTCTTTCCTTTCGGCGCCTCGCTTTCATCTCCCTTTCTCTGGTGGCTTTCATTGTAATGCCCATCGTTATCCATCCAGTTGGACTGCCTGGGGCAGCAAAAGAGGCAGCGCGTTAACGCGCTGCCTCTTTTGCTACCCCAGGCAGTCCAACTGCCACCACAGCATTTGTTCTTTCCTTTCATTCTTTCCTTTCGGCGCCTCGCTTTCATCTCCCTTTCTCTGGTGGCTTTCATTGTAATGCCCATCGTTATGATGGATATTAGCTTGTGTCCCGAAGCTATATGCCATTCATCAGACGGATATGAAAAAGTAATACCGAAAAGTCGAGTGGACGAGGCCGGAGCTGCTACTTTCGACGCAACGGAAAAGAAAGCAACGACTGGTGTGGGAGAGTCAGAGTCAGAGAGTCAGAGCCTCACCGCTCATCCAAAACCATGCATGAAATTTTTCTTTCACATGGCTCCTAGTCCATAGGATATTCTTGATTGGCGTAACCTACCCCCGAGTGTTGGGGTCTAAATACTAATTCTCAACTTCTCGGGGAATCCTTCATCTTCAAACCGAGTCTCCGTCAATCTTTTAATCTCCCCATTTTTTTCTATTCTCTCCTTCTGAATAGAGGGAAATTTCGTATAGAGTGAGGCAGAGTATATCAGAAACGGGAGAACAGGAATAGGATTTTCTTCGTCCCCGATAGGCACGGCTTCATTATCTTGGGGCGATTCCTTCACTGACAAATGCACCTATCGTATGTTGCACCTATAATTCCTGAAGGATTGGAACTAATGGAATCTACATCTCGGAGGTGGTGGCAGTTGGACTGCCTGGGGTGGCAGTTGGACTGCCTGGGGCAGCAAAAGAGGCAGCGCGTTAACGCGCTGCCTCTTTTGCTGCCCCAGGCAGTCCAACTGCCACCACAGCATTTGAACTGTGGGAAGTGTGGGAAGGCATACACACCATAGCCTGGGGCAGCAAAAGAGGCAGCGCGTTAACGCGCTGCCTCTTTTGCTGCCCCAGGCTATGGGATGTATGCCTTTCTGTATAGTCTAATTAGTCTGCATTTTGGCGTCGGATTTTATCTCCTCGGGCTCTTCACGACTTTTTCTTGCTCCATTTTGTTTCGTTACTCCATTTTGCTTGCATTGCTCGGTGGTTGTTGCTTAGGACTCGATGGTGTTCACAGGTTTTTTGTTGACTTGGTTGTGTAGCAGCCCGAGGTATCATTTCATTTTATAAGACTTGCCGTCAAAAATTTGTGCCCATATTCTACAAACCATATATACGAGGCATGTATGTGGTTGCTAGAGTTACCCAGAGTCATGCAAGGGAGGGGAACTTGGACTGTGAAGGGCAGTAAAAGAGGCAGCGCGTTAACGCGCTGCCTCTTTTGTTGCCCCAGGCAGACCAAGACCCGCTCCCATGTGAGGCATTCAAGTGATATTCAACTCTTGAACGGATGAAAGAAGTTCACAAAACAAATGAGCGAGTGCAAGTCCAATGTTCAAGTGTAGAGAGATAAGAGGAAAACTTTTAGAAAACCTTGTAGACCCCTCCTTGCATAGCGATCAAAAGACCATGTGACCTATCCCTCCAAGAGTCCAATAGCATTCCAAAGACCATAAGACCTGTATACCAAAGCATACTTGGAGACAAAAGATGAAATAGTCGAAGCAACCTCTTGTGAGTATTGATACATGGAGGATTGAGTAGAAAAGCCTTGCTGAAAAGCGTTCACCAGAGACAGCTTGAGATGCCAAAAAGGACAGCACGTTAACGCGCTGTCCTTTTTCGCTTCTCAAGGTGTCTTTTCATGAGGGTAAGGGGTAGGTATAGAAGTGCATATTTGCCACTGCAATTCCATATATCTAAGTGTATAGATACCACTGCAAGTTGATATACTATGTGCATTGGAGATGAAACTTTTTCTTTTAGGACACAAGTGGGTGAATGTTCCCTAAACTAGAAATCAATTGCATTGGTAGATACATGTATTTTTGTCTAGATATGTAAAATGATATTTATTCATAAGTGCGAGTTTACACACCTTTGCATTCATATATGTCAGCAGTTTGAGATATTTGTCTGAAGCTTTTTCCTTATGAGGTGTACACACTTCATTATCTGTTTGGGGCTTTGCCCTCGTGATATGTATTGCATATTTTTCATAAACAAACCCTTTATCATATATATATGTGAAAAAGCTCTCATGTTTTTTTGAGCATATGGAAAGATTTGAGAAGACCTTTGAACCTGCCGTAGGTTATACTCTATCTGTTGTTACATGTTGTTTCTTGTTTTTAGTTTTGGTTTTTATTGAAAAGGTTTTGAGAACTATGATTGGAAAAATGCCTTGTTTTTTGTCTTTTCAGGATGACAGGAAAAAAAGGCAGAAAAGTTCAAGTGGCACATTCTACAAAGGTGACAAGAGGAACAAAAGTAGATCACAATGTTGAATCATCAGTAGGTGGAACCGAAGAGCAAGAAAGTGTGGTGGGTCTAGAGGTTGAAGTATCATCAACTCAAAGAGATGAAGGTCCAAGAGTGGAGGAGGATGAGTTGGATGATAGTGAAGTTCAGGTGGAAGGAGGAGGTGATGTGATTGGCAAATGTAGGATGCTTGATTCAAACCAGTGTCCTCGCATTCCCTTGTGTAGGTTGATACCTTATGCAAGAGTGAGAGGACTTCGTGATGATGTATCTTCACTCAAAATTACATTTCAAGTGGAGGGCTATCTCTCGGAGAAAGGGTCTTTCATTGTATCTGTCTGCAAGAGTGATGGAGGGGAGATAGTTGTGACAGATGATATGAGGAAGAGTTGGTCTCCCACCTGGAGAGAGGTGGATGAGGAGTTTGAGAAAGATGTGATGTCTAACACTGACTTTCATTTTATGTCGCAAAAGATGTTATTTGTTTGGGAGGGCAATCATAGGACCACTGCATGGATGAGTGTTATCAAGGAAATCTTTCCTACAAAAAAGAAAAGACATGTACGAGTGGTATGCACAATAATTGACCCAAGGAAAATTAGTGAGATTGCTCTCTTGGCAGGGCTACAACGAATGAATTCGTAAGTACATGGACTCTTTGAATCTTCTCCACATTTGTGTTTTATGCTACTTTGCATTTATTGATTGGGTTGTGTACTTTATTGTTTGTTTTCTAGCATGAATGAACATGCCATTATCAAACCCAGTCTAAGGGACATACTCATAAATGCACACAACATTTGTGAGTGTGACTCTATGGTGTTTATGAAAACATTGTCTTTGAGTGAGATCAAATCAATAGAGAATTGGAGGGCTCAAGAGAGTAAAGGGAAGAAGCCATGGTTTCCATTGACAAGAGGTTATCTGGCAAGGCTTGTCTTCCAGGTAGAATGTTGCATTTGTATTGATGCTTACTTCTTTATCACTCCTTTGCTTTCTCTAATTGGAACTTATGTATGTAGGTTGAGTACAATACAGAGCTTAAAAAAGCAATGGACAAAATATCTACAAAGCTACCTTTAGATCAAAGGGGAGAGGCAGAAGGAAAGCAGCGTACCATAATTCAAAAGAGAATTGCTGATAGGATGGGAAAGGTGTGAATTGAATTTTCTATACTTTGTTGCATTTATTTTGAAGTTAAGTGACTGACATGTCATCTTTGGATAGGTGTTGAATTGTATAGATCCTGGTCTTGGAGAGGCTTGGTTGGAAAAGTTGTTTGCCTTGCGCTTTGATGGTGCGGACTCTTGCGTGACATTGGAGAAGCTCCAACTCATTGCAAAGTCTGATTTGAGATTAGAAAAAAAAAATATTTTCCTTTCTTTGTTAGAAGCCACTAAACCTATGCGAGACATGTACTTCATGCCTGTGGGCGACCTTGAGTACAGAGGGTGTGTTTCTTCTACCAATACAAATCATCTTTCATGGTGTTTGTTTGTTTCTTGCCAATAACATGACTCTTATTTTTTTATTATAAAATTGCGTCAACTTTTACTGTTTAGGTGGATTAGTAGAGAGATATTTTTGGAGAAGGTGGAGAGACAGTCATTGAAAGTGCTTGAAGATTTGAGGGTAATCACAACAATGGGCATGCCTTTGGATACCCCTAAGGATTACACATTGCAGCAATACATGGAGGATATAAAACTGGAGGGGAGAAAACATATGTTTGTGGTGCTAAGATCAAAGGAAACAAAGATGGAGAGCAAGGGTGGAAAAAAAGGAGATGGACTATCTGAGTTGGACATGGCTGCCCATAGGGTGGTTTATAGGTATGTTGTCAATTCATTCGAAGGTTCTTTTTTCATTTGTCTATTTTTGTGCTATTGATTCATGTACTTACACAATCATTGATGGTTGTTCCACTTGATTTTTTGACCTTTTGATGGTTTGGGACGTCCAATTTTTTTGTGTTTCTTGGTTGATAGATATCTCTCCCACTTGGCAATAGAGAAAAGGATCTCTGACATTCCAAATTTGTGCAAGAGTTGGGTGGAGATTGGTCATGCTGCATGCATGTATCCACCTGGCATGCACCGTCTCTCTCAATGGGAATTAGCACATTGTCCCTGGTGGATAGATTTTCCTAAAGGACAAGTACTGGTGCGAGAAAGAGACTTGTACAATACTTATGCTTCACAAAAAGCCAATGAAGCAAGTAAGGACAAAGTGGAGGGAAGCTCAAGGAGAGATAAGAAAGAGAAAGAGAAACAAGAACATCCTACAGAAAAAGGTAAGGAAGATACAATATGATTGTTTGTTGATGTTGTCTTCAATTTGTTTTGACATTGCATTAATAAGTTTATGATTGTTCTCTTTCTAGATGAGGGACCATCTAGTCCTATGCGGCATGAAATGGATCACATAGAGAGTGCAGGTAAGGGTGTTGTTGTGTTCTGCATATGTAGTTGTTCCTTTAACACTAGTTTTACTTGTAATTAATTTGCTTTTGCATATAGATGGAGAATCAATCTCGGGACTTGTGAAGCAATACGTGTTCCATCGATCACAGTCACCTGACATTTCCTTGGCCCGTGGCATCACACCTTTGTTTGCTTGTACAGTTGGAGATTACATTGCAATGGGCAAAGACTTTGCTGACTCTAAAAGAAATGATAAGTATGCTATTTTGCATGAGTTTTTTATTACAGTGGCTAGTCGAGATCAGGACTACAAGAGGATGGGTAAGAAGGTGAAGTGGGCTTCAGATTTTATATTGCTCGATTTTCCATCTGGCTATCCACTTGATGAGAGAGGATCCACTCCTACTTGGAATGTCTTGCTCGAGGACCATGTGCGGCATGGGCTTGCAGTTGCATCAGCTTCTTTGTCTGATAGTGGTTGGTTGGCATGCATATGTCCTTTGGCAGGTAAGGCACAATACCACAATTGACATTTCACATTTTTTGTTTCCATTCTACTAGTTTTAAATAAAATTAATTGCTTGTAGGACAATGTATTGGTTGGATGGAACGGTTTGCATATGTCCAGGGCTTGGAGGTTGTCAGACGTGTGATCATTCATGACAAGTTTCCATATGGATTTTGTAGAGAACATGATAAAAGTGTTAAGGTAAGCTACCATTCCATGCATTCTATGTTTGCATTCCATGATAAAAGTGTCTTTGACAAATGTCTCCTCGTTGGTTCCTATGCATGCTATGTTTGGAAGGATAAGTCCTATGCATGCTATCTTTGCCATCTAGTTTAATGCTATAATGCTTGCTACAACAAGTCAATATACTATACATGTTTTTCTCCATGTGGTTTCCAGATGCAATCTTCAGTATTAGCTCTAATACGTAGAGCAAAGAAGAATCCAATAGTTTTTTGGGAGGAGAGCTTTCCACTTTTCCAACAGCTTTTGATTGATCCACGTGAAGATGTCTGGACTCATTACATACCTCCCTCTGCAAGGACAATCGTGCCGATGTCTTCTCAGCTAGCACGAGGTGGACTAGAGAGGAGTAGTTTTTTTGTAGGTTGCATTATGTCTCTTCTCTGTGTTCCTGGAGGGCTGGTTCTAGAGATGGGTTGTGGTACAGCCCCTCTTATGCGTGCTTGTCAGGCCATTTGCAGGCCTTGTTTTTCATTTGATTCAGACAACAATATTATGGCTAGCATTGTTGAGCCACTTGTGGCAGATCATTCTGGAAAACGGATCAGGTCAGAGCATGATGGAGAGGGGGAAGAAGAGAGAGTGGAACCTGTCACAAACCCCTTTGATGAGTAGTATGCTACTGGCCCTGAGTTTTTTTGTTATATATTTTGAATGCTAAAATTGAGGACTTTGAAAGTGTTATTTAGCATCTTTATAATATGGTAGATAGTGAACATTTACGGGTGCCTTTGAATCAAGAAAGTACAAATTTTGATGCTTTGGATAGTGTTTGTAAGGCCTTGATCTAGCAATTGATTTTTTTTGCTTTTTGTTGGTAGCGAATTGTCTTTTGTATAACACATAAGGATGGGAAGACTTTCTTCTTGTTGGAAATTATTTTCATTGTTCCACTTTGACTTACTTTCCTTTGAAATGTATGTTTTGTTGTAGTTTGTTGCCATGCTATGCAGAAAAAATGGCAAGATTCATGACAGCCGACAAGAGATATGATGAGTGGCAATTAGATAAACCACATGCGCGCAACTACTTTCTTGATGATGAATGTCAGGGGGATTAGAACATGGTTTAAAACACCATTTTGTTCATAGACTGATAATTGTTGTGGTGAACCATGGATACATTTGGAAAGTTTTGGTCTAGTGCATTTTGCGGGTGAAGTGGTATTTCCATAGTCATCTATGTTATGAGTTTGGTAATTAGTTTATGTTCTTCAAGTGAAAGATAGGGTGGATTGTAAGTCTGATTATTGGTATGCTTATTATGACAACATCTTGCTATAGTAAGTTCGGTTTCAAATTTGTTCTCATCGGAGGAATTGTAAAAAAACTCGCTCGCTTCATTGGGCCCGCTCGCTTTTTCTCGCTCGCTCTATTGACTACCCCCTTTGCATAGGCTTGGTATTACAAATTCTGGTGGGACCACAACTTCAAGGCCATGCACCAATTGAAAAGGTGTGTTCCTTGTATTGACCTTGAGTGTGGTTTTGTATGCCCATAAGGCTACATTTAGTTTCTCTGCCCAATTAGAACATTGTGGTTCTACTACCTTGGTGAGGATAATGCATAATATTTTGTTGGTGGATTCAGCCTGTCCATTCCCTTGGGGGTAGTAGGGTGTGCTTTTTCTATGGATTACCATAAAGCCAGACAAGAGTTCTTGGATTACCTCATTGACAAAATGTGTGCCTCTATCCGACACAATTTCAATGGGGCATCCAAATCGGGTGATCACATTTTCGTATAAGAATCTTGCTATGCTTCTGGCATCTGCCTTTTTGACTACTTTAGCTTCAGCCCATTTTGTAAAGTAATCAGTGGCCACAATGATGTAGCATGCCTGTGCTCCTTTTGCTACTCGATGGATGGGACCCACATAGTCAATCCCCCATTTTTCAAATGGTTTTTGTGCAACAACTATTATTAGGGGATTGAAGTCTTTGTGTTGTGGTTACAGCCTTTTATATATTCATAGACATCTACCCATAGTGTTGGCCACCAATAACCTGTGAGGAGGACGTTTCTTGCTATGGCTTCCCCTTGGAAGTGTCCTCCTGCAATGCCTTCATGGACTTCACTCAGGATTGGCATGATCTCATGAGGCATTACACATCTTCTTAATACCTAGTCCTTGCCCATCTTATACAACTATCTTGCAATGAGTTGATAGGGTGCAGCCTTTAAAATTAGTTTTTTGACATCTACTGCTTTCATTTCAGGGGGTGGTCTTCCTGCCATTAAGTACCCAATGATATCTCCACACCAATCTGGAATAGCATCTATCTAAAATAGTGTGGCATCTGGCAAGTCGTCTTCTACTCCAGTGGCCTCTTCTCCAGACTTGACACGAGACATGTGATCGGCAATTTAGTGTTGGGCACCTTTGCGGACCACTATTTTGAAGTTGAATTCTTGAAGCAAGAGGAGCCATCTGGTTATTCTTCCTGTTGTACACAGACGGTTCACAAGATAAAGCAATGCTTGATGGTCGGTGTAGAAGACAAAATCATTTGCTAGTAGATAGTGCCAAAATTTCTTAACACTATACACCAATGCTAGGGCTTCTCTTTTTGTGGTGGTATAGTTGATCTCTACATCATTAAGTTGTTGACTGGCAAAGTAGAATGGGTAGTCTTCCTTATGTTCACCAGGTTGACAAAGCACACTCCCAATTGCATACTTGGATCCATAAGTATGAACATGAAAATCAATATCCCAATTGGGAGATATAAGGATGGGTGATGTGATTAGGCACCACTTTAAAAGCTCAAAGGCTTGGTCGCACTCTTCTATCCATAAGAATTCCACTAATAATTTGTGAAGTGGTCTAGCTATCATGGCATACTGCAATATAAATCTTCTATAATAGTTGGCATGTCCCATAAAGACCTGTACACCTTTGGAATTTGTAGGAGGAGGCAATTCCATGATGATTTTGATTTTGTCCATGTTAGTTGCAATCCCATGTTGAGAAATGATGTGTCCCAAAACAACTCCGTGGGTGACCATGAGCTGGCATTTTGTTGGATTTAGGGAGATGCCATACTCCTTGCCTCCTACACCTGTAAAAACTTATTCAGGAATGACTTGAAAGCTGTGAATATGACTCGCTGGAATGTGGCTAGGGCATTACAAAGGCCGAATTGCATCACTCTATATGCAAAAATACCCCATTTTGTAGCAAAAGCTATTTTTGATTGGTCTTTAGGAGCAATTTGCACTTGGTTATAGCCACTGAAGCCATCCAAGAAGCTATATATTTCGAAACCTGCCACATTTTCCAACATTGTTTCTGTTAAGGGTAGGGGATAGTGATCCCTAATTGTGGCGGCATTTACATTGTTTAAGTTTACGCATATTTTGAGCTTCTTCTTACATTTAGGCATAATGACGATGGGTGAAACCCAACCAATGTGCTTTATCTCGTAGATGAATTTGGCATCTAGGAGATTTTTTAGCTCGTTCATAAACCATGGTGCCATACTTAGGATTATTGAGATAAGGTCCACATACCTTAGGGTGAGTACCTTCCCTTATAGGTATCGTGTGTACTCCCACGTCTGGTGAAATTCCTTTCACCTCTTTGTATGACCATGCTAGGCAGTCACGGTATTCCATTAGGAGTTCTTTGAGTTTGGTTTCATCTTCCTATCGAAGCTGTTTCCCAATGAAAACTAGTTTTTCTTCCTCCCCTTCAAGGGCGAGGTTTATTGTGCATGTTTTTGCTAGTCCCTCATAGATTGGAGTTTCTCCAATGCTATCGGTTTCTTGAACTTCAGATTCTCGTAGTTGTCTTGGCATTGCTATTGGGACACTGCCACTTGTGTAATTCTTGAAGTACTGCGGCACTTCTCAAAGATCGGCCTCTGATGGTGTTGAACTAGCCTAACATGTGCTATGTGCACTGGGTGGCATAGTTTCATTTACCAATTTGTTAGGCTCTTTTTTACTATCTTTTTCTGAAGGCTCTTGATCGAGCTTCATCCGCACATGTGGCTTATATTTTCGAAACTTCTTACATTGGGAACCATGGGGTAACTTTTCCACTGGTAAAGTGTTCCCATCAAGTAAGGGTTCATTTGCTGCGCATACTCCTTCCAGTCCCTAAGGGGACCATTCAAGAGGTGGTGGTTCTGATTTTGAGAGAGCTGGCTTTGCAAGATACAATTCGACACTCGTTTGGACTCGTTCGAATTCATTGAAGTGTTCAGCCTTGGCTTTTCTGCTGCGATTTCCTCCTTCAGCTTTCTTGTAGGGTCTTCTGTTGTTATTCAATTGTGGAGGTTCAACTTTTGGGATCTCTACTGCCATTAGGGCATGCAGAATGGTTGTCATTATCAAAGATTTGATCTTCAATTTCAGCATTCTCAACCTCAGTTTCAAGGTCCCAAGGAAAATCTGAGTCATCATTGGTATGGGTACCTTCTTCAGGTTCATTATCCAACTCGAGGTCATCTATAAAAAATGCCACCTCTAGATTGATTGGTTCTTCATGTGTGAGTGGAGGATCTACCTATAGCACCTTAGCATCTATCTGCAAGAAGATGGGGTTTAATGAATGGCAGTTGTTGATGGTTGCCAATGTTTGTATCCAGTTATTGACACTGCTTTATGAATCATCCACTATGGCATGCTATTGCAGGGGAGCTGATTTGCTTGAGATTGTCATTGAAGATGTGTCATCCAACGCTCTAGGAAAAATTGGTTTTATAGCTCCTGTCCCCACATTCACCCTGATTGCAATGTCGCGATTCTAGATTGTCAGTCTATCAGTTCCGTAGTCATGGAGGACTGATGCTTCTCGTAACCAAGGACATCCTAGTAAGATTTGATATGATTTTTTGGGAAGATCCAAGATTGTGAATTGAAGGGAAAAGCAAACTCCTGTGACCTTTGTGGACACGCCATTCACTAATTACAAGGGTTTAGCCCATGAGTCATCAGCAAGGCATATGTTAAAATTAGCCTATTGCATCGGTGGGAGACCCCATTCATCGTAGAGCTCCTTTGATAAGACATTTACACCTGCTCCACCATCCACTATGGCTTGGACTTCATTATATGCCTTGTGGATCAAAGGCACAATAATGTTGCATATGTCATCTCTCTCACCCATCTGCACAGAGAAATCTTTGATGTCATTCATAGGTGGTGGGGGATTTGCGAGTTCAATCCATCCTTTGAAACTCTCCTAGAGATTGGGACAATTTTGTTAGATATCAATGCTCCACTCTCGTGTAACTATGCGGGAACTAGCTAACTCTACTTGCAAGCCCCCCCATATAAGGAGAAGGCATTTCAGTAGCTCGGTTATCTGGTAGGTTCTGGTTTGGACACCAGATGGGGGCCATGTGTGGCCTGATGGCTAGACGGCTTCAGATAGAGTTGGCACACTACCAATTAGGCTACATGCAAGTGCAGGAAGGCATCCCATGACTGACCGCATTGAGGGTAGATGGAGCATTTCCTGGGGCAGCCACTCTCGGGTTGTGGGGCCCGTTTGGAGCCCCAGATGATCTCGGATGGCTCTATTCTGCACCATGGTTCTATCGTGTGGTCAGTGGCCTATTTTGGGACTGACCTCCAGTTGGCCGTTTTGGGCGGATTGGGTCGATCACCTAATTGGGTCTAACCGACTATTATTGGTGGCTATATAGAGCAAGCCTATGAAGCCCATAATCATCACTAGCTACAACAACCCTGATTCTTTAGAATCCAGCCTCCATCCTCTACTATTTCTAGCACGCCATCGAAGCTTCTCACACAGGAGCGCACAGCTGAGAGGCAGTGCCATCTATTGTATCAGTTTTACAGTAATCAAATTTTTGATTCTCCATACTATCTGCTTCTCTCTCTTGCATACAAGATCCTGTTATCTATTGAGCACAGACGTTGTATTGTTTTCTTACAAATTCCATAGGAGGATTCTGATGAGAATTGACACAGGGCAACTCAGGATGCTAGAGAGTGTGGCTCCTTCAAGTTGACGTGGTGGTACATTATGTTGAGTCTGTTGTTGGAATAGAGGCTTGAGTATAGTATGAGCTTGTTCCTTTTGTACCCATTGTTGAAGTGCTTGAAGAAGAGCCTTCTCCACTTTTGCATTTGGGTATGGAGCTTCTTTTATTTGAGGCTCGAGAGCTGATGTGGATGAGCTTGGCTACTCACATTGCTTGGCGGAGGTGGAGGAACTTGTGTTTTCTTTTTAAGAAGTCGCTTTGGTTGGATTGGAATGTTAGGGTCTTTGGTGGCCTCTTTCTGCTGGCATGTAATTACATTCATCACAAGTTGTGATATTATGCTTGCTGGGCCCCAGGCTTTGATGGTCCATCCCAATGATGCCGATTGGAACATCAAGCTTAACCTCTGTCTGTTATGGGACCTTATTTTTCATGGGACAATCCATACAAGCATGTCCTATGCCATAATCTCTGCAGAGTGGTTGGAAGTAGCGAGGCTACCATGATGAGGGCACTCTGCGATCCTATGATTTTCTTCACAACCGTAACACTTGATTGGTGCTCGATATGTGTTGGGACGTACTTGATTTTCATAGACTGGTATTAGTCCCTCTGTGCTTTCTACATAGTACAGTGGGTACTCTGCTTCATACTCAAATGGTGAGTGTACTTCCTCGGCTTGTAATTGATGTAATGGAATTGCATGAGGAGCTAGATTTGGCACTCTTGGATATGGTTGTGGATTCGGATTCCTGAGTAATTGTGGAACTTGTGTCCGAATAGGATCATGATTTAGCCTTGGAGTTGGGGTCGCTTGTGCAAGTGTTGATTTCTTGTACACTGGCATGGGTGCCGCTTGGTATTGTTGAGGTCGAGGTGGGTTGTTGCACATGTTAAAGATGCAATTGTTTTCATCATGGCCACCGACAATGCAGATATGGAACCACAACCTTGGCGGTGAATTTGCTTGTGCAATGGTCCTGGCTCTTAGGACCGGGCACTCATTTGTTGTATGATTGGCCATGTAGTGTGGATACTAGACATTTTCTCATCGTGGATAAGTCTGAGGTGGCGGCTGAGACAAGTGAAGCTTTTGTTCCATGGCCTGCATCATGTCTTCTTTTAGCTTCATGGTCATGGCCTCTAGGTGATCTTCATTTGATGTTTTGGTAGTGGACTTGGATAAACCCTTTTCAGAGCGCTTATCTCATGCACTGGATCTACCATCATCACTGTTAGTGACAGAGTCGGTCATGCCATCCTCGATGTCAATGGCTACCTCATGAGTAGCATTGAACGTTTCATAGCTATTGCTAATCTTTTTCATATCCTTCCAGATTTTCTTCCTTAGTCCCGCAATGAACCAGGTCGTGAGGTACTTTGCATCGAGGCGTGGGTCACATTTGGCGATAATCTTTTCATCTTGCCCAGGTACGTGCATACATCTTCTCGATGGCCTTGTTGGATCTTGCTTAGTTGGAGAGCGGGATCATCTTGTAGCCTCTCCATTTGAAAGTGCCTTTTGAATTCTATTTGAAGCAGGTCCCACTCTTCCACTAGAAGGTCTAGGTACCATTCAGATGCTTTATCAATTAAGACCATGGGAAACCAGGACACCTTGGTTTCATGGGATTGATCTCCACCTGCTCAGCATGCAGCATCAAAATGCTATTGATGTAGTTGTGTTTGAAGTGTTAGAGTTGTGTTAGCGTTGTAGGGATCGTCATGTTAATAATGTGCCTAAGATTGTCCCACGTGTGTAGGGAAATGTGTTGGTGTAGATGGATCGTCAATCGGAGGTCACAACGTAATTTATGAGCGAATTTGTGCGAAACGGGGCCCACACAGGGGTGTGAATGAGTGAGTGCTAGGGATGCCAAAATGGTGTGCAATGGGCTAGAAAAATGCCCCATAGTGTGGTGTTTTTGTGTGTGAAATCGTGGTTCAAACGGGGTCCATTTTGGGTCCCAATTGAACGAGTTAAGGACCTTTAAAGTTAGAGAGAATTTTAGGGGTCCTTTAGGTCTTAATGTGAATGGAGTTTGAGGTTAAACTAGGAGTTGAGGTAAATTCTAGTTAGAGTAACGAATGGTTAGTTTGACTCAATCAGTGCAATTAGTCTAACTGAATAGTCAGTTTACTCTAAATCTAGTAAACCGAACCTATCTTAGTTAGCACAAACATAACTACAATTATTTTAAGCTAAACCTAAGTTTAAATGAAACCTAACCTAATTACACTAGCTTAGAAATCTGGTTAGTTTTTTAAAAATATAAAATAATTTAATATTATAATTACGAGGTGGCATTCACCACCGACAAGGGTGGGGGTGGAGGAGGGGAAATAGCGGAAAGGAGGGGTGTGGACACTATGGTGGGAGAGGGGGCGGAGCTTGTTATGGGGGTCCGAGGACTCGGGGAGTAGAGACTGGGAGATGGAGTGTAAACAAAACGGAGAGGAGGGGCATGATGCCCAGCGACCTAGGTGGAGCTTGGAGGCATGGGAGTTTGGTGCATGGCGCCTTAGGTAGGGCGCGCATGAGCTAATGATGGCAGTGACTCCTGAGGAGGATGGGCGACGATGGGTGGTGACTATGTGCTCAACTGTGTTGAGTCCGTGACTCCTGAGTCCTATGACTCCTGCATGCTCTCCAAGGTGGCGCACGATGCCTGAGTCCTCTGGCAGTGCACAGCTCTCACTACGGCTTACGGAGTAGACTCAACAGAGGACTCTATGGTTGGATGGTGCATGGCGCCTGAGCAGATGATGGCAGTCGGGTTCCAAGGTCATGGTGCACGATGCCTGAGTCTTCTCACGGATCCCTAGGCAGAGGAGCGGTGTAGCTTTGGGTGGAGGAGGCATCAATAGGAGGCAAGGTGGGGTGGTGGCTTTGTGCATGGTGCCTTGCACCAAGGGCTTATAAGCCCTTAGTAATTAGGATGGGCCTTAGGCCCTTAGATTAGTTGTATGAGCACCCGACGAGGGGGGGGTAGAGAGAGAGAGAGAAGAGGGAGAGTGTTGAGATATCGAGCTCCACTCGCGATATGCCAGGGTGACCGTTGTGCATTTATGTCACCGACTTGTTAGCTACAGATGCGGTTGTTACACCACCCACGAATAATAGCTGGATGACAACTATCTTCATCTACTCTAGTTCGTGGCTCAGTTAGTATGCCACCTTAGTTAGTTGAGTTTGGTTTGAGACCCACATATAGGGTTCTTCTATTTCTTTGTACTTGAGTTCTTTTGGCTTTCACAACTAAGAAGAGGAAAACTATTTTCAGCCTCCACCTTTGTGTGTATTCCCCCATTGTGTATGTGAGAAATCTGCAAGTGAGACTCCTTCCCTCTCTCCCACTATCTTCACATGGTATCAGAGCCTTGTTCGTGGTAAGGAGCTCAAGAAAGCAAACCAAGTTCGTGGTGCCCTGGTAAGAGGACCAGTGTTGCTTTCCTATTTCGAGTTTGGGAGCAAATCTCTGCAGGTAGCATAGCCAAAAGTGCAAGAGTGCACTGTCTCAGATTGAGACGCCCTTCGCGGTGTGGCGAGAGCGCAGTATATGTTGCGGGATAAGGGCAAAGCCCTTGGTGACTTTATTTTTCTGATTCGAGGCCATTTCGGGGCCCGTTTTGAAGGCGGAAGTTCTTCGCAGGCACTCAGAAAAAGACCCTGTTTTTGCTGTGCGACCACTGCTCGGTTGGTCGGTGAAAGGTTGCCGTAGAAATTGCATCGTATGCCTGTGTGTAGAGATATTGGGAGTTGCAGAATCATACTTGTTGCCTGTTGATGCAAAATCGTCACTAGGAAGTGACTGTGTGGTCAAATACCACATTCGTCAGTTTTGCAAATCTGCCCGTGTGAGGCAAAAGCTGTGTTTTTCGCAGTGACAGAATATTTTACAGTGTTCTGTAATGGCGTCTAATTCTCTTTCGCAGATTGTCACTGAAAAGCTTGACAAGAATAACTTCCAGGCATGGAAGTTTAGAATGACAAATTTCCTTATGATCTATGCAATGGTAGGCTTAAAATTATACCTTTTTTAGTTATAAAAGAGAAAAATAAAAAATTTCAAGATGTATATGAGAGTTATAACTTCTCCCTAATTCATATTATGGTAGGAAGGAGTTCAATAGAGACCACATTTCCTTAAAAGTACTTAGGTTTAGAGAATTGGGAATATTTTTAAAATCCCTACCTTGCCTTCCCTTATTTGATAATGTATTAGAGATTAATTTATGATCGATTATAATGGCTTCAAGTATGAGGTTTCCAATATCTTTTTCCTACTTATCCAAGGAATATGGTATACATTGTTATATGAGAGCTTCAAATATGGGATTGCTAAAGATTAGGGAAAGTATTTTAAATTGATTGAATTACCATAATACTCAAAAGACATTATGGTAGGGAGGTATTTATAGGAGTTTCTAAAGTGTTCACTATTTGTTCATATATAGATGATGTTCTCTAAAATGAGGGTTATAATGAAAAATAAGTAAGTATATGGTTCCATAAATGAGAAATTAAGAAAGAATTGTATATTCCTTTGAGAAATATACAAGCATGGTTGGTGTCAAGAACTATCGCTCGGACTTTTCTGCTCGTAGGTTTTTGCTCGGAAACTGTGCACATCCCGCATGGGGAACTCGCATGTTGCATGTAGGAGTTGCATGTAGGAATCGCATGTAGGACAGTTGCATGTAGGACTTGCATGTAGGAGTTGCAAGTAGAAGTTGCAAGTAGAACATGCATGTAGGAATTGCATGTAGGAGTTGCATGTGGTAGTTGCATGTAGAACTCGCACGTAGGAATCGCAAGTAGAACTTGCATGTTGAGGATTCCCAAGAGAGATTATTCCTAGCCTTATGCAAGTACAAGCGGAGCTTTGCCACTACTCTACACACACATTCTGTACTACCTAAGTCCATGTTGGCACAGAGACAACAGAATGCCACTGAGTCCAAATGGTAGATCTTAAGAGACAATATGGTCCATGCAGCTCAAGCCCTCGACTACTTGGCCAACCACTAGCCCCTTGCCTAGGTCTTGGACCACAATCTAATCCTTTCGATGTAGTACGTGGAGGAGTTGGCTCAATCATTTGAAGAGAAAATGGTGAGGTTAAGCTAAGGTAGATCTAACAACTAAGTGCAAGGTCTTATAGGAGGAGCTAGATAGCAAGAGGGAAGTACACAATGAGTTGCTTCAAAAGTACTCTTTGTAAAGCCAAACTCACATCGAGATGTAGAGGACTTTGGAAACTTCAAATGTGAGGTGGATAGATTGAAAACCATTGCTACCAAGTCCCAAACTGAACTAGTAAACCTTGCATTAGCCAAGGTGAATCTCCAGAATAGGTTGGCAAAAATGCAGAAGACAAGGGTCGACCTGAAGACACTCCAAGTGGCCCTGGAGGTGCTACATAAAGTGAACGCTTGGCTCCGTCTAAAGTGAATGCTTGGATCTATCAGAGAGAAAGCTATCAATTCTGATGACTTAAGGGAGGAGAACACTCGACTGCAAGCAAAGTTGGAGTGGTATGCCCAAATTTAGTCCCTTATCAGGCTCCTCCAAGAACCCAATGAACATCCTCACAAGTTGCCCCAGAGATAGCCATCAGACAACAATGATTCAGCAGCAGCTATTGTGCGTGAATTGTCTCAAGCCAATGCTCAAACATGTAGCTTGGAGTCAAAGCCCATAGAAGGTGAAGGTACCTCAAGCAATAAGGTAGCGGAGGAAGTAATAGGCTAGGCACTACTTTTTCTTGATCCAATGGGCCGAGCCAAATCCAAAAGTGTGCTACCTAGACTTGTTGCAATTTTGCAAAGGCCAAAGTGCAAGTCTCAGTTTTGAAAGACAATAGATGTGACATGGGGATCCAAACATCTGAATAGGTTTTTGATGTGAGTCAATTTTCCCAAGATAGGATCTCTTGAAGGGCATGCCAATATTTGAAGTTTTGTATCGAGTACCAGATCGAGAGGGAATGCCTATTGATGATCGTACTTGGCGCAAAATTGAAGAAGTCAAGTTTACTCTTGCTTCCCCACACTCATTGCATCAAAGAGGCCTTGGGCCAGTTCAAGCTATTATTTTAATTTGTGATCGAGCCATAAAGGTCTTTGATCATTTTGTTGATGAGCGAGCGAGCTGTGCATCAGCACAACATTTTTAAGGATGAGCAACAATTAATTTTGGCTCCTATCCGTCAACTCCCCAAACCTACTATGCCCAAGCTACCATCTTACTACACACATATTTTGAGGGAGTTAGAGAAATTAGTAAGTAGCCATGTTGTAGAGGCGACAGCCATGCACAAAAATGTCTGAGATCTATGCAAGGATCCTCTGACTAAGTGGTAGGAGCAAGTTGCACTAGTTCGTAGATACACAAAACATTTTGAATGGGCACTAGACATCTCTAATCCGCATGAGGATCCAGTTGCTGAGTGGTGGATAGTAGAATGGCTCACTAACCCAAAAAGTCCACCCATAGATATTAGTTTGCTACACCCATGGCCTCCCCATTGCAATGGATTTTTGGCCCCAACCCTATAGTTCCTCTTCCTCTCCCTGGTCCTCATCTATAGATGAAGTTGGACCCTCTACTCCACGTACCCACTTTGCTCCACCAACCCAACGATGGTGACATCCTTCACAACATCCTTGTGGCTCCCAGAGCCTTAGTGTTTGAGCAACAATTGGTTTTCACTAGTCCATCACCGTGAGGACCTGACTCAAGGATAGTTGAGGCAAAAATAATGGCCCTTGGGCCTAGGGCACCAACTCAATATGTATTATGTTACTACCCTCGTCCAAAATCCAAGGTATAAGGGGACAAGGTCCATATAGAATATGCATGGATTTTCAAATATGCAAGGGTAAAATATGAAAATATAATGTCCCCCCTTCCACAAAATATAAGGTATATACCTTGAAAATTATGCAAGATTTTAGAATTTGTACATATTTTTCATAATATGTGAGGTCCAAGGGGGGGGGGAGGTAAAACAAAAAATACACTAAAATATGAAAGCCCATCTCCTTTCAAATTAATGTAACTTTTTCATGTGTTACCTACATTTCAAGGCATAAAGACATATTTAATGTAGAACACAACCATGCTAATTTGACTAATTTCTACTCATGGCATATTGTTAAATTCATTTCATACTCAAGATTTTGATATGTATTATTACTAAAGGGAGTTGGCTCCCTAGGCCCTCAAGTAAGGCCAACATGAGCGTAGGGTTAAAGGTTGACACAAGTGCAGTTACTGAGTGCAATCTCACTTGAATACAGTGGAATTTTTTGAATTATAGTTAGAGATGCGCCAGGTGATTGCGAGTGGTTCAACCAATAGCAGGTAGCGATGTGGCACATGGAGCATGACATCTTTTAGAAGGTAGTTTTTATAGTTAGTACAAGGCTTTGTAATAGGGAGAAGAGTAGAGAGCAGTGTGCTCTCCCTCTCACCTGAGCTTGCTAGGTTAGGAAGCTACTACACTGAGTGTACATTGCAAGCTGAGGCAGCTTGGTTGTAAGGAGTATATCAATACAAGTTGATGTCCTTTGTCTATACATTGTCTATTAATTTATGGTGTTGTGCACTCATTATTGTTTTCCTAAGTGATGTGAACTTGTTTCTCCCATCACCATATGGTTCTTCCTTCAACAACTATCCGTGAACTCCAAGTGTTTAATGTTGGCATCTGTTGTGTCATTCGAGCACGCTGCACCAACAATTGCAAGAGCAAGCATGTTCATCAAGCACTGCATAGGATTGGGATATCATAGAGCACCTTAAGTAAGTCGTGGGTGAGTAAACTGAGGTGTCAACACTCAAGGGGAAAAGCCTTCATCCACCTCATCTGAGGCATCACAAACTTTGAAGACCATAAGGGCATTATGATAAACTTTTGGTCGAGCAGGTTCTTGTGTTGGTGTCTCTTAATTTAAGATAAGTTCTTGTGTTAATACCTAATAGGAGGTAGATGATGTTCTTTGTGGGTAGGTAGATGATGTTCTTTGTGGGTGATCCTCCTTTATTGGCACTTTTCCTTGTCCTTGCAAGAAGGTTCTTGTGGCTCTACCTTTTTCAAGGTGGGTTCTTACGGTTTTGCTCTCCAACCTTTGCCTTGATTTTTCATAATCGATAGGCCTAAATTTGTGGGTTGCCTCTCATTTGTTGATGATGATAATTGTAGAGGCTTTGGCCTCCATTCTTTCTTTTGCTCTTTATTGAGCACATGATTATCATTGTTGCTTGAAGATGATGTACGTGATCTTGTTACAAACAGTACCTTGGGTACCCAAATATAAAATTTTCCAAGGTAACATCTCTTGGCCTCTAGTTATCTTGAGGGAACCCAATGGTATTGTTCCTTTCTTGTTGGATGGCATCATTTTTTTCTTCGATGTTGAGATTTTTTTTTTACATGATGGGGTGGCTTTTGATGTCCAAGTTTCATCAGAACCCAAATATATGATTTGCCTTCACAATACCCTTGGGGATGTAGTAGATCACTATAAAGCGTCACTATATAGCAACGATGATAAATGTCGCTATATAGCAACACTGTTAATCGTCGCTATATAGTGACACTAGTAAACCTCGCTATATAGTGACGATTAACAAAACTAAAAAAAAAGGATTAGTGGGGCTAAACAGGGCTTGCTATGGCCCTGTTTAGCCCCACTAATCCTTTTTTTTTTTTGGTAATTACAAAACAAAGTTTTTTAATAAGAAAATTTCCCTTGCGAAAAGGGTGATACAAAATCGCTCAAATGAAATGATCGAGCAACAAAAGCATATACATGTCGAACATATACAACATTGTTTGTTACAAAATTACCCTTTCAAAAGGGCGATACAAAATTGCTCAAACGAGCGGATATACAAAATGACATACAGGGCGAAGAAAATGCAAACTGCTACTACCACTACTACTACTACTACTACTACTACTACTACTCATCCAAATCCAAATCGTCCTCATCTTGTTGGCCTGTTCCTTAGTCCTCGTGATCTGTGCCTTCTCCCTAATCCTCATCATGTGTGTCTAATCCCTGGCGCTGGTGATCGCTTGCCTCCGATGATGGGACGCTTGAGCTTTGACCCTAAGAGTGAACCATATAAATCGAAAATTAGATTGGAACTTAAAGAATAAAACAATTTAAAAAGTGAGATTACAAGAACGAGTAGACTTATACCGTGCGAGCAGCCACCTCAGCCCAATCGACCGTCGCTCCCATTGCCTCTTGCTCAATAAACCACGGCTTTGTTCCTATGCAAAATGCGCATCGCGTCTCTGCATCTGTAGGAAGATGACCCATTGCAGCTTGCTGTGGATCCAATTTACGAGAGTTAGAGTTAGCTAAATTGCATGTAATATGTAGTAAAACAAATAGAACAATACATTAAATGAGAAGAAGTAAACTTACCACGGTTGCCTCGAACGCCAACCGTCCGCCTGCACCAAAGTGCGAAGTACCTACGATGTCCAGCCATCTCTTCGCAGCCCTCCTCTGACCCTCGAACAATTCGGGATTGTCCCTATTTCGCTTCTTGAAGAACTTCCAATCAGCTTTGTCTACCCAACTGGGTTTAGCCAACCCCTTTGTGATGTAAGTATGCAAGGTTGATCTACGATGGTTCAAGACCAAACCCATGCGCTCTCGCATATAATCCTCATTAAACTCCCAATTTGGCGGGTTAGGGTATTTTTGTTTTAATTCATCGATGACTGGCTGCTTCTTTTGGTCATCTTGATACTGCCAATCGGTAGCAATGCCGCTCTTGAAGTGATGGCTCATCAGCTGCCTCATGGTGGCCATCACTGCTTTGCCCTTTCTATCTTCTATTATCTCTTCGATAGCTGTGATTTGATAGGAGAGATCCCCTGATGAGTAAGGAGGACTGATGGTAGTAGAGTCAGAAGGAGTGGAAGCTATGCGAGTGCTTCCGGAGCGAGGAGTAGCAGTGGGAGTAGGAGAGGGCAAGGGACCTGACTGATACTGTGCCTCCGGACCAAGTGGAGACCTTTAGGAACGCTCATCTACGCTACAAACTCGTCGGGACTCCCGACAAAGCCATGCGCGGCTAGCAAAGGAGTTCCCCGAGGGGTAGTCGTAGTGCTACATGGAAGAGGAGTCAGACCAGGGGTAGTCATAGTGCTAGGTCTGAGAGGAGTTGGACCACGGGTAGTCCTCGGGGTAGTCGCCTGAGAGGAATCAAAGTCCTCTGGAGCATATAAATCATGAGCTCTCCTCCTGCGAGGCTGTCCGTACTCATCGGATGAGTGACGTGATCCCATGTCTAACATAGACACAAACACGAAAACAAAAAATAAAAAAACAAACATAAGCATAGGCATAGGCATAGGCATAGGCAAAGAGGGAGAGAAGAGGAAGAAGAGGAAGAGGAAAGAAAAAAGGTATTTGATTTACCGAAGATTTTTGATCCAATGGTCAGAATCAAAACTTATAGCCGAAGAGAGAGAGATAGAGGGGGAGAGAGAGAGAGAGAGAGAGAGAGAGCTCACGTTGAAAATGTCCTTTAATGCACTTTCTTAACATATTCTTGATACATACTTTGTGTACAACCGGTGGAAAGTCATGGAGTTGCTTTGTTTTCGTATCGTTTTGCAAAAGGAATGCCATTTGTATGAAAATCCTCTAAGAGATGAAATACATGTGCGCAACCGATGGATTTCGCTATGTTTCTATATCCTTTCCCACTAGCAAAGCAAAGGAATGCCATCTGTATGAAAATTATGTTGCTCGAGGAGATTCGCTTCAAGTTAGAAGAGATGAAATACATGTATAGCTGTCATAAGGAAATTTTCAAAAATTGCAAAATATACTTTGATCTTGTGAAAGACAAGGAGTCCAAAACATTGGAGTTGCTTGTTATGAAGGGGTCGGGTGTGGATTGTGTTGCATCATACTACAAAATAGGCCAATTTGTCAAAAGGCCGAGGAAGAGGAATCTGAAGAAGAGGGAGAGAAGAGGGAAAAGAGAAAGTGGAGGAGAAGAGGTAGAAGAGGGAAAGGAAAGAGGGAAAGAAGAGGAAGAAGAGGGAAAAGAGGAAGTGGACGAGAAGAGGAAGAAGAGGGAAAGGAAAGAGGGAAAGAAGAGGAAGAAGAGGGAGAGAAGAGGAAGAAGAGAGAAAGAAGAGAGAAAGAAGAGGAAGAAGAAAAGAGGGAAAAGAGAAGAGGAGGGAAAAGAGGAGCATATGTCTACTTCTCTTATGCTCATGCTTAAGCATAAGCATGAGCATATGTCTTCTTATCTTATGCTCATGCTTATGCTTATGCATGAGCATAAGAACATGAGCATGAAAGAGGGAAAGGAGAGGGGAAAAGAGGAGAAGAGAGAAGAAGAGGGAAAGGAGAAAGAGGAAAAAAAGAGGGGAAAACAGGAGGAGAGAAGAAGAGGGAAAGGAAAGAGGGAAAAGAGAGATTGGAAAAGAGAAGAAGAGGGAAAGAAGCATAAGCATGAGCATATATCTCCTTCTCTTATGCTCATGCTTATGCTTATTCATAAGAGGAGTCTTATGCTTAAGCACGGAGACATATGCTCATGCTTAACTTATGCTTATGCATGAGCATAAGAACATGAGCATGAAAGAGGGAAGCTGATTAATCTGTAGACTGATTATGAAAATATCTTACATGGACATGTGAAATAGGTGGATATCTCAAAAAGAGATCTCCATATCGAGCATTGACAAGGCTAGGGTGGAATCCATCGAAGCCGTATGCTTGCTTGAGAAGCACTTTCCCTCGAGCATTATGACAACTCAAGTCCACTTGCTTGTGCACATAGTTGATGAGGTGGCTATAGCAGGTACTGTTCATAGTCGATGGATGTTTTTTCTCGAGCAGTTTATGAAAACTTTAAAGGGATTTGTAAGACAAAGAGCAAGACCAGAAGCAAGCATGGCAGAGGGATGGCTTGTGCAAGAGTCATTAGTATATATCATAGAGTTTCTTGCATCCACGGATCCCGATATGCCGCAAGCTTGGCATAACAAGGATGATGATCGCATCATTGGCAAGGTTCCCCAAGGAAAAGGGATTGAAAGAAAGATGAGCGAAGAGCAAATGGAGAAATTCAATAAGTTTTGTATCCTCAATAGCCCTGAGATGCAGAAGTGGATTGAGAGATATGAAGTGGCCAAAGCAGAAAGAATAAATGCAAGGACAAGATTCAGAGTAATGTACAGGCGATCACAACCATATCCACGGGATCTGGCTCTTCTCCCTACTCACATGTCACTTGATTAGCTAGAACTGGCTCTACATGAAGCCGAACACGATGGAGAGAATAAACGAGCGCGAGCGAGAGTTATCATCTGGATGTATGGTGCATGTAAGTTTCTTACCTCTTGATGTAATTAAGTAATTATTTGTGGCAATATATGCTATAAAATAGATGCATCTTCATTGTTTTAATGCTGCTCTTTTACAGTACAAAAAGTACAGTGCATTATGGTCATATGGATGACATTTTCACGTGGAACGCATCGATTCAAAGAGAGTCACGTATGATCATGGCTAACTTCACACAAGAGAGCCGAGCAAGTGCTTCGGATACCAATCTTCTCTCCTCACAGTTGGATTATTGTGGAACCATACGCGACATCTATGGAGTTGATTTCAGACGATTTAGTATTTTCATTCTTGATGTAAAATGGTTTAGAACTATTTAAATGGTCCCCATGCGATAGTGAGAAAAGATAGTAGCAATTTCTTTGCAATAGACTCCACCAAACATTGGACTGATGAAAGTGATACTTTTGTTCTTCCCGAGCACTGTGAGCGGGTGCATACTAATGATTTAATTAATCGAAGCTTTCGTTTTTAAAGATCCATTGATACATGTACTTGAGCATAATTTCATATATATAATTGATGACATTTGGCACCCATCTTCAATATAGGTGGTTTTTCATCCGGATCATTCTGATCCAAGATGGTGGTACGTGATCCAAGTTGCACCACGAAGTAAGCAAATTTTTGAAGATAGAGATGTGGATATGGAGATGCCACTACCAATGCCGGATCCAATTGATGAATCTAGCAAAGATGTAGATCACCATATGAGCCAAGAGGAAGATGCGCATAATGACATCGCACGAGAGGAAGATGGAGATCATGATATTAAGGAAGAAGACAACGATCATCAAGAATCACCACACTTTATTGAAGAAGATGATCAAATACTTTTACGTGAATGTACGATGCTAGAGTACGATGATGATATAGGAGATCAACTCAGTATAGAGTTGGAGATAGACTTGTTTGGCGCCTTAGACTTGGCTCAAGATGAAACAGTTGATGTAAATGCTCTTAATTGACTTTTTTCATCTCAAACTTGGACATGAATAAATGAGCTTCAAAGGCTTGATGTACATGCTCTCATATTTTAATTCTCTATGAGATCAAACATGTATGAAAATTTAAAAAAATTTGTGATTAGAAAAAACTAACTTTTAAGGCCTATATGAAAAAAAAAACCTCTCTGGAAAACGTCACTATAAAATAGTATATCAGTGTCACTATATAGCGACACTTAAAAGTCGCTATATAGCGACTGTTGGCAAGCGTCGCTATATAACGATGCTTTACGGAACCCGCTTTTCATACCGACGATTAATGCCACGCAGGTGCTAAATGTCGGTACGTAAACGTTGCAATAGGATCCGTGTGTAGTAGTGTGGTAAGAGCATTGGGTCTTCATAGGGATGAAGATGTCCATTGACCCTACCCAGGGTGTTCCTAATGTTGATCTTGTTGTTATTGCTCCTATTGCTAACTCTTCAAATCTCAGAGTAGGCCACAATGAAGACACCAGTTTCTCATTTCAAGTTCCTACATCACTCAACAGTTACTGAGGACTTTGATGTTTTTTGTTGCTACTACTCGTTTTGTAAGAAAATAAGTTTCAACTCACTACTTTTGTTTGAACTCTAATGATATAAATGTTACTCAAGATAATATAATATATCTCTTTTTTTTCTACCCCCAAAAAAGAAGAAGAGATTGTTTTTGTTGATAGTGCCAACGAAGATGAATCATGATCAAATCATGAATATGATGACCTTGATCATAATGAAAATTATGGGTGTTAATATAGAAGAGGATGCACTTGCAGAGTGAAAGAGTGCATGTACACATTTGGGTTTGTGTAACTATATAAAAATTTTCATATTTGTGTCAAAAAATTATCCAACTTTTTAGAATTATGTAAATATTAACCATTTTCAATTTTGCTATGAAAAAAACTCTTAAATTTAGACCCTTTTTTTGACATTTTTCTCCATAATGATATTGTGCAATAGCGTTTTTGAATTTGATTAAAAAAGACTCAATTTTTTATTTAAAAATGGAAGTAAAAGGACACACCAGGGTAGTTACAACTTCTAATTTTGGGTTCCCCATTTCTTTTGCATTTCCCCCCTCTAATTGATTCAAGCCTCAGGGGAGAAACTCCTCGTTTCAAGAAAGTGAAAACCAAGAAATGATGCCTCAACCCCACTACTTATGTATTACGATGAGCAATGCCCTGCGATGGAGGCAACTACCCCCAATTCTAGCATTGCAATCTCTCATGATATTTCTACACAATTGCCAAATAGTTGTGTCTATAGCAAAGTATTTGTCATGGGTGGCTAGGGTCCGAAAACAAATGTAGTAAGTGCAAACATTTATATGTTGGATTTGGGTTGTAGACTCTGGAACTCGGGACCATGAAGGAAGATGCATACAACCAAGTCTATCCTTTTCTTCTACAGATCTATGGTTGGCAAAATCTACGTCATTGGGGGAGCATCCTTACACAACCATGCTCGTGGATTAGAGCCTCTCCAGGAAGTCTACGATGTTGGATATGGTCAATGGATGTACTTCCAAAGGTCACACTATCCAATTCCTTCAATTATAATGGGTTGGCCATTTCAGGTCACAATATTCTAGCATTTGGCTCTGGCTCGTCGAGACAAAGTAGATGGATGCAAAAATTTGAGGATCGATGCTAGGTATTGCAATGTTGAACAAGAGACGACCATAGTTGTGAATGGAACAACACCCAACTAGGAAATCAACTTCATAAACCTCGATAAATGAGTAAGACTATTTGCTGCTCAAGATAATTGATGCAGAATTCATCATGTGAGGCTATATCAAATGAGAGTTTCATTGTGAATAGCAAGATAAAAGGAGCATGAGTGTATTCTCCTCCAAACCTATGCCATTCTTCCCCCATCTTATTTGCATTTTTCAATAACAAGTTATACAACAACCTAGCATCAAATATTCTATATTTCATGTATGAAGACTCCATCTTATGCTATGCTTGAACTACTATTCTTCAAAAACCTCCTTATATGCAGGTATGCAGATATCATCTCCCACCTCCACGGCTACTACCTTTATCTAGCACCGCCATAGTTTTCGAGCATCCCATATTTCCTTGCTTTTGCTCCTAGCTTTGCCTTGCATTTGACTTTCTTCTATCAGCACACCATATCCTTATGAAGTAGATGTGGCCTATGGCTTGCCATGGGTTGCACACTAGTGTTTATTACAAGAAATTCTATCTATTAATTTGATTGACAAATTGTTGTTGAATAGCCCCGAATCCTCACATTTCATGCCTTTTGTGAGTGACATTTTGTTGTCAATCTCATGGCTTTTGTCCATGGCTTTCCATGGCTTTCACACTAGCTCCCATTATTCCTATTCAATAGGGTGGGATAAAAGTGGGGATACAAACTCAATGGGAATTACAACCCATGGGACTTCCATCCTAACCAGCCCATATGCTAAGGCCTTTACGATGACAAAATGTGAAGGGCAAATGAAAATCGACTCATACTCGCAATGTATTTGCATTAGAGTTCAAAAGCTGTGTTCATGTATGACTTCTTATAAGCAACACTTAATTAAACCTATAGATGAGCATGTCGTCTTTAAAGAAAGAGAAACAGTTAGTCAAGCCCGTTCATGTCGAAATCTCTATTTAGTTTGGATGGCTATAAAATGAACCAATTCTTCTTCTCCAAAACAGGTGCTAGAAGAGGCATCCATTGCGTACACAGCATCTATCCAGATGCCCTATTGAGCTTTACCCCATTGAGCTTTCAACCATTACTCATGAAGCGGAATGTATGCAGTTACAAAACATATAATCGATCTATGCTCCTACTTCAATCTCTTGGGTCTCTCTCAAACCTGTGAGATCATGCAACTTCACTTGTATTAACGGCTGGAGCAACTGTGACAGGCTAAAGGCAGATCTAGCTCCTTCTCGTCGGCAACACCTGGATATGCTAAAAGATCATTTCACCTCGACGCAGATTTTTATGAAGGAACAATCCCATTCCTGTGGGCCTCTTGTACAAGATGGATCACGGATCGCTAGTTATTTCAAGTTTCAATATATTCGTGAATTAGGACCTCGAACCGGTTGTCAGCTGAAGATTCTGTAAACTGATTTGATTTGATCTATATACACATTAGGGAATGAGATGCAGATCATCCAAGGGACATTTTCAAATCCAGTGTAATACCATGCCTTGAGTCGACTGAGGGGCTGCTTTCCTGTTCAGCTTGGATCAGGTGCCCATTTTCATTCTGGTGGATCTGCTCTCTCCATCCGAGTTCCTGTGTCATCAGAATTCTGCTGGAGCTTGGTCTGAGCGACAGAGAAAGTGAGCTGCCTATATCCTTCAGGGAATTCACTTTCTCTACGTCCCCTTTAGGCAGAAGTTGTAACGTTTCAAGCTGCTGGACTTCCTGACCGCAAGATGTTAAGGATTTTGTGAGCTGCTGTTTCTCCAATTTCATTCTATCTTCAACTTGTCTTGCAGCCTCCTGTTCCACATAACAAAATTGACCACTGTAAGCACTAAGATTTGCACAAGAAGGCGTATATGCACGTTAAGGGCGACACCCTTGAAATGCTAGCAGGGATTCAACGAAAGTTTTCTGTGTTTCATCCATTGATAGGGTTCATGCAAACCTGCTCCTGAGCGTGCTCATGTATATGTCCTCCTCCCGATGTGGGTTTCATTATACCATCGGAATTATGGCCGTCGTCGAAGAGCCGATGAAGTTGAGCAGCAGGATTACTAGCTACTCCTTGATGTCGCTTTGCTCGATCATAAGAATGGGTTTCGTATGGACATGATCCGTCACATGCGTAATCGAAGTTAAGTCTTCTTGCGGTGTCAAAGCAACCACTAAGTTCTCTTGCAAACCATGAGGTGTCTCTCTTATGGCTCGTCTTGTCCTCGAAACTAAACTTATACGTTCCCCAGTCAATGGTTGGTGGGTGAGTTTCCGAGACCTGTCCTAGCAAATCGTCCAAGATTCTTGGGATTCTTGTACAATGGTCTCCCCTGGGCTTTAGGCAGTCCGCAAGGCGCGTGTTCCAGGTACAGCTTAGCGGACTTTTTGCACTGTCATTGGACGGACATGAACTACGGGAGATCCAATCTGCGCCTTCCCTTTGCCTGAATCCACATCCCAATTTCCAGGTTATGAAAATGACTATTACTAATAGCTATAAAAATAAACAGATGGCCGTGGTACAACAGTAAAACCATTAATTTGTTACGGCTAGCGGCTAGATACGGCACTTCATATGGTGCCAGCTTAAACCTCCATAAGAGAACCAAAGCATCCGAAAGCTTGCGGATAAATCAGCCAGCGCTATTGTCATAAACCGTAGGGCGTCACACGAGGGGACACTAAGCTTCAGACTCACCTCAAAGCAAGCTGGTGTTCAAGAGCTTGAATAGCAGGGCGCTGGAAGAAATCCTGATATTGCTGGAGCTCGCTACCTTCTCTCAACTGTACTCTGTCCTGGTCGTTTCGCTGAAGACAAGGCCTGGAACCGAGCAAATCGTCGGAATGGTTTTGCACCATCGTATGTTCTTCCGATAGTCTCGATATTGATGCAGGCAAAGCTTCAAAAACGGGGAAAACAATGAATACGAATTCAGAAGCATAGACAAACCATCGATGAGATGCCATGCTAGTTTGACAGAGAGCGTCTACAGACTGGAGACTCACTAATTCCATTTTCGTCGATCTTCAAGCTTCGATACATCTGCAGCAATCCAGTGAACGATTTGCGATAAACGTGTTAAGTACTTCGACGATAAACTTGAACGCGAGTAGCTACGTATATACACGGTTAACGATGGTGCTACACGCAGAGAGGTGCGAAAGACGTTCAGCTTCATCTGGTGTTGAAGCATTGCATAAGATATCTCATAAAGCGAGACGCATACTTGCAGATGGCTCTTGATATGCGCGATTGTGAGGCCCTTCACGTTCATCCGCTGAAGTACCAATTTTGGTGTCGCTCCTGCCAAATCAAAGTCCAGCTGAAGGGAGTAAGTGATTGTTGTGACGAGTTCCTCAAGAACTTGAGTGCCTTGAGACGAATTATAAGAAAACCATAGAATTAGGAAGATATTGTAGGAGTGAGTATCAGCTGGCGATTCGTGAGGACTATCGTGAGAATAAGCTACAGCTGTATCGATGGTAGGACAACGAATCTGGGTGGAGTTTGAGGGACAAGGTAGACTTCTGGATGTCATTCCTACCTCGATCTATTTGTTCGCCTGCACTACGAGAGGAGGGCTTGACGTTGGCTTACTATTTTGGCCGCCCAGACGTTCAACTGCCTGAACGAAGCTATTGTGTAAATCATGTGTCCACCGCAGCCGAGGGATCTTGGAGCGCACGTACTGTCTCGCTGTGCGTGCGCTGTGTTTTGATATATGGGCACTGTCGCTAGAGCTGCGCTCACTACTGAAATCCGAGTTGCCAATAGAGTGCTTCTTGGCCGCCCGGGCGTCATCAGCGCTGGATGATGAGGATCCATGCGGGCAATTCGAGTCCGGTTTGGGTCCACCGCGGAGGCTGGTGTGCTCTTCGGGGGTACACTGCATCTCACACATACCTTCGATCTAGAGCTGGGGGAGAAGCGGTAGCTACTCACGAAATCCGGCTTTCGTTGAATTGACGCCTCTCAAATTGACCCTCGATCTAGAGAGAGGAGTCGAAGCGGTAGCTGCTCACGAAATCGGGCTCTCGTTGATTCGACTCCTCTCGAATTCTACATCTCCCACATGATCTCTAGAGCTGGAGGAGAGGCGGTAGCTACTCACGAAACCTGGATTTCGTTGATTCGACGCGTCTCGGATCCTACATCTCACAGATGGACTGTAGAGCTGGAGTAGAAGTCCAGCTTTCGTTGCCACTGGAATCCTACATCTCACAAATGATCCCTAGAGCTGTTCAAGAACTGGCCGCGTTCGTTGCCTCTCAAATGCTATCTAATCACAGGTCCTCCTGGACATCGCGCAGCATCATGACGTAACGGAGCCAGTACACGGAGCAAAAGCGTGATCAGAATTGGCAATGAGTGGGGATGAAGCAGAGGCTTGGAAGAGATGCAACCGGAGAGGATGAATGAGGGTAGACGGAAGGGTGAGGAGGAAGGATAAATCGGTGTTTGGGTTGATGAAGAGAGAAAGATGGGCGACGGCGCCGGCGGAGCGGTGCATGCAGATTTGTATGCAGTGGCGGCGGACTACCACGACGACGATGATTGATAAAATCCAGAGAGCACGTAATTTCACATCGGTGACGTGGCCTCCACCTTCCTTTCTGACACCAAAAAACCGTCCCTCACCTTCCCCCGCCCGTCGACGTGGCCCCTTTCCCTCTTAGTCTTGGGGAGTTTCGTGCATTAACTTCCCCCGCCAAACTGGCGGCGCTCCGCGCCCCTTTTTTGGCCCTTCGTCAAACCTTCCCTTTTACCTTTTTATCTTCCTATTGCCTGAAGTGCGTTTGGTGCTCAAATTCGCACCTCCGTTTTAGATGGGTGCCAATTTGAGCACTAGAGCGCTCCGTGAATAGTTATCTGCCATATTGAGCTGCGGAGGGTTGCACTCCCTTGAATGCTCTGGACTGGGTAGAAATGCTGATGTGTATGCCAACCAAGAGAGCCCAGCTCTCACATGGAGAGCTCTCTGCAAATACTCATACATCCATTTCAACCTAGTCAGGCCTAAACTAAATGCTGGAAACTTGTAGACAACGCATAACAAAATCATCTTCTGCCCACTAATTGCGCATTTGAGTCTCATGTGCACTAGCCCTAAAAGGAAAGGAGAGTTGCCTCCTCGCGCAAAGGCTAGCGCTAGGGAGGGCTGCTCATTCAGCAGCCCTCGCGTGTAGATGCTTTTCACTATATAGTCAACGTCCACCGGCTGAACAGCTTGCACTGCGCAAGAAATTGCTCTCTCCAGTTTCTTTCAAAGCTCAAAACTGCATTCAGTGCAACCTTCACACCGGTTCTTCAAGTCTAGTAGCCCAAGATTGGGCTGGAGATAGAGATTTTGGAAAGGCTGGCTTGGCAAGTCCAGCAGGCAACAACTTGGAAACAAGCTGCTAGCAAGGCTGGGATAGACCTGCTAGCTCACGCGAGGAGCAACTCTTAGAGGGATAACAGGCTAAGAGATGAGAGGGCATTACACAACAGAGAAAATAGTTGAAGAGACACTAATATTCTAGCATTTAAGATTTTTTTAAAGATCTCTTAACTATATCAAAAACTACATTGTCGCATGCTATATCGAAAACTACATTGTCGTGTGCTTTCCTCGTGCTTTCAAGGGAATCCCTTAGCATCCCAACCATGACTTTGGCTAGAATACAATTTTTAAGCACTTGTTAGCAGTATCCGTGCACCTTTTGGGCACTTTTTAGCAATTTTAGAGCATGCTTAGAATCACAAAGAGACACGATTATCTTATGTAAAAAACTAGACTATCACGTGTGCTCAAGGGTGTATAGAAATCCCTTAGCACCCCAATAGTGGCCCAAACCCTCTACTCTTGACTTCAAAATGTATCGCCCCATACTCTACTATAAAATCACAGTCTACTATAGATTCACCATTTGGTAAGAGAATATGAGAAAAGAGAAACATGTTTGTATTATTACAAAATTTGTATTATAAAATTTGGCAATAGAATATTGAGCCTTGGGCCCTACAATTGGCCCAGGTGTAGCAATCCCCGACACAGGGCACCTCCATTTCTATGGATCCATCCTGCTCCAAATCCATTCGATTCCCAAATCATCTTGGTCAAGAACACAAAGACTAAGCAAAATGCACCATGTTAAATATGTGTGCAATGCAATACGACCATCTTGTAGGAAGGAGAAGATAGAAAGGGGATGACATTGGCAATAGGAGGCCCGTTGATAACAACAATCATGTTGTTAACAAATAGAAATGGCAAACAAGGGAGCAGTGGAGAATAGGCGCTGAGTAATGGAGAAATAGAGTTTCTATATGGCAAATAGGGGAGCCAATGAGAATTGGAGAAATAGCGATCTACATGGAGAAGAGGGGGTTCTTTCATGCTTGCATATAAGTATTACCAACCGATGTTTCCTAGATGAACACATGTGATTTGATCAGTTGAGATGTCCAAACAATCATAAGTGGCCTTCAATCAATCAAAGTCCATATCTATGGCCCTTGACTAGTTTCCCTTACGGGCAAGGGCCATATTGACAAGCCATATATATGTCCCAATGACATTGTTCACCTACCAAACCATCGTGGTGATAAGTAATTCCATATAACCCATTGCAGGGGATGGAATAGACTTCAATTTTTTTTTATGCATATGAATAGCATGACCCATCTATGACGGGTTAGAGACCCACTTTTCTGGGTCTCAAGGTGGGATAAATTTCAAGTTTCAAGACTCCCTCAACAACAGGCACCGCTTCGCTTGGCTCTATGCTCAGTTTACTCAACGGTTTAGCTAGATGAGACCTGATAAGAGTTATTTGAGGTTTGAGCATTAGAGCATTCAAAAAGATTGGGTTACATGGGAATTTTTTGTCCTCGGGGGGTCACTCATAAACATCTAACATAGCACGTTAGTGCACGGAGGGGTTATTTTTTAATAGGGGGACTTACATGTTTACATACAAGAGGGGATTTATAAAATAGGGACTTAGTATAATTCATATGTGTATATTTATGGAGGGGTGTCTAAATTTTAAGATGGAAAAATGTATACATGCAAGAGGGGGTTAATCAATTACATTAGAAAAAGTAAAAATTAAGGAATAGGGGTATTTTTAATACATGCTTGCTCGCACGTGCTATATAGGTTTTATGAAGAGTGACCCCCCCGGGTCACTCTTCATGAACGGATATGTCACTGGTCCTTTAACAATGCACTTCATATTCTAAAACCCACTGAATATTGAACCTTTGTTCTCTCCTTGTCTGAAAATTAAGGCACATGATCTCCCACCAACTTCCGCATGATTGGTGGGTAATTTTCCAACATGATAGGATCTAGAGAATTCAAAGATGACAACCATAGGTTATGTTATGGATAAAATTGTCTAAGGAAAAAGGCATTAATATGTGTGTGTGTTTGTAAATGTGGCAATAGTATAATAAAATATGGTGTGCATAGGGCCCAAGGTTGAGGTGGCAGGGCATGACCATGTGCCACCCTTCCATGTAAGAGGACCCATAAGGTGTGTTGTACATAATCCATGATAGTAATATTATAAAATGTAAGGTGGCATGGCTCCTCCATGTGCCACCCCTCCACCTAGGCTGCATTTAGTGAAATATGGCTCAAAGTCCATGGGAGAAGTAATATAAAATAGGTGGAGATGGATATTATATTGAGTTATTCCCTCCATATGGGATAGGTCCATGTGGGGGAGGTATAGAAGGTCTAAGAGAGCAAGTTAAATAATGGGGAAAGTAGGATGAGGTGGCAAGATTCCTTGTGCCAACCCTCCACTTGTCCTCCTAGAGATTTGAACATATTATAAAATTGGGAAGAGACCAAGGAAGTATCATAGACTTGAGATATGGGGCTTGATTTATATGGAAAATTGAGGCAAAGGGTTGTCGCACACAATTGAGAGTGCGTAACCGCCTAGCCCACATGGGAGACTTTTCCACACACACCATGCATGTGGGAGGATACATTAATTGGGAGAGACCCCCTCTTTTGGCTATAAAAGGAGGGGGCTATTCCTTGATGAGACAGGCTCATTCTTGTAAAGCCACCTAGCTAGTATTTTGATATTTCCCTCTCATCCCTTCTTTCAAATAAAGTATGGTTCTCTTCCCTTGATGTCTCCATCTCTACATTCCTCCTCCTATCATGTACATGCTTCTCTTCCCCCTCTCCTTTTCCCCTTGTGTCATAGTCTCCCTCTTCCTTCCCTCCACTTCTAATCCCTTTTCCCCTCCTATGACAACGGTTCGCCCTCACGATCTCCTTTTCTCTATGGCCCTCGAGCGTCGCCATGCTTAGCCTCTAGCCTCTGGTCTCGATTTCTTTTCCAGCTAATAGAAAATGGTGTGGCTGCTGGGATCGAAATCTCCATGGCTAGTGGCAAATCTTCTGCTCGTACCGGTCACATCTGCAAAACTGTACCATCTGTGCTCCTTCTAAGCCACTGCGCGCGCATTCGATTCGCGTGTCTACTGTGTTCACTTGTGCGACAGTTTTCTAGACTGCTGTGGCTTCTGCAGTCTTCTCGCTCCGCGTGTCTACTGTGTTTGACCGCACGACAGTTTTCTGGACTGCTGCGGCTTCTGATCGCGGACAGTCTTCTCGCTCCGCTGCTGCAACTTCTGGTCGCGGACAGTTTTCTGAGTTTCTGCAAAACTGTAACAGCAGATCCCACACCCCCCCTATCTCTTCTCTTCTTCTCCCTCTCTTTCTCTTTCTCTTCTCCTTCTCCTCTCCTCTCCTCTCTTTTTATTAAAGAGTAGGATTTGAACCCAAGACCTCCCCCTTCACAAAAGGGAGACTTATCATTGGGCTAACAAGTTGGAAGTGGTGAAAATGTAATGATTCTTATTCATATATTGAAATCTCAGGGACTGTAACTCTCTAACCATGGGGAGTTTGCTCTTGCTGTAAAAAGCAAAAGTACTTTATTTCATGTGCTCTATTCACATCTCTTGCTAGATTGCCGATTCAGAACTTCTCCAAGCTCACTTCACGGACGCACGCCACACGAGGAGGGTGGATATTTATGTCACTTCTCGACGCGTTTAAAGAATTGGTGCTTGGTCCTCCGCACCTTATGGCTACCAATGCACGAGATGTCTTCCTTGATCTTCATGTTGACCTTCAACGACTGATTTTCTAGTGCATCGTTCAAGGAGATGACGGGTGGAATGATACACCATGGGGATGATTCATGGTGAAGAATTACTGATACGCTGGGAGAATTTTGATTTTACCTCTACTCATTGTGCGGTGATCGAACTACTTGGTGCTTCAGAGGTAATTAAAATGGTGTCCTTCATCGAAGGGTGGGATGCTCCCCAAGCTTGGGGGGAGATTTGGTGCATCTGCTTGTTGATTCCTATGGAAAAGCTCGTTCTGAATGGTTTATTCTCAATCTCACTACAAAGGTTTCTAGGCCTCGGCTATGGTAATGTTTCGACCAAGGAATCCATTTGTACCTAATCAACCTTTTGTGCCTCATTTCCAGCTTCAAGTTGTAATTCTTTTTGGTCTTAAGATAAACTATCAACAAAGGATTGCAAGTTTATTTGGTGCTGAATGTTTGGCTCAAGTGTTGAATTCTCCCCACCCTCTCCTCCTACCTATCTTGGACTACCGAGAAACTTGGGATGTCCAAATTTTAGTCTTGGTGTGATGACATCTTAGATCCTTCAATTTGATGGAGCTTACAAACCTTCGACCAAGGCTGTTAGCGTGGGTGTGAAGCTCACTTCACCGGGTGGTGAGGAGTATTGTTACAGCAAGTCTGCACCTGCAAGTACTTGCAATCAAGCTGAGTACTCGGCGCTCATTTTTGGGCTACAAAAGGCACAAGAACATCATGCCAAGCAACTTGAAGTGCAAGGAGATTCTCAACTAGTGTGTGAACAAGTTAGTGGAAGGTGGAAGGTGCGGAGCAAAGGCTTGGTTCCACGACATCAACAAGCATTGGAACTTTGCAACCAATTTGAAGAGATAAAAATTCAGCATATCCCTCGAGCTCGAAATCTAGTTGCTGATTTCTTGGCACGTGAAGGCTTGTACTTCAATCACGCATGACGCGAGTGGAAGCACCACCCCAACAAAGCCGCAAGCCACGGAGGAGGGTGATCATTTGTAAGGAATGCAAAGCTTGTGGTCATCATGAAACTAAGTGTTGGGCATACTTGATACGAGTTCACCGACTTTGAAAGATCATCAGAAAGGTCCTCAAGGACATTGCTCAAAAGAAGGATGCCAGACCACACACCCCTTGAAGAAATAGCATGGCGACTACAAGAATTGGAAGAAGCCGAAGGTGATGTGCAAGCTCTCCAACTGTTGACATTTGTCATGGCATTCTTGTTTGCCTTGATGAACAACCTCATGCAACGCCACGCCTCTAACCCTCGCTTGTAAAGATGGATGTGATATCATGAGGCTTGGTCCTTTTAAGATTGTCTATGTGCTATTCTATGCTGAAAATTCTTCCCGTGTAGTATTTCACACTACACTAGTCACACCCTATCGTGCCTATGTGTGCTTTGTGGATGTATCTTCATCCGATTTTCAATTCAAGCTTCCTCTTTCTATTGTTTGTCCATAGATAAGCCTCTCTTTTCCATCTTCCAAGCATGGCTGACATTCTCGTGTTTTGTGGATGGGTGGAAGAAAATCCAAATGAGTATCGTGTGGCCTTCAAGCGCCGTTGTGTTTCTCTCAACTTTCTTACTGAAGACAGATGGCTATTGGTTCTTCCCACATTTCTAGAGGGTTTGGCTCAAGTGTGGTATGAGAAGCAAGCCGAAGACGTTCGCCAAAGCTAGCCAAGGTTGACAACAGCGATGATTGAGTATTTCGGCAAAGAAGAGGAGCCAGAGAATGTGTACCTGCAGGTGGCAAACTTGAAGCAGTTAGAAGGTGAGATGGCACGTCGATATGTGGATCGAGCGGCCGTGCTCCTGGACCGTTTAATTGCCATGTAGGAGGACAATGCCGAATTTCGAGCTGGAATGACTCAGCATGTGCTGGGCTACCTTGTAGCAGGAGCAAGTGATGAATTCCGCCTCAAGCTTAAATGGGAGAATCCAGAAACTATGGTGCTAGCACATGAGATTGCTCAAAAGTTTGATAAAGTTCAGTCTGACCCCGCTTCAAAGAAGACGATTGTCCATCCGCAACCCCCTCAATTCCTGCAATAACAACCTGGGGGGTCTAACTCAGGGGCATACCCCCACCCCTCATCAGGGATGTATCCACCGCCTCCACCTCAAATGTAGGGTCCTCCCTTAGATGCTTACCCTCAACAAGGTGTATATCCTCACCCTCCGCCTAAAAGATTTCCTCAGCCTCACCCACGAGCCCCCCTCCTCTCTACTCCCTCGGCCCCTCCAGCTAAAGAGGCCCCCCCCTGCAACAGAACCTGGAGTCAATGACCTAGCCAAGGCCCTGAATGATCTTCGGCTTGAGATGGTGGGCATCAGAAATCAAGCCAACCGCCCTCCAAGAGACCGTGCTAATGTTGTATTCTATGAGTGCCACCAGAAGGGTCATTATCGCACAGAATGCCCCAATATTCCAAGGGTGAATCTTTTAAGTGAGTCGGGCACTAAGGATTCTGATGTAGAGATCCTTGACCTCGGGAAAAGAAGTCGTGCCACCTCGGACCCCTCTCCAAACCGTGGACCGGGCTGCCCTAGGAAGAAGGTGTCCTTCTCAGAGCCCTCAGATGCTGAGATAGCAGACCCACCAATAGAGAAGACTAAAAGATCTCGTAGGAGTAAGTGGTCACCCTCGGATTTTCCCATCGGCTCAGGGCAAGAGGACTATTCGGTCGGTTCAGGACCTTGCTCATCGGTCTTTGAGCATCACGCTCCCTCAACTAATAGCATTAAGCCCTAAGGTGAGACGTGAGCTACAGCAAGGTCTCTCAACAAGGAAGAGCAAGAAAAAGGGAAAGGTACGAGAGGTATCTTCTATCTCTGAAGAAATTGATCGGCACCCACATACAGTAGATGTCATCATAGATAATTGCCGTGTCAAAAATGTGTGTGTTGATGGGGGAGCTGCATGTAATATCATGGTGCCCCGAATCATGAAGAAATTGAATTTGAAATGTACAAGGCGTTCCTCCACTCGAATCAAGGTAGCAGATGGTCGATGACTCGCCACCCTGGGAGTCATTGAGGATTTGCCCATCACTGTCAATGGGTTGACCACCACTGTCAATTTCTATGTAGTGGACATTGAAGATACAGGCAGAAGTTACCCAGCCATACTCGGGAGACCATGGTTGAGAAAGAGTGATGCAGTCAGCTATTGGAAGATAGGACACATGTCTTTTGGTGCTTCCAAGGAGAAGATCCCGGTGCAACCCGGTGCCATGGAACCGGAAGAAGAAGAGGAGCAAGACAGTGATATTCTCTTATCCACAGTGTTTGAATCCATGGAAGAATCAGACGGGGGGGAGGAATTCTCATAGGAGGAAGTTTACATGATGGGGGTGTCTCCGACCCTGCCACCTGCAGAAAAGGTAACAGCTAGTCCTCAACAGCTTGAATCTATGCTTTCCCCAGACCTCACTCCAATTAAGATGAGTTCCTAGAAATGTTCAAAGATTTCCCTGACCTCTTTGCAACTAGCTATACCGCCACCTTCGCCATGTGACTGCCATAGAGCACACGATAGAGCTGAAGCCTGATGCGAAGCTTGTGGCTTAGAAGTATCGGAGATTAGGGCCCCTGTAGACCGACGCTTTGTGCTCAGAGTTACAGAAGCTTGTAGAGGCTGGGTTTATTGTTCCGGTTCACAATATTGAATGGGTTTCACTAGTGGTAGTCACCCCAAAGAAAAACAACAAGTGGCGAGTCTGCATCGACTATAAGAAACTCAATGCAGCCACCAAGAGGGATCATCATCCTCTGCCCTTTCAAGACCTCATTCTTGAGAAGGTAAGTGGTGATGAGATGTATACTTTCTGTGATGGTTACTCTGGGTTTTATCAAATCAGAATTGCCAAAGAAGATGTGCTTAAAACCACATTTGCCACACCCTGGGTGACATTTGCATTCAAAGTAATGCCATTTGGCCTCACCAATGCTCTTGCTACCTTTCAAAGATTTATGCAGATGCTGTTTGCTTCTTATTTGGGGGATTTCTTGGAGGTGTTTTTAGATGATTTTTGTATATTCTCGTCACATAAGGAGCATGTCATGAAGGTTAGATTGGCCTTCCAAAGGGTCAATGATGCAAAGGCAGTCTCAACCCTGAGAAATGCACCATTGGAGCCACTCAAGGAAGGTTGTTAGGACATATTGTCTCATCCGAGGGCGTCAAGCCTGACCTCGAGAAGGTAGAAGCTATCCTCAAGCTCTCCCCGCCAATAACCAAATGTCAGGTACACTCATTTGTCAATCTAGCAGGATACTATCGCTGCTTCATTGATCAATACGCTGCTTTGACACGACCCATGACTATGCTATTAAAAGATGGGGTTGATTTCTCTTGGGATGAGGATTGTGATCATGGGTTTGCACAAATCAAGAATGCTCTGGCTTCAGAACCCATTCTACGCAATCCACATTGGTCAAAGACTTTCTATATCAATCCTGGGTTTGGTGAGCACACTCTGGCAGGTATTCTTCTCCAGCAAGGGGAGGATCGGTTCATGTATCCCGTTCGATTTGCTTCTCGACAATTGCTCGACACTGAGCAACGCTATTCAGAGGCTAACAAGCATGCCTTGTCTTTGGTGTTTTGCATTGAGAAATTTAAGCATTATGTGGCTGGAAAGTCCTTCTTTATACTCACTAGCACTGGTCTTGCAAAGCAGGTTCTTCAATCACTAAATCCCATGGGCCGGTTGGCCAAATGGTTGGCAGTTCTACAAGAATATGATTTTTCTTTCAAAATTGTAAAAGGGGGTTGTTCCAATTTGAAGAATGCTTTGATTGATTTAGAGGAGTGCCTTGATGTAACCCTTGTAGCAGCCATAGAAGTTGGGGATCCATGGTATGGTGGTATCTACAAGTTTCTGATTGCTTTCTCCTTTCCTTCAGAAAGTACTAGCTATGAGAGAAAGAAGATCCGCAGAGATAGTAGGCGCTACACCCTCCTTGATGGGGTGTTGTACCGTCAAGGCATGGATGGGGTACTAAGATGGGCCATTGATGCAGATGAAGTGCCTAAGGTATTGAAGCATTATCATGATGGATTTTGTGGAGGCCACTATGCCAGTGACTATACAGCTAAGAAGATTTTACATGCTGGATACTATTGGCCGACCTTGTTCAAGGATGTCACTTTGTATTGCAAAACCTGTGAACCATGCCAATTCTTTGGTAGGAAGGATTTGCGTCCTGGGCAACATCACCCAGTGACGTCCATCCATCCGTTTCAGAAGTGGGGAATAGATTTTGTCGGGCCCTTGCCCATGACTGCCCGCAAAAAGAAGTATCTTTTGGTAGCCACTCAAGATGTCACTAAGTGGACTGAAGCTATCGCCCTCCCCGCTGCAAATGGTAAGGCAGTTTCAAATTTCATATTTGAACGTATCTGCACAAGGTTTGGGACACCCATGGAGATTGTCTCTGACCATGGGAGTCCATTCTTAAATGAAGCAGTGGAGTTACTCATGGATCGCATGGGTATTGATAATCACACTTCTAGCATCTATTATCCAGCATCCATGGGTCAAACAGAGCGGACCAATGGCCTCCTTTGTAAAACCATGGGAAAAATGGCCATAGGGAATAGGAGCCAATGGGATCAGAAGGTCACTGAAGCCGTGTGGGCTTACAACATCACTCATAAAACATCTACAGGTCACACTCGTTTTGAGTTGGTGTATGGTACTGAGGCAGTTTTACCACTAGAGATAGAGATTCCGGCCTTGAGATTGGCACAGGAACAGAGGATGACAGAAGATGAACATGTAGAGGCCAAATTGGTACAACTGGAGAAGTTAGATGAAACCCGATGCCTTGCACTACACCAAACAGAGATCCAAAAGAATCGACAAAAGGCCCGCTTGGATGCTAAGATTCGCAAGGGATGGGAAAGACACTTTGCTGAGGGGGATGTTGTGCTATGCTTTGATAACAGATTGGACCACCAAATGGATAAGAAGTTTCTACCACTGTGGACTGGTCCATACAAAGTCATCAAGGAACGTAGCAATGGGTCTGTACAAGTTCAGGAGCTGCATGAACCATATGGCAAGAAGGTGATCAACAAGCATTACCTCAAGCCTTTCTTTGTGCGTGATGGACCCAAGCATGGAAATGCTGTGCATTCCCTGCCTGGGGGGGGGAACTATTATGGATAAAATTGTCTAAGGAAAAAGGCATTAATATGTGTGTGTGTTTGTATATGTGGCAATAGTATAATAAAATATGGTGTGCATAGGGCCCAAGCTTGAGGTGGCAGGGCATGACCATGTGCCACCCTTCCATGTAAGAGGACCCATAAGGTGTGTTGTACATAATCCATCATAGTAATATTATAAAATGTAAGGTGGCATGGCTCCTCCATGTGCCACCCCTCCACCTAGGCTACATTGAGTGAGATATGGCTCAAAGTCCATGGGAGAAGTAATATAAAATAGGTGGAGATGGATATTATATTGAGTTATTCCCTCCATATGGGATAGGCCCATGTGGCGGAGGTATAGAAGGTCCAAGAGAGCAAGTTAAATAATGGGGAAAGTAGGATGAGGTGGCAAGATTCCTTGTGCCAACCCTCCACTTGTCCTCCTAGAGGTTTGAATATATTATAAAATTGGGAAGAGACCAAGGGAGTATCATAGACTTGAGATATGGGGCTTGATTTATGTGGAAAATTGAGGCAAAGGGTTGTTGTACACAATTGAGAGTGTGTAACCGCCTAGCCCACATGGGAGACTTTTCCACACACATCATGCATGTGGGAGGATACATTAATTGGGAGAGACCCCCTCTTTTGGCTATAAAAGGAGGGGGCTATTCCTTGATGAGACACGCTCATTCTTGTAAAGCCACCTAGCTAGTATTTTGATATTTCCCTCTCATCCCTTCTTTCGAATAAAGTATGGTTCTCTTCCCTTGATGTCTCCATCTCTACATTCCTCCTCCTATCATGTACATGCTTCTCTTCCCCCTCTCCTTTTCCCCTTGTGTCATAGTCTCCCTCTTCCTTCCCTCCACTTCTAATCCCTTTTCCCCTCCTATGACAACGGTTCGCCCTCACGATCTCCTTTTCTCTATGGCCCTTGAGCGTCGCCATGCTTAGCCTCTAGCCTCTGGTCTCGATTTCTTTTCCAGCTAATAGTTATTTAAAAACTTGCCTTATGCTTCTCATGATGCTTGATGACACCGAACACCAATTGTTATTTTGTTACAACAATCAGTGACCATAACAATGTTTCCAATATTGAACGTTACAAACTCCACCACTTTCCCAATTTTAATCAATATCTTGATTGTATCATTAGCTTTAATTGGTATACATACACACACACAATCAATTGTGTGTGTGTGTGTCACCTCTCTCTCTCTCTCTCTCTCTCTCTCTCTCTCTCTCTCCCCCCCCCTCACTCCCTCCCTCCCTCCCTCACTCCCTCGCTCCCTCTCTCCCTCTCTCTCTCTCTCTCTCTCTCTCTCTCTCTCTCTCTCTCTCTCTCTCCCCCTCTCCACGTGTCAGAATCATGTCAAACTGTGTCAGACATGACATGTTAAACAGCTATGATTGTTGTGTCAAACTGCCAGTTCCGCCAAGTTCCCGCATCACACTACGAGTTTGGTGTTAGATTGCCCTCTTCGCCCAGCATCTTTGTGCCACATCATCACCTCGCCTTTGCACACATCATTGTCACTTCGTGCACCTCGTTCTACTTGTGCCTATGCCTGTGCCTCTACCCTCATCTATACCACATCATTGCCTCTTCGCCCCACCTTTGTGCCTTGTCTGCACCTTTGCCCATCGCTAAATGGCAGCACGTTGCCCTCCTCCCACCTTCTGCCCCTCACCTCACAGACTGCGCTGCTACTACCATGCCATGTGTCCCTATTTGCACACATTAGACTCGTGCACCGTTGTGCCCTAGCTATGTTGTCTCACGTCTACCTGCCATGTAGCTCCCTACTACTGCCCTCTCGCAATCTTCCCCCTTTGCCATCTTGCAGTCTGCCCCTCTACTCTCTAGAAATGCCCTTACAGTGCCACGTGGTGCTCCAACATTGTCCTCACCCTTTCTCTCCCCAAACCTCCCTCCTCCTCTCCTGAACCTCTAGAATCCTTCCCCAAAGCTCCAAATCCCTGCCACGTGGTTGGCTTGGGATTAGTCTCCCTAAAGAATAGAAAGATGTCCAAAGAATCATGAGCTACCTTTCATCACTCTAAATTCAAGCTGAATTAATCATGCATAACAACCTGGTGGCATATTCAAAGGTCATGAGTTGCCTTCAATCAATGTAAATTTGAGCTCCCTTCAATCTAAATTTGAGTTTCCTTCAATCAATCTATATTCGAGTAGAGTTAATCACACATGCCATCCCAGTGGCATCTCTAAAATGATCATGCAGCCAATGCATGACGACCAGCTAGGGCACCAAATTAAGTGTGGATATCTAAATTTGAATTGCCTGAATTAATCATGCATGGGCCAACTCGATGGCATTTTAAATGGTCATGTGTCCAATGCATGTCAGACAGTTGGGTTGCCAAATTAAGTGTCAGTGAGATTGGTAATAATTAACTGCAAGCCTGGAGAAGCCTAGTGCATGCAAGCCTGGTGGTTGTCATCGTGGTTGCAATTTGAATCATCATTACATTCTGAAGTTGACACAACCTTGCACACTCAATTCCAGCATCCTTGTATCTAATGCATGCTAGATAGATAGAATTATTTCCAATGGTTGGGCCACCAAATCAAGTCTTGATGATTGATAATTAGCTGCTAGCTCAGTTGATTGGTAATTAATTGCTAGCTCTACATACTCTGCTTGCAAGCCCGATGGTGCATGCAAGCCAAGTGGTTGTCATTGTAATGCTAAAAATTTATTAAACATACTCAAATTTTCATAATCTAGTACACAACTTATCATTGCATTCTTAAATCGAGCAATATACTTGCATCCAATTAACTGATTACTTTGTATGCAAGCCTATTGCTACATGCAAGCTAGCTATCACCATCCAGACATTCTTAAATTAACACCAAATTGAAACCACCCTTGCACAATGCCTTGCACTCACTCATCTCACTCCCTTGCACACTCCCTTACACTCTCTCTTGTAATTCTTGACCTTGTGCCCTGGCACACTCCCTCAACCATCAGGAACTTCTTGCAACTTCTATCCTCTCTCACAATGGATCCCTTTAGACACAATGAGTTAAAAGCTCTCCATCTAGCCATGGATCCTGCCATCCATCCCCTCCCCAATGTATCCATGTGGCTCATCATTTGCCCCTTCCCAATGGATCCCTCAAGCTCACCATCTAGCCCCTCCCATTAAAACTCACAAGACATGGTACTGTCAAACTTTCCTCCAATCTTGAAATCATGAGACACACTCCCATCTAGCTTTAGATGCCCGATATGTATTCTCTTGCAAACTTCACCATGATTATGAAAGAAGCACTGAACATGGACGAGGTATGTCCGGTATTTTATAATCAAAAAATTTTTATCAACAAAAGTGTGATTGAAAATGTGCTTAGCATCCCTGGAGGTAGTTTGCAAGCTTGTTACAGGGAGAAGGCATGGAGGAAAAGGGACCTTTTTTATTTATTCCCTGAAGCTTAGATCAGTAGAGATGGTGGAGTCAAGTCTTTGAGCTTGCCAACAAATGTTCATGCTATTTTGAAGGAATGAATTTCTTTCCTAAAAGAAGAGAAAATGTAAAGTTTTGGCAGGTTTAAGCAGTATTAGAGCATTGCACAGACGTTTGGTCTCTTATTCAAGGGCAATCTCTAGGAGCATGCTAAATAACTTGAAGCATATAAGGATGGTAAATCCTTGAAAATGACATTGGAGACCACTAGAGTTGGATTGCACTTGATGGGGACTTGTGTCATCACAGTTTTTTGCCAATTATGAGGAGATGAGGAAGCTACAAAGGGAAGCCACCCATGCAACATCGATTGTGTAACAGAAGAAGATCCTCATGGAGGATACAAAGGCCAAGGTAGATCTAGTACAAGCCATGGTAGAGTATGCAAAAATGAAGGCCATGCAGGCACAAGGCAAAGCTAAGGTCTCTAAGGCCCAACCAAGAGAAGCCAAAAAAATAGCCAAGAAGGAAAGGTAGAAAATAGAAGATGTAGAGAGGAAACTCAAGTACTTCTAGTTATAGAAGCTTGAAGACTGGAATACATGGCAACCAAGTAGAGGCCGATATGGAAAAAATAAAAGAACGACTTGATGCTTAGAGAGAAAAAAATATGTACAAGATGCAGGATGCATTGAAGGTTGTGGAAGATGATATTGTACAGCTCAGCTAAGAAGAGAAAATTGTACAGATCAGCTAAGAAGAGACAATGCACACATTATAGTAGTGATGTAGGACCTGCAAGAGAGCTTCAAATCCAGGACGAGATGCAGCTTGGGAAGAGAGCAAGAAGGATGCAAATCGGGCAGAGAGTAGACAAGGTGGAGCACAATGAGAATGAGATGTGCAATATTGGAAAGAGAACGCAAACTATTGGAAAGATAAGCACAATGTTGTACACTTACATTACAATGGAGCAGGATAATAGGGCTCTCAAAAATCTAGAGAGATAGTCCTCCATCCTTTCTAAAATCCAAAGTACTATGGATATATATTCCAAGAGGCCTGGGGTGAAGTTGATAAGTACTTTAGGGAGGTTAAGAAGCAACTTGAAGCATTAGATTGAGCTATTGGCGTTATTCAACAACAAGTAGAGCAGCTAGAGGAGAAGATTCCAACTCTCAGGATGAGGCAAGAAGAAATCAATAAATAGCTTGCTCATATACGAGGTGAGATTGTGATATTCAGAATCACAATACCTAAATATGAAGTATATCCTCTTGTAATGCAACAAGGTTGAAGTGCACAACCTCCCTTGGGCACATTATAGATGAGTGCCAGATTCAATGGCCTTAGTAAGGCTACTTTGTGCATGTGTTTTTCTTTGTGTTTGCTCAGTGTTTGTACATGCAATTGTATGTAGAGCTTTATGCCAATGCTCATGTCATGGAGACAACAACTATGCCAACACACTACATGTGCATTTCCTAGAAAGAGAAAGGCTTTGTTTGATGGAAGGAAGATGCACCACCATTGCCTTTATGAAGGGAAGAAGCTGCCCCCTCATAAAGGGAGGAAGAAGCCTAAGCCAAAGCAAGTTCTAATAGTTTTACACCACTTTTCGAGATGTACATGTTTAATTTTTAATTAAACCATTCTTCCAAACTTCTTGTATGTTTAGTAATGAAAACACAATTCTTCTTATACAAGCTGTTTTATGATTAGCTACAACCATCACGGTGGTTGTAAAATATAAGTGTTTAGGACTAACTCCAACCAACATGGTGATTGTACAAGTTCACTGATTTAGGATTAACTACAACCAGTGTGGCATTTTTATATGATTTTAGCGAATTTAAGATATTTTTTGAACACGTTAAGTAAAATTTTAGCACTTTCTAGCACTATTTAGCACTTTTTATGCGTTTTTAAAGCATTGTTTGACCACTCTTTTAGCACTATTTCACCACTATAAGTTTACCACGTTTTTGTACTTTCTGTTGGGATATCTCAAGGTGTATGCCTCAGGCACACCTTGGTTTCTATGTGTGAGTGCTAGAGGCACAGTTGGGTGCCCATAAGCATAGTTAGGTGGTGGTAGAAGCCACATAGGATGATTGATAGAATCTAGGAGCAGATTGAGGAGATGATTGTGGAGCTCTGAAGTCATCAGTGATGTCAGTGAGCATGTAAGAGGTGCCTACATAAGGACCTCACTCTTCTTCATTCTATATGCAAGTATTCTAAGTTTGTGTTCACTCTATTCTTTCCTTTCAGTTTACCAACATGGTATCATAGCACTTTGATCCTCCTTGAGCCCTAGTTAGGTGCCACATCATCATCTTCTTCCTCACCTCCATCTTCCACCTTCCCTTCCAAAGTTGATTTTGGAAGTGAGAGTTCTCTTCAAACCTGCCATCTCAGCATCTCATCCTTCAGGAGAGTCTTCCAAAGGGTAGGGTGAATCTGCAGAACGAGCTGTACAAGTTATCTCGCCATTTTCGGGGCGGCATTGTCTCAGGAAACCGCAACGACTTTCTTCCTGGTTCTCACTGTGGAGAGCTACATCGTCTAATTCCTTCCAGAGGGAGCTGGGCAACATCACGACCTTGCTACTCATCAAGTCTGAGCTCGTTTAGAGTAGCATTTGGGTAGTTCTCGTCGAAAAACCAGTCCACAGTTCTTCTATAATGCTGGGCGACGTGGCTGTCTTCTGCACGATTCCTTTCTGAGGGAGAAGCTCTACCTATTTACCTTCCTCTCCAGTACAAAAGCCCTCTGAATTTCGACCTCTGCATGATGAATTGAAGCAGATTTCTGAGCTACCTCTTTGGCCATGAAAGCTTGACTATGCAAGTCCAAGTTTGACTTTGGATAGTCAAAGTTTGACTGGTAGTTTGACCAAGATTTATTTTTAGTCTGCTATGCTCATTTTCTAGCATCTACTTGGTCATCTTTTGCTTAGACATCTTGCATAAATATTGCTCTGACTAATTGCCTTATGCTTTGACATTTACTTAAGTCACATAGAGAAATCCAAGTCAAAGTATTCAAGTTGTTACTCTTTGAAGGAATATTTTTTACGGCTCATATTTCACTTGTAAGGCACTAGACACTGCCCTCTAGTAAGACCTTGCCATGGAAGCTAAGAACTTTTTTGAGAAGTTGGATGGAACTCATTTCGATACTTGGCAAACAAAAGCCAAGTCTATGCTTTTGAAAAAGAAGATATGGAATGTTGAGAATGGAAAGAAGTCTACAAAAGAAAAAGCTAATTGGTTGACCAAAGCCAAAAAGGAAGCAACTTCAAAGACAGAAAATGCCAATCTACTTTCACTTGATGTGCCTCCACAAGATGAGGTATCCTTTGAAGATTATGCTTTTTAAATCATCTCTATGTATGCTCCAGATCTCTCTTTTTATGTTGAGTCAAGGTACTCAGCGTGGATAGTCCTCCAAAATGAATGAAATAAACTATTGTGTTTTGTGTGTTTTGTAAACACCTCTGGTCACCTTATGATGTAGGCCATGTGTATGTGTTTTGCTCCATGGTACCTCCTGCAGACATTGTGTGCATGTATATGCAAGGGAGATAACCATTGGAAGGTCTTTTGTATCCCTTTTGTTTACCTTACACCCATAGGAACCCTTGCTAGCTTGAGATCCTAGCCATTGATAGATCCATGACCACCATGAGATGGCATGAGACACCTTGTGCTAGCTGTATCCTTGACATAGCCTGAGGCATTCCCTTGAGGGGGGGTTTTTTGGGATATCTCAAGGTGTATGCCTCAGGCACACCTTGGTTTCTATGTGTGAGTGCTAGAGGCACAGTTAGGTGCCCATAAGCACAGTTAGGTGGTGGTAGAAGCCACATAGGATGATTGAGAGAATCTAGGAGCAGATTGAGGAGATGATTGTGGAGCTCTGAAGTCATCAGTGATGTCAGTGAGCATGTAAGAGGTGCCTACATAAGGACCTCACTCTTCTTCATTCTATATGCAAGTATTCTGAGTTTGTGTTCACTCTATTCTTTCCTTTCAGTTTACCAACACTTTCCCCCCCTCTCTTTTGTGCTTTTCTAACATAGAGATGACTGTGTCATGGGGAAAATTAGCAAGACACATCTTGAATTAGTGCTTGTGTTGTCACTATTTCTCCCAATTGCAGGGTCCAAGGGTGTTGGTCAACTACAGCCGTGTTGTTGCTCATTGTAGCATCGGTGTTCACCAGTGTAGCATAGGTCCTCAGGTCATGTTCCGGTGAGAGGTGTAGGCTAAAGCGAGGAAAGCAGATCTCATGCACGCGTGAGAGAGAAAGAGGGATTGATCATAACAATTGATGGAACCTCTCGCCTCCACGAGAGTTCAAAGGTTTAGAAGGGGATTTTAGGGTTCAAAAGGGAGACAAGGTTGAGAGAGCTATCTAGGAGTTCTAGGGTTCAGAGAGGGTTGCAAGGTTTAGGAGGAGTTCAAGGTTGAGGAGTGGAGAGCTAGTCTCCTTCACGGATTCGAGGGGTAAGGGTTGAGGAGGAGGGAGGAGGAGGGAGGAGGAGGAGGGAGGAGAAGGGAGGAAGGAGGGAGGAGGGAGGGAGGAAGAGGAGGAGGGACGAAGGAGGAAGGAGGAGGGAGGAGGGAGGAGGAGGGAGGAGGGAGGAAGGAAGAGGAGGAAGGAGGAGGAGGAGGGAGTACAAGGGTAAAAGCATGCTAGAACACGACAGTGTAAGAGAGCATGGATGCAATGGAGATCAATCACATGAACACAATAGTCAGCTTGAACATTGAACCCCAAAGAGTGGGAGATTCATTCCATTCAGAGATTTATATACATGTTGGTCTCTACACAATCAGTAGGTACCTCCGTGGTGGGACCTCTTTTGTAGGAGACCTTTTGGACAAGAGTCCCTCCACTTTTGGGGGGGACCTTTTGGGTCTCTACACAAAGTGGGGGGACCTTTGAATCTCTACACAAAGTGGGGGGACCTTTTGGATCTCTACACAAAGTCGGAGGGACCTTTTGGGTATCTACATAAAGTGGGGGGACCTTTTGGGTCTCTACACAAAGTGGGGAGACCTCAAAAAGTATAGGCTTTTAGTCTTTCTCTCTCTAGATTTAGTATTTCTCTCTCTAGATCCTGATTTTTCAAGTATGATTGGATTTTTTCTAGAGAGAATTTGGCTACCCTCATCCTTTAAGATTCATCATACCATCTTTCAGGCTCAAGATATTACAAGTGGAGCTTTGCCGCCACTGTCGCTACTCTACACACACAATGCTCTCATCGGTGTTGTCCTAGACTGCACTTCTAGCCCTTGTTGCCATAGGGTTAACAGCATATTTTTCTAGCTAGATATGAAATTGTGAGCCACATATTTTGGAATGGATTCAACCAAGTCATCTATGAGCTTGATTGGTTGAGTGTGTGTAATCCTTCAATATTAGCATGTTGAAATCTCCTTCATTTCAAACAAAACAAGTTTGTCTTCCCTCATTTCATTTGGACAGACATGTTGCTCCGCATTCAATCTCTCATGCTTGCATTAGACAAAACATGTTGTATCTACCTTCACCCTAGCTCCCCTTGTTTGAATTTTCCAAGATCGTTGTTTGCTTTGGTGTAGCCATTTTTGGTGAGGTTCAGGGAGTTTTCTGTATATAGGTATCTTGCATGACCCATAACTTATGCATTGCTCCATGGAATTTGACAAACTTTGTCTTCAAGTTATAGTACACATCCCAAACTCTAACATGAGACCAAAAAATTAAGGAATAAGTATTTGAAATGAGACTGTTCAAGCATTACAAGTAATCATTCAAAAGTCCACTATGTGAGCTTCTCCTCAACCCAAGTACAAACCTAAATGAGAACATTAGCTAGATAGGTTAATGGGCCTCCGATGTTGTGCTTTAAAGTGATGCATACTGATTTGAGGGCACACTCCTTTTTTTTTTTTGATTTGTTGAAAACAAAAAAGGATTGAGATTTTGGAATCCAAACTAGTGGAACTACTACATGGTGGTCTTAAAACATTGATAGTTGTTGATATTTGTATCTAACTTCACCCTAAAATGGAAGAAGTTGAAAATGTGTAATTTGTGCATGTGTTAAGATCTTTTAATAAATCCAACACTATTTACAATTTTTGAATTGTTTCTTTTTCCATGCACTTGCTTACTATATGGCTCATAATCATGCCAAAGGTCATTGCATTTCATCATATACCCCGGTGGTTGGAACATCATGCAACCATGGCTGGTTTAGCTCAAACACCAGTTATGTGATTGTCTTGAACCAGCATGGTTGAACATACATTAGTTGTTGGCCAGCCCAGTGGAGGTATTTGGTAGCAGAAGACATCCATGAAAGGAACAAATGTAGGTTCTTATATAAGAAGCTACATGCATCTATCTACTCTCATCTAGTTGGAGGTATTAAGTTTCAAAAGAAAGTTATTCTTAGAGGAAAGAAGGGTAAAGGGTCTTCAAAATGGATGTAGACACTCATAAGCACATAATAGGGTGTCTTGCAAGCATCAACAATTGAGCTAGCCAACTATTAAATGACCAAAAACCAATGGGCTAAGTGCCATCCAACTAAGGACATAGGAAGCTACAAATAGTCATGGAAGCTGCCCCATGCTTCTATTGTGAAGTGCCATCACAAAGCAATGTCCCAGGCCATAGGGAAAAAAACCAAGTCCATCATCAAAGCTCTACCATGAAGCAAGGTTTAACTACTATTAAAATTTGTTGTATAGAGACAATGGAATCTATTCTAGAGCTTCCAATTAGGCACATCTCAAAATTGAAATTCCAAATTCCAAACAACAAGAGGACTAGGTTGAAGGGAATTGTCCACCACCCAAATGAACATGAAACATGAAACATGAAACTAAAAAATTCAATGATGATCAATAGTTACATAGGTATTATGATTGAACTTTGATACATCACAAAACAAACATCAAGATGGTAATTGAAATGAAAGTCTCAAATCACATGGTAAATGATATTGTCATTAAGCCGCTCCACTCTTTGCTTTCTTTTGGAAATGCTTCAATCAAATTCCTCTAGCTGTTTCAAAAAAATTTCAATTCATTTGAGAAACTCTAAGTAGGCAGCTTGCAATAGGATTGCTCTACCATAAAATTCAACATTATGGGCAGCCTGCCTCTCACCAATATGAATAGCCTTACATATCTCTTCATAATGGCATGGTATTGGAGTTTCAATTTATAGTACATGTCCCTCAAATATGCAGTCGTTTCATATTTCTTGGAGCTTCTTTCTACCTAATTTGAATCATGGCATTTTGTATGGCTTTCAAGATTTCATGCAACCAACTAGTGTCGCTCTGGTTTCCTCACTATCCTTTCATAGTTGGTCTATTGTGCCATCTTTTCCAATGTTCAATTTGTTTTTCATATTGCAAATCTATTTGGAAAGGCCTTCCTTTTCCATTTTTTGACTACTAAGAGTTATATCCATGGACTTCAGCACCCTCTCTACACTCTCTACCTCCATTTCAGTGTCCTTTAGTTGTTGTTTCCGGTACTGGATGCACTCATCTGCTTCTTGTCTTCTCTGCCACTCCTCCAGGCCAACTTTTTAGTCTCCTTTTCTTTTTCCTTGGCTCCCTTAGTTTGTAGCCATGCTTGCAATTCCCTTGTAAGAAATGGAAGTGAAGAAATGGTTGCTATTTTGTGCTACCATTTCTTTGTAAGAAATGGTAGTCAAAAAATTTGTGTTGCCATTTCTTTGTAAGAATGTGGCTATCAAGAAATGGTTGCCATTTTGTGTTGCCATATCTTTGCAAGAAATGGTAGACAAGAAAATGTTGCCATTTATTATTTCCATTTCTTCCCAATAGATGGCAGTTCAAGATTTTTTTTTTCCACTTCTAAATTCCATTTCTACCAAGTTTATGGCACTTTGAGAAGTGATTGCCATTTCATACATAAGAAATGGCAAAAATGAAAATTGGGTGCCATTTCTTCCTAGTTTTCTTGTAGTGATAGGTAGGGCCACTTTTATGTATTGGATGTGCTTATGGCAACATTGATCACCCTCTCCAGGAATATAGTAAGATTCATCCCATGGCAAGATAGATTAGAGATCAAGTACAACACTCTGGCTACTAGGGTAGGTAGCTCCTCGCCCATCCCCTTGTACCAACCCCTAGCTCGAGTCATCCCACTAGAATATGTTCTAACTATAGTGAGTCTTTATGATTAGGCATGATCATGATATATGGAAAAGAAGTTTGCACAGAGATCTACAAAGTTGAAAGGAGGGTCATCATGCCATGCATAGAAACATTGGATATCCCAACTACAAAGATTCTTCCCACTCAGATCGCCAACCTCCTTAGGCAGATCAAATACTTGTTGGCAATCTCCCTCATCAAGTCATGCTTGATGTGGGTGCATTTAATGGATGTCTACCAAGGGTTATTAGAAAGTGAACTAAGATCCAAGTAGCCACAAAATGGTTAGAAATCAAATTTGCGCACAAAGGCATCATCCACCTAGACATGGTACACATGATCAAGCAATAGTAGGAATGATAGAAATGTGCAAATGTTCCCAATCGGGATCAATGCCATCTACTCTTGGCCACCAAATGTTACATCTATGGATGCGAACCCCATCGTCCTCTTCATTCTCTCTGAGCCAAACGACATGGCCCTAGGTAGCTTGGCCACCAACCCTCACCATTAATATCACAACAGCTATAGCATTCACACACGCTCGGTACTAGTGAGCCCCACATCATGGACCAAGGAGCAACACAAGTATGCAATCAGAAGATACCCATAGTGTGTCTCGCATGGCAGGGTTTACCTCTATCTAAGGCTACCTGAGACTCCATGAATCAGATGCAAAGAGCATTCCCAGATTTCATCATCGAGGATGTTGATTTTTGAAGAGGGAAGCAATTTTATGCTCTAGTTGAGGTAACATGACCTTGGAAGGGTTAGTCAACATTCTCTTTTAAAGGATCGACTCATGTAATATATTTATTGTGCTTTATATGTATTGTTGAAGGAGTCAATCTCAAGGTCCTTGGTGAGGGTGATTTGGCACTGACTAGATGGTTTCAAGGCTAGCAACCAAGTGCACCAACTTAAGGAAAGTGCCTAGGGGCAATTGGATTCAAAGTATTTGAAGAGGGGGATAACTTTGTAGTTTTATCGCTACCTCAGGGGAGAGCGAGGAAGATGAACCATACTTTGTGTGTTGCAATGCATAAAACCTAAGCACAAGGTTGAGGAAGCATTTAAGGATGATTGGGGAACAACCTATGAGAAGTGGGATGTAGGAGTTTGAGATTTTTGGTAAAAAAAACATCCAAGAGAGGCCACAATTACGAACTGTTACATAAGAGTCCTCAAACTTTTGTGTACTCTCATCTAGTAAGAGCTATTAAGTTCTAGATGCAACCTGTGCCACAATGAAAGAAGGGCAAGACTATCTTCAAATTGTATTTAGACACGCATGAGCACATCTTGGGGTGTCTTGGAGTAGTGGACCAGGACGACTAAGATAGTACTAAGAAAAGGTGGTTTCATTCCAAGGAAACAATATTCCACTTATCCTGGAAAATGGAAAATGTATTTGAGACTACGCTTCTTTTAGTAAACCCCAAACTAACCACCACGCTTGTCTTTGTAATTTTTTTTGTAAATACCAAATGATAAATCCCACACTTGTTTTTAGTATATCCCAAACAACCACCATGCTGGTTTTATTAAATCCCATAACTAATCCACAAATCCTAAACGAATGAATTTTATGCCATTCATCTTTTAATAATAGAAGCAAACCACCCTACTAGTGGTAGTTAATATCCTAGTGTGCAACCAACCACCACGCTGGCAACCACTTATCCATCGTGCTATCCTAAAATTCATTACAAAGTGCTATACTAAAATAGTCCCATTTAGGCTGGTTATCTTTAACTGTCACATTTCAGCCCCACCGAGCTACTTGAGACATTAAAGTAGTCCTATTTCATCATTTCATCCACCTCGTGTATTAAGAAGTCGTGTATTAAATCGAGATCCATTCGAGTTTACTTTGGTCAACTAAAATAAGATCGGTTAACATTTTACATGCGCAGACTTGAGATAATTTGTATATGCTCACAAAATATTACGCTCACATATTATTGACACTAAGAATAAAACAAATGTCTTTCCAGAGACATTCAAGTATTAACATGGAAGCAGGTCAATACAAACGCAGGTATTACAAGCACCATAGATCATGGATGATGGCAGTCTGAGAAAGCCCACAAGTCCAAGAAATGCCTGCAAGATATTTACTAAAACAAAAATACAATGACATTTTGCGGCTTAGGGAAGTTCCAATCTCCTGACTATGTTATCAACCTCTCTGTAGCAACAAGAATCTCCCAGGTCTTTAGGTCAGTCTAATGCACTATTGCAGACCTCATTACAAACTCGGACCACCAACTGCTTGCTTGCCTTTTCCAGTTTGTACGCCCATAGGAACTCCTCCTTTAGCTCAAGGTCCTCTTCATTCTAGTCTTGGTGCTCTATACAACTTCACGCTGCCATCATGTCCTGCCAAAAGAAACCTATATCATGAGCTTGACAAGTACTTAAAGGAGTAGGAAAAACGATAGCCAGGGAAATTAATATTCATCGTTTGTGCCCACTCCAAGTCATACAACCAATTGCAAAGCATGTCCTCCTTGTAGCTATTATCGTCCCTCTTCCCCGAGTCTGGTTCTGCGTGGAGGTGATCCAATGGTGTTCTCAGACAGAACATGAGCATTCCAAAGTCTTTTGGGTATGCCATAGATTTGTAGTAGGTGGATCGGGTCTACAGAGTTTTGGGGCTAGATTTCAAAATGGGCTCTTAGTTGTGTCTGCACTAAATAGGAGGAGAGTTCATTGAGCCCGGCCTTCTCATTCTTCTTTCATAAGACCTAACATGTCCACCTCTCATCATTTGGCTATCTGTTAGCGTGTTGGGACTCTAGCAAAGATATGCAAAGATAAACTTCTATACATGGAAGTTATAGAAAGATGGCACAAATACATGGGGTAGTATCACAAGAATCTATGTGAACTCTGAAATGATTGAATTATAAATGAATCTTGAATCCTAAATGAATGAATTGTATGCCATTCATATTCATATTGTAATAATAGAAGCAAACCATCGCGCTAGTGGTAGTTAGTATCCTAGTGTGCAAGAGAGTTCATTGTGCCCATCCTTCTCATTCTTCTTTCATACGACCTAACATGTCCACCTCTCATTATTTGGCACTTAAATAGAGAGAGTTCGTTGAGCCTAGCCTTCTCATTCTTCTTTCATATGACCTGACATGTCCACGTCTCATCATTTGGTTGAGGTGGGTAGTCTTCTTTGTCAGTGTGTTGGAACTCTAGAAAAGACGTGCAAAGATAATGTGCAAGAAACTCAATTTAATTGAAATCTTCAAATCTCACATTATGGTCCTTAGCCTATCAAAGGACACTACCTAGTCACATAGCTAGGAAAACATCGACTTAATTTTTTTTGGAAAATTAAGCACCGAAAAACAATTGATTGATATTTTAAAGCAAAAGGTCCAAGACTTTCCTAGTTGAATATAATAGTTTCTTCTCCTTTGTAATTTGTCTGTCATGTTTTCCAAATTATAAGTTAGAATAATTTTTCCAATTCATAATAATGGACGTTTTTAGGTTTTAAAGTAAGTATCACTTTGGAAATATTTTAATATTGCATATATATACATATACATATATTATTATATGTATATATATATATATATATATCTTTAACAACTGCAGTAACATTGGGAAATATAAAATCCCATAACTAATCCACAAATCCACAATTCCTAAATGAACGAATTGTATGCCATTCATCTTGTAATAATAATAATGGAAGAAAACCACTATGCCGGTGGCAATTAATATCCTACTGTGCAACCAACCTCCGAGTTGCAACCAACTAGTGCTATACTAGAACAAATTGCATTGCTACAAAGTGTTATCCTAAAACAGATACATTGCCCAAGTAAACTTTGGACAACATTAATAGTTCAATAGATTACATACAGATTACATAGATTACATCTCAAAGACTCCTTTCATTCAGGGGGTTGGTTCAACATTGCTTTGATTAGGCTGCCTTTTTTAGCTCCCCGATTGCAAGCTCGGCCCTCCTTGCTCCTTTCTTGAAGGGGGCTAGTTCCTCTCTTCAAGGGGGGCTAGTTCCACATTTCTTCAAGTAGGTCACCTTTTTGAGCTCCCGCAAGGAGGCAACATTTAGTATACCGTTCTTAAGATTTGCTAGAATTGGAGGCATGAAAATTTGAAATCCCACATGGGAGATGTGTTATTTTAGCCTCCATATTTTCCCCTTCTAGCAATACATGCCAACCAATTGAATATATTGGTTCCTCCCAACACAACTGCAATGTGTCGTAAGATGTTTTTTTTAAACATTAGACCAATGGGCATGCCAGTGTGTTTGATGCTATGGGTTATAAAATGCAGTGATGAACAATGGGCATTGTAGCAAGGACGTGCACAAAAAAAAAAAGCAATGCAAAATGATAAATATTGTTGGATTTATTTAAAGATCTTGCACATGTATGAATTGAATATTTTGTAATTCTCCAATTCTAGGGAGAGTCAAAACACCAATAGGGCCAAAGTTGAACGTTTCAAGTCCGTCATGCACTATATTCATAAGTGTGAAATTCCCTTTGTTCAATCCTTTGAGCTTTCAACCAATGAAGAAAAAGTTAAGGACCATGCCCTCAAATAGGCATGTGGTAATTTTAGCACAAAATTGGAGGCCCCTTAAACCATAGTAACTGTTCTCAATCAAGTCTATCATTTGGTTGAGAGGAAGCTCAAATAGTGTACTTTTGAATTATTACATGATTACATGTATGTGTAGAACAAATTTTTGATGTTTTTAATAAAATTTTATCATATACTATGTAGGATTTATGCTTCACATGCAACTAATCAATATGAATGATTCAAAGATCTCATAAAAAATTCTAATTCCAAATTTTTTTGGTCTCATATTCAAGTTTGAAATCTTTACTGTTGCTTGGAAACCAAGGTTGTCAAATTGCATTGGGAATTGCACATAAGTTATGGGTTAGGCAAGTTACTCATATGCAATATATTTCCCTAAACTTCACAAAAAGTGGCTACATCCAACTATGGATTTGGCCCATAAGGCATGCAAGATTTATGCACTTTGAGGGTAGAAAGCCTAGGGCACCAATCCCTTTAGTAATAAATCCTATCAAAATCTTGAGTATGAGATGAATTTAATAATATGCCATGAGTAGAAATTATTCAAATTAACATGGTTGTGTTCTACACTAAAAGAGCTTCAAATATGTCTTTAACCCTTGAAATTGGGTAACACATGAAAAAGTTACATTAATTTGAAAGGAGATAGGTTTTCATATTTTAGTGTATTTTTTGTTTCACCCCCCTCATCCAAAAGACCCCCCTCCTTGGGCCTCACATATTATCAAAAATATGTACAAATCTAAAAATCTTGAATATTTTTATAGGTATATACTTTATATTTTGTGGGAGGGGGGCCATGAAATTTTCATATTTCTCCCTTGCATATTTTATTTTTAAAAGGCAATCCATGCATATTATATATGGACCTTGTCCCCCCATACCGTGGATTTTGGACGAGAGTAGTAACATATTACATATTGAGTTGGTGCCCCAAGGTAGAAAGACACAACATCTAGCGGGCCAACTTTAGACAACAAAATGGTTAATATAACAAGGCTAAATGCATAGCCGCTCTAAATTGTGTGCAAGGACATCATAAAGACATTAGTAAGAATTAATCCCCAAGCCACTATAAAGTTTTACAACACATACCATATGGGGGGCCAAAGTTCATTAGCAATCCAAGTTGCCAACAAATTGCACCTCCAAAAAGAGGTGACTCTATTGCAATAAAATGTGATAAAGCACATGACTTTAGTGATAAACTTTTGGTTTGCATTTACCCTCCAAACCTTCCTTTTTCATGTGAATGGTGGAAGTGAAGTAACTAATCCCCCCCCCAACAAATGTTTTCAATTCTAGGTATGACCCAAAGTTAGAGGACATGCAATTTTTGGAATACTTTTGGTAGAATCACACATGATATTGATATACATATAGCAAATGGATATTGCCAAAAAAATTTCTTTGGACTTTCCCTTGATTCTTGTTTTATATATCTACGGGATGGTAGAATGTTTCTAGCAATTTCCATGGCAAGGTGTGGACCTTTGAGAAACTTGACACTTCAGAGAAATTGCAAGATGGGAAGAAAGGTTACCAACTTAAAGGTGGGTAGGAACAAATTAATGTTGAATGGGAAGGTAGTTGATGTACTTCCTCCTTAAGTTTATGAATGTCATTTGATGACCTTTAGGAATTGTCATATGGGTATGTTTAGGGATCAATTCCATACCTTTTCTACTCTAGCCATTGTGGTAGGCTAAGTGTAACCATTGCTAGTATTATCTTTACTTCCCATACCTCTACCATTATAGGTGTGCTATCATAGACTAAGGGAACTGGTAAAAACCCTACAAAGCATGTGTATTCAAGGGCCACGTATTTTATCCAAATTTTATTCTAATCTTTCATGAGCTTTTATTTCTCTCCTAAAGTCCCTTTTTTGTGTTTACTTTTGTGAAAATATGTAAATTGTCTAATTAAAAATCCCTTTCAAATAATTCTATGTGTTATCTTACATATTCCTTAGTGGATCCCCTTGGATTGAGGACTCAAGATTAGAATTTAATGTGATTTGGCATTTCTCAAGTGTTACTTCAGACCTAACCCCATAGTGGTCACACCACAAAACTTGTTATGCTCAATTAAGTGTGTGTTCTCGTGTTCCATTCTATCTATTTGTAAGTGCAATGATAAATTGTGCAAGTAAAGAAAAATATGTGAAAATAAGTTGCACACTATTAATCACACTGCATAAGGCAAATATAGTACATGGACCAACCAATTCGAACAAATTTGTCTCATTACGGTTTAATGCTGAAGACCAAACTCAAACAATGTAATTGTGCCACGAGAAACAACTTTCCAGTTCATACAATCTCATATACTTTGAAGAATGGTAGGAGGAATAGAGACACAACTACAGAACCATTAAAAATAGTTCTCTAGTTTGCAGAATGTCACATTCATTTCAAAAAAAAGGTAGGACAGGAAGTATTACAACTACGCTTGTTGTTGGACACATAGCTTGTGATAGATTCAAGAATTTCCATGCATATTCAAAGATCAGTGAAACTATTTGGGTTAAAGTAAATAAATTGCAATACTACAGTATGCTATTCTAACAACTTTTCCACATCAGCAAAACTTAAAGGAAATACAATGTCATAAGAATTACAAAGAACACATGTCTTAAGCTACTTTAGTATTTGAAAGTGCTCCTTGTAACATGGGTAAATCTAGCATGTACACTCTTGTAGAGAAAGGCTAGCTGGCCATGTCACATGAAATTCAAATGGAGGAAGTCCACTCTGTACAATGTCACGTTAACTACCAAAACATCCTGGGAGCACCAGCACCCTTACAAGTATGCTTGTAATTGGTTGAAAGGAGGGGGGGAAATGAATGGAAAAGGACCATGCCCCTCAAAGAGGCAATCCAATAGTTGAAAAGGGGATTCCTCTAAGAAGCTAAATTGACTTCCTCATTAGAAAATCCTTTCCCATGGGAGACATTTTCTTGAGCCAACAAAATTTGGAGACACATGAGGCCCCCATTCACAGAAGCATAGTTTCAGATAAAAGATTCCTTTACAAGGAAATATTGCTTATATAGGAAGAAATCCGTTAACCCCATTGCTCTACATCGGATATCTCAATCACAATCTCAATTACACTCTCAATCATGGTCATAATTGGAGGTAGAATATGCATCTCAATCTCAACCTCCAGCTCAAAATATACTCTTGAAACCTTGGTCTCAATCTTGATCTAATATTGATTCTAAGTCTCTCTTGATTTGACTCAAATTCTATGCACATGAACCTTCGTTGAAAATTTGTGTGTAGAGAGTGAATTGTTCTTCTCCAAAAATCTCTCTCTTTGAAGGGAAAACCTACTTTATCCAAAAAAGCAACCTAGCTTTTCAAAAATAAAGCCATTTAGCAACTAGAAAAACAACCTTGCTCCAAGCCTTGTACCTAAAAATAATCAATAAGATGATACTAATTATCTTTTGATTGCTTGCTACTTTTGTCTTCATTTCTTTTTGCCAAAATATTTACCATCTTAGGCCTCAAATTCATGCATAGAATTATGCAAGGATCTCCAAGAAGAAAAACTACTCGAAAGTGCTTCTTCCTGATCTTATTACATTATTTCAACATCCAAAGGGTTGAATTATTTAAATCACAAAATATCATTTCCTATTTTTAGACCATCAAATAATTGTTCTACACATATATGGAAGAAAATATCATTTAAAGTGCACTACTGATTTTACCACAGCTTGAAGGAGGCAACCAATTTAGAACATTTTCTATAGTTTATCCAATATTGTGACAATTGTGCGTGTACATTTGAAGGCATGCTCAATAAGTTTTTCTTATTTTGTTGGAAAGGAAAACTTTTTGAAAAAATGCAACCCACAAGTATGGAGCTCCTACATGGTGGCCTTAAGATCTTGATACTTGGTTACATTTGTAGCTTAATTCACCCATAAATGGATGCACTAGAGAAATTCAAGTCATACATGTGTTATGTGCATTGAATAAATCCAACATAATTATCATCTCCCATTAGTTCCTTTTTTAGTCACTACCTTGCAATGCAGCCCATAAGCATGTCAAAAGGGATACCATTTCTTAATTCATATCTCAAACCCACTAGCAAGCCATTTTTAGTCAATTCCTTGCAATGGGGCCCATAAGCATGTCAAAAGGGATACCATTTCTTAATCCATAGCATCAATCCCATTAGTAAGCCATTTTGCCTTTTTATTTTTTTAGCAATTTTGAGCCCTTTTGCACTCATTTAGGGGAACAAGTTGGCATGTATAGCTAGAGGTGGCAAAACAAGGTCCATCTTTTTCTCCCAATACTTGAAATCTCTTGCTTTTACATTCAAAATTTTATCTCACACTAGTAAAGCCCAGATAAAGTACACAATTGTGTCCTATGCTTTCACATGTAGGCTATGACTTGTGCAAAACGTTCTCCATTGTGCTTTAGTAATCTAATTCTCTCTGCATCTATGACCTATCTCTTTCAAGCTTTTGGCTTATTTTTGAATTTGTACCCTAACCTGAGAAATATAAAGAGCCTTGCGTACCATTCTTTGAATTTGTTGCCTTGCTAAAATATTCAAATAAAGTAAGCATTGAGTATAGCCACATATATGGATACTCAAATGGCATGCTATATAGCATGTCACATACAATGTGCTACATAGCTCATACAATGTGATGATGGCACATGGTGTGTAACATAGAACAGCCAATGTGGTACATTGAATGTTCTATGTGTGTAGTGCACTACATTAATGGTATTGGTAGTCTAAATCCCCAATCCTAGCACACATAAAGAAACTCTAGTAGCCATGCTATGCCACTCCTACTTTAATGCAACTATACTACGTCCATCACCACTCTAAGGCCTCTACATGGATCTTCCTCAAATCTCATGACAATACCTTATCCTCAAAGTCCTCCTCCCATCCACTCCATAGCAACTAGGTCCTCAATTCCCTTAGGAAGGTCATCATCATAAACTATAGCTCCATGGCTTAAAAGGGATTGATTATGGTGCCTAAATGAGATTTCAAAGATAAATATCTACCAAATTTTTTAATTTGGAAAAAAAATATCTCATGCTCATGGGAGTCTTGGATCAGGTTGGATCTTGAAGTACCACTCAACTCATGCTGAATGGACTCAACTATTGACCTGACACCCACTATGATCTAGGTCCCTAGCACCCATAAAGAAGACACTGGTACAAATGTATTTCCTTCCTCCTAAGTGTGGCCCACTAGAAATATGTGGAATAGGTCATGCATGTCGAGTTGTAGTTTTGGCCTCACATGCTCTTGCTACTATCTCCAATACTAGGCCACATGCTACTATAATCTACCTATTATTAAGCATTATCCCATGGCTTTTAACCACATATTAACTATAGATATGTGATGCTAAAAATGGGTGAGAACACCTAGATATCACTAAGGGTTTTTCCTCACTGACCTATTGCCATTCTTGTCCAAAAACGTGTCTAAGAGAGCATCCCTAATATAATTTACATCCTAGGAAAATTCTTGACATCCTTATATGAAAGCCCCTAGGATATGCCTGTTATATGCAAGGTACCTTACCAATCCTCTAAGAGGGATCAAAAAATGAGACAAGGGATGGATAGAGAAAATCGAGAATGGATGGAAAAGGGGGAAGATCATGAGAAAAAGAGAGGAGAGGGAGTAGGAGGGACGAAAAAATTAAGAGAACATGGGGCAAAGGTGATGAGAAAAAGAGAGGAGAGGAAGTATGACGGGAAGTGGAAGGGGATTGAGAAAAGGAGAGGAGAGGGTCTAGTAGAAGGCAAGGGGAAGGGTGGGGAGGAAGGAGAGCGGGGGAGGGGAAAAGGACGTAGAATGAAAGGGGGAATAGGAGGGGAGAAGGAGGGGTATGACAAGTAACTTCTAAGTGGAAGGGAATGGAATGTAATGCTAAGTGCAATGGTAAACGGAAATGCTATGAGGGAGGGACAAGGAAATGCCAAGTGGGAGGGGGCATGGTAATGGTAAGTGGGATGGTAAAGGAAATGCTAAGAGGAATGGGACATGGGCAACAAACACTAAAGGAGTGGTCACAAGATAGGCATTAAATTTTCCTAGTAGGACAAGGAAAAGGGCTTCACATCAAAACGTGGAGGCTTGGAGAAAACCCTCTCCTCAAAAGTGAGACCTTATAAAGGAAAGGCCCTAGCTTAATATTCCTCATTGTACTCTTTTTGCTTTTTTGTGCCCAAAAAATATATATTCCTCATTGTATGTGGGAATAAACATCTCTAAAACCAAGTCTCAACCAAGTGGTGGGAATAAACATACCTGAAACAAGGTGGTGGCCATGGGATGATGGAAGATGGATACATGCACCATGAATGATGGTGATGCATCAATTGAGGTGTCCCATCCCCATGCACCTAGATTATGCATCGTGGCATGTCTCTTGCCACTGCAATTTATTGCCACCTTGCAAAGGTATGATTTGAAAAGTTCATGGACTCGTTATCCAATATGGGAAAATTTTCCACCTAGATGGCCATGTCAAATTCAAAAATCCACTACATTGCCATGTAGGATCCATAACTTACCTCAATTAATGTGATGTGCCACATACTCTATGTAGCCTGATTACTCAACTACCTCAATAGAGGTATTTTCCAAGTAGTCTAGGTCACATAAGATTATTTCATTACCTCGATTGAGATCTTTTGACATCTAACGTATACATGTAGGATCATAGATAATACCTAGTTTGAGGTTTCTACCATGAGGTCTTTGCCATGTAGGATAATCCTACTACCTCCATAGAGATTTTTTCCACCTTACTCAATGACAAGTAGAACCATCACCATTACCTCAATCAAGGTTTTTTCCATGACCTCTTTGCCATGTAGGCTTATTCCAATACCTTGATCAAGGTTTTTACCACCTAGTCTAGCCACATAGCCATGTAGGATAACTTTTGTGTCCTCAATGACCTCGATGAGGTTTTTTTGGCACATTCTTTGCCATGTAGCATTGGTTCTAGTAGCTCAGTCAAGGTATTTTCCAGCTAGACTATGCCATGTAGGATGATTCCATGACCTCATTCGAGGCATTTTTGATACCTAGTATGCCATGCAACATTCTTTCCTTATGCCATGTAGGATTATTTCCTTACCTCCATTGAGTTTTCCACATTAGGTTATTCCATGTAGGGTTCCTAATTACCTCAATTGAGGTATCAAACTACACATAGGCTACCATATAGGACTCCTATATAATAGGTGCCATGTGTCACCTCTTCATTGATTGAAATGGCTCGATTGAGGTTTATATACCTACTGCTACTCCTTCCTCTTCCTTTGTATTTCAAGTGTCCCATTTTTCCCAAGACCAACCAAAAGTGGGTACCCTTAGCTTCAACCATCCAATCACGTCACCTATGAATTGAAAGTCATATTGCTTGATGCCACATTGATGCGACATGATGATGACCACTTTTGATGTACTCCTAGAATTCAGAGCTATAATTTTAGTAAATCGATGAGCCATTTATTTCTCCAATTGGGGGACAAGAATTTAACTATTTGTCTTCTAACTCCTTCAACATGATATAGTTGTGCACACCCTTGTAGGTTGCTTAAGGTTCCAAGTTCCCACTATCTTCAAGAATATGATCAATGAACCAAAATCATGATGTTAGGCTGTCTCGAATTCATTCTAGTACAGGGGACCTTTTTAGTGGGCATTCCATGCTCAAGCATGTTAATAGGAAACTTTGCATACACTAGTTTACAATAATTCTATACATTTTGTGTTCTTTACCTTGTTTAGTTCAGGACACAATCTTAAATGCCTCTAAAACTTGTCCACAAAGTGGATATGGGTTTTTCCTTTACATACAAGAAACCAAATTTAATATGGAACAATAAAAAATAAATGCTATCCCCTCTGCATTTTCAAATAAAAGGCTTAAGTCAAATCATGAAAGTGTATAATCATATTCAATCACTTTTCTTAAATTGGAGGCTCATCTTTAAATGAAGCATAATAATGAAAATATTTTAATGAGGAAGTTCTTGCAAGTAAACATCAAAGTCATCATCATCATGTTGCTTTTATGCTCTAGCAGAATGTTATTTGGGAAGATCCAGAGTAGAAATATGATATCCTACCTTCAAAGGTTTACATTGTTAAGATTGGCCACTTGACTAACCGTGACATATTGCAGATTACCAAACAATGTAATACAATTTCTCTACCAAGATTTGGATCAACTTCCTAGTTCTACATAACATCATCCATGACAATGCATGAAGCTACAAACCTAGGTAGACACATTTGGATGATTGCATTACATTTTGCAAATACTCCCACCTCCTCATCATCCACATGCCATTTCCCGAACCATTTGGCATATCTAACCACCAAGAAGCATGCTCACATTCTACATATGTCAAAGGCTATAAGGCATTCAAAAAATTCATGTAGTTGAATTTCATAAAGAGCCCTTTCCACCATCCAAGTGATAGATAATGTTGCATATATGTCAAACTAGTAGTTTTGACACGTGACTAAACAAGTGTGAATATTGTATTAATGTGTTACTATCCTTTATCTCATAAAAGTCCCAAAAAGCAAACAAGCAAAGCTTAATACCCTCCAAAGTACATTAAATACAATCGATTACCAAGTTACATAGATTAAACAAGATATTACTTGCAAATAATTCTCTCTGAAACAATTGTCTATGTAATCTTCTCCTTAATGAGTGCATTTTAACTCATGGCACCAACATGATGCTAAAATGAATCTATAATTATTTTTTTATATTGATTAAAATGAATTTTTAGGTTGTAACTACACCTAGTCAACCATTTTGAAAGCTTCCCACAATTCTCCTACCTTCTCATCTAGCTGAATCCAAACATGAACTTATTGAGCCATTTTCATAATTCACCTTTGTTACCTTGCATAAATTCTAATGAGATATTGCATGCAAGAGAGATAATCTTGATCCATTGTCATTCACATCATCTTAACATGGTGCTAGTATGAGTGTGAGTGATTCTCCTCTAAATCTACAAATTCTTTAGCAAAGATATTATAATTGAGTGATCTCAAGCTAAAGGCTAATAACTATGTGAAGTTTGAGGTTTGAATTATGACTAATTTAATTGGATAGAAGAGTTTTTAATTCAAGACACTAAAAAATAGCAACTATTGGTTCTCTTGACAAGAAGCTATGGTCAAGATATGCTTTTGTGAACACCTTAACCTATCATAGAGAAAATGTCTAGCAAATATTGGTAGGGATTGAAGCTGTCCATAAGAGTTTATGCTTCTTTTCCATTTTAAGACTATTTTTGGTTCTTAAAATTTGAATAATCCCCTTGTAAAATGTTTCCTTGACCCTTTCAAAACTCATGCATCTACCATAAGGCATGAATGTGGGGATAATTTCCAAAGAGGTGACCATGTTGTGTATGAAGAGAGGAATTTGATCCTCCAATGTGGTTAGACTTCCATATCCTCTTTGTCTAGGTGGTTAAAGGGGATCATGCTTGTTAAGACCAATTTTGAGCTCCTTGGGTACCCTGCCCTTATTTGCTTTTAGCTTTATTTTTCCATTGCACAAGATTCTTAGCATCGATACCCCTTGTTATTTCTTGAAATAATTAGCAAAATCTATGGGGTTAGTAGTTGTTGATAGTGGTGAGAAGGGTATTGAGTGAAACCTACTAAGATCTTGGATGAGAAGATGAAAAAAACAAGGCATAGAAAGGAGAATTTGTGAGAACAACCAAAATGAGAAGACGAGGATAAAAGCAAGGAGTGGAGATGCAAATCCATGGAAGTGGGAGGTGAGTGAATGGTTAGTGAGACCTCCTACTCTTATAAGTCAAAATACCACCAAGATCCCTTCCAAAAAAGCTTGGATGATCTATCTCTAGTGCACAATCAAGGATCTTGAGAGGAAAATTATTTTAAATATATGCTAGCATGGCATGTGTCCCTGGATCATCATAAGGGATTCGAGAGTAAAGTCATGCCCATTTGATGGTGGTCATGGATTCAAAATTGTATCTTCAATATTCCCACCAAAAGTTTGCCTTGGATCAAGCCCACATAAGTGATCCTTGGTCATGTGTGCTTGTATTAGCCTTGTATGAAAGAGAGGAATAGCACTACATCCAAGTGTAGCTACTTGAAATCCTAAGAATTCTATATTATGTATAATGCAAGGGCATACATGGAGGTGGTTGCAAGGTTTTTGAACATGACTCGTTGCATGGAGACTATGGTAGAGGATAGCATCATAGGTTCATTGACTGACTCTAAAGGATTTGGACAATGTTGTTGGCACAATATGCATTAGTAAGGATGAGGTTAAATATCATTTAGGCCCATGCTAATGGCACTATTGGAGAGATGATATTTTTGTCAAGAACTTCTAGTAGTATATCACTTCCATTCAAACAAAAAAGACCACTTCAAATTCTTGAAGTAATACTAATCAAATACAGGGAGTATGGCATCTTCCTAAATCCAACAAAATCCCAGTTCATGGTCACCCACGGAGTTGTTTTGGGACACATCGTCTCTCAACATGGGATTGCAACTGACATGGACAAAATCAAAATCATCATGGAATTGCCTCCTCCTAAAATTCTAAAGGTGTATAGGTCTTTATGGGACATGCCGGCTATTATAGAAGATTTATATTGCGGTATGCCATGAGAGCTAGACCACTTTACAAATTATTAGTGGAATTCTTATGGACCGAAGAGTGCGACCAAGCCTTTGAGCTTTTAAAGTGGTGCCTAATCACATCACCCATCCTTATATCTCCCAATTGAAATATTGATGAGGGATGTTTCTCATTTTTTGGGCCTAAATAGGTCTCATTCTCTTTTGTGTGTTGCAAGGCACAATGAGTCATGCGATCGGGCTAATTTATGGGGGAAAATTCTCAAATGCTAGGGCTGAATAGATCTCATATGTTGGAGTTGAATGTGTCATGTGTTGGAAGCCCAATCTATAGATTTCCTCTAGCCTTTGATGTTTGATTTGAGAGTGTTGTTCATGATGTGATGCCAATCAAATAATCTGTGGAAGATTCTATAGAATAGATAGAGAGGCTTCCAAAAGTGTGTCTAGAACATGTCTTGAAAGGTCTAGATGTGGTGACCATGAATATTTCACATACTGATATATAGCCGCATTACTTGGGAAAATTGTGGCTTGAAAATAGGAATGGTAGAGTAATGAACTAGTAGGCCCCTTTGGCATTCAAGCTAGCTTGTTTATAAGCTAATGACGAGAATTGCATGGATATCCTATAAAAACTTGGACATGAATTTGCACATTGATTGTCCTACATGTCCTCTATTAAAAGGAGTCTCTTAATAATTGTTTAGAGTTCATGCTTTTTGCGTGTGGATCCTCCCTCTAAAGACATGATTTTTGGTTGCATAGCCATTGTCTTTGAAGTTTGTTTGAATCACACAAACCATATGATTTGTGAATTAAGTTGAAACTTGATCAATTATAAGAATGAGAGCTAACATGCAACACAAATCAATGCATATTGGTTTGAAGAAAACGCAAGCTTAATGTATAGATTAAGAAAATCAGCATTGAGGTTTAATTAGAGACAAATAATTAGACAAGAACCTTTTCAAGGGTCATATTTGTTGCATGAAATTGAAAAGGCAGAAAATAGATCAAATGCTCATCAGATGTGTGTACACTTCACCACTACACCAACCTTCATTTTGGCTATTCAATGTTGTTTGCAAGTCAAGTGGCTGCCATTACACCAAGCTTCCTTTTTGTGATTCAATGTTGTTTGCAAGTCAAGGGGTTGCCAAAATTGTGTGCACCACTATGGATAAGTTTTTACTTGATCACATAACCATTGAATAGTATCCTTGGGACATATTATTTGAGGTGGTTTGCTTCAAAATTGTTTCCAAATGACACGTGAGTAGGGCAAACAATAAGGAGGGAACAATATTATGAAAGTGTAAGTCGATGGGTGAATCTTTCCCCATATAGAAATATAAATTTTAGCCTTGCTACCACTTTTAGGGTGGATTTATCAAATTTGACGCTCTAAAAATTAGCCCACCTTTATGTTTTGGCTAAATTATCAAATTTAAAGCTCTAAATATTAGCCCAACCAACTTGGGAAAGCCTCTAAATTAGCCTTTGGGCTAAAATTCGCCCCTAATTTTTTCCCTACACATGACTTGCAACATGTACTTATTATGGAGCTTATCCAAGTCAACTTCAATCACCATCTCCTCATGTGCAAATTCTTTAGATTTTCGAAGACTCTTTTGAGTCTTAGGATTTAGACAAGTCCTCCTTGGGGTCCACCACACTTGGCTAGAAAGTCTCCTTCTAATTTTTTACTTGTTTAAGGCCTCGAAGCTAAGCATTGATGTCTTCTTATTGTGTTTGGAACGCTTGAGTCTCTCTTCTTCAATTACAAGAGAGTATTTTTTCCCCCCGTCTAGATACTTCCCTTGTCCTTGGATCCTTGAGATTTGACTTAGTGGTAGAGGCAATTACTTGGGTGAGTGTTTGTCCATTGCCAATTATTCTCTGTGTTTCTTGATCTGAAAATGAGAGTAATGCAATCCATTACTCAGTTTCAGCAGACTTGAGTATGTGTGTGCATGCTTTATCTTATCAATCTTTGCTTTATTATGGATGATTTTTTAATTATGCTCTTGGACCTGCCAATTGATGGTGCACTATTTTCGCTTTGTGTGAGCTTTGTACATAGCTTGAATAGCCTCATCCTTCTTTAAATGACCCTCCAAGAGTTTTTGGCATCCTTATATGTCTCAGTTGTCTAAATTATATGGAGGATCTACCCAGCTAGGCTCTTAGGTTATTGCTTGGTCGTGCTATGTACTCATCTAATAACATTATTCAAATATTAAAAACTTATCAATGTTTCCACATTTATCGATCTATTGGGGCACATACTGGCAAAATCACTCCAGTTGATTTTCAATGAGTAAGGGGACATACCCTCATTTTTATGAATAGGAGGATATACCTCCCAATCAACCGTATGTTGGATGTGTGCAAACATCACAACAAAAATTAAACGTGCGACCTCCCACCACATGTAGATAATTTTACCATTAAGCCATCTTGCAGACCGCCAACATTTTAGAAACCAACAAACTAAGATTTGAAGTTTGGGTCTTGTTTAAAAATGGAAGGGGGCATCCTAATCAAGCCATTGTACGAACGCCCATGAACATGTGGCAGGGGGCTACTCCTATTACCACCCCCGAAACCTTAGTGTAATAGTGCTCTTCGATTCATCGAGAGATCATTTGTATTATTAGAGATCCTGCCCCTTTAGCATGTCCATTATCAATAGTTTGCTTTTTTCCAAAAGTCTTTGTTGGGGGGGCTTCTAAAGTTTTTCGGAAACAGAAGCTCACTGTTTCGCATCCTTTTTGGCCTGCCCTCTGGGTAGCCTTAGCAATCATTCTCATTTTGTAAAGCAAAAATTCAAAATTTTTAGGATTAATTTGCTCGGTGTGATACTTTGATTAGTTGCCATCAAGTGGGAGTTAAGTGCACTAATGGCTTGGCGATGAGCATTCACGACTTAGGGCCCCTCGTTTTTATTGTCGTTCCCTCCCTCTCTCTCCATTCACTACCTCCTTTTTTTCACATTTTGGACAGGCCTTATGAATGACGAAAGCCATTCATTTCTTTCACTTGTTTTTAAAACTCACGTACCCACTCACCCACCGCCCTGGCTGTACCCTACAAGCAGGACTCGATCGTTGCATGCTCCTGCCAAGGTAGGCAGGCAGCCCCCTACTATGCTGGCCCATGGCTTCCAAAAGTGTTTCTAGTCAGCCCCCCTACTATGCTGGCCCATGGCTTCCAAGAGTGTTTGTAGTCCTTGTTTTTTATCTTGTTTGTAACTTCAGTTTGAACGTCCTTATAGTCGTAAATTCGTGAGCACATGATCAAGTCGCTCATCGTAAACGATAAGTGGTGCTCGATAACTCGCAATGCCAGGTTGAAGGTTCACAAAAAGTTGCGGGGCAGTTGAGGTCTGGTAATAGTAAGGGCTTAATATTACGGAACCGCTCCATTCCAAACTGAGTTATTCCAACGCTCTTCGGTGACATAATGTGTGGCTGCTGGTATACCTGGACGTTGCTCATAGAAGTATCTGCAAGCTTAAATGCCAACTTGAAAATCTCAACACAAACAAGACGTACTGGATTCGGGTCCGCGCGCAGTAAGTAGAAGATAAGGTTGAGAATCCAAATAGCCATGTGGCACTGCTGGAAAACGATCCAAACTTCAAATCTTAGTTTGTTGGTTTCTAAAATGCCGGCGGTCTGCAAGAAAGGTCAAAATTGGCCAGGAGAATTTATTAGAGCTCTGCTGCCAGAAAGAGAGATCCTGTTGCTTGTTCAGAAACATTTGTGTAAAATTGATTCACAAAATCTCTCAAATACGTATTTGAGATGACTTAACAACTCTTAAATTTGGCACGAGAAATTCCTGTATTTTGCTCTTGCTGTTTCCTGCTTATCACAACAGTGCTTTCATTAGTAAGTATAGCCTTTGGAGGAAACAACGAAAGAACCGGTTATTACCTGAAGGAGACAAGCATTAAGGCTTCTTTAGATATCTCATTAAAAATCTCAAGAATGCCTCTTGCAATTAATAAAGACCGTGTTGTAGTTGCAAACCTAAAGACAATAGCTTCAAAAAGGGGCTTTTTAAACTTATTCATTCAATGTACTTCTCAAATTTTAACTTCCAACGTTTGCCTCTAATTGATAGATCATAGCACCCCATGGAAAGTTGGATACTACTAAGATCCTAAGTAGTGCCGAGTTTCAAAATTGTATATGCATAGTATACAACCAACTTTACATGTGATATTCCATCATCTTCTGCAAACTTAATGACCTGTGTTATAATTTTTTTTTGAAAAAGATTTCATGGTATGTGAATCCCATTGGATCCTGGTGTCATGGAGGAGATGTAAGGAAGCTAAGAAATCTTGGAGGAGCTTCCTGATCTATTCTAGGGTCACGAAGAGCACCAGGTAAGGGGACCTTGCCAGTGCAGCATGCACAGCCTCTCCTTCAATGCTCCGATCCCTACAAAGCTCTCCTTGGCTTGATCATACGTTCCCAGCATCGCCCTCTAACCGTCGGTGCTGACCCCTTCCACAGAGATGTCACGCCCTCTTGCTTCACCATCCTCACAAGTGCAAAATTGCACTGCTGCTGGGCATTTTGCTCATTGTTTGCTATCTCCTTTGGGTTGTGGCTGCATGCGTAGTTCGAGACGAGTATTTGAGCACGACCTTTTAAACCCGAGTGGGAGGTGGTTGGAAGGTAATCGAATTCTCTGGACACGTGGTGATGCATGCAGTACTTCATCAGACCTTATAATTGTACTCTATTACGAACTCCCTCATGTTTTTACTAATGGCTAATAGTATTTTTCACCATCAGGCGGCCCTATTTTGCTCCTTTAGACCTTTCTTTTCTGAACAAGGTATTCAAAAAGTAGTTACAGATTTATATATTTACATGCAAGAGATAATTGGGTTTTTTGGAGTATATAAGATCAACAAGACCTATGGGGCTTCTACAAAGTCGCGCTTGCATGCATGTACAATATAAATTTCTGAGGGTTTCTACTTATGAAATCAAGTTTCAAAACTGCAACCAATTGAGACAAGAAAGATCAAAACCATGAAAGTTGTGTATCCATCATCTTACGGAGTCCCACCAAACCAGCCCATGTGCAAAATCATGCCCCTCCAAGTTTTATCACATGCATCTTTTCCCCTTTCATCGTGGCTTTGCCATTACCACACTAGTATATTATATGAGGAGCATTTAGGACCTGGTTCTAATCATATATAAACTTATATTTCCCTTGGGTATAGGTATAAGATGGTAAATTATTATGATTCATTATGTGACTGGTCATGAAATTTAATTTAATTAATTTTATTAACCTACTTAGTTTAATTTAATTAATTTGAATGTAATTAGTTAAATTTTGTACTAAATTAATTTTATTAGGTTGATTAATTAATTTAATTTAGTTGATTTCATCAACCTAATTGATTTGAACATAATTAGTTAAACTTAATAAATTAAATTTAGTTAAATTTTATATAAATTTACTTAGTTTAGGGATAGTTCAATTTAGCTAAACTAATTAGTTAAATTAAACTAGTTAAATTAGACTAACTAATCTAATTAATTAAACTAATCAAATTAATTAATTAAAACATATTTAGTTAACTTGCATAGTTGTATTAAATTTAATTAATTAATTATAATTAATTATATTAGTTAAATTAATTAGATTAATTAAATTTAACTAAATTAAAGTATTTAACCTAATTAAATAAATTTAATTAATGACTTTTATTACAAAAACTAATTTACTTGAAACATGATTCAGTTTATTTGAATTAGTTAGGTTAATTAATGTATATTAATTAATTAACTTACCCTAATTATGCTTTAATTAGCTAAATTAAATTCATTAATCAAATTAAAATTAATTCAACTATCAAATTTAACAAATTACATTTGAATTAATTTAAATTAATATCACACACATACACACACACACACACACAGAGTTAACTTAATTTAACTAGTTTGATTAATTATTTAAATTAATTAAAACATAGTTATCTAAAGTGTATAGCTAAATTAAATTTGATTAGAATAATTAATTGACTGTAATCAATTTAAACATAGTTAATTAAATTAATCTAGCCAAATTGGACTAGTTAATCCAACTAATTTAATTGGTTAAATTAATTAATTTAAATCAATTAATTAAATTTTATTGATTATAAAGTAATTGGTTTAGTATAATTAACTAATATACATCAATTAATGTAGCTAATTTAAACGAAATTAAAGTATTTAGCCTAATTAGATTTAAAATTGATTTAATTTAAAAGTGAGTTAATTAAGCTTAACTTAATTAGGTGAAATAATTTTATTTAATTAAATAAATGTAAAATTTTTAATGCAATTAATTTACTTAATTTAATTGGTTTAATTTACTTAAGTTATTTATTTAATTCAAATGTATTTACTAAAATCTAATTTAATTAGTTTTTGGTTAGGTTAATTATTGCATATTAATATAAGGTACTTTGTTTGAGAATTAGATTGTAAATTCATAGTGTATTAGTTTAAAATATAAGGTATATATTTAATTAAGTTGATATAAGATATATAAGTAAATAAAAAATGTATTTAATTAATATAAGGCATATTAGGCTTAAATTAATAAGGTATATTAATTTAAAATATGAGCTCTATATTTATTTAAATTATAAGTATATTTTAAGTGAAATTATAAGTATATTTATTTTAGAATAATTTAAAATATCTTTATATTTCACAGTATTGGCTTATAACATATTAATTTATAATATAAGTACTTAGGAGATATTAGAATGTATTAAGATAAGGATATATATGACTATTAAATAGGATTAGAATAGTATTAAATAGGTGAATAAATTAGTTAGGATAGATTAAATTATAAGTATCTTTAATTTAAAATTTAGAATATATTAGGATTAGTTAGCATTAGGTTACGATTAGTATTTAGATTATGATTAAAATATCTCTACATGAAATACATCTAGTTAGTATAAGATTTGGTTAAGAATATATATTAGTTAGAATTGGAACTAAAGTATATTCAAATTACATAATATAATGAATAGAATCTAAGCATTTAAGTTAGGATTAGTATATAACAACCCATCCTTAGACACTCAATTGTCTTGACCACCAAGCTAAATCTTAGGCTAAAACTTAGGTCATAACCTTAAGCATGTTTCTTTAAACTTTGGAACGTAGGTTGTAAACCTTTTGATAGACACCATCCATAAAAGAAATCTGTCCCAATCCTTGGGTCAAAGACTTTCTCGATATTTTTGGGTTCCCACCACCACGGGTTAGGGTTCATTGCACTAGGCAATGCCTATGGGGTTCAAATGTTCTAGACAAACTACAATCTTACCTTCTTACTTGTTGATGGACACCATCATTAAAGAAACCTATCCCAAACCTTGGGAACAAAGACTTTCTCGATAGTTTCAGGTTCCCACCACCATAGGGTACACGTCATTGCACTAGGCAATGCCCGTGGTGGTCCAAATCTTTTAGACAAACTACAATCCTACATGTTACTTGTCGATGGACACCATCATCAAAGAAACCTACCCCAACCCTGGGGAATAAAGACTTTCCCGGTACTTTTGGGTTCCCACCACTGCATGGTAGGGGTCATTGCACTAGGCAATGCCCATGGTGGTTCAAATGTTTTAGATAAACGACAATCCAACCTTGTTGCCTTGTTGATGGCGGACACATCCATCAAAGAATTCCATCCCAATTCTCACCATCCTTACACCAAGCAATGCACTTGGTGTTACCGATATTTTATTGAGCCCCTATTGGAGTAAAATTGATTATGCTATGTAATGTCCTAGTTTTAACTTAATTTATAAATCTAAATTCAAGTTTTTATTAAAGCCTTTTATTAATTACATTCTTTGGTTAAGGAGGGGACTCTACAAAGCTTAAGGTGTCTTATGTAATATGTTTTACAATTTTAAGAATTTGTAATAGATGTGCCTGATCATGAGAAATTCATTGATCATGCTTGGTATATGATGGAGAAGCCAAAGAGATGCACCTTCTTGTCACTTCAGTGAAGTGACAAGTCCCAAATTTTCTACCCAAGTAGTTGGAAGTGCTAGAGCTATCTTGAAGTTGGGTGTGCTCCCACACGGGGACTAGTTGGTAGCCATATGTTATGAGAATATAAAAGGCCAGCGTGTAATAAAGTTGAGGAACACTCTAAGATGTATGTACTTGCAAGAAATGTTGAATCCTGCAAAGTATCCATATATAGATGATGCCTTGTATTCTCTAAAGGCTATATGGGATGCATTGCCAAATATTCAAGATGGTTAAGATGGTGGTACACTTGGACCTTCTAAGGGTTTTGTACAACCTTCCCCTTTGGTCCCAATTCTCCAACTGTACGTGCATACTACAATGAGTAAGGAAAGGAAAAGACACCATCTAAGTTTGACGCTCATGCAAAAGCTATGGCTATACCTTGAAGAGGAGAAAAAAGACCTCGATCTCAAAGAGCTGACCAAAAAGTAACCCAATTACAACCAGATGAGAGGTTGGGTGATGATGACAATGAAAATGAGGATGTAGAAGCTCAAGAAGCCAAACTTATAGAATCAATTCTTGCATATACTCTTATAACCCCACTGATCTACATTGTGAAGGTGATGAAGGGTATATATGGGTATTCACACAATATTCAATGAAATCAATACACATTAGTTGAGCTTCTTTGTTTACCAATCTAAGAAATCTTGATGAGAAATTTGCAAGAAAATTATATGAGGATGCAAGCAATGCCAAAACACCAGCTCCCAGTAGTATTATTCTACATCCAATGTCATTCAAGAGGCTTGCAAGTGATGATCTAGTGGTTAAATGATGTGACTTTGTGAAAGCATGTACACTCATTTACATCTTTTGAAGTTTTCAGAAAGCTGACATTGTTCATGAAGCAAATATGAGAGAAAATACAAGGATGATGATGAAAAGAAGTATATGCTCTCTAGAAATAGATTCCTTGAAAAGTGCAAGTTTGAGCCCAGTGATGGGCAACACTTCTATGAAGCATGCAAGGAGACCCAAAGAAGAAAATTACCATTTGAGGAGGCAAAATTTTGGAAGACTCATCACTTATCTTTGCTTATTCGAAGATGACTCAAAGTATATATTGGAATCCATTAGGCTCAATAACGAACCTTTTCAAAAGAAGAAGAAGTCAAAGTCAACTCTTTTGGAGATTCTTATTAAAGCAAGACAGTTATGGTTTGGGTGTGGTAAGCCACTAGTAGTTTGCCAGAAGTTATTAAATTGAGAATGACTTTTTGGTAAGAAGAACAAGCAAGGAAGCCTTGAAGAAATGGTCAACCAGGTAATAAAGGCTAAAGTTGCATATGGAGCATTAAAGGTTTTTCTTTGTTGAGATGAAGAGTTGGTGGATTGAGAGTATCAGGTGGAAAAGAAAAAAGCACGTGGGCTAGGAAAAATGGTTGGGCCATGCAATGGATGAAATCATAGGATATTCATGTGGCACCAACAAAGGATGATCGAGAAAAGATGCCTATTTGCATGGAGATGATGGATACAGATGTAAAGTACAATGCCATGAAAAACAAGATGTAGCTTCAAGTCCTTAACAAGTCTTTCATGTTCTCCTATGATATTGTTTGTAAGAGGATAATTCAAGATATGTTATTGTCAAGGGAGTTGATACTTAAACTTTTATGGCAATGGGTAGTGAATCTTGGGAGAATCATTTGCATTTCTCTTTAATGAAGTACAAGATCTTTCAGTGTCAGGGATTGTTGAGCTTATACGAGCTCTAATACAAGGTCCTATGGCAACCAAGAGCAACATTTTTCACGTTTATCACAAATGCACAATGGGATGCATCGTTTGTTATTTTGGCATCTGCATTTAGGGTTGTTATTGGAAAGGTGTCACATGGTATGGTATTGCAGCATGAGTAGTAACATAGGAAGCTGGCTAGACACCTTTCAATCCAACAACTTCAATGAGGGAGCAAGGTGATGCAGGATTAAGGAAAATAGACTACACATCTTAATGCACTAGCTACTATAAGCAAAAGAATCAACCAGCGACATATGCCATTGAGACATATGACTCAATTGCCACATGATGAGAGCATCCAATAGTAAACTCAACATGACGTGAAGGACAAAGGCATAAACCTATAATCGATAGCTCTTCAACAGATTCCAATAAGACACATATACAATGATGCCATGCAATGTAAAGTAGCCTACACAATAAACGACCACAAAGCAAAGGAAAAAAAACTAGTAGAAACACACACACACACACACATGCACACACACACACACACAAACACACACACATGCATACACACACATGCACACACGCATGCATGTATACATGCATGCATGCACGTACACACACACACATGCACACATGCAATGTCATGCCCAAAAACAAGTCAGCCTCAACAAACAGGCACATGTTCTTCTACAAGAAAAGAAAAAATAGGCTAGCTAGAGAGCCACTATCAAAAACAAACAAGATAGGATCAACACTCACTGAATACACAATATCAAGAAACTTCAATGATCAATCAGCTACATTGATGGGATTTAGAAAAGAAAAACGATCGATGGACAGGAAATTGCAACACATATGCGCACAAAACAACAACCTTCAATAGCATCAAGCATGCCATCAACCATCCAATAAGGTGACATCAAAATCTCTAAGATTTTGAAGGTTCATATCTCCAAACACATGGAGATTTCCTCACACCAAAGTAGGGTTTGGTCTACACTCTACCATGTGGCACCTCATCCACATTACTCACATCACTAGCAAACTCAGCACTACCATGTCAGCAATAGCATTGCCACATCATCACATTTAGCTAGCACATCATTTGGACATGTCATCAAGATGATTCAAAAGTGCAATGTCACCAGTGCCATGTAAGCAAGCCATATCATCAGCAATGTCATCATAGTGACTTAGCATCTACCATGTCAACAACAATGCCACCTAGCACACAGTGCCATCCAAGCACACTGAACTCTTCACAAGAATAGTTTGCACATTGCATGTGCAACAACTTGATAGCATCCTAAGCCACTACATTTTACATGAGGATCATCATGTCCTAGTATATCAAATAGCCCCTGTGCCCTAGAGGGCAAGGGACATGAATTACCTAGCATGAAGCCCCCTGGTCCAATGCTATGCATGTCAAGGGCCACACAGGGTAAGCGAATGCCCATTTAAGGGAGCAATGAACCCTCTTATCTCATGCTTTAAATGCCAAAAGGGATGTACTTTTTATATAGATGATATAACCCTTCTACCCATAAGTTTACAGTAAGCAGAGATGTTGTTTTTGATGAGATGAGCAGCTGGTATAAACCAGTAAATGTGATTGATGATGTAGATGTGCAAAAAGGTAATGTTGCATAGAATTCACAGCAGCAATCACAAAATATTAGTGGACCTGTAGTGTCCTCTAGCAGTGGTTCACATACTTCACCATGGACAGGCAGATTGAGATCAGGAGGATCTCCTCAAAGCAATGCAAATAGTGGTATGCAAGTATCACAAAAAGGAACAGAGAAAGTAGATCAGCCCATGTTTGATGTGAATGCATGTCACGCTTATGTGGATGGTGAATCTAGTGGCTCAGAACAAAGCCTTGATGATGAGTTGGGTATTCCTTCTATTGTTACACCTAGAGTAAGGAAGATAAGGGATGTTTCCAGAGCACCTGGTAGTGAGCCTATTTTGTGCAGGTCTACCAGAGCTAGGTATCCTGTGGATAGGCTAAAATATGATGGATTTATAGCCATTCACTATGCCTATATGGTCAAAGTGATACATGAACTAGAACCCACTTCTTTTGAGCAAGCCATGGGTAAAGAAAAATGGGAGAAAGCCATGGATGAAGAAATGGATGCCTTGGAAGCAAATGCTACATGGGAATTGGTGCCTTTACCTGAAGACAAGAATGCAATTGGCTGCAAGTGGGTTTATAAGGTGAAGCACAATGCAGATGGTTCTGTGAACAGATACAAGGCAAGATTAGTTGTCAAGGGGTATGCACAGACATATGGCATTGATTATGAAGAAACATTCAGTCCAATTGCAAGGATGGCAATTGTAAGAGCAGTCATTGCTATGGCTGGATCAAAGGGATGGTCTTTACATCGGATGGATGTAAAGAATGCCTTCTTGCATGGTGATTTGCAAGAAGAGGTCTATATGGAGCAGCCACCAAGTTATGTTCATGCTATTCATCATGAGTTTGTTTGCAAGTTGAAGAAAGCCTTGTATGGCTTGAAGCAAGCACCCAGAGCATGGTCTGACAAGATAGGACAGTATCTTGTCACTATTGGCTTTCAGATTTCCAAAGCAGATTTCTCACTTTATGTGAGAAAAACAGAGAAAGGCATTAAGCTACTTGTCATTTATGTTGATGATTTGATCATCACAGGTGATAGTGATGAAGATATCCTTCAAGTGAAAATGCTATTGAAGCAGAAGTTTGAGATGAAGGATTTGGGAGAGCTGCGTTACTTCTTGGGCATTGAGGTAATTAGATCCACAAGTGGGATATGGCTCTTGCAGAGGCAGTATGGATTGGACATGCTGTCCAAATCTGGGATGATAGGCTGTAAGCCTATTTCAGTTCCTCTGGAGCAGAATGTGAAGTTGAGCGCAGATGCAGGTGAGCTTCTGGAAGACCCTACTATGTACAGACACATAGTAGGAAGTTTGATTTATATGATTATTACCAGGCCAGATTTGAGCTATGCTGTTGGGTTGGTAAGTCAGTTTATGTAGGCTCCAAGGAAACCGCATTTGGATGTGGCTAGACGCATACTGAGGTATGTGAAGTCCACATTGCAGTATGGACTATTTTATGAGACTAGGGTTCAGATACAGTTGCATGGATACACTGATGCTGATTGGGCTGGTAGTATTTCTAATAGACGATCTACTAGTGGATATGTGTTCTCTTTTGGGAGTGCTACAGTCACTTGGAGCAGCAAGAAACAGCCCACAGTTGCCTTGTGGAGCACAGAGGCTGAGTACAGGGGTGCAGTAATGGCTGCATGTGAGGTAGCTTGGTTGCATAAGCTACTTTATGATATGCATCAGTCTACAGATGGGCCAGTTGTCATTTATTATGACAACATGAGCAGTATACACTTGGAAAATAACCCAGTCTATCATGCTAGAACAAAGCACATTGAGGTGCATTATCACTATGTGCAGGAGAAGGTTCTAGTAGGTTTTATTGATGCAGATGATCAGGTAGCTAACATATTTACAAAGGCATTGGGCGCAGAGAAGCTGCGCAAGTTCAAAGACCTACTCGGTGTGTAGGAATTGGTATTAAGCTTGAGGGGGAGTGTTGAGATATCGAGCTCCACTTGTGATATGCCAGGGTGACCGTTGTGCATTTATGTCACCGACTTGTTAGCTGCAGATGCGGTTGGTACACCACCCATGAATAATAGCTAGATGACAGCTATCTTTATGTACTCTAGTTAGTGGCTCAGTTAGTATGCCACCTAAGTTAGCTGAGTTTGGTTTGAGACCCACATATAGAGTTCACCTATTCCTTTTGTACTTAGAGAGAGTTCTTTTGGCTTTCACAACTAAGAAGAGGAAAACTATTTTCAGCCTCCACCTTTGTGTGTATTCCCCCATTGTGTATGTGAGAAAGCTGCAAGTGAGACTTCTTACTTCTGTCCCACTCTCTTCACAACAAGTGTCTACTAGCCGGGAAGAATACCAACTACAAGAAGAGGGACATAACCTACCTAAGGTCCCCATCAATAAATTAGGCCAATACTTCTAAGGTGATGACACCAATGCCACTATCCCCATAACCTACTAGAACCAAAAGGTTGAAGCCATCCTAGATCGGGGAGAAGGTGTAAGTGTATCCATCAAAGAATTCTAGGAAAAGTGGGGGAAACCTTCACTCAAGCAAACCCATCTAACCCCTAGGTGTTATTGAGGCTATTATTATCAAGGTGTTTGTCTTCACATACCCCATCCGATTTGTGGTGATGGACTTCACTCAGTAGATTGGATACGAAGTCATCCTAGTAGGTAGGCCATTCTTGCAAATGTCAGGAATGGTGCATGATTGGTGCGCACAAAAAACATATATTTACACCATGAGGAGCAAGTTGTGCAAGTGGACCTACACACCTACAAGGCCCACCCACTATTTGGACACCTATTGTTGCCGAATCCGATACAAAGGATGTGACAACATCCTTGAAACTATTTTAAGCTTGTGAGAAGGAGTGCGATGGCAAAGAGAAAGATGAGTTTTCATACGCCCCTCTCCCTTCTGAGAAACAGAGATTGTTCCTTTGAAATCTACTCTTCAAGATATTTGCAATGAAATGTTGCATGAGGGGGTTTTAACAGAAGTTAAGAGGGTTCACTATGCCCCCATTTTAAGATCTTTGCAAAATGGGACGTGGGATTTTCCCAAATTCCCTAATATGATGTTCATTCTTCTTTAAGACTATCACAATGGGTGACACCCAGTCCGTATGTTCTACCTCATAGATGAACCCCACATTTATGAGTTTTTGTATTTCCTCCCTCACTATGAGCACGTATTTGGGATCCATAGGATAGGGTGTTGCCACACTGGCCTAATATCGTCTGCCATGGGTATAGTGTGTTGCACGACTTTGGCAAGCACATCCTTTATGTCTATATACTTCCAGGCCATACAGTCCATGAGTAGTTAAGGCTTGCTCCTCATTGGGGGTGAGGTTATCTGCTATGTATACCGGTTGTGGCTTAGCCCCTTTCTCGGGGGGGTCACTCATCATATGTAACTCTATCACGTGAGTTCAACAGAAGGATATTTTTTATTTCTAAAATTTACAGAAATAAATATACATAAGGGACTATTTAAAATAGTTTTGGGAAAAATTTACAGATTTGTATAGAAAAGGGGTACATTTTATTAATGAAAAATTTACAAATAAGGGATTTTAGAAATAGGCCTTGAATGCACGTGGTATAGAGGGTTTATACATAGTGACCCCCCCGAGGCCCCTTTGGTGCTAGGTTCACTTCCTTAAATTTGGCCGGGCCATTGTATACTTGGAAGCAACCTTCTTCTTAGGTTCTCTTGGCCTATTGGTATAGGATTTTATGGTCCTCTATCGTGTAGGCCTTATAAGGGGGAGGGACCTATTGTAGGTCCTCCTTTTCTTTGTCCTCCTCTTCCTCCACTTTGGGGGTTAACTTCTCTTTGCCATCGGTGTAGTCTTTTGGGATTTTGGATCTTTAAAGCTTCAGACCTGAAGGGGGATCTTCCATGGTAGTTATAGAGCTACTAGAGCAACAACCCTACTCAACTGGGATCCCTTGTTGGAGGAGAACTCATGGTGAGTAGTGGTTGTCCCTACATATGTCAGCCAATTGAGGTTCAACTTGACTTTAACTTCCCCCTTGATCACCTTGCCGAGTTTGAGCATGTTAAACATACAAAGGGTACTACCGCATTCAATTCTTCACGTCGCCTCCTTGCTTCCTCACCTCCTCACCTCCTTGCTTCTTTGCCTTCTCACCTCCTTGCATCATGCTTGTTACTGGCAATTCCAAGGTTGTCCCTCCCCTCATTGGCCAGCTCGTCTACTCCTCACGTCATCCTTCCCCTCATTTTGGTGTCTCCAATGAATAGCTTGGGGGTCTTGTTTTTGGAGAGGGGAAGCATAAGAATGGCAACACATTAATGCGCTATCATTTTTTGTGCTTTTGCCACCCAAAAACAAGACCTGCAAAGCCCTTGCTTAAGCTTGAATGAGCCTCTTGATTTTGGGCATGTTAAGCCATTTTTGACCATTATACCCCCAAAATCAAGAGGCTCATTCAAGCTTAAGCAAGGGCTTTGCAAGCATTGCAAGTCCAGTAAATGAAATCAATCAGATTAGGAATTGGCAAACTTGATTTGGGAATGGTCAGAAATACTTTCTTTGAATAATGCCTTGGATCATGGGATGGGGTCCCATGAACCTGCTGCCTGTGATGACGAATGGTTCTGCCCTCGACTAAAGGTGACGTGTGTAGTAGTAAAAGGATAGCCCTCATGGAATCTCTAAGGGGTCTTGATTTTGGCTATGATTTGCACATTCTAGTACTTGAGCCATACATCAATTTCCAACACTTGACGCATATAGTGGCTTTGCCCACGCAACGTTTCTAGCTACAATCCAAGCATCAAGCAATCTCATATTCTGTATCCAGAGACATCATGAGGGGTAGAGCCTCTTTTTGGTAGTCTCACTAGCAATACGTATTGAAAAAAAATGTATTCAATTATTATATGCTTCCTTGCTATATGAATGCTCTTAATGCATCCAAATTGTAGAACTACTTCAATACTACTTCTTAGTTATATTGTATAATAACCTCCATATGTATGCTCATAAGACAATAAAAAAGAGACTTGGCAACCCAAAAATGATAGCGCATTGATGCACTGCCATTTTTGGGCTACCAGGTCTCTTTTTTAATGTCTCCTGAACATAAGAACAAGCTTGTTAATGTGCTACCTATTTCATGCATTTAGGCCTCAAGTAGGAATTCAGGCCTAAAAGTAAGACCTCGTATCTTTGGACTTACAAATCCCAATGGGATCATGTCCTATATCAAATCGAACGGCAAGAGCCAGTTTAGAAGGTTTTCATGCCTATTTTCTCCATCAATCAAAACTGTATGCATGAATATATACATCAAGATATGCATCAATATATACATATGTATGTATGTATGTATATATATATATATATAAATACATACATACATACATACATACATGTGTGTGTGTGTGTACACACACACACACACACACACACACACACACACACACACACACACACATACACACACACACACACACACACACATATATATATATACACATATAGATAAATATGTATGTATATACATACATATATACATACTTACATACATACAACAAAATTAGGACCCCATTGGTTGCCTATTTCATGCATTTTGTTGTCTCATGAGCATAAGAACAAGCACTTGTGTTCCTTACCTTTCTTTGCAATGGGGATCTTGATTTTGGGGGGGGTATGCCAAAAATTAATAAACAACATTATTTAATGAATATAGTTTTAGTTGATGGAGAAAATGGACATGAAAACCATCTAAATTGGATCTTGCCATTCGATTTTATGGATGACATGACCCCATTCGGATATGCAAGTCCAAAGATACGGGGTGCTACTTTTAGGCTCTGAATGCCTGAAATAGGCAGCGTGTTAACGCGTTGCCTATTTCATGCATTTAGGCCTCAAAAGTAGGACCCCATTGTGTTGCACGCGCTGCCTATTTCATGCATTTAGGCCTCAAAAGTAGGACCCCATTGGCAACACAATGGGGTCCTACTTTTGAGGCCTAAATGCATGAAATAGGCAGCGCATTAACGCACTGCCTATTTCAAGCATTCAGGCCCTAAAAGTAGGACCTCGTATCTTTGGACTTACAAATCCAAATGGGG